>NC_082689.1:80437835-81072376 GCF_949987515.2 Delphinus delphis
CTTTCTTGGGCTTCTGTCACTTGTAACATCAGTATAATCCTTACATTTGAACAAAATTCTGCTTTTAGTTCCAACTCTATTTCTTCTTCTTATGATTGGTTCTCTTGTTGCTCCAAAGCAGAATTTATCTACCTCAGTGCTGTTGACATTTTGAACTAGATAATTCTTTGTTCTCGAGGATGTCATGTACATTATAGGATGTTGAGCAGCATCCTTGGCCTCCATCCTCCAGATGCAGCAACCCCTGGTCATGACAAAAAAATATCTCCAAAAATTGCCAAATTTCCCCTGGGAAGCCAAATGTTTATCTGAAAAAATTTAACCAAGTGTCCTGTATGTTATCTCACAGTATCATATCACCAGTTGAAAACCACTGATTGAATATACCTTCTAACTCAGCAGTCCTCAACTTCAGCTGTACATTTGAATCAAGTGGGAGTGCATTGAAACACATTGATAATTTGGCCTCCACTCCTACAGATTGTTTTATTAGTGTGAAGAGCCTTGGGCATCATTATTTTTTCAAAGTTTCCCAGATGATTCAGATGTACAGTCAGGATTAAAACCATTAGTTGGTTTTGAAACTCAGAGGTTAAAGAGGCATCTAAAGAAATAAGGGCAGGATATGATAACTGATTTAATGCACTAAGGAGATACAGGAAACAAAAATGAAATCTCTAATGTTCTGCATTAAGAGTGACCTTATCAGGCTCAAATAAATTCAAGGGTTCTTTCTCTATGAAGCCTTTCCTAACTACTCCATCCCTCACTGATCTTTCTTTTCCTTTCATTTGTATAGCACCTGGTTTACACCACACCATTTTGCACTTGCTACTTGTACATAATTCTTTTGTATTTTTTATTGTCTTTTTTCCTCCTGTACCTGGAAAGTAGGCATCCAGTTCCCTAATAAGCATTGCAGCACACCCAGTAATAATCTTCATTCTCATCTCTTTACTACCCAGGATGTTTTCAATTGTTTCATAAGTTTTCTTTGCCCTCCCTTCTTTGTGTCAACAGGATATATGTAAGCTATAACTTCATTATCCAGAAGATTCAAATTCAGGCTTTGAGCATTTGCCTTCCAGTCATATTATTGGAAGTTATAATCACTTAAAACCATCTTGCTACTATAAAGCTATCGTCATTAAGACAAAGCGATATTGACACAAGGATAGACAAACTGACCAATGAAGAGAAAAAGAAGTCCAAGAAACAGACCTGCACGAGTGGTCACTTGATTTATGACAAAGGTAACAACACTGCAGTGCAGTAAGAAAAGTGATCTTTTCAATTAATATTGCTGGGTCAACTGGATAGTCACATAGGAAAAGAATGTATTTTTGCTTTTATGTTACACCATACACAAAAATTACTTCCAAATGTGTTGCAAATCTGCAAGATTAAATGAAACTTTTAGGGGGAAAAAATATGTCACCTTGGAGTAGGCAAGGATTTTTTTAAAACAGGACACAACACTAACAATACAAGGGGAGAAAATTGATTATAGAATATTAGAATTAAGAACTTTTTAATTCATCAAAAGACATTATGAAGGAGAAGGCAACCAATAGAATTGAAGATATATGTATATCCAACAATCCAGATTTATATCCAACAAAGGACTTGTTTCCAAAATATATATAAAGAACTCCTGAAATCAGTCAGCAATAAACCAACAGAAAAATAAAAGACTTAAATGTTCACAAAAAAAGCTATCCGAATGATGAATAAACATGAAAAGGTGCTCTGCTTCATTAATCATCAGAAATGCAAATTAAACCCACAATACCACACCACTACATGTCCCCAGAATGGCTAAAATGAAAAGGAAGATACCAAGTGGTAGAGATGTAGAGCAACTACAACTATTATTGATGAAAAATGTAATAGTATGAACACTTGAAAAAACTGTTTGGTAGTTCTAAAGCTTAACATACCCTACACCTAGGACCTAGCAATTCCACTCTGAGATATAGATCCAACAGAAATGCACACGTCTGTTCCCCCAAAGTCATGCACTCACTAAAGTCTATACCAGCACTATACATAGGATACTGCTCAAATGCCCAACAGCACTGGAATGGATATATTAATTGTGGCATATTCACATAGTCAAATGCTATACAATAATGAAAATGAATGTTTTATGACTACTTGCAACAAAGTGATGACACTAATAATGTGTGAAAGAAGCCAGACGCCAAAGAGCATATACTGTATAATCCCAGTAATATGAAGTACAAAAGCAAAACTGCTGCTAGAAGTCAGGGTGAGGGGAAGGGTAGTGACAGGAAGGAAGAAACAGGGGACTTCTGTGGGGGTTGGTAATATTCTTTGTGTTTTTAATTTGGGTGCTGACTGCATGGGTAATTTAATTGTACAAACTTGAGTTGTACAGTTACGTGCACTTTTTTGTATGCGTATTATACTTAAATAAAAAGTTTTTAAAAATACAACCAAATCCACTCATAAAGTACTGGTAAAACCTATTCAAAGTGGTACCATAAAAAGACCCTGAAAATTGAATCCACTTTTAAAGAAAGGAATTAAAATTTATAGTTAACCCTGAGAAATGTTGAAACAAAATTATGGGGTTTCTTTTTAAATATTTAGGTATAATTTCAACTGTACATTAATTTCTAGATTAAACAAAGAATCACGTTTTCAACCATTTAACCTTTCTTATAGTATTGTATTAGACACTATATTTTTTATAATGTGATCAGTTTTGCAAAGAGCCTAGAGAGTTTTCCAAGAACATCTTAATCCTTGGATAGTTAATCATTCTCTTTTAGGAGTTCCTAACACTGAGTCATCCTTGTAGATTTTCTCTAATTATTAATTGATCTAACAGTTGTTTCATCATATTTGATTATTTCATGAAATGTTTAATTTCTGTCATATTTACAATTTTACTATAGTATATTTACATGAAATGCCATAGTCATTAAATTTGCTTCCTTAAAAGTAAAACAGACTAAACAGATGAAGTTGCAATGCTATATTCTGCTTTGATTTTATTGTCCTATGTAAAAATAGAGGCTCTAATCGCTAATTCTGTTTTGTGTAAGATTATATTTAAGTTACAACTTCTAACACATTCTAGTCTAAAGGAGCAATATTCCTATATTTAAAATGAATAGCAATTTAATGTTACAAAAATAGGTATTAAGCTTTTTAAACACTGTTTTGTACTCATAGTCTAGGCCATTCTGCTGTAAATTGAATTTTCAATAGTTTCTGAATAGTAAAATGCTATCCTTGTCACAAACTTCATGAAAAAGTGCCCGCCAAAGGTCCAGTTTTGTTACTGGAAGAATGCTTCTGCACAGTGCGTTGCACACAGATGTTCTGTAATACATGTTGTAAAATAGATGCTGACTAATTTAATGAAGGTTCAGAACAGTAATGCAGAGTTGATGGGGTCAAACCGGAACTTTGTGTCCATTTTCATTGAAAAACCTTGTATCGAGAGATCCTCCAATTAGTTTCAGATTAACTCAATCTGTTTTACAATTTCCGTGCAATTGGAAGTGTATTTAATGAATATACTGCCCACCTCCCCAATATTGCATGGTACATATTTATACTAAAAAGTTACTTGCTTTTTTCTGAAATTCACATTTATATGAGTATCCTCTAGTTTTACTCTATGTGAATGACAACATTGCTGTCAAACAATAGTTACTTTTAATGGTGAGATAGTAGAGGGACTTTAATAGAATTACAAACTAAATTTTTTAAACATACAAATACCTACTAAAGTTGAAAAGGGTACAAGCTTTGAGCATCCTGAAAAATTAGCACTTTCAGGGTTAAACCTCCATGACTGGTCATCATTTTTAATTTCAGTTTTTTACCTTAGAACGTTAACAGTACTCTTCATTGATTGCTACTTATTTCTCTTATTCATTTTAAAACTGTGACTAAAATAGATCCTTAACATTCAAATCAACAATATTTTCTGGAAGAATTTTATTCTCCACAGTCCTGTTGGGTAACAGAAGGATTGAGATCCATTTGTAATTTGCTTACAGAGCATGAGACTTCATTTACATTTAAAGTTATTTTAAATAATATGAATTCCATCTCTAATGTCACACAATCTTAACTGTAAATTACTGGATTTGGAAAACTTCAAACTGAGTTAAATCACCAGTAGGGTCAAAAGGAAGACTTAGTTCTGACACTGAGTAAACAAGCTGGGAAAGAGAAGGGGAAACTATGTTTATTGCAGTGTAAATAAGTTATAGTAATAAGATTTGTCTTGTATTAAGCTGTGTGCATTAAAATACCTTTGCAGAGTCAAGCGGTCACTCATGGGAAATAAATTAACTTTCCTGGGACACTGGGGTATGAATTAGTGACCTGGAAGAGGCAGTTAATCTCAAATGGATGAGCGCTTGGCTTTTAGATTGCTATTTATAGTTCCCTTAGAATCAAATGTAGATCAACACACAGTGTACTTTTATGCAAATAAGCCCAAAGCTCTACATTGATTCAAGACAATTATGTCTCCAGGTGGCAAAAATCATTTTAGCATACTGGGAAAAACCTAAGAGTTGGTCAAGGAATCTACTATGGAGATAGAACTAATATTATAATTGATACTATGGAAAGCTTTATGGATTTTGTTTTGGAAGTTTTGTTTATAACAGTTAATACAAGTTCCTCCAAGCAAATTAGACTGGCAATAAAGTAAAAAAGATGCAATATACTATTAGAACTCCTGACCTGCTTCTCAAATTACTCCTATTTTTATTTGTTTTGTTTTGTTTTTCTGTTTTTTGGGTTTTTTTGGTTTTTTTAAATAGATCTTTATTGGAGTATAATTGCCTCACAATACTGTGTTAGTTTCTGTTGCACAACAAAGTGAATCAGCCATATGCATACACATGTCCGCATATCCCCTCCTTCTTGAGCCTCCCTCCCATCCTCCCTATCCCACCCCTCTAGGTCATCACAAACCACCAAGCTGATCTCCCTGTGCTATGCTGCTGCTTCCAATCAGCCAACTATTTTACATTCTATAGTATATATATATGTCAATGCTACTCTCACTTCACCCCAGCTTCCCCCTCCCACCCCATGTCCTCAAGTCCATTCTCTATGTCTACTTCTTTATTCCTGCCCGGCAACTAGGTTCATCAGTACCTATTTTATTATTATTTTAGATTTCATATATATATGTTAGCATATGGTGTTTGTTTTTCTCTTTCTGACTTACTTCACTTTATATGACAGACTCTAGGTCCATCCTCGCTACAAATAACTCAATTTCATTTCTTTTTATGGCTGAGTAATATTCCATTGTATATATGTGCCACATCTTCTTTATTCATCTGTCAATGGACATTTAGGTTGGTTCCATGTCCTGGCTATGGTAAATAATGCTGCAGTGAACATTGTGGTACATGTCTCTCTTTGAGTTATGGTTTTCTCAGGATATATGCTCAGTAGTGGGATTGCTGGGTCATATGGTAGTTCTATTTTTAGTATTTTAAGGAACCTCCATACTGTTTTCCATGCTGGTTGTATCAACTTAACATTCCTACCAACAGTGCAGGAGGGTTCCCTTTTCACCACACCTTTTCCAGCATTTACTGTTTCTAGATTTTTTGATAATCACCATTCTGACCGATACCTCATTGTAGTTTTGATTTGCATTTCTCTAATGATTAGTGATGTTGAGCATCTTTTCATGTGCCTCTTGGACATCTGTATGTCTTCGTTGGTGAAATATCTATTTAGGTCTTCCACCCATTTTTTAACTTGATTGTTTTTTTGGTACTGAGCTCCATGAGCTGTTTGTGTATTTTGGAGATTAATTCTTTGTCTGTTGTTTCATTTGCAAATATTTTCTCCCATTCTGAGGGTTATCTTTTTGTCTTGGTATCTTTTTGTCTCGTTTATGGTTTCCTTTGCTGTGCAAAAGCTTTTAAGTTGAATTAAGTCCCATTAGTTTATTTTTGTTTTTATTTCCATTACTCTAGGAGGTGGGTCAAAAAAGATCTTGCTGTGGTTTATGTCAAAGAGTGTTTCTCCTATGTTTCCCTCTAAGGGTTTTATAGTGTCTGGTCTTACATTTAAGTCTTTAATCCATCTGGAGTTTACTTTTGTGTATGGTGTTAGGTAGTGTTGTAATTTCATTCTTTTACACTTAGCTGTCCAGTTTTCCCAGCACCACTTATTGAAGAGGCTGTCTTTTCTCCATTGTATTTTCTTGCCTCCTTTGTCATAAATTAGGTGCCCATGTGTGTGGAGGTTTATCTCTGGGCATTCTATTCTGTACCATTGATCTGTATTTCTGTTTTTCTGCCAGTACAATACTGTCTTGATTACTGTAGCTTTGTGGTATAGTTTGAAGTCAAGGAGCCTGTTTCCTCTAACTCCGTTTTTCTTTCTCAAGATGGCTTTAGCTATTCAGGGCCTTTTATGTTTCCATATGAATTGTAAAATTTTTTGTTCTAATTCTGTGAAGAATGCCATTGGTAGATTCCCTCTATGCCCATTTTCTGGAGAGTTTTTATCATAAATTTTATTCCTTAATTTGTTGATGTGGTGTATCACATTGATTGATTTGCATATATTGAAGAATCCTTGCATTCCCGGGATAAATCCCACTTGATCATGGTACATGATCCTTTTAATGTGCTGTTGGATTCTGTTTGCTAGTATTTTGTTCAGGATTTTTGCATCTATGTTCATCAGTGATATTGGTTTATAATTTTCTTTTTTTGTGATATCTTTTTCTGGTTTTGGTATCAGGGTGATGGTGGCTTCATAGAATGAATTTCATAGTGTTTCTCCCTCTGCAATTTTTTGGAAGAGTTTGAGAAGAATCAGTGTTAGCTCTTCTCTAAATGTTTGATAGAATTCACCTGTGAAGCCATCTGGTCCTGGACTTTTGTTTGTTAGAAGATTTTTAATCACAGTTTCATTTTCAGTGCTTGTGATTGATCTGTTTATATTTTCTAATTCTTCCTGGTTCAGTCCTGGAAAATTGTACCTTTCTAAGAATTTGTCCATTTCTTCATGGTTGTCCATTTTATTGGCATATAGTTGTTTGTAGTAGTCGCTTATAATCCTTTGTATTTCTGCAGTGTCAGTTGTGATTTCTCCTTTTTCATTTCTAATTTTATTGATTTGAGTCTTCTCCCTTTTTTTCTTGATGAGTCTGGCTAAGGGTTTATCAATTTTGTTTATCTTCTCAAAGAACCAGGTTTTAGTTTTATTGATCTTTGCTATTGTTTTTATCACTTCTATTTCATTTATTTCTGCTCTGATCTTTATGATTTCTTTCCTTCTACTGACTTTGGGTTTTCTTTGTTCTTCTTTCTCTTGTTGTTTTAAGTATAGGGTTAGATTATTTATTTGAGATTTTTCTCGTTTCTTGAGGTGAGACTGAATTGCTTAAACTTCCCTCTTAGAACTGCTTTGGCTACATCCCGTAGGTTTTGGGTCGTTGTGTTTTCATTGTCATTTGTTTCTATGTATTTTTTATTTCTTCTTTGATTTCTTCAGTGATCTCTTGGTTATTTATTAGCGCACTGTTCAGCCTCCAAGTGTTTGTGTTTTTTACAGTTTTTTTCCTGTAATTGATTTCCAATTTCATAGCGTGTGGTCAGAAAAGAAGCTTCATAGGATTTCAATCTTCTTAAATTTTCTGAGGCTTAATTTGTGACCCAAGATGTGATCTATACTGGAGAATGTTCCGTGTGCACTTGAGGAGAAATTGCATTCTGCCACTTTTGGGTGGAATGTTCTATAAATATCAACTAAATCTATCTGGTCTTTTGTGTCATTTAAAGCTTGTGTTTCCTTATTTATTTTCTGTTTGGATGATCTGTCCGTTGGTGTAAGTGGGGTTATAAAGTCCCCTACTATTATAGTGTTACTGTCGATTTCTCCTTTCATGGTTGTTAGCATTTGCCTTATGTATTGAGGTGCTCCAAGGTTGGGTGCATAAACATTTATAATTGTTATATCTTCCTCTTGGATTGATCCTTTGATCATTTTGTAGTGTCCCTCCTTATCTCTTGTACCCGTCTTTATTTTAAAGTCGATTTTATCTGATACGAGTATTGCTACTCCAGCTTTCTTTTGATTTCCATTTGCATGGAATATCTTTTCCGTCACTTCACTTTCAGTCTGTATGTGTCCCTAAGTCTGAAGTGGGTCTCTTGTAGACAGCATATATATGGGTCTTGTTTTTGTATCCATTCAACTAGTCTGTGTCTTTTGGTTGGTGCATTTAATCCATTTACGTTCAAGGTTATTATCGATATGTATGTTCCTATTACCATTTTCTTAATTGTTTTGGGTTTGTTTTTGTGTGTCTTTTCCTTCTCTAGTGTTTCCTGCCTAGAGAAGTTTCTTTAGCATTTGTTGTAAAGCTAGTTTGGTGGTGCTGAATTCTTTTAGCTTTTGCTTGTCTGAAAAGCTTTTGACTTCTGCATCGAATCTGAATGAGATCCTTGCTGGGTAGAGTAATCTTGGTTATAGGTTTTTCTCTTTCATCACTTTAAGTATATCCTGCACTCCCTCCTGGCCTGCAGAGTTTCTGCTGAAAAATCAGCTCATAACCTTATGGGGATTCCTTTGTATGTTATTTTTTGTTTTTCCCTTGCTGCTTTTAGTATTTTTTCTTTGAATTTTAATTTTTTTTTTTTTTTTTTTTGTGGTACGCAGGCCTGTCACTGTTGTGGCCTCTTCCATTGCGGAGCACAGGCTCCGGACACGCAGGCTAAGCGGCCATGGCTCACGGGCCCAGCCGCTCTGCGGCATGTGGGATCTTCCCGGACTGGGGCACAAACCCGTGTCCCCTGCATCGGCAGGCGGACTCTCAACCACTGCACCACCAGGGAAGCCCCCTGAATTTAATTTTTGTTAGTTTGATTAATATGTGTCTTGGTTTGTTTTTCCTAGGTTTTATCCTGTATGGGACTCTCTGTACTTCCTGGACTTGGGTGACTATTTCCTTTCCCATGTTAGGGAAGTTTTTGACTATAATCTCTTCAAATATTTTCTCAGACCCTTTCTTTTTCTCTTCTTCTGGGACTCCTATAATTTGAATGTTGGTGCATTTAGTGTTGTCCCAGAGATCTCTGAGATTGTCTCAATTATTTTTATGCTTTTCTCTTTATTCTGCCTCTTGGCAGTATTTGCACCATTCTGTCTTCCAGTTCACTTTTTCGTTCTTCTGCCTCAGTTATTCTGTTATTGATTCCATCTAGTGTATTTTTCATTTCAGTTATTGTGTTGTTCATCTCTGTTTGTTTGTTCTTTAGTTCTTCTAGATCTTTGTTAAACATTTCCTGTATTTTCTCAATCTGTGCCTGCATTCTGTTTCCGAGAGTCTCAATCATCTTTACTATCATTACACTGAATTCTTTTTCAGGTAGGTTGCCTATTTCCTCTTCATTTACTTGGTGTTGTAGGTTTTTACCTTGCCTCTTCATCTGTGAAATTTTTTTTTTAATTTTTTAAATTTTTTTTTAGTTTATTTATTTATTTATTTTTGGCTGCGTTGGGTCTTCGTTGCTGCGCGTGGCTTTCTCTAGTTGCGGTGAGCGGGGGCTGCTCTTCACTGCGGTGCGCAGGCTTCCCATTGCAGTGGCTTCTCTTGTTAGAGCACGGGCTCTAGGCACGTGGGCTCAGTAGTTGTGGCTCATGGGCTCTAGAGCACAGGCTAAGTAGTTGTGGCACATGGGCTTAGTTGCTCCGCGGCATCATCCCAGACCAGAGATCGAACCCGTGTCCCCTTCACTGGCAGGCTGATTCTTAAGCACTGCGCTACCAGGGAGGTCCCAGTGACATATTTTTTTTGCCATCTCTTTCTTCTTTTTTTTTTTTTTTATGAGTGGGATTGTGTTCCTGTCTTACTGGTTGTTTGGCCTGAGCCTTCTAACACTGGAGTTTGTAGGCTATTGTGTAGAGCTGGGACTTGGTGCTGAGATAAGGACCTCTGTGAGACCTCACTCTGATGAATATTCCTTGGAGTCTGAGGTTCTCTGTTAGTCCAGTTTGGACTCAGAGCTCCCACCACAGGAGCTTCAGCCCTACCCCCAGCTCATGAACCGAGATCCTGCAAGCCTTGTGGGGTGGCAAAAAAAAAAAAAAAAAAGAGTGAACAATAACAATGTGAAAAATAAAATTAGACTAGGAAACTAACAGATATGTTAAAAAGAATATAAAAATAAAACTATAGATGAATCAACCACCAGAATGTACATCAGTACCACAATAGTAAAAAAGAGGATGAGGAAAAAGAAAAAAAAAAGGGGGGTGGGGGGGGTAAAAGGCCTTGGCTGTGGAGAGGGGGGCCAAGCAAGGGTGAGGTTTGGGTGGTGGCCGGGACCTATGCTCAGGACCCACAAGGCTGGAAAAGGCCCTGGGCGCTTTGGAGGGATGGGGCTTAGGTTCAAGGAACAGAGGGGCCCAGGCGTGCCCCCACCCCTGGTCTCAGAGGGCAGGGGACCTCACCTGGGAGCCCAGCAGGCTTCCTGGGCTTGAGTGCATGGGGCAAATGCCCTCCTCTCCTCTCCTACTCCTCCAGTCTGGGAGGGCCCCTCTCACCTGTCTCTCCTGATCTCCCCAGCCTCCCTCCTACGCCCCCAGGGACCCACACGGTCCGGAGGGGGCTTTGGAGCAGGGGATCCGCCTGGGAGCTCAGCAGTCTCTCCGGGGCCTGAGTGGGAGGAGCAAATGCCCTCTGCTCCTCTCCTGCTCCTCCTGGAGGGCCCTCCCACCTGCCTCTCCTGTTCTTGCCTCGGCCTCCTTCCTATGCCCCCAAGGACCCACGTGACCTGGAGGGGGCATTGCGGGGGGTGGTACTGGCTTGGGAGCTCAGCAGTCTCCCCGGCCCTAGTGGGCCAGGCGATCGCCCTCTGCTCCTCTCCCGCTCTTCCCAGAGAGTCCCTCCCACCTGCCTCTCCTGATCTCCCCAGCCTCAGGGGCGCCAATACTGGCTGGCCTCCACTTCTCCTCCCTCCTCAGTCTCCCTGTATCCTACCGGTTCACTTTGGGGTTCCTCCCATCTCCTTGGGTGTCAGAGTCCCCCACCAGTGGCCGGCAGGTGCCCTAGTTGTGTGATTACTCCTATTTTTCAGTTTAAAATTAGATTTATTTTCAGTGGCAAGTTAAAGACTCCGTAGAAGCTTAATATAGCCACTTTTCTGACATTATCATTAATATTAAGGATAACTGAAAAGCACTGAGATCAATAAATTTCACAAGTTATATGTAAAAATCAATCTCATTACTTTACAGTCATTTCTGATGGTAGATCTCTATTGTTGGTACTGGATGGTTTGGTTCCAGCCAGCAGAAGGAGCGGTTGGATGTCCAGGATTGCCTTTAGCTGTTGGCCTTTCCATTGTGCCTCTCCATTTCATAGTGCAGAGTAAGCTAATGTTATAATAAGTGTCCTTTTATATACATACATACACACACACACATACCCTGTGAACAAAACAACTTCTAAGAGCAAAATATATGTGAGGTACATTTATCTAATTGAAAATATTATGTTAAAATGTGTCCACAATGTGAATATCTCAAATGGATAGTAACCCCTAATTTTATCCCTGGGACTTCACCAAATTTATTCAACTCTCTGCTGATAGATGTTTAAAATGATAGGTTTGCAGTGATACATTTGGCCAATAGGTGTCACCATCTAATTACCTAGAATTCCTCAAATTTGGGATTTCTAGTTTTGTAGAATTTGGGGCTGCTGATATTGTAAAGAAGAATATTCTACCTTATCATGTCTGCCAGTTTGAAATTTAAACTATTCTGTTTAGAAAGAGAGGTTCCTGTACATTGCTAATCACTTCATCTGTTGGCCTTGGTGTTTTTTTTTTTTTCCTAATGCTATTACCCAGATGCCATTATTTGGTCTGTGAAACTAACCAAATAATGGATTATCTTTAAAATAGAAACAGAATCTCCAGTGCAGTAAGTAAAATTGTTTGATTGTTATAAACATGATTTTTTTTCATTTTTTAAATTGTGAGTTCTTATAAAAGTATCAGTTTGTCACAGTGCAATCTAGTGGCTTGAATCAGAAAAGAAAGATGGGGAGAAGGACTCCTAGCTACTAATAGGAAAAGAAAGGTGCAGCATGAGACCTAGTGGGATGTGGTCAATTTATCCTTACCATCAAGGCAACCAAGAAATCCTGCAGTAGTCAGGGGATTCTGGGTTTAGCCAAAAGATCTGATAGGGGCTCGGATTTCAAATTAATTTCCATTTGGTAAGCAATTATTTGATGCCTCCTGTCTCCAGTAATAGGGACCGTGTCTCTGAAATATTAGGAAAGCAAAGAGTTAACAAGGGTAAACTATTAGGTTTGGGAAGTATAGTAATGTGCTACGATTTTAGAGTCATTAAAAATATAAAATACTGTGAAAAATAAGTGTAAGAAAATGAACCTATTGAGGTTTTTTTATGTTACTATGCAGTCTTTGGAACAGGGCATTCAAAGTCTAAAATGTCTTTTGAATCATAAAAGAAAATGCAAAATTTATAATTATTTTAATATTAAGAATTTATATTGTAGTTCTTTGAAAGGTAAGGTATGTGGGAATAGACACATTCACTGAACTTTAAGGTCATGGTAAGTGAGTAATAGAACCTTACATAAATAATTTATAGCCATATAGGTAAGAAAAGAAAAAGGCATAGAAATATTGGTGTGTTTGGGGTATTTGAAACCATCTCTCCTGCCTTTTATTTTTAGATGAGAAAACTCAAGTCTTTAGAATCTTAAGTGATTTGACCAAGGTCACCTTAGAATCCAGATTTCCTGGGTCTTTAGTCTTTGGAACTACTTCTCTAATTGGCAATTTCTGATAATTCGGCCAGGTAGTTCTCAAATTAATATTTTCTTTTCTATGAAAAAAATATTCAAGTACAGTATGGGCTTTTATAATATCAATTTGCATTACATGATCATCTATTTGTAATGCAGTCTTAATTAGGAACCTGCCCCATTCTCAAAGAGGAAACTGTTAAGGTCCTCCTGTTTTGTTTGAACAGTTCTGCTTCATTTGTCATGTCAGAGCTGCTAGGCGTGGTAAAAAGTTTTGACTATCGATGGTGCTAGAATTAGTTGAGAAAGTCCAATACCTTTAATATAATAAAATACTGAATTTTCTCAGTAGTGTTTATGTTTTATAAACATACATCTATGGCTATAAGAAAGCACTTTCATTGTTGAAATTCCTTGCTCAACAATGTTATGAATCTGAAACTCCTGTTTTTTCCATTGACTTTTTCTTTCTTTCTTTCTTTTTGAGTATGCAAGATTTCTTAGGAGTGTAACTCCCATTATAGCAGAATGGACAAGGGAGGGGGTGAGGGCTGTTAATTTGATCTTGAACAGTGATTTCAAGCATTCAATTATGCACAATATCCATTTATTAAAATAGGTTACAGCAAGCCCTTTGCTGTTCATTTCAGTCATTGCTTGTATCATTATATAAATATGAAAATAACTGAATAGTTTTAAAATTTTATAGTCCATTGAATATTTCTCAAACCCCAAACTTCTCTTTGCTTTTTACTGCATCATCCCCCATATATGTACACTCTGAATTAGTAAAATTTGCCTTTTTATTCTGATGCCCTTTATGCCTGCTCCAAGTCATAGAGCTTATGGCATGTCTAGAGTCTTTGGAGAAGACAAAATTTGAGCTGACCCAAGAGTGCAGGTAGGATTTGAAGAGTGAGAAGAGGATATTCAGGCCCTAGGAATATCACTGAATGGACTGGTTTGCCTAGAGCTTTCTTGACATGCAAGAGAGAGAGATGAGGCTAGAAAAATAGGTTGGAACTGGATTGAAGGGATTTTCTGCCCCAGAATGAGGAATTTGCACTATATGCTATAGCATTAAACATTGAAAGTTTTTAAGTAAGAGAATAATTCTGTTAAATCAATGTATAAAAAGATAGATCTTCTGGTAGTATAGGGCATAAATTGTAGGAGAGAAGTAACTGGCAGCAAGAAGACTACTACTGTGATGGAGAAGACCTAAATTAAGATGGTGGCTGTTGAAATGGGATAAATATTCCAAAAGAAGAACCAAAAGGAGTTGGTGGCTAACTGCTCCCTTGGCCTTGCTTCCACATCCTTCCCACATCTAGCAATCCAAACAAAAGACTAGTTTTCAACCTGTATGATGAAGAATAAGAATAGTAGTAACCACCAACTTTTCCATGGTGCTTACTATGTGCCCAGAACTTGTCTAAGTGCTTCGCATGTAACAATTCATTTAATCTTCATAACAACCCCATGAAATAAATATTATTATTTTCACTGCACAGATGGGAAGCTTGAAGCAAAGAGAGCTTGGATGATGTATTCAGTCACACAAATAATGAGTGACAGCCAGGACAGGAACACAAGCAACTGGGCCCCAGAGTCTAATACCTGTCCTGATGATTTCATTCATAAGTACTAGTTTGTGGGTTATAGCTGGCCGTGTTAAATCTAGACACATTGAAGGTGAAATAATGGTGAATATCCAAATGGGAATACCTAGCAGGTACTTGGAGGTGGGAATCTAGAATTCAGAGAATAGTCAGTATTGAATGCTATGTGTACTCTACTCAACTAACTTGAATATTCAAAACATTCCATTACTGAATTTGAGATTAGAATTTAACCTGCTGACTTTCCAGGGGAGGGGATGCAGCTGGAAGTGGGATCAAGACAAAGATTTTCAGCCTCATTGGAAATAATGCTGACAGACTTCCTCACCAGAGCTCTAAGGAGTGATGTTCTGCTTATCTTTTATTCTCTCATGTTTTCTAACAATTTGATATTTGATCATGTATTACATTCATTTCTATTTGTTTCTAGGAAATCAAGTGGCTTATAATATTTTCATGCTCATTTTAAAAGTTCCAACCTGTTTTGGGCTTCTGAAATTCTCAGCGTTACAACATGCCATGAAATATCATTGAGTTCAGATATCTAGACACTCATTAGAAAATCAAAGAGCTTTATAGCATTGTGGCTATTAAATGACAGGCTTTGGAAGACACCTGAGTTTGGATCTTAGTTCTGCCACTTACAAGTTTTCCAACCTTGGACAAGTTACTTTCTGTCTCTGATAACACCCATCCAATGGGAAGATGGCCTGGTTTAGGGGAAATGACATATGCAAGTTGTTTGTTAACAGTTCCTATGGAAGAGGTCAGTAACTTTTAGCTGCTATTATTATCTGATCTCTGTGTACAAATTTTGTAAACATCTAAACAATAAAAATTACCCCAAAAATGAATTTCCCTAAACGTATAAAACCACTTCAAAAGGAGGTGTGCTTAACACTCTAGTACTTAATCTAACCACAACTGGAGAAGGAAAAATAAAACCATCACAAACAATTCATAACATCCAAAGCAAATAAAAGGAATACTCCCACTAGCTGTTAATACATAGATAGTGTGTTAACTTAGGTAATCATGGAATCCACTGCTTTAGATTTAATCTGTTGTTACATGCCCAGAGACATCTGCCAGAAACTTTTTACTGGCATTTTAAATGGTTTTCCTTTAGTTGGGGGGGCAGTACCTCAAAACCCAACATGCAAACACTGGATCCAACAGAATTCCATCTCAAAATTTAGAAAGATACATGCATACATACACACATTGTGAGAAAAAAAATAGAGATGTTTAAAGTATCAATATTTATAGTAACAGATGCTGCGTTTTTGCAGAGCCAAGTTTTAAAAAGTTCTACCCTGGCGCAAAAAGTTTCCTATGCAGAGATTTTGTTAAGTCACTGTAAAGGTCAAACTGTTTGGTCACATCTATTGTGATAATTCTATTCACAAATCAGTAAGGGATTTGAATTAACAATTTTTTTTTTGCACAGATATTAATCTGTTGAAATTTACATAAGTATCTTATTTAATATGCACAAAAACAGTATGGGGTAAGTGATGGTATCTTCTATTCACAAGGAGGAAATTGAAACTCAGAAAAAAATAAATATTTAAGGTCACAAAGTTTTTAAGTAATGGACTAGGAACCCAAACTCAAGTCTTTTTCATGTGAAAGTCCCAATTTTTTACACTGCATTATCTTGTGAAAATCATTGGTCAAGCTTCTCACTTTTGGAAATAGCTATTGAATAGTTTTCTGAAAGCAAGCGCTCTTGATTATGAGGAAGTGATTTAAATATGATTTAAAGTGATTTTTAAAAGTGATTATTTTTAGGTACTTAGAAGTCATAAATGGGAAGACTTGATGGTACAAGATTATATGGCAGGAGGTTCAGAGTATGTTCTACTGCCTTTGGAAACTTAAAGTTCAAGAAGGCTTTGGTTTTAGAAAAAGAGCACTATTTTTAGGCTGACTAATAAAATTTAGCTGAAATTAAAATTCTCAATATTGCAATCCCCAGCATGACTCATGAATAAAGTGAAATATCTTTACTCATATATGTCATGTATTATTCAATATAAGCACCTGCTTATACGGTTTAATGAAGATTAAAAATTTTGTAGATACCTTAAAAAGAATTTTGCTATTTATAAAATGATCATAGGAATGAATCAGAAAGAAACATCCTAAAAGTAATCTAACTGGTCTACATGGCTCTGGTTGCCCTCAATAAAAAGATTACAGACCTTTACATGTGTATGTCCACACATATGCAAACGTGCACAGCTTTGTTTTATTCCTTATATTATTACATTATATAATAATATTCTGATGCTTAAGATTACTATGAGATTTTTTTCTTAACATGTTATAATTCTGTCTATATTTTTTATCATATCTTAGGTAGTATTCAAACTAGAAATATAACACTTGGAAGCAGCAGCCCTGTTGTTTTAAATTAGATATTCATTGCTACATTGAGGATATATATTTCAGGGATTCTTACCCTTTTTTCATGCCGTGGGTTCCTCTCCAGGATAATGTTTTTAAATACATAAAATACATATATTGTTAAAAATCGATTGGGAGTTCCCTGGCAGTCCAGTGGTTAGGACTCAACGCTTTTACTGCCGTGGACCCGGGTTCAATCCTCGGTCAGGGAGCTAAGATCCCACAAGCTGCACAGAGCGGCCAAAAAATTAAAATCAATTATTTTGAAATATATTTATCAAAATACTTTTTAATTTGTGATAGAGTACATGTGCTTTTTATTAATGCTTTAAATTATAAGATCTAGCAGCAGGTCTAATAGATACTGTAATTTTGAATGAGTGATAACCATAAATAGTTTTATGAGATATCTGCAACAACTATAATGTGATAGGAAAAGATTTGTGTTTTCTATTGGTGCCAAGTCAAGGGAGCTGCTGATAACAATTTCTTGCCTATATTCATAATGAAAAGAAATGCTAAATTTCAGTTGAATGTTAGTGAAAATAAAAATATATTTTTTTCCAACCAAATTTATTCTACACATCCACCCCACATTAAGAAAGCTTGTAACTAATCTGGCTTCTAAAGGTTTGTATCAGCAATTATTATTTATTCTTATTTCATGCTTTGGGGCTTCTATAATAATCCTTGTAGTATTTAAAGGAAGTCTTATTTCTCAGTCATATAACACTAAGGCAGGTGGCTCTCCTCCATAAGGTAATTCAGGGACACAGATTCCTTCCATCTGTGGCTGCGTTAGCTCCTAGGGCCTTGCCATTGCCTAAATGATGCTGATGGAAGGGGAAGAAATTGTGAAGGATGCCTGCCAGCTTCTTAAACAGCTTTGGCCCAGAGGTGGCACACATTGCCACCACCCACATTCCTTTGGCAAGAACTAGTCACATAGTCCCATCTGGGCACCATTTCCTAGTAACAGCACTATACAGTGGAATAGAAAACACAAAATTGGGTGGATGGTTAGCTGAATCTACCACAATCATGCTTTTTCTTAGAGCTTTTATGCGATATGTTTTGGGGACAGTTTTCTTATTAGTACATCATTCTTCACATTCCTGAGGTGAATCCTACTTGGTTTTGGTAGGTGGATGTGTTTCTAAATTGTTGAGCAGGGTGAGAGGAAAAGCAAACCAACCAATCAACAAACCAATAGCTCTTGCTTTGTGAAAGGAAGGATCTAAGCTGCAAACCTAGAAGTCATCTTTGAAGCGTCCTTCTCTTTTCCTCTTTCACTAGTAACTAGGGATCTACTAGTTAGTGCTTCCTATTTTTTTACATCCTAAATACCACTTAAATCACGACTGCCCCTGCCACTGCCTCACTTCAGATCCTTATCAATTCTCCTCTGGACTACTGAAATAGCCTCCTGACTGAACATTCTCTCCCAAGACCATTTTCTTTCCCAATATTCTCAAACTTTTAAGACTTCACACCACTATGAGTGAAAAAATTGAGCACACACCTCAATACACGTACATTGATTTATTTATAAGGTGTCTACTTATTCTTTCCCCTTTATGGATGTCATAAAATGGCATGATGAGGAAAGATTACAACAAATATAAATAGAAGTTCTAAAATGATCTTCCCCATGCAATGGATAATTTGGTACACAGGAATAATCACGTATCAGTCTGGGTCTGTCAGGATAAGAGACGCTACAACAATTACAGGACTAGGGGTTTAACATGAGAATTTCGACTTACCTGAAGGAGGGAGAAGCTAGGAAGTGAAGGTCGGCCTGCAAGGGTGGGTAGTCCGGGGATTAGAGAAAGTCACCGCTTCAGCAGAAAAGCTGGAGTTTGCAGAAGTCTGAGAAGCAACAGTCCAACAAAAGTGGACTGGGAAATGGGAGCTCCTGCAAAGGTCCCAGGAAACTCTGTGGGACCACCCCCATGACCGCTGCAGCTGCCGAGTATAATGGCTTGTGCTTCACCTTTGCCCGTTAAATCTCCACAAGTTTCTCTCATCAGAAACTAATGCATAACTACTGAGAAGGCAGTTAAAGGGCAATCCATCTCACAGCCTTCGAAGAGACTAGGCGTTTGGTGCCAGTTGGCAACAACCAAGCCAACTTGGAGACTAATACTCTAGTCTGGACTCAGAATGATTTTTCTAAAATGCACCTGATTTTGTCTTACTCAAAATCCTCCTATAGCTTCCTTTTGCCTCCAGCTTGTAATCAGTTTAGCCTTGAAAACTTTTATTTGCATACTTACATAGGAGCATAAACAGATAAAATATAATTCTTCTATTAAGCCTTGGTTGAGCAGTGGGAGAGTGTTGAAGCTTCTTCTATCCCCTCGTAATCCTGCACAGAGCCTCCTTAGCAGAGGAACTTCAGAGTTCCATAGGCCCTGTGTAGAAACCACCACCCTAAATGGTGACATCCATTCCATCCTCCAGAAATATAATAAACTTGTATTGTTTTAAGCCACCAGGTTTGTGGTACTTTGTTACAACAACAATAGGGAAACAGCACACCTCCCAACAACAAAAAAAAATGTTTAATAAAAGAAAAAACTTTAAACTTTTTCTGGTAAAGAAATATGTCAACAAAATAAATCAACACGGCATGTATGAACCAGCAGCAGTCAGCTAAGGGACTGTCTGAAATCCCCATTTATTAAAAAGAAAGAAAAATAATTCAGACACTTGTATACTTTATGAAGCACTCACTTTCATCTTTCAGGTCTCAGAAGATATATTTGTTTGAGCATAATAAATTGTTACAGCATACAACTGTATTAGAGCATTACAAACATGTATTTTTTGTTGTCTAGCAGTATTAAAAATGATTCCTACTAATAACCCATCCTGGCTGTAGAGACAAGTGACTTCAGGAACTCTGAAGATAATGAAATTAAAGGGACCATTTACAAGCATCTAGTCCACTCCCTTCATTTTAGAGATAGTTCACTGAGTCCCAGAAGTCAAGTGACACGTCCCGAGTTACACAGTTTTTAGCAAAATGGGAAGTAAAATACAACTCCCACCCAGTATTCCAGGCTGATGGCACTGGCAGATGGAGCCAGGGAGAGACAGGGAGGACACGGGACCCTGGAGAGGATCGGGTCCAGCCTAGGGATCCTACCCAAGCATAGGACTATGGATTTAATCTAAGTTCAAGAGGAAGCCAATGTATATTCTTAAATGCTTAAATTTAACATAAATGTAATAATATGAGTATATAAATTCAGTCTTGCAGAGACACAAGAGTGAAAGTAAAGAGACCAGTTGCAGGGTCGTTGCAGGAATTGAGGGAAGAGATGACGGCAACTTGGACAAGGGTGATAGCCAAGGTGCTAAAGAAAGATGGAGGAATTCAGGCTCTTCTTTGGAGTCATAATCAGTAGAACTTGCTGATAGGTTGATGTGTAGCTAAAGAAAGGAGAGGAATCAAAGGCTATTCCAGATTTTGGTTTAATGGTACCATGAGCTGAAATGGGAGGAAGGCAGGATAGGATTTTCCATGAGATGGTTACAAATAAAGTGCTATAAGGGTGTAGTGAGATTATTTCTTACTGGACTAAGAGACGAAAGAGGTATAACAGATGAAGTATTATTTGACATGAGTCTTTCAGAAGAGAGAGATGATGCTCCAGACAGAAGAAACTATGCCCTCCAAGACAAAGCAGTGGGGAAATTCAAAGCATGTCCACAGACTGGAGAGTAGTAATTTGGTTTTGACTGAGTGATTGATTCAGCCATTCAACAATTATTTATTGAAAACAGTATAGGCCAAGTAGCATGTTACCAGCTGAAGATTCAAGGATGTTTGAAATATAGTCCTTTTCCCTCATGAGGTTTACTGCCTGATAGGTGGTGTTGAATAAATTCAATGAACACATGGGGAAGAGATATGAAAACAAATATTTATACATAATACTTTTTTTATTCACGCAATACACATTTCTTGAGTATCTACTATGTGCATTGTTCTAGCACTTGCACAGTGTTCTGGGAGTTTTTAAAAATTAATTTTTAGAAGAGTATAGTTGCTTTACAATGTTGTGTTAGTTTCTTACCATTCAGCAAAGTGAATCAGTCATACATATACGTATATCCACTCTTTTTTAGATTTCCTTCCCATTTAAGTCACCACAGAGCACTGAGTAGTGTTCCCTGTGCTAGACAGTAAGTTCTCATTAGTTATCTATTTTATACATAGTAGTGTATCTACGTCAGTCCCAATCTCCCAGTTCATCCCACCCCTTCTTCTCCCCTTGGCTGTTCTGGGACTTATATCCAAGTACAAATGGATGTGCTTATAGAAGTCGTAGGAAAGGATTTGTAGAGTCCATATGGTTTTAATTGGGGTGGGGGGGTCGGGATTGTTCAGGAAAGACTTTACAAATAAGTCAACTTTACAGTAGAGTAGTTGGAATTCAGACCAAAATATTAGGCAAGGACCACACTATGGAGGGCATTAGGAAGTCGCTGAGGGATTTTTGACCACTGAAGTGACAGAATTGGACTTTATTTTGGCTATTAATCTTATTAATTTGATGCAGGAAGAACTATAATAAGGAGCAACGGGGAAAGGAGAAGTTTTGAAAGACCCAGCAATTCCACTCTTAGGAAAATAATCAAAAGAATTGGAAAAGCATGTCCACACAAAAATCTGTACAGGAGTGTTTACAGCAGCATCATTCATTACAGCCTAAAGTGGAAACAATTCAAATATCCATCACCTGATGAATGGATAAAGAAATATGTTATATCTATATAATGGAATATTAATCAGCTGTAAAAAAAGAATGAAGCATTAATTCATGCTACGACAGGAATGAACCTTGAAAACATATGCTAAATGAAAGAAGCCAGGCCAAAAAGCTACATATTGTATGATTCTATTCATTTGAAGTGTCTAGAATAGATAATTCCATAGAGACAGAAAGTCAGTTAATGGTTTCCAGGGCCTGGAGGAGGGAAGGGTGAGGAGAGTCTATTAATCGGTTTAGAGTTTCTTTTGGGGGTGATGAAATTGTTGCAAAATTAGATAGAAGTGAAGATTGCACAACTCTGTGAATATACTAAAAACCACTTAATTACATGCTTTAAAAGGGTAGCTTTTATGGTATGTGAATTATATCTCGCTAAAGATGTTATTTTAAAAATTGAGTGACTTTAAGACAGGTAATACCATTACCAGGATATAGAAGACATGAAAGGGAGCAGCTCTGGGGAGAAGACGAGTTTGGGACATAGTGAAGTTAAAACATTTAGGTGTAAATATCCATTATTGTAAATGCTCGTTCACAGCTTTAAAAGAGGTGTATTTGGGTATTCTCTACACAGAAATGACTACTAAAACCCTGGGAGTGGTTGAATGCTCTGAGTGAAAAAGTGAAGAAAAGTGATCACGTCCAAGATAAAATCTTGATAAATGCTATGGGAAAGCAGCAAGGGAGAGAACAGAATTCCAGAAAGAAAAACTATTTGGAAAAAGGCCTAAAGAAAGAAGGAGCCTGAAACAATGTGAAGAGCTGAAATAGAAGGCCAGTGTGGCACAGCCCAGAGGTAAACGACAGGAAAGACGAGACTGGGGGTGTCATCAGAGGTGAGTTTCTATAAATCTCATAGGCGGGGTTGAGGATGCTTGATCCTTAAGCTAAAGAACAAAATGAAGGTCTTAAACAGGAAAAGTCATGATTAGATTTGCATTTTTAAAAGATCACTCCAGCTGTAGTGTGAGGAATGGTTTGGAGAGGGTTCAATCAAAATAATCCTGGTGGGAGATGAAAACTTGGACTACGATGGTGATTGTGTAGGTGGAGAGACTTGAGAGAGGTTTCAGAGATGAAATGACAAGTGGGTGATGATTGAATGTCTCTGGTGAGGGAGAGACAGGTGTCCAGGAATATGACTTATTTTCTGGCTTACTTTCGTTAGATGGTGGTGCCTTTGAATGGGATAGAAGAGAAATCCACTGTGAGGGGAGAAGTGGTGTTCATCAAAATCCAAGCAGAGCTATTGAGAAGAAAGTTGTATGCATAAGACTGCTGCCCAATAGATAGCTCTGAGCTGAAGATGATAACCTGGGAGTCGTTATCATGTAGACGGTCATTGAACGCAGGGAGTGAATGAGGTTGATAAGGGAGAGAGAATAGAGTAAGAAGCTAACAGAATCAGTCTGAGACTACAGACCGAAGACCACGATGAACTTGAAGAACATCAACGTTTCATGCTCAGATTGAGCAGACTGAGCCCCTGTAAGAGAAGGAGAGAAGGTCTGGTGAGAAAAACAGAAGGAACACCAGGATAATCCTCTATCATGAAAACCAAGGAAGCAGAATGTTTCAAAGAGAAAGGGGGTAATCAGCAAGGATGGATGGTGTAGATGCTGCTAAGAGATCAGTAAGGATAAAGACTGAAAAATGTCGGTTGTAAAAATTTGATATAATTCCACATGACAATGTACCATAAATAGATGACATTACAAAACCCAAATCTGGACACAACCTTTGAGGGAGGAGGTGTGACCAATGCTGACTATTGTTGAACATGGCTTGTGAATGTTCAGAGGAGTTCCTGATGCTGATTAGGGAACTGAGACTTGGTGACCTTCTAAGTAGCTTCAGTAACTGGACATGACTCAACCACCTGGATAGTATCTGAGAGGTGTAGTTTCAAACCCATAGTCCCCTGGGTCCTCCCTCACCAGAACCTCCATCCAAAGAAGGCCAGGAATGTGGAAACAAGTGGGGGAATTCCCCATCATTTCTGGTAGTGCCTGAAATCAGAGGGAAAACATCCACATCTGACTCACCAAATCTTTCAGTAACACAAAAACATATGTATTTCTTAAATAATAAGTGTATCTTTCCCTCTTTCATACATCCCACTCCCATCTCCAGCAGCCTAAAAGCTCATGCTCTAACTCCTGTTGGCTGAAGATGTTACTGGTCAGTTTCGGGGCGGGGCCGGGTGAGTGGTTATCCAATGAGCTGTGCAACAACACTGGCAATGTAAATTACAGCATTGCCCAACAGTTTTGGTAAAATTTTCATAATCTAATAATGACTTCAGTGTTGATGGTTATCAGTGAGGTAGGATGGCTATTTTCTGTTATTTAAGGTAATTCAATCCAAGCAGAACATAAACATTATAAAAATTTATACTTTCAACGAGATCTATTTTACACGCGTTTGAAAGCTAGCTGTATTTAATCACTTTTTATTACATAACCTAATGATGTGGATAATGTTGTTGACTTTTTATTCATCTCTTAATGGGTGGTTTCAGAGCTAAACCACATAAGTGCCCTCCTACAGTGCTGCTGAATGATACGATCAAAACCGTATAGGAAGATGACACAAATCATTCATCAGGAACCACAACCCTAAGTTACATAGAAGATAAAATAGAACTGAAAGCTGTTTATAGGATCTCTTGCAATTGCTCAAGAAATAGTATATTTCTGCTTGACTGCATACAGCTTAAAAATATACTGTGGGTAACATCTAAGCTGCCTCACTAAACTCCTATTTCCAAGCATAATTAACAAAGTTTGACTTTTAGGTTGTGTGTGCTTTTCAAATTAATTGCAGTCAGACCTTACTTTTTCAGAGGTTATAGCTTGGTTATCATGTTTTTGGATTGTATAGGCCCTCTGCTTCTCTTCCTCTTTTACTCCTCCCTCCGCCTTTTGTTGTTGTTTTGCCCATTTTCAAGCTATGTCATCCCTTGTTAGTAATTCCACTTGGCAAAGGAGCAGAGAAAGGAGCTGAAACGTAATTCCATTCACTTTACCTCTTTGCTAGCAGCAATGGCAGAAGATGTATTACAGGAAGAGGCTGAAAGTACTGGCTGAAATGAAGTTCAGGGAATATGGTATATTTCAATTACTCGTGCTCTCACTCTATTCTCTAGACAAACAAGCCAGTCCTGGGCATGCAGTCAGCTGCTCAAGTCTAATTATCTCAACTGCGGGGTGTCCACATACTGTGCTTCCCACCTCTTCACCTGCTCTATCTACCCAACGTTGTCAGCAGTCAGCACAAGGAAAACCTAGCTGCCCACTGCACTCACATCACTCTAAGAAGTGTAAGAAATTGCAGCATTGGAAACACAGCCCTTAGAGATGGCTTAGAATCTCCTGGGGATCTAGTTAAAATGCAGATATTGGGGCTTCCCTGGTGGCACAGTGGTTGAGAGTCCGCCTGCCGATGCAGGGGACACGGGTTCGTGTCCCGGTCCGGGAAGATCTCACATGCCGCAGAGCGGCTGGGCCCGTGAGCCATGGCCGCTGAGCCTGCGCGTCCGGACCCTGTGCTCCGCAACGGGAGAGGCCACAACAGTGAGAGGCCCACGTACCGCAAAAAAAGAAAAGAAAAAAAAAATGCAGATACTGACTCAGTAGGTCTGAGGTGAAGCCTGAGGTTCTGAATTTCTAACAAGCTCCCGTGCAACACTGTTGCTGCTGGCCTAGGGACCCACACATTTTGAGTAGAAAAAGCTTAGAAAACCTGCGGTAGACCTTGATAAACAATAAATAAGAACTCATTCTACTTTACATAGAGTTCAGGGTAGAGGTAATAAAGATCCTCCAGGGTGTATTTTTGTTTAAACACAGAAAGAGGTATGTTTTGCTACAAATCAGTGGGTTTCAAACATGGTTCCTTTTTAAAAAACATTTTATTGTGATAGGAACACTTAACATGAGATCTACCCTCTTAAGAAATGTTTAAGTGTATAATCCAGCATTGCTAACTACGTATGATGTTGTATAGCTAACCTCCAGAATTTTTTCATCTTGCTTAACTAAAACTCTACACCCATTGATTAGTAACTCCCTACTTCTCCCTCCCCTGGCCCCTGGCAACCACCATTCCACTCTTTGATTCTGAGTTTGACTATTTTTTGCTGCCTCATATAAGTGGAATCATGCAGTATTTGTCTTTTGTGACTGCCTTATTTCATTTAGCATAAGGTCCGCAAGGTTCATCCATATTGTCACATATTGCAGAATTTCCATGTTTTTTCTTTAAAGGCTGAATAGTATTCCATTGTGTGTTTATATTACACCTTCACCTAGGGAAAGGAAGGTGTTGGTACATGCACCTAGCACCCCAGCTTTTCCAAGAGGGCTCCCCCGAGGACTGGCTTCTGTCTTGCCAGTACTACAGCTCTGATGGGTACAGCACAGTCTAGCTGCCTGGGGAAAATAGAGATGGCAGCCTGAGCTAGTAGGTGACATATATCCCCCCGGCTCGGCCCAGAGCAAGCAGATGAAAAATCTCAGATCTCAGCTTTTTCCTGGCAGGTAAAGAGTGGAATCAAACATGTTTTCTTAAAAGCAGTAGAACTCCTTTCTCAAAAGAAATATTTTATAAAACTTCACTATATAAAACAGATAAGTGGTTGCACAAAGGGCAGATCCCCTAAACCCTACACACTTAGCCTCCCTTTCAGCTTCCCTCAGCCAGAAACATCCCAGTGGGAACTCTAGTTTCCAAAGGACACACACAAAAAACCATTGCTTTAGGTTGTAGTTTATTTCTCCTGGCCAGTGTCACGTGGTAGTATTCATTCATTCACTAGCACGTATTTATTGAATACCTACTGTGTGCCAGGCACATATGGGGCACATTCTAATGGGAAAGACTAACAATAAATAGTAAACAAAATGAATAAATAAATTACATAATACATTAGAAGGAGATAAGAGCTATAGAAGAAAGTGGAGAACAGGGTAAGAGGAATCAGGATCCTGGTGTGGGCTGGGGTATGTGCAGCTGTAAATAAAGTCATCAGAGGGAGCCTCAAGGAGAGAGTGATATTTAAGCAAAGGCTTGAAGGTGACCCAGGGCAACAATGACGGTGCACGAATTCATGGTAAAGTTTGCTGCTGAGACCCACCCTACGCAAGGTTGACCTAGAGTCTATCTAAAGGCAATCCATAATGGGTAGTTGATCCTGCAGGTCACTTGGTCCAGCCTGCATGGCTCAGGTCACAAGGAGGCATGAAGCCACACACAGGGTTTTACACCCTGCTATCATGTGGGGTGTAAAACTGACTTTGGAGTCAGTATCAATTATTCATTTATTCATTTCTCAAACATGTATTAACCATCCACCATGTTAGGGGCCCTGTACTAGGTGCCCAGGATACAGATGCCTGCAATCTAGCCAGAGGGGCACGTGCATGAGACAGCAATCCCCAGACAATGTGCCAAGTGCAAGATAAAGTTATGCACCTGGGTAATGAGAACTCGAGGTTATCAACCCAGGCCTGGGGTCACAGAAGGCTACCTGACACAAAGGATGAAGCAGAACTTCAGTGATGGCAGCCCACCTCCCTCTCAACAAACCCACTGGCTAAATAATTGCCCTCTACAAGTCTGAAACCCTTTATAAATATCTGGTTTTGATGCATGGTTTTTTTTTTTTAAATCACTGCTAATTGAAGTAAATTGTTACCTTCAGATATTCCTGCACTCTGCATTAGTGAGATGTTTCTCTTCATTTATAGAGTAATTTATTTTGCTATACATTCATTGTTCATGACACTTCATCATGCTGAAATGCACTTTCTTGATTGTCTGCAGAGTCACCCAGGGGTAATAAATGTTGCTACATTTTGTAGACTGAAAAATGTCCTGCGTGAACGAGCAATCGAGGGAGGGCAGGCAGAGGGGAGGGAGGGAAAAGGAGACACAGGTGCACGAAGACAAAGGCAGAGAGCAAACAGAAATAAGTCCCAGAACGGGGAGAGGAAAAGCACATTTGTCCACACGATATAGCATCCAGCTGATACTTATGTCCAAGCGATACACCTTCACTCACGTCAGGAAGACCCAGGGGTCAGCCTGCTGGTGGTCACTGCTGACACCTTTGTCCTGAGACAAGGTGCCCTAAAGAGGAACTTGGATGCATCACACAATATCCCAGCACTGGGGATTTGTGCATTGTGGCGACCAGACTTTTCAACTGAGAGATCAAAGAGGAAATCTCAGAAAGGAGACCAGATTTGAAAGGATGTCGCCAGAGCTGTGCAGATAGGCAGGTTGACTCTTTTATTCTCACAATCCCACCCCGGCCCTTCCAGGATGCCATGCAGACCTCCTCTGTCTGTGATCCTCCGGCATCGGGTATGTGGGCTCTGGGGCACTCATGTGCATTTTTCTGCTTGTAGGAAACTGCCACACTTTGTCCCAAAGGACCTGCTCTCTGGCACAAAATCTCGGTGTCATTGGGGGGGGGGGTTCCTGCTGCCTTCTGCTCCCCTTTTCTCCACCTTCTGCTTCCTTCCCCGCTCAGCCCTCTCCTCCAGAGAGACATAGCAACCAAAAATAGCCAGTGCACTTACTCTCAATCTTCTGAGCATTAATCACCACCCTACCCCCAGCCCCCAGGCTGGAGAAGTTCCATCACGATTATTCCTGGGACTGTCTTGTGACACAAATGGGCACACAGACAATTCCTGACTGGCCCCACCCCTCCATTATCATAGACGTCTTTTTAGCTCGGAGGTCATCATCAATCACAGGACCCTCCTCGGCATCTCAGAGCAGGCCGCCCAACCCAGGAATGCTGAGAGAAGCAATTGCTTGTCTTTGAGTCCGGTTTTACTTTAAATGATTGTTTTTATAAAGGAACAAGCATAGTGGACACATGGGCCACTCATCCCATCATCCTCTTTCTGATGGGGACCTCGAGGGACAATTTGTAGAAAGGCATGGTTTGGAGAATTTTCCCCTGCTTAATTACATTTTAGCAGCAGTCTCAAAAGTCTCCAACACCCCTTGCTTCCCTTAATAACCATTAGTGCTATATTATACATGGGTTTATTTATACCCAGTCCCACTAAGTTTTTCATGATCTGCTCCTTAAGGAAAGAGATTTACTATTGTGTAAAGTACTTCTTCCTTTTTTGTGAGTGTGCTAAATTTATCTCTTTGATCCTTACTTCCAGTATTTGGTTAATAAATCTGTGTTCTGTGCCCTATAGAGCTTGATTCATGTATGCATTTATATAATAAATATTTATTGAGCGCTTTCTCATAATGACTAAAAAGTTGTATCTTCTTTTGTTGCAGTTTACCTTCACATGTATATCCTAGATGCTTTCTCTCCTTGCTTACCTACTGGTCCTTAGCTATGCGTCCCAAGTAGCATCATTTTTCTCAATGATTGTTGGCAGCCAGCACCTTCCACTGGTGTAGACTTCTATATTTTGATGCAAAGATAAGGTAATACTCTATGTTTTGTTTCCACTGCTCATGCTAATGACGGCCTACATTTTGTTGGTCTTTTGTTGCAACTGTACCTGTTTACTTTATATTGTCACTACACTTATTAGAATTACTCCAAATTAATGCCTGTGTGTTTAGGTCTGTGAGTATCACTCCTTTGGATAATTTTCCCCAGTGCCACTCCCTTCCCCTCGATCAAACTGAAATGCATTTGATATTTTAAAAAACCTTGTGCAAAGCCTAAAAAGATCTCACCAATTAGCATCTTACTGTCTGGAAGATTTCATCCTATTCTGCCATCTAAGTTCAAATCAACTCAAAGGCAGCTAAACCTAACAGTTCCTTATTTGCCTATTTAGTGTTGCATCAAATAAAAATTTTGCCTTACCAATAATTTTTCAACCCCTATCAATGATCTATGATCATAGAAAAGAAAGAGAGCTACGTCATCATTAAGCCCACAAATAATTCATCAGCCTCACTGAAGGCCGTAAGTATAAGATCCTTCGCTATTGAACCTGCTCTTACAGTTTTTCACCTTCTTAGCCCCCATCCTTTATCTTTCTATCAAAAGCACTGATAGGGCTTCCCTGGTGGCGCAGTGGTTGAGAGTCCGCCTGCCGATGCAGGGGACACGGGTTCGTGCTCCGGTCCGGGAAGATCCCACGTGCCGCGGAGCGGGTGGGCCCGTGAGCCATGGCCGCTGAGCCTGCGCGTCCGGAGCCTGTGCTCCGCAACGGGAGAGGTCACAACAGTGAGAGGCCCGCATACTGAAAAAAAAAAAAAAAGCACTGATAAAAATAGTAGAGCTGTGAATAGCTAGCCAGATTTAAGTCAAATCCTTGATAAGCAAAGCAGCTAAAGGAGTCATTTTTTTTATTTTGGATGGTTTCAGAGTGTGAAGAAGACTGCTAGCTGGCCACCAAAATGCATCTCCCCCCTTTTACTGGGGAGAACACACCTCAACTTCATTTTACGGCCTCCCTTCTGGTTCAGAGGGGCCACCCGGATGAGCTCTAGCTAACTTCTATTGTAGTGAGCCACTGAATTTCATTGAATTTCTATTTCTTCCCTCAACTTAGTCTAACCTGATGTGTAAAAGGAATTATCTCCCTTAGAGTCAGGTCTCTCTCAGCAAAGAGGGATGATTTCCCTAATCTAATAAGCAGATGCCCAGGCTGCCAAGTCGTGCAGTAGAATTCTTGGAGAGAAAAGGACACTGCTTCTTAATACTGCCAGTCCTCAGAGTCAGAGATTTTAAGAGATGGGAAGGCGTTTGATATGGCGGCTGCTGGCTAATTCTCTTGGTGGATATTTCCCTGATTCTAATTCATCGATCTTCTCCCCACCAGGCTGTTTCTCTCATGTCTTCTATGATGTATACAGCTTCTGCTGAAGGAGACACACCCAGAAAGTCAAGTCCACAATTCTGTGAGTTTTGATAAACAGAGTCATGGAACCACCATCACAACGTCCAAGATACAGAGCATTTTCGTCTCTCTAAAAATTTCCCCCGTAGTCTTTGTAACCAGCCCCCTGACCCCCAAACCCTCAGCCTCTTGCAGCCATTCATCTGTTTTCTCTAGAATATCATATAAATGGGAACCTAGAGCACATACGTAACCTTTTGGGTGTGGTTTCTTTCATTAAGATAAAGCATGTAAACCTCACTCACTCTGTTGCATGTATCAGCAATCTATACCTTTTTTATTGCTGAATCATATCCCGTTATGTTGGTATATCACAGTTTGCTTATTTATTCCCCAGTAAGGGATGTTTGGGTTGTTTTCAGCTTTGGGCTACTATGAAAAAAGCCACTCTAAACATTCATGTGCAGAATTTTGTGTGAGCAGAGGTTTCATTGCCCTTGGGTAAAAAGGAGTGGGATTGCCGGGTTGTGTGGGAAGTATTTAACTTTATAAGAAACTGTCAAAATATTTTACAAAGTAACTGTTCCATTTTGCACTCCCATCAGAGTTCTAGCTTTTTAAATAATTTATCCATTCTGATAGATAGTGCCATAAATTATTTTTACCGGTTCTAGAACATTGTATACAGGCAGACTTTGAAGATAATGCGGGTTTCGCTCCAGACCACCTCAATAAAGCAAATATTGCAATAAAACGTCTCACGAATTTTTTGGTTTCCCACTACTTACAAAAGTGGCATTTAATTTATACTATAGTCTTTTAAGTGTGCAACAGCATTATGTCTAAAATGAAATGTACATTCCTTAGTTAAAAAAGACTTTATTGCTAAAAAATGTTAATCATCATCTGAGCCTTCAGCAAGTGGCAGTAGTAATATCAAAGATCACTGTCACCACAATAAATATAACAATAATAAAAAAGTTTGAAATATTGCAAGAATTACCAAAATGTCACAAAGACACGAAGTGAGCAAATGCTGTTAGAAAAATGGTGCCAATAGACTTGCTTGGCACAGGGTTGCCACAGATCTTCAATTTGTAAAAAATGCGATATCTGCAAAGCATAACAAAGCAAAGTGAATAAAACGAGGTATGCTTGCAAATGGAATCATTTGTCTGGTTTCTTTTGCGTAGCAGAGTGTATGCAAATTCATCCACGTTATTATATGTACCAGTAGTTAATTCTTTTTTAGTGCTGAGTAGTATTCCATTATATGGCTAGATCTCTTTTGTTTATGCATTCACCTGTTACGGGGCACTTCGGTTGCTTCCAGTTTGGATCACCTAAGGGGTGGGCAAAACACCTAAGACACCCCTCTGGCGCAACCCCTGGACAAACCCCTGCCCTCACCCCATATAAGGAACAAGCTCATGCCACCCTCACGGAGCGAGCAAGCAGAGGAACATGGTGTTTGTTCTCGCTCCCCACTGCTGCAGCAGGGGTCCCAATAAAATCTTGCCTGAATTTCTTGTCTGGCCTCTGATCAATTTCTATTGATTGGGGAAGGCCAAGAACCCTGGTCATTATCACTACCAGACACAACACTTCCCCATCCCTGGCCATGGTCTAACCCACGGCTCAGCTTGTTTCCCAGCTTTTCTGGGTCACTTTGCACATAGTTTATTTCAGAAAATGATGCAGTGATGAAAGACATGGAGTTCACCTCAGGTTATTCTACGGCTTCTGCACAAAGAGAACGTTCTCCCACCGTGCTCTCCAAAGAGCACAGCTCTAAGGCTTGCGGACCTGATTATAATGGTCTGATTAACCCATCGGGGGCTCACACGGGCTTTAGTCATTGCAAATTTACCTGGGCACTAGTCTTACAGCTAATCCTATCAAAGGCTGTAGGCTGGGGAGTGAGATGAGATTACAAATCCAAACATATTTACACAGATGTCTTGTTTAGCCCTGCACACAGCCAGGAACGCCTTTGCATCTTGTAACAAAATCACAGTTATCACAGGCCAACTTTGTTAGAAACCTAAGACCAGGATATTGAGGGAGAGAGAAAATGGGAGAGAAAGAAAATGGATGGAGAGTAAGTTAAAAAAAAAAAAAAAAGCTCCTGGGGAAGCAGCTTCCAGCAGCAATCAGCTGAGAACAGCATGTTTGTGTTCAGCCTATGTGGTTATTTTCTGATTAGGCAGGGTTGTCTGTCTAATCAGATTTTCTCCTTCCCTGTTATCCATCTTATTAGGCTCTTTCTACATGTGCAGCTTCGGGTTCCCTAGCAGTCACAAGATGATTCACAGTAACGGCCAACAAAGCCACTTTCGGTGGGATGGTATTTATTAGGTTTGTTCCAAGTCAGGCCTCTCTGACTCCACATAAGTAAGAGGATCAATTTTCTCTCTCTCACATTTAAGTCTCATGAGGACTCTAGTTTTCATACAAATCTAATAATGAAAACAGTTTCTTGATTAATCAGAAAAGCTCCTCTGTAGAACCTGATCTACTAGGATTCCCTCAACATAAATCAAGATTTTTCAAGGCCTACTAAGTGCCAAGCACCAGGTCAGGCAGTGGGTATAGTGATGGGCAGACTACATACAGTCTGCAACTATTAGTGTTCCATAGTCTGGGACACAGAGGAGAAAATGATTTTCTTTCAGTGAAAAGAGCATGGATGGAAGAGAGACAGGGTAATTTTTTGTACTGTCCCTGCTCTGCCTGAGGCAAAGTGACATTAGGAAAAATGTTTTTTTCCTAACAGCCAAGCAGTTATAGTGATCCCTGCCTGCCCAGCACATACAACAGAATACCCTTGTGAAATATTCATGTAAACAGCTTTTGAAGAAAATTAAAATGACAAAAGGTCTTCCTACAATCTTTCTGTACTTTTAAATTAGACAGTTTGAAGCCATAAGAATGCTGGGGACAATCTGCAAAAATAGTATTTTAAAGAAAATGTATGAAAGCCTCAGATAACTACATTACGGGTTGTACACGAAGTAATCTTATTTCAGATTCTATGACGAGCAAAAATGGCTCTTTAGCAGAGAAGGCAAATGCTGCCCTATGGCTAAGAAGAACTGAACTCCCCCATCAAATGTGAGAAGAAAATTCAACTTCTCTTTAAATGCCATCTTCTGATGGCTTCTAGCATGCCTTCAGCTATTTCGCAGTCACACACTGCACAAGGAATTTTGAAGATCACATGTATGTTAAAATGTTTAGAGACCCTTCTGAGACAGATGGTATAAAAATATCTCCTACTTGCTACTAAAGCCAGCTATTACTAAGATAGAATTTCTCATGATTTGAAAAAATATATATTCCTGTTTACTTGTGAGTTTTTGTTTCAGAACCTATGCTTCAGGCACAGACATTTTCCTTAAGTCCAGCATTTACAATGGTGGAGACCATGTATGTTTGAAGTCGAATGGGAAAGGGTCAGGTGGAGATGGCCAAATGGGAATCAACCTTCTGGGAATGGCAAGTTACCACCGAAGAGCACATGTGAATCCTGCAAGACAGGGGACCGGTACCCGTCCGTGGCCCGTTAGGAACCGGGCTGAACAGCAGGAGGTGAGCGGCAGGTGAGCGAGCAAAGCTTCATCTGTGTTTACAGCCGCTCCCCATCGCTCGCATTACTGCCCGAGCTCCGCCTCTTGTCAGCATTATGGTGAGTTCTATAATTCTTTCATTATATATTACAATGTAATAGTAATAGAAATAAAGTGCACAGTAAATATAATGCGCTTGAATCATCCCAAAACCATCCCCCGCCCCCGTCCGTGGAAAAATTGTCTTCCATGAAACCAGTCCCTGGTGCCAAAAGGTTGGGGACCGCTGCTGTAAGAGAGGGAAGGGAGGCCTCTGAAGCCAGCTTTCTGTTCCAGAATTTACACAGCACAAGGGTTCAGAGCGCTGTGCAAACTGATGCAAAGTGAGCCCCACCGTCCTGGTACACAGAAACAGAGGGGAGGAGGTGGGGGGATGGGGGATGGGGGAGGGGAAGGGGTGAGAGTCAGGGAGCAAGGAGGACTGGGTCCTAGAAACATCCCTGTTAATTGAGTCCTTCTCTCAACACTCCTCTTCTCGCCTACATGGTACTCAAACTGGCCTTCCAACCCCTCCTTTCTTTCCTTTTTTGTTGTTTTAGGAATTATTTTATATTTTTTATTTTTAAAATTGTGGTGAAATATACGTAACATCAAATTTAGCATCGTAATCATTTTAAGTGTCCAGTTCAGTGGCGTTGAGTACATTTATATTGTTATGCAACCATCACTACTATTCACTTCTAGAACTCTTTCCATCTTGCAAAACTGAAACTTTGTACCCATTAAACAATAGCTCCCCATTCCTCCTTCAGAATTATAACTTTTTTAAATTGAAGTATAGTTGATTTACAATGTTGTGTTAACTTCAGGTGTACAGCAAAGTGATTCAGTTTATACATATATATTCTTTTTCACATTCTATTCCCTTATAGAGAATATTGAGTAGAGTTCCCTGTGCTACACCCAGGGAACCTTGTTGGTTTTCTATTTTATATATAGTAGTGTGTATAGGTTAATCCCAAACTTCTAATTTATCCCTCCCCTCACCCCTTTCCCCTTTGGTAACCAGTTTGTTTTCTATGTCTTTGGTCAACCCCTGCTTTCTTAATTCTCATTCTGTCTGATTACTGTCTCAGGCGCTCCACCTGCTCCAGGACCCTCAAACTGTCCACAACACCCACACTGCAGATCCCTCCACCCTCCCTCCGCTGCTTCCTGAACCTCCATTCTATTGTCAACAGTCTCCTGTGTGATCAAACTTTTGTCCATATATATCTTCTACTAAAACATGCCTTTCTCTTTATCCCCCATAAACTGTGGGGATGTCTCTACTTCTCCATTCCTCCCACCTCCAGGCCCGCAGCCGGGCTCAGCAAATTCCTTACACCCACCTCCAGATTATCATCCCACTGCCTTTCTTCAGCTGCCTCGTCTGATGGCCCCACCATCCAATTAGGAGATTCCCTCAGCAGTCTCCCCTCCGAGCCCCTAGATTCCCACCCTGCTCAGTGAGGTTAGGTTAGGAATTAAAATTGCCAAACTCAGACTGCCTGTCAGCTGCTTGAACCCTAGCCCAAGCCCCCAAAGAGTGATCAGCCTGTACTTGAGCACCTGGCATTAGGAAACACTGTAGCAGGAGCCATGCTTTCCATTTTTAAACAACTTCAGCTATGGGACCATTTTTTTAATAAACTGAAGTCCGTATTCCTATAATTGATGTTACTGGTTCTCGTTTTGGCTTTTGAAGTTCTACAAAAGAAGTTAAATTGTTTTTCCATATGACAGTTCTTGGACCATTTAGAAACTTTTATCACCTTCTTGCTCTGTCATCTCTACTCCAGGCTAACCAGTCCAGGGCCTTTACATCTTCTGAACATAACACATTTTGGGGTTTCATCTCCCATTTCATTGCCCTCCCCTGAACATTCTTCAGGCTGTGCATGTGGCACACCACACTGTACACATTGATCTAGGTGTGATGTGATTGGAGGAACTACCCTCCCCCACCTCCAAGACACAGTCTTTCCGTGAATGCAGCCTAAGACCTCATTAAGCTGTTGTTGTAATGATGGTGATGCTGACAGTGGTGACGGTGGTTGAGGCAGTGGTGGTGATGATGGTGGTGGCAGTGGTTGAGGCAGCAGTGGTGGTGGTGGAGATGGTAGTGATGGTTTCAGGGATCATGTAACACCGTTGACCCATCACAGTCAACTAATTAAAACCAGAAGCTTGTTTTACTGCTGCTAAGTCACATCTCTACAATCTTTTTCATGTGCTGTTGACTTTTTGGATCAAGATCAAAACTACTGAGCTTTATCTTAGTATATCTGAGCTATCATTTCAACCTAATGAAGATCTTTCTAGATCTTGATTTCAATGTTTGTTTGCCATCCTTCCCAGCTCCAGTTCATCTGAAGATTAATGAATGTGTCTTCTATATCTTTATCCAAGTTTCTGGTTAAATATGAATCAAACAGTGTTAAAGTTAGAGACTTATGAAAAGACACTAAAGAGTGTCCTTCAGGGTAACATCTATCTATGAATCAGCATCCTTTGAATACAATTGTTCAATTCATCAATTTAAATGTACCTCATTTCTCTTCTGTTTTGTCTCCAGGGCTATCCTGAAATTCAGCTGCTCTATATGTATCACATTTCTCACTTGTACCAATTTAATAACCATGACACCCTGGGGGAAAAAAGAAAAGATTCATTTGACATGACCTCTTCAATGATATTTAGTAATCACCAGATTCCTCCTATGTATAAGCTCTCCCTACCATCCTATTAATAAGTAATCCTAGAATCTTACCTAGAATCATAAAATTTCCATGAAACTGTAGTGAGGAAAATGCCTCATCTTCTTCATTTTGAGAACCAGAATCACACTTGCCCATCTCCAGTCTTTCAACAACTTTCCTCCTCTCCATAATTTCCTCATTGGAGAAACAATCCATTCCTCCTGGGAATCTCAGGATTCATTGAAACCTCATGAAACAAATCTTACGTTAGGGCTATTTGTATAGACACCTTATTCCCTCCACCCCCAACCCCAAGATACTCACACTTGATTACAAACTCCTTGGCAACAAGGGAGGGTGCTTATTTTTCTTGTTGTCCTCTGCAGTGCCTTGCACTGTATATTTGAAGGTTTGAATTGAACTGAATTGCACAAAAGAAGAAAATTAGTTTGATCTATGCAGTCTCAAGATCATTTTTTGGTCAAATTGGATTCTTTTCATCTATCTTAATATCTAACTCGTGCGTAGTTGAATTAGTCTTGCAGTTAATCTGATGTGGTTTTACGTCTACCGAAGACAGTAAATTCATTTTCCTGATCTGGTGATTTTTAATCATATAGTCACAGCCACTCATACAGAAAAAGAAAACAGCAGATTAAATAGCAAACTAATAGCAGAATGATGAATAGAATTATCCCTAGATACAAAGGCTTTTACAGATAATCTACAGTTTCTGCCAAATCATTCGTTCGGTTTTGATCCAACACCCTTTTGTTAAGTGATAATAATAGTCACAAATTACTGAGCGCTTCCTACGGGTAGAGCAGTTAACTAAGACAGAATAACATGGTGGCTAAGCACGTGGGGCTTGGCTTGTGTCCTGGCTATACCAGTTACTATTTGTGTGACCTTAAGCCAGTTACTTCAACGGTAAAACAAGATAAAATAAATGTTAGTTATACCATCGTTATTTCAATGTATTATCTCATTTAATCCTCACAACAACCCTGTGAGCCACTATTATTTTCTCCTGCTTTACAAATTTGCAAGGTACTAGGTATTGGATGCTGTAGGATTCATAGAAATGGCCATGTCAGAATCGGACATGGTTTTGCCCCCAAGGACTTCACAATCAAGTAAAGAGGACTGAATTTTAAATAATTAACTATAATCAAAAAGCAGAATCAAATATTTGCCATAGCAACATGAATGCAAAAATGCATGAGAACACAGAGGGTTTAACAGCTAACTTTATGTAAAAGGGATTCTGCCCTTGGTTGTCTTTCCAGCCCCCTTAACCCCTCTCACGCTTCCAAACTTCTGCCACACTGGTTTTCTGTCAGTTCCTTGAAATAAATCATGCTCTTTCCTATGGCAGGACCTTTGAATATACTCTTCCTTTTACCTGGATGCTCTTCCCCATTCCTCACCTGACTATCCTCAAAGGACTATCTCATTTGCATCCTTTGAATTTCACCTTAAATGTCCACGTCCACTTAAGACGTTCTTTCCCCTCATTCATATTCTCTTTCTCAGCCCCTCACTGGATTCCTTCATATATTTATATACTTATACTTCATATACCTATCAGATACTTTATTTCTGTATCTGTTTTTATCAGTCTCTGCCTCTGATAAAGACAAGCCCCCTTGGGAATCATCTTTTCCTCTACACCATTGCGTCCCCAGAGTAAATACTCTTTAAATATTTGCTGAGTGAATTGATGACTATAATGCTTGATGACCTGGGTAGGATTTTCAAAAGCTAAATTACATTCCTCCTCACTCCCCGAAAGAAGATTTAAAGCTGTACAGAAAGAGTTGGATTTCATTAGATAGGCAATCGAGCCTGATGATAATAGACTCAATCTTCCAACATCAAGATTAATTGGATATATCTGTATTACTTTCTTGTTAACTTAGTGGTCACATTTGCTTGTGTCTACAAAGTTGGTTTTGTTTTTTCCATTCTTTCAGTCGCTATTTTGCAGGTATCCTATCCCAGAGTTTTTAGGATGTTTAGTAAATTCCCACATGCAGATGACAGCATCGTCTTCGAAGAATCGGGGAACGGCCTCCACGTGGGTTTAGTGGGCTATGGAGCGGGCTTTGATGGTGGGGCTGGGAACCCTCTTCTGACAGTTACATGCCCCCTCCACCCCTTCAACAGTTCAGTGCCATCCAGGAGGAGAGAGAAAGGCAGACAGAAAGAGGCTGAAAGCTCCCAGCTTGTTTCTGCCAGGACACATCAGTTCCAGGTCATGTTTCTGCAGCGCACGTGTCATGGAGCGAGCACAAGCTGTCAGCATGGAGAACAGAGAAGCTCCTTTGACAGATCCCACGTCTACATTCCAAACCCATTACAGCTGGAGAACTTGTTCCCCTCGAATGAGCTGCCCCCGCCCTCAGCTGGGTCCCCCAGCTGCAGAAACGCATCCGTGGCTGGAGAAACCCTCAGTCTTGAGCCCTGGAACAGCCGCGTCTCTGCTCGTCATATATATTTATAGGACAGAGCTGCTATATTCATAGCTGGGGGTAGGGGTGAGGAAGGACAAACAGGCAGAAACACAGCCTGTCTCCCCAGAAGGGGCTGCCTGTCACTTCACATTCTCACCATGTGTGTTCAGTTCAAATCTAGAAGCATAAAAAAAGAGCTTCAGAACTAACTTCCTTTTAGTGTAAACCTCAAACTTCTGAAAGTAGCTTTCAAGAAATGAGTAAACACACACTTTAATGAAAATTACAAACTCTGCCTAATGAATCATTACCTTTGCATTCTAGTTTCCAGATATGAGAGGGCTGGGGAGGAAGGCAAAAATATATTCATTGGCTGGGGCGACACGTTTTAAAATAAAGGGAGAAAGGAAGTTCCATTTGACAACAGAATGTGGTCTGAAGACCTTTCCAATGCAATTCTCTCCCAACTTTCCAGTAAAATCTCAGAAAACCCAGAAATAGATGTAAATTTTTTACACTGGCCAGAGCTAGTACTGATAGTCAAGCTATTGCCAAAATCTAGGAGGAATTTCCATGAACTACGAGGATGGTGGAATTGGATTGAGAAACACGTTTTGTGGTCTTCTAATTCTTCACCTCTAGAAAGAGAGCAAACCTGGCAACCCTTCTACCGCCCTCCCTGTTGTCCCTGGCCCAGTAGGTAAAAGCTGAGTCAGCCAGAGATACGGGGAACTGTCTCCATACCACAAAGGTGGTGGGAGGGAGAAAGGGCTCGTATTGAATGACAGTGATGATGGCAGGGTATGAATGGATAAGGGCAATAAGAGCATTGCCTGCTGGGAGTGGTAGGGTTTCATGTATTCCGGATGTTCAGGGTGACAGAACACCTTGCCACAGTCCAGCTGAGCCACACTGGATGGAAATGTGTGGGGTATGAGGAACTGGTCTTGGAGCTATGCATAGAATCCTTCCATCCTTCAAGGGCAAAATCATTCATTCACTCAGCCAACGTTTACTGAGTAGATACTAGATGCCAGACTATTCTCAGCACTGGTAAACAACTGGCCCTCAAGGAGCTTACCTGCAAAGTGGGAAATAAAAAATAATAAACAAATGTTGCTCCTCGACATCAGGTGCTATGAAGAAAATTAAATCTGAATTAGAAAGTGGAGGTGGGGTCTAAAAAGGCCTGAGGAGGTGACATCCTCCTGAGGAAAGAGTTGAAAATGAGGTAGGAAGCAAATGTGAAGGTTAGGGGAAAGCTTTAGTGAGATGAACAAAATTAAAAATGCACTTTCCTTTTTACTATGCAGATTCTCATTGCATTTTAAGTCAGAGGAGAAATGAGGACAAGTTTCATAGTAGGAAGAGCATTTGTTAAGATGGGTGGCATTACAGCACCACCACTGAATGCTGGGGGGATAAACTTCAGTCGAGCTGGGGAATGTATTGATGATATAAGACAGGAATGGGTAAGCTGTTGTGGCCAGCCTGATTGGACTTCTGCCCACCTTTATAAAGTTTCAGTTGGAACACAGTGACAAATATCATTAGACCCATAAAGCCTAAAATACCTACTATTTGGCCCTTTGCAGGAAAAGTGTGCTGACCCTTGCTATAACAGATAAGGAGAAAACTGGAGGAACAATGGACCGGAAGACATGACAAGGGCTGGAATCTTGGTTCCAAGTGGAGGCACCAGCAGGGGTATCTTCCCTGTGTGACTAGAGTAAAGGCAGGTAGAATATACAAACAGTGGGATGTTAGTAAAACTGGAGATGGTTTACCAAGTTGTCCTCTTCTAATTATTTCTATTTTTTTCCGTGAAAAAACAAGTGAAGTCATCCAGATTGAGTGTGAAGAGGAGAGAGTGTTGGATCTGCAGATATGAGAAATGAATTCGAGAAAACCAGAGGGAAGGGGGGTGAGGAGGAACGTATCCAATCATTTAACAGAGTATATCTGCAAAGATCTTCCCTCACTTGAGAATCTGCAAATTAAACAGAATTTGCAAGTTAAATTAAATTAACATGGGACTTTAAACAATCACTGAGTATCAAGAGAAAGTATCCTCACCAAGACTTTAAGAAGAAAATAACTAGAGACTGATAATTTATTGTAAGAGATATTAATGTCTAGCAAAATTTAAAACATGTTTTCAATGACCCGGCATCTGCATTTCCAGGTAATACCTTAGTGAAATGTGTAAACATGAATAAATAGATAAATAAACCTCACACAAAGGCTTTTACTGCAGTCCTCCTAGTAAGAGCAAAAAATCAAAGCCAACCTATATGCTTGTAGCAGTGTTATGACCAAATTAATTTTGGTATATTTACATGATGGACTTCATTTGTATAGAAGTAATCTTGAAAACATAATGTTGAGAAACATTCAAGTTGCAAAAGATTATTTATAGTCCAGTAAATCATTTACATAAAACTTACATACACATAAAACAATCTATGTATGTCGTTTATTAATCTATATTTAGAAAACATATAAAAACAAGGAGTAGGATCACAAAATTCATGATAGCAGTTAACTCTGAAGAGAGAAATAAAGAGAAATGTGACCAGGGCAAGGTTTATAGGAGACTTCAACTTTATTGATAATAGTTTATTTCTTAAAAGATCAGATAAAATGTGACATAATATTTGTTAATTCTGGGTGGTAGCTGAATGGGTATCTTCTTATCTTTTCCAAAAGAACTTTTTGGTTAAATTATTTTTTCAAGATAAAAATAAATTATGAAAGTTTACAAGTGTTTTTTACAAAACACTAAAACTAGAGCTGAGATGGGTTTTTTAGAGACTATGACAGGGACTCATTCACCAATATAAAAAGTTCAGCACAGGGACTTCCCTGGTGGTCCAGTGGTTAGGACTTTGCGCTTCCGCTGCTGGGGGCCGGGGTTCATCCCTGGTCAGGGAACTAAGATCCCTCAAGCAGCGCAAAAGCTCAGCACAGACCTGTGGTGGGCGGAGACCATGCTGCGGCGAGCGAACTAAAGGCGCTTCACCATTTTTTGAAAACTTTTATTTCTTTCTTTTATTTTTTTTTTAACATCTTTATTGGAGTATAATTGCTTTCCAATGGTGTGTTAGTTTCTGCTTTATAACAAAGTGAATCAGTTATACATATACATATGTTACCATATCTCTTCCCTCTTGGGTCTCCCTCCCTCCCACCCCTCTAGGTGGTCACAAAGCACCGAGCTGACCTCCCTGTGCCATGCGGCTGCTTCCCACTAGCTAGCTATTTTACGTTTGGTAGTGTATATATGTCCATGCCACTCTCTCACTTTGTCCCAGCTTACCCTTCCCCCTCCCCGTGTCCTCAAGTCCATTCTGTATGTTTGCGTCTTTATTCCTGTCCTGCCTCTAGGTTCTTCAGAACCTTCTTTTTTAGATTCCAAATATATGTGTTAGCATACGGTATTTGTTTTTCTCTTTCTGACTTACTTCACTCTGCATGACAGTCTCTAGGTCCATCCACCTCACTACAAATAACTCAATTTCGTTTCTTTTTATGGCTGGGTAGTATTCCATTGTATATATGTGCCACATCTTCTTTATCCATTTCATCTGTCGATGGACACTTAGGTCGTTTCCATGTCCTGGCTATTGTAAATAGAGCTGCAATGAACATTTTGGTACATGACTCTTTTTGAATTACGGTTTTCTCAGGGTATATGCCCAGGAGTGGGATTGCTGGGTCGTATGGTAGTTCTATTTTTAGTTTTTTAAGGACCCTCCATACTGTTCTCCATAGTGGCTGTATCAATTTACATTCCTAACAGTGCAAGAGGGTTCCCCTTTCTCCAGACCCTCTCCAGCATTTATTGTTTGTAGATTTTTTGATGATGGCCATTCTGACTGGTGTGAGGTGATACTTCATTGTAGTTTTGATTTGCATTTCTCTAATGATTAGTGATGTTGAGCATCCTTTCATGTGTTTGTTGGCCATCTGTATGTCTCCTTTGGAGAAATGTCTATTTAGGTCTTCCCATTTTTGGATTGGGTTGTTTTCTTTTTTGATATTGAGCTGCATGAGCTGCTTGTATATTTTGGAGATTAATCCTTTGTCAGTTGCTTCGTTTGCAAATATTTTCTCCCATTCTGAGGGTTGTCTTTTCGTCTTGTTTATGATTTCCTTTGCTGTGCAAAAGCTTGCAAGTTTCATTAGGTCCCATTTGTTTATTTTTGTTTTTATTTCCATTTCTCTAGGAGGTGGATCAAAAAGGATCTTGCTGTGATTTATGTCATAGAGTGTTCTGCCTTTGTTTTCCTCTAAGAGTTTTATAGTGTCTGGCCTTACATTTAGGTCTTTAAGCCATTTTGAGTTTATTTTTGTGTATGGTGTTAGGGAGTGTTCTAGCAGAGGGAGGAATGCTTCACCATTTCACTCCGCCTGCTGCCGGAGCCCCAGAACGAATTTCCGCTTCCCCCTCCCCCGCCCATTACCTGGCTGTCTCCACCTCATCCCTCATTTCTCAGTTTACAGATCCTGCTCTCAAGAACGCTTTTCCTGTCTTGCACAAGTGAGTTATACTCCCCTCCTTTGCACTTGACAAGCTGTCTGTGTGTTCCCACCTTGCCGTGGTTAGCACTCCAGGATAACTTCCCATTTACTTGTTTGTCTCCCCTCTGACATCGCTGGCTCTTTAGGGAGGGGCTGTGTGGAAAGCTGTGGCTGGCACGGTTCCCAGCCCTGAGTACATACTTCCTACATTTTTGCTGAATTTTGTAGATTCTGGGTCCAGACAGGGTACTGTAGTGGGCTCTCTGCTGGCAGAGGGCAGGACGAGGGTACTGACGCCTGAAGATGCCAGCAGGAAATATTCAAGGCAAACCATCTACTGAACATCTTTTGCCTGGAGCTGGATTTGCATTTCAGAATCATTAATGTCTGAAGCTGATCTTCATGGAAAAGAAAAAGTAGACTCAATTTTTAAAAAGCAGCTGATTGTCAGGCTTGCCTTTCCTCTTTGTTTTATCTAAACACACAAGTAGGGAAAGTTGGCTCAGAAATCATTCAAAATTGGATTTTTCTTTTATAGTTTCCACTCAAAATCCCCCATGTAACATTTTCCCACATAAAAAAGCCAAGCCTCAGTACTACAGAAAACATCCTATAGACATTTTCCTATTTTTGCCATCTTGTCCAAATTTGGAAAACGTAGGAACCACATCAGACCCATTCACTGTAAGTAATGGGGAAAATATGGCTGAGGAAAACCACACGCCCACACTCCTGGCAAGACTGACCTTAACCCATTTCTAGTTTTAAAATTGCAACTTAATATTGATGCCCTTGGCTTGAGAGCTACTGGTCAGAACATGTCAAAAGGCATGAACTCCAGTCTGATTTTTGAGGAACACAGTGTTTCCGGGACCCAGACAAACAGCTGAGTCTGAGACCGTGTAGTGGGTTTTGCAGTCCTTCCTGAGTGCTTACCGTCCCTGCCCACACTCGGTCGGCCCCCGTCCCGTGGCTCAGAGCCCCGGTGGGGAGTGCACTGCCTCCCCTGTGGGCATCAGTTTGGCCAGGAGACGTGCTTTGGCCAATGAAATGTGAGTGGAGGTAAAAAGGTGCCAGTCCCAGAAGAAAGGTCTAAGAGGCACTGGTCTTTCCTCCAGCCGGCTCGCTCACCTTTCCTGCTACCAAGGGAACAGCATGTTGCAGAAACAGGCTGACCTTTTAGCCTGAATTCCAGAATAAAGAAGATCCATGGAGCCCACTTGCAGCTGATGTATAATGTGAGCAAGGAGAGAAACAAAATGAAACAAAACCCCTATGTTTTTGAAGCCACTAAGATTTTAGGGTTGTTTGTTACCATGTCATAACCTGCTAAAAGATGACCAATGGTGAATTTAAAAATTAGAATAAATTAAAGTTATGTCCCTACGCAACAGCAGGCACCATTCAGACTCCTCTCTGCTACCCACAGCAAGTGCGCTGTAGAAGGTGAGAGGGAACTTCGCTATAGGTTGGCCTCTTTTCTTCTGCAACGCTAGTTGTAGCAAATATCCTCTTTCTGGTACACAAGTTGACAAGAAGCCTCTTGGTTTGGGTTTTTTTTTTTTTAATTCATCTCAAAGATTCAGAATTTTCTGAGTCCAGAACCAGCTCCGGTGTCCCCCCTAATTTCCTAGGCAGATCTTTAACACATTTCTAGCCTGGTTGCAAATCACCACTGCTTGAACCACTGTTTGAACTGAGCAGATTATTTCTGTCTTATCAGTGGCTGGAGAAACTAGAATTTCCCAAATTAGAGTAATATTTTTTCCTATTGATTTTGCCGTTAGGGACCTGCAATGGTCTCTCCAGGAAAATAGAAAGCCTTTCATTAAATATTCCTTGAATGTGGGTATAGCCTAGAGCCTGCCTGTGGCCATCTTATTGTATAGGAGCAAGACAAGAGTTTCATAGTTACACAGAGAGAGAGGAAACAAGCCGAACTTCACGGAAACATGGTGCTTGGCAGGGGTGATTTTTCTGAAGGAAACAGAAACTGACTAGGAATGATAATACAAGTGCTCTATAAACATTGGAAACGTGAAATGAGCAGTATCCATTTAATCTTAGTAGAATCAGTACATCGTTTTATTCAGCACACATAGGAACATTCTGTGTATCAAAATAACCTTCTCAATACCAAACATGTATATGCTGCTGAGAATTCAACACGCCATCCTTACTTCCTATTATCATAGGTGCACATCTTAAACAAAAAACAGAAATACATGACTTCAGTGGTTGCTTTTCATTTTTAGAACATTAGTTAATATTATTGGAATACTAGTAACAAGCAGTATCTTAGAAATTAAGGTAGGATGTGCTCTTTTGCAGTAAATCACATGCCTTTGGTATAAACTCTTTTTGGTTTCCGCCGCCTGAGTCCTTGGCCTCCTTTTTTGCCCTTTCTTCTTTCCTTCTCTCCTGTCCCCCACCCTTTGCTCTAACAGCTGCACTCTTTTTTGCCTGGTGTCCATTTCCCACCTCCACCATCCACCTGATCACCTTAACCCTGAAAGGGGCTGGGTTGCAGCAGGAAGGGGCACTGAGCTTAGAGGCAAGGGGGTGAGGGGTGAGTCCTAGTGCTGCCACCAACATGCTGTGTGACTTGGGGTAAGTCACATAACTTCTCTGTGTATCCATGACCTCATCCATAAAATGAACTGAGGAAGTGATTCAACATGGAGGGAGCAGTCGAAGTGCTGAAACGATGCTGAGAAGTTAAGGGATGAGAGGACTGAGACGTGACACTGGGCTGAATGGCTTGTCCTTCATTAGTGGACTCAGTGGATTCACTGTGGGCTCAGAAGACATATGGGGGTGCAGTGAGGAGTGAGTGGGTGGTGAGGAAATGAGGGCAACGAACATCGCCATCTTTCAAGATGTTTGGCTTGTGGGGCATAGTAAAAAGAACGGGGGTAGCTGGGGGTAGAAGTAGGGTTCAAATCGATTCTGCTTTGTTTTGCTTTTATGATATTGAATGGGAATGGGAGAGATACAGGACAGTGGAAGAAGCAGAAGATGGGGGCTGGGGAGTGGTCTATACAGTGAGGTCCTTGAGGATCCTGTGCACAGAAGGCAGGATTAACCCTGTCCACGTCACATGGGAGGGACAGAGAGCATCAATGTGGATGGAATGAGGTGCATGGTTTGGTGGCAGTAAGTTGAGGTGTTCTCTATTGCTTATTTTTCTTTTCCTTGTAAAGGAGGAGGAGCGCCACCCATGGAGGATGAGCAGAAAGTTGGAGGTTTGAGGAGCGTAAATACTTTGTAAAGTTCTCCAATCCAGAGTGCCTGCAAGTTCCAAGTTCCAAGACACAGATAAAGCACAGTGTTGGAGGAAGCTGAGGGCTGAGGGCGGCTCTACAGGCTGGTCCAGGTAAGGCAAGGACTTCTAGTCAAGATCTTCGCCCTAGATGGAAATAAACATCTCTAGACCTCCTGCCCTACTTCTTAGATCTGTGGCTCAATAACTCAGTTTAAATGAATTACTTCTTCCTTCTGAGCTAGGTTGGCGTCACTGGACAGGATCAGCTAGTGGAAGATAACCCTCCAACTTTTATGCATGAACTTGGCCAAGATCAGGCTTTTTTGGAGGCATAACATCCACAGGGAATACTATATAGGCAAGGTCCTGGTGTATCAGTTTGATCTGGTAAATTAATATCTGTCTCTTCTGTGTCCTGTGTACCAGATACTTGGAAAGGAGCTGAGAATAAAAAGGAGATATTACCCATTTTCATGGAGTTTACAGTATAGTGGAGAATCATAATAATAGCTAATTAAATAATTATAAGTGAGTAAAGTGTCATAAGGGAGAAGTTTAGTTCTCTAGCAGTCAGTAGAAAGAGGGCTCCACTTTACATTAGAGGTGAGAGGAGACTCCCCAGGGATGCATTTAATCTAAAACATGAAACATGAGCAGGTGTTTGGTGAGTGAAAAGAGTTAACTGGTAGGGAGGGGTGAACATCAAATGACATTGAATTTTAAGAAACGTATGAGGTCCATCTTGGGAGAAGTTGGTAATTAGCTGTAAATGACTATAACCTGAAATGGACCAGTCACGACTTCTTTTTCTGGACTGGTCTTCACTAACACTGCTTCTGTCATTATTATTGGTCATCCCTGATGGATGCTTAGCCATTCATGTCTGTTAGCTAATGGCCGGCCCATTAGAGTCATCTGGAGCAGAAGGACCCCAGCCCAACTATTAAACATTAGAATCGCTCCACATGGAGCCTGGTCATTATTATTTTCAGAAAGCTTCCGGGTGATTCTAACGTGTAGTTGGCATTGAGACCCACCGCTCTGGGGCTCTGGGAGATGTGGGTGCACTGGGATTTGGCTTCAGAATATCAAGCCTCAAGTCTCAGAATTAGGGCAGGAGCATTTGCTTCCCTCAACTCCACTCTCTTCCTTCAAGTACTACCAGGGATTCCTGCTTCCACCAGGTCTGAGAGATTTAATTCTTGCGTACATTTGAACAGGCTCTTGCTCTTTTCCTTTCGTGAAATGTGCATGAATCTCAGTAATTTGGGCCTTACGTCCTTGCCTAGCTCGTTTACAGGAACTCCAACTGCCCATCTACCCTTACCTGCCCTGCCGAGGCCTCTGTGGCTGTTCTGGTTGGTGGGGAGGTGGGCAGTGTGTCCTCAGCTGCTCTCTCACTGATGCCTCCCCACCACTCACAACATTGGAAAAGTTTTGTCATCTGCAGCGATCTGCAATCTTTCATGCAACCTGCTCTCTTGTGCCTTCCAGACTTTGCTCTGTTCTTTCCACTTTATCATTCCCTTTGGGTTAGTACCAAGAATAAAGTGCCCCAAGTACCAGGCTGAAAATATGAAAGTGGAAGTGTCCACGCTCATGCTCTAAAGAAGCATTTCCCAGCTAAGTCAAATGTTCACCTCTGTGTACCAAAGGGTGAGTCCATCTTCTGAGAATTTGAGGCAATATTTGTCTACCCTATTTGTTCAGTGGCTAGGACCTCTGAACAGGGGACCTAGGGACCCTATTGCAAATCAGATTCCTAGGAGTCCTCCAGGATGGTTTGGAGCTCCTGAGGTGGGTGCACAGAGAGGACCTCACTGTCCCCTTCCTAGAAAATGAAGGTGGTGGTGGGCGAGTAGTTGGACTAGATGCTCATGTTGGCTGATCTCAATATATTCAACCCTAGCCTGGCCTAAACACACCAGCTATGCTTTTCTCCCAGACTTTTAATACTCCAGATAGACCTTTCAGTTCTTTAGATTACCCAACTTTGACAGACAGTTCTTGGGAGGTCTGATTGCACATTTCATGTTGATCTTGGCTGTCTTGCATGGAGGAGGGTGTGTCTCTACACAGTACACTTGGTATTTAGGTCACTGGCAAAGCACACACAGGGTCATTAGTTAATTAAATACGATATTAAAGTCAGGGATGGGCCCAATCCTTTGAGCTTTTAGAAAGACTTTAGAAGTAGAGATATGCCCACTTCTGACCTGTGCCCGGGCCAAGCCAGGTTGCAGGAGTCACGAGTGAGCCCAAATGTGTTCTCTCTGCACCTTTTCACCCAGACACCTCAATGCCAAGCACCTCAAGCGTGACCCCTGTCCTCAAACAACTCGTCTTCACATGCCACCGTGTGATGTGGCCCCTTATTGCTCACCCAGTCCTGTGGTATTGCTGGGAGAGGCTGGGGTTGAGGCAAAGCCAAGCCTGTGGACAGCCAGGAAGCTGGCCCAGTAGCCATGGCCCCATGAACACCAGGGACAAGGCAGACGGGATGTGGGAAAGGCTGAGGCTCTGGGTGCAGACTCCCTGTGCCCCCAACAGTCATGCTCCTCTGTAGAGAAAATAGGGGTCAGACAGTAAGTCGATTTTGAATTCTTCTCAAAGATGAATGGATGTGTTGAGAGTATGACTTATTTTTAGCCCTTCCTTTTGCATCATGGCTATTTCTGATGATATTTTTTTGTTTTGCCTATCCTCAACAGAGCTGCTTTTCACACACACTTCCCCACTTTGACAAAATGATCCTGTCACCTCCACAGGAGGACTTCAGTGGAGGCCTGAATTCCAGGTCTGAATGTGGCTTTTGAGGCTGACTTTTGACACTGGATGTGCCGTAAACCCTGAGAAAACCATTTCTGAATAACTGATTTTTCTCTAATTTAGGCAAATAATCCTGCTTTTTAAGGCCATGATTCTGAAAATGATTATTTCCACTGAATATTTTTCTTCTCAAGTTAGAATGAACAATCTATGTCTCCATCAGGCTAGCTTGCTTTTTTCGGCTAAAGTTTGCCCTCTCCAAGTTTACGCTCTGCCCTTGCCTAGGCTGGTGATTCTTGTGGTACTGCCCATCCCACAGTTGAGTGAAGGAAGAGGAGACCCCTAAAAACTGTTTTCCATTACCCATGTCTTAATTACTTTGAACATCAAAGAAGGGACATTTCGTGAGTTTTATCTTTTCTTTAATGCAAGCAATGTGGCTTTCTCAGAGACAAATAGCTTGGGTTCTTTTTCCCTTCTGTATAAAATAAAGGGTGTGGACTAGATGTTTTCTAAGTTCCTAGTCTCCTCTAACTTTGTGACCTGAGAAATGGCTTTTCAGTAAAAGTGCCAGAGAAGGGTAGGGCTATCACGCACGTCATCCTGGTGACAAGTGTGTGTGGAACAAAGAGTCCTGGATCAGGAATCAAAGTCCTTGTGGTATAAACTACCAGTGGGATCTCCCTTAACCACTCCAAAGCTTTAGCTGTGAAAGTTGTAAGTGGGGTCATGTTGACCAACTGAAGCAACTATATGTTGAAAGTACTTTGACAATAAACTAATGTATAAGAATCAAGGGTTGCTATTAAGAGAATAGCAAAGAGGCTCCCTCAGAAATCATTTCTCAGCTTCTGGATTTTAGGTCTCTAGTCAGCTTATAATACAGCTACATAGAGATTCTGCCAACCCCACCCAACATGCCCCACCCAATTTAAACAACTGCAGTGGATTAAAATTTGCCAAAGGAAAGAGCAAGACAATAGTAATTTGCTAATGGGAAAAGCCATGATTCTAACGCGAGCTACAGAGAGTAACTGCTGAAAATGAAGGCTTAATCTGAAAGACACTTTGGAAATCCACGCTGGTTTTGTAATGCCAAACTATAGGTTAGAAATGTATATGTTCAAAAAATTCAGAGACCTGTTTTCCAGCAGATTCCAGTGGAGAACATGCCAGGCCAAAGTCATGCTGCCTAATATTCATGCTTTAGCCCTGCTCCCAAGCTGCTATTCAAGCTTAGAAAATTGGCTGAATCTTTTAAGGTCAAGTTCTCCCAGTTACAATGTGGATTGATAACAGAGGCTCAGAGTTTTCACATATTTCATTCCTAGTATGTAAGTTAAAGGTAATTTAATTAAAAACATTTGTGGGGAGTCAAGATGGGGGTGTGGGAAGCCGTGGACTTAGCGTCTCCCCAAAACTAGGGCGCCTGCTGGCCACTGATGGCAGTCTCTGACACCCAAGGAGACGGGAGGAAACCAAAAGTGAACCGGTAGGATGCAGAGGGACTGAGGAGGGAGGAGAAGTGGAGGCCAGCCAGGATTGGTGTCCCTGAGGTCGGGGAGAACAGGAGAGACAGGCGGGAGGGGCCCTCCAGGAGGAGTGGTAGAGGAGCAGAGGGCGATCGCCTGGCCCACTAGGGCCAGGGAGCCTGCTGAGCTCCCATGCCAGTACCCTCCCTCCAAAGCCCCATCCAGGCTGTGTGGGTCCTGGGGGCATAGGAGGGAGACCACAGAGATGAGGAGAGGCAGGTGGGAGGAGCCATCTGGAGGAGCGAGAGAGGAGCGGAGGGCATTTGCCCCATCCACTCAGTCCTGGGGAGCCTGCTGGTCTCCCACGGGAGGTCCCCTACCCTCTGAGACCAGGGGTAGGGGGCACGCCTGGGCCCCTTCTGTTCCTTGAGCCTAAGCCCCACCCCCCACAGCTCCAGGGCCTTTTCCAGCCCTTTGGGCCCTAAATATAGGCCCCACCAACTGCCCAAACCTCACCCTTGCTTAGGTCCCGCTCCACAGACAAGGTCTTTCCCCCCCTTTTTTTTTTCTTTTTTTCTTTTTCTTTTCCCTCCTTTTATTACTGTTGTGACACTGAGGTACCTTCTGGTTGTTGATTCATCTACATTTTAATTTTTATATTATTTCTAACATATCTGTTACTTTCCTAGTCTAATGTTTTTACTTTGTTATTGTTCTCTCTTTTTTTTTTTTTTTTTGCTGCCCCACGCAGCTTGCGGGATCTTGGTTCATGAGCTGGGGGTTGGGCTGAAACTCCTGCGGTGGGAGCTCCGAGTCCAAACCACTGGACTAACAGAGAACCTCAGACCCCAGGGAATATTCATCGGAGTGAGGTCTCATGGAGTCCCTCATCTCAGCACCAAGACCCAGCTCTACCCAATAGCTTACAAACTCCAGTGTTGGAAGCCTCAAGCCAAACAACCAGTAAGACAGAAACAAAACCTCACTCATAAAATAATAAAATAAAATAAAAAAGAGACAGCAAAAAAAAAAATGTCAGAGTTGAAGGAGCAATGTAAAAACTTACAAGACCAAATAAATGAAGAGGAAATAGGCAATCCACCTGAAAAAGAATTCAGAGTAATGATAGTAAAGATGATCCAGAATCTCAGAAACAGAATGGAGGCACGGACTGAGAAAATACAAGAAACGTTTAACAAAGATCTAGAAGAACTAAAGAACAAATACACAGAGATGAACAACACAATAACTGAAATGAAAAATACACTAGATGGAATCAACAACAGAATAAATGAGGCAGAAGAATAAATAAGTAAACTGGAAGACAAAATGGTGGAAATAACTGCCAAGGAGCATAAGAAAGGAAAAAGAATGAAAAGAATTGAAGATAAGCACAGAGACCTCTGGGACAACACTAAATGCACCAACATTCAAATTATAGGGGTCCCAGAAGAAGAAAAGAAAAAGAAAGGGTCTGAAAAAATATTTGAAGCCATTATAGTTGAAAACTTCCCTAACATGGGAAAGGAAAGAGTCACCCAAGTCCAGGAAGCACAGAAAGTCCAATACCGGATAAACCCTAGGAAAAACACACCAAGACACTTATTAATCAAACTAACAAAAATTAAATTCAAAGAAAAAATATTAAAAGCAGCAAGGGAAAAACAAAAAATAACATACAAAGGAATCCAGCTGATTTTTCAGCAGAAACTCTGCAGGCCAGAAAGGAGTGGCAGGATATACTTAAAGTGATGAAAGAGAAAAACGTACAACCAAGATTACTCTACCCAGAAAGGATCTCATTCAGATTTGATGGAGAAGTCAAAAGCTTTTCACACAAGCAAAACCTAAGAGAATTCAGCACCACCAAACTAGCTTTACAACAAATGCTAAAGAAACTTCTCCAGGCAGGAAACACAAGAGAAGAAAAAGACACACAAAAACAAACCCAAAACAATTAAGAAAATGGTAATAGGAACGTACATATCGATAATAACCTTGAATGTAAATGGATTAAATGCCCCAACCAAAAGACACAGACTGGTTGAATGGATACAAAAACAAGACCCATATATATGCTGTCTACAAGAGACCCACTTCAGACCTAGGGACACATACCGACTGAAAGTGAAGCGATGGAAAAAGATATTCCAGGCAAACAGAAATCAAAAGAAAGCTGGAGTAGCAATACTCGTATCAGATAAAATCGACTTTAAAATAAAGACGTGTACAAGAGATAAGGAGGGACACTACATAATGATCAAAGGATCAATCCAAGAAGAAGATATAACAATTATAAATGTTTATGCACCCAACATTGGAGCACCTCAATACATAAGGCAAATGCCAATGACCATGAAAGGAGAAATCGACAGTAACACAATAATAGTAGGGGACTTTACCACCCTACTTACACCAACGGACAGATCATCCAAACAGAAAATAAATAAGGAAACACAAACTTTAAATGACACAATAGACCAGATAGATGTAATTGATATTTATAGAATATTCCACCCAAAAATGGCAGAATACAATTTCTCCTCAAGTGCACACAGCACATTCTCCAGAATAGATCACATCTTGGGTCACAAATCAAGCCTCAGAAAACTTAAGAAAATTGAAATCATATCAAGTATCTTTTCTGACCACAATGCTATGAGACTGGAAATCAATTACAGGAAGAAAAACTGTAAAAAACACAAATATATGGAGGCTAAACACTGGGCTACTAAATAACCAAGAGATCACTGAAGAAATCAAAGGAGAAATAGAAAAATACATAGAAACAAATGACAATGAAAACACAACGACCCCAAACCTATGGGATGCAGCAAAAGCAGTTCTAAGAGGGAAGATTATAGCAATTCAATCTCACCTCAAGAAACAAAAAAAATCTCAAATAAACAATCTAACCCTACACTTAAAACAACTAGAGAAAGAAGAACAAAGAAAACCCAAAGTCAGTAGAAGGAAAGAAATCATAAAGATCGGAGCAGAAATAAATGAAATAGAAATGGAGAAAACAATAGCAAAGATCAATAAAACTAAAACCTGGTTCTTCGAGAAGATAAACAAAATTGATAAACCCTTAGCCAGACTCACCAAGAAAAAAAGGGAGAGGATGCAAATTAATAGAACTAGCAATGAAAAAGGAGAAATCACAACTGACACTGCAGAAATACAAAGGATTATAAGAGAGTACTACAAACAACTATATGCCAATAAAATGGACAACCACGAAAATGGACAAATTCTTGGAAAGGTGCAATTTTCCAAGACTGAACCAGGAAGAATTAGAAAATACAAACAGACCTATCACAAGTAATTAAATTGAAACTGTAATTTAAAATCTTCCAACAAACAAAAGTCCAGGACCAGATGGCTTCACAGGTGAATTCTATCAAACATTTAAAGAAGAGCTAACACCAATCCTTCTCAAACTCTTCCAAAATATTGCAGAGGGAGAAACACTCCCAAATTCATTCTACGAAGCCACCATCACCCTGATATCAAAACCAGAAAAAGATATCACATTGAAGAAAATTATAGACCAATATCACTGATGAACATTCATGCAAAAATCCTGAACAAAATACTAGCAAACAGAATCCAACAGCACATTAAAAGGATCATACACCATGATCAAGTGGGATTTATCCCAGGGATGCAAGCATTCTTCAGTGTATGCAAATCAATCAATGTGATATGCCACATCAACAAATTAAGGAATAAAAACCATATGATCATCTGAATAGATGCAGAAAAAGCTTTTGACAAAATTCAACACTCGTTTATGATAAAAACTCTCCAGAAAATGGACATAGAGGGAACCGACCTCAACATAATAAAGCCATATATCAGAAACCCACAGTAAGCACCATACTCAATGGTGAAAAACTGAAAGTATTTCCACAAAGATCAGGAACAAGACAAGGATGTCCAGTCTTGCCACTCTTATTCAGCACCATTTTGGAAGTCCTACCCACAGCAATCAGAGAATAAAAAGAAATAAAGGAAATACAAATTGGAAAAGAAGAAGTAAAACTGTCACTGTTTGCCGACAACATGATACTATACATAGAAAATCCTAAAGTTGCCACCAGAAAACTACTAGAACTAATCAATGAATTTGGTAAGGTTTCAGGATACAAAATTAATGCACAGAAATCTCTGGCATTCCTATGCACCAATAACGAAAAATCAGAAAGACAAATTAAGGAAACACTCCCATTTACCATCACAACAAAAAGAATAAAATATGTAGGAATAAACCTGCCTAAGGAGGTGGAAGTCTTGTACTCAGAAAACTATAAAACACTGATAAAAGAAATCAAAGATGACATAAACAGATGGAGAGATAGACCATGTTCTTGGATCGGAAGAATCAATACTGTGAAAATAACTATACCACCCAAAGCAATCTACAGATTCAACGCAATCCCTGTCAAACTATCAATGCATTCTTCACACAGAATTAGCACAAAAAATTTTACAATTCGTATGGAGACTCAAAAGACCCTGAGTAGCCAAAGCAATCTTGAGAAAGAAAAACGGAGTTGGAGGAATCAGCCTCCCTGACTTCAAACTATACCACAAAGCTACAGTAATCAAGACAGTATGATACTGGCACAAAAACAGAAATATAGATCAATGGTACAGGACAGAATGCCCAGAGATAAACCCAGGCACGTGTGGAAACCTAATTTACGTCAAAGGAGTCAAGAACATACAATGGAGAAAAGACAGCCTCTTCAATAAATGGTGCTGGGAAAACTGGACAGCTACGTGTAAAAGAATGAAATTACAACACTACCTAACACCATACAGAAAGAAACTCCAAATGGATTAAGACTTACATATAAGACCAGACACTATAAAACCCTTAGAGGAAAACACAGGAAAAACACTCTTTGACATAAACCACAGCAAGATCTTTTTTGACCCACCTCCTAGAGTAACAGAAACCAAAACAAAAATAAACTAATGCGACTTAATTAAACTTAAAAGCTTTTGCACAGCAAAGGAAACCATAAACAAGACAAAAAGATAACCCTCAAAATGGGAGAAAATATTTGCAAATGAAACAACAAACAAAGGATTAATCTCCAAAATACACAAACAGCTCATGGAGCTCAATATCAAAAAACAAACAATCCAGTTAAAAAATGGGCAGAAGACCTAAATAGACATTTCACCAAGAAATACATACAGATGGCCAAGAGGCACATGAAAAGATGCTCAACGTCACTAATTATTAGAGAATTGCAAATCAAAATGACAATGAGGTATCACCTCATGCCAGTCAGAACGGCCATCATCAAAACATTTACAAACAATAAGTGCTACAAAGGGTGTGGTGAAAAGGGAACCCTCCTGCACTGTTGGTGGGAAAGTAAATTGATACAACCACTATAGAAAACAGTATGGAGGTTACTTAAAATACTAAAAATAGAACTACCATATAACCCAGCAATCCCACTACTGGGCATTCACCCTGAAAAAAACGTAATTCAAAAAGAGACATGTACTACAATGTTCATTCCAGCACTATTTACAATAGCCAGGACATAGAACCAACCTAAATGTCCATCGACAGATGAATGGATAAAGAAGATGTGGCACATATATACAATGGAATATTACTCAGCCATAAAAAGAAACGAAATTGAGTTATTTGTAGTGAGGTGGATGGACCTAGAGTCTGTCATACAGAGTGAAGTAAGTCAGAAAGAAAAACAAATGCCATATACTAACGCATATATATGGAATCTAAGATGAAAAAGAAAAAAAAATGGTACTGATGAACCTAGTTGCAGGGCAGGAATAAAGAGGAAGACATAGAGAATGCTCTTGAGGACACGGGGTGGGAGGAGAAAGCTGGGGCAAAGTGAGAGTAGCACGGACACATATATACTACCGAGTGTAAAATAGTCAGCTAGTGGGAAGCAGCAGCATAGCACAGGGAGATCAGCTCGGTGCTTTGCGATGAACTAGAGGGGTGGGATAGGGAGGGTGGGAGGGAGGCTCAAAAGGTAGTGGGTATGAGGACATGTGTATGCATATGGCTGATTCGCTTTGTTGTGCAACAGGAACTACCACAGTATTGTGAAGCAACTATACTCCAATAAAGATCTATTAAAAAAATTATTTGGAAAGCGCTTTTGGTATTTCAGATAAAAGTTACAATCATGCAGCCAAGGTACCACATCTGGCTTTACATACCTGAAATGCCCTAAATGTTGTTTGCAAATAAAACCTTACAAATGTGTTAGGAAAGGAATATTAAATACCTTTGTAATGCAAAGGATCCTTTTTGAACCCCCAAATTGGGTTACCATGTAAATCTATGTTTTCAAAAGTCAGATTTCTATAAAAGCACAGTAGACCTGCAGTGCTGTTTACTGCAGGTAAACACACAGAGCTATTCACAGAGGCTAGTAATAAGAGCTATGTTCATGTGGGCAGGACATTTTAACAAGCAGCAGCCACAGCACCCATCCATAGCCTAATAGAAAACCTCTAACTGTGGGGAAAACATGCATTTCCCTGGAAATGTCAACATAAAAAGTGTTGAAGAATAACCAGGAATCATAAATGAGCTGGAGTTTTTCAAGGTCATTTTCAATGTCTATCGTTTTACTAAGAAAAATGCAATAAATTTGCTGCATAGATGAAAATAACATTTATGCTTGTCAAATATTTGTTTCCTGTGGCAGAAGAAACCATCAAGGGAAAGTGTTTTCTATTGTATCAGCACTAACATAATTGATCCCAAGAATAGAATAAAATTTGAAAATAAATTGCTAATGGGATAGTACTTAAATATATAGATACACACACACACCCCTTTTTATATTTCCTGATTTAACAAAGAAAATGTTCTAGGGAAAGTGCAGATCTGATCAAAAGGTCTGGTAATCTTTCCTTCTTTGATTTTCTGCAGCACTTACTGTCTGCATGAATCATTTGGCATGGGCGAATTGTCTTGTGTCTTTTCATGCATGTATTTCTTGTCTATACAATGAAAAGGTGAGCTCCTGGAAGGAAGTTCCCTTTGACACGAAACCCAATCAATGCCTTGTACATAACCGGATGCCTTAATCACTGACTAGCATGTGCATTTGCAGGGAGGAGCCCCGTGAGATACACTTAAAACCTTTATTCATTGATTTACAAAATGTACAATATTTACAAAATTTAGGCATTAATCCCATATTGACATGAACGCTGTGGGGAGTCTAAAAATAAATAAATGGCACACAGGTTGATATACACATCGCGGCTCTTTGCACTTCAAGCTGTCACCAACCGTGGGATTTAATGGAAGGCTTAATGCGGTAGAAAAGTCAGATGGATGACTAGTCCTGGGCCTTCCACATGAATGGCCCTTCCTTGGCTCCTTGAGGCTGGGAATGGTGAGCAAACCACTTTCTTTGAAGAGAATGAAACACCAGCCATTCTGACAGGTACATGGGGTGCATGCAGCCACATCTGTGTGGAATTTGCAGTGACCCCCCTGGGTGGCAGATGAGTCTGCACCATTGTGGATCTGGTCCCTACACACCACCAGGGAGGCTTTGGAGTGGTGCCTTCTCATTAAGAACCAAGATTTGGACTTTATCTCTTATTTTAATCACATGCAGTACTTGGAAGGTGTCAGTGGAGAGTGACCCATGCACAAAAATGTATTTGTAGGTATATACATCAAATTGTCATTGTCTTATGGCATCTTCAGATGGAAGATCAACCTGCCTCCTCTTTGACAGCAAAAGGAATGAATGAGGAAGCCATACCCACACCCCCCCCAAAGAGAAAACATTGTCTGGGGACACACACAAATGGCAACCTATAGAAGCAGGACTAGACAAACTCCACATGATAAAATGGACAAATTCCCATGATGTCAGGCCTGGAAGTCTTCCTAGGGGTGGCAATTCCACCTTCCCTTCCTCTTCCATCCCACCTCATCCCATATAACCTAAACTGGAAGTAAAGGCTTCATGTTACTTCTTAGAGCCTCAGTACCTTCATCTGTAACGTGTAAATACTAGTAACGTTCCTTACAGGGTTCTTGCAGGGATTACATGACCCGACTCATGTAAAGTGCTTACTGTGGCGTCTGGCACATAAGAGGCGCTTAGTAAATGTCTTGCTTTCTCTCTCCCTCTACGTCCCCTGCCCCAGTTGTAAGCAACATACTGATAAACCTACCAAACTCTGAATTAAGGTTTTTTGATGCAATTTAGATGATTTTGTTTCAGAGTTTCTGCCGTCAGTTCACATTGGGTCCCTGAGGGGGGCTCATTTTATGAGCCCGAGACATTTTTCTCTGCAGGGCAGATGGACCCTGACAACACTGGCCTCCTGATCAGCAACGACTCCACCGAAGTTCATGGAAATACACCCCCTAACCCTGCAGAGAAACTCATACCAGTGATGGTCACCACCCGAATACTTCTGGGACAATACCACTGAGAAAACCACGAGCAAAAACCTTGAGGCCAACATGTTACTCTTACTCACAACATAAATTAAGTTTTTTCAACACTGGTGCAAGTATTATAGATAACTTTCAACAAACATATATTACAAGCTCTACCACTGTTGAAAAATATGTATTCTAATTCGATCGTTTTGTTCAGAATAAAGAATCTTTTACAATATATTTTAGTCTCTAGTTATGCCATACAAAAATAAATATTGTATAAATGATTTATAAGGAAGAAGAAAAAGTTGGAGGTGCCAAAAATATAGGAAGGATGGTGAAAGTTTTACCATTTACTTCAAAAGCAATCATCTGAAAAAAATAAAAACATCTTACTGGGTCTCTTTACTAGTCTCACCATCACTCCAGCGGTCCACCTACTTCTCATCCTAAGATATTACATCTTCTTTTCTTATCAATCTTGAGACAACTTAATGCAGAGCCTTCTCCCTGAAGTCACTGGGGATCTGGAAGAGGGAGAACAAAGAAGGCTCTGGGGCAGTGTAAACTGCAGATGAAACGTTTGGCAGAGACACTCACTGCGCCCTCACAACGAACTCGGATCAACCCCGCACATCTGCCTTTCGTTTTGAAATCCTCTCTCTGTCTCAATTAGCTATGCCTGAATAGAACCTCATGGCTGGAGGAAATAGCCCCATACTGCTGTCAGCCTCTTTGGATACCTATGGGTCCAGGTAGCATCCAGGATTTCATGGAGCACAGTTAGGTGCCAAATCAAGGCCAATCTCACCAATTATATGAAGGGATAAACAGTCACCTTAAGGGTGCTAGTTCCATTAAGTTGGGAAAAATCCTTCTCCAGCCACCTCTCCTCCCATACAAAAAAACTTTTATGATTGCCTTTTTTTTTTTATGTCCCATGAGTCCCGCCATTGGGAGAAGAGTACTGGGACAATTAAATTGGACAAACTGCTTACTAGTTTTCTAGGGACTTGGTCAGACTCTCCAAGGAAATAGTCCATTCATTTGGGAATCAAAGTTTTAAAACTCTAAAGCTATAAATGAATTCATGACTGGACCACTCAAACCAGGGGTCATTGACCTTTCTGCTGAAGAACACAGATCTATACGTGTCCATATAACATATGCCTAACATCTCAGAGGGCTGCAGGACCTCCTGTGGCTCGCGCATGTATTCCAAACTAAAAGCCCCAAATCTCAGTAAATGCAGAGCTATTTTTTGGAGGGGAAACAAAGGTTTATGGTATAGAACCCAGGGACTGTTTTGGGGGCAGGCTGCTTTGATGAGGTCTTGGACTTGAAATGACTACATTGGAGCAATGCTTGTTCCCCGTGGTAAGTGGAAGTGCTTGGCTGTGAAGACATCCGTGAGTGTTATGGTTTCACAAGTGTGACTACTGTCAGGCCAATGCCTCATGCATGACTATGGACCCTCCACGTCCCCATGGATCGTTACGACACATGGTGCCTTTGAGCTGCTATAACGTGAGTCCCAACCACACCCACAAGCAGGACACTATCACGGACATGCAGCCTCGGTGCCCATATGTCTGATTTATGGGTGACGTCGTGGTAAATGTGGCATCACTTTCATTTCGGGGGAGCGGCAAGTTACAGATATTTCCTTCACAACAAGAAGTGCAGACCTGAAAGAAAGGAAGAGAAAAAGAAGGGTGATGAGAAGCTGGCAGGTCTGGGAGGGGGCCAGAGATTTTTGAAGGAATTGTCTCCCTCACAGCAAAACTCAAATGAGAGTTACCTGGTTTACAAAGGAGACACCAACCCTGCATTTAAGGGGGTGGGATGAAATTTCACCTGGTTTATCACAATAAACCCCTGTCCCCCAGACTAAATTCTAGGAATGTGCATTCTGTTTTTGACATCCTACCATGTGGTTATTACACAGTTTTACAGTCTTCCTAGGTCTCAGCTCTTCCATCTATGAAATGGGAATTGTAATACTTACCTTTCTCAGAGACACTCTCATGGTAAACGTTCATTTGCCAAGTTTTCACAGTGAAAGTGAAGTGGCTACAACGCAGTGAATTTAAACTTAAGTATTTACTTTCATTAGAATTGTCTGCATAATTAGCTCCATTCCAGTGGGTGAGTTAAAGTTTGAAGGGTTTTCATTTACGCAATTACTCCTGCTTTATACTGCTTTCCTCACGCATCATAAGAAAAAATAAACCCCAAAGGGTTATAGACAGAAATTATTTTAGGCCTTGGCTACACAAAGTATGGTAGCTTCAGCTTCAACTGGGAATTTATTAGAAATGCAGAATCTCAAAACTTGCACCAAATTGAGGAATTTAGAATGTGCGTTTGAACAAGATCCCCAAGTGATTCACATGCACAGTAATGTTCTAAAAACTCTATGATGCTTAATATCCTATACAGTCATTATCCTGCAGAGGTCTGAGTCTGGTCACAGTTGACATGGACTAAGACGACATTATAATGTTGAGGAGAGAAACTAGAGGTCAGAAGTGACTCTGAACTCTGTCTCTGTTACTAGCTGTGTCACCTGAGCACATGACATCACTTCTCTGATCTATAGCTTCCACTTTGCTAAAGTAGCCACTATAACCTGAGAGCCAAGCTTAGCTGGGGGAGGGGGGAGGTCAAGTAAAACCCTTGGGATTACCTTTCATATTTCACTTATTATGTATGACAATTATTTCTCAGTAAAACTGAAAAAAATTAATTCTTTGTGTTTTCGACAAGTTACTTGAAAATTGGGTGTCTTCTTAAGAGAAAGAAGCCCCTACTAACAGTAAGAGTGGGAGTTGCCCCCAACCACCAGGAAGGCAGCCTGATGGGGAGAAGTGGGCAGCCTCCAAAAAAAGGTCAAGGGCTGATATACAAGATCACAGGTGCAGCCAGCTCGGAACGACGGGCGAGAGAGGCAGGAGCATCCCCCACTCCAACCATGAGTCAGGCTGCCTTTCTCTGAGTCTCTATATTCTCCTTCTCCATAGAAGGCAAGGCTGCCTTCTAAGTTTGTTTTACACTGAGTGCTTCTGACCAGGCACCAGAGGGAGGCATCCCACAAGGAGATGGTCCTCTTGTCACCTGCTCAAATGACTCAGGAGCCAATGGATACCCTCCCCAAATCAGCATCCCAATAGAGATATGAACCCCGCTTTACAGAAAGTTATCAAAGCTAAATTGCCTTGGCCATCTTCAGCTGACTGAACTGTTAGTACATCTGCAATGCTCTACCATGAGGGCATAACTGGCCCCTTGCTCCTGTCCCTTTTGGTAACTTTATTACTTTCTTCTGAGTGAAGAAAGGGCTTACAGTAATTCCAATACCCTCTTGGTCTTGTGTTTACATAATTTATACCAGTTATCCTGTGCCCTAGTATAAATTTTTATTCCTTTAGCGCCAACAGGAAAGGGAGCATCTTGTCATAACGGTATAAAGACAGTCAAAAGCCAGCCTACGTCAGGGAGTAAGGATTGGCTCGTGAACCCTGGTGGGCGTCTGGAGAGGAGGAAGCCTGACTATGCTGTCCTGTCACTTGCTTTGTTGCCAGACCTTGTGGCCTTCATGCTCGGAGTCTCTGCAGCCAGTGGACAAGCAGTCTTCCAGCGGAACGCAGCGCTTGGTGACAGAGATGCTGTTTCCTGTGACTTCCATGGTGTGCTGAGTGTAGCAGTATCTAGTCTCTGTCAACAGAGAAAATTTGTTTTAATTGAGACGAGAAATGTTAGCCCAATCTGCTTGAAAGGGAAACAGGTGTGTCGACACTAGGATCTAACAGCATCTGGAACATATACTGTGTTAAGTTGATATCTGGTCCCAAAGATCTCCTTGGAGAGATCCACTTCACCGTGGTAGAAAGGAGGCCTTCTGAAGAATACTGGTCTCTCTGCCCATAAATCTCCATAAACCAAGACCCAGTGGTATTAGTCTTTGCCTTCCAACAAATTTTGCCACTGTGTTGATTTTTATTTTTAGGGGAGGAGAGGTTTGGAGCGATGATTGAGGATGTGAGAGTCATAGTAATTTTCAGGAAGACGAAGGGGTGAAAACATTCAAAGAACACAAGGTTAAAAGAAAAAAAGTAAGGCAGGTAACAAAGATCTTCAAATTGAGAAAAGACTATAGGGGATACTGGTGTGTGTGTGTGTGTGTGTGTCCAAGTGTGTGTGTGTGCTCACACACACGACTGGGAAACAGCTATTTCCAAGTAAGACAGAATGATTAAAAATAGATTCATTGTATCTGGAGAAAATGACTTTATCCAAAAGAGAACTTCTTGCCTATGAGCATAGCTGGATCCTACAATTCATGACAGGAGAAAACTAACCCAACAAGAAAGGTATTCCCGATTGAGGAGTCTCACCATCTCTCCCCAGCGTGATTTCAGTATCTTTCCAAAAAGGCAGACGAAGACCATGAAGTGAGTTTCTAGAGTCCCTCTAAGCTTAGGAGTCTGAAAACTTGAGATTTCTTCCAAGATTCTATGGAGAATTTCTTAACTTGCAATTTAAAGAAAAATGGTTTTGTCAGTGTAATTCTTTAAGGCCTCCAGGTGGTATCAGCTTTCTAAGTCTGGGATTTAGGAGAAAGTTCCTGCTCCACTTTTAGATTGAAAACAAAAAAAAGAATAATTCTTTTTTTTTTTTGCGGTACGCGGGCCTCTCACTGTTGTGGCCTCTCCCGTTGCGGAGCACAGGCTCTGGACACGCAGGCCCAGCAGCCATGGCTCACAGGCCCAGCCGCTCCATGGCATGTGGGATCTTCCCGGACCGGGGCACGAACCCGTGTGCCCTGCATCGGCAGGCGGACTCTCAACCACTGTGCCACCAGGGAAGCCCAAAAAGAATAATTCTTAAGAAATGTCATTGAGGTGTTTTTCATCCATATCTTGGGCTGAACTTTTCATGCTTTATACATTTTGGATATTTTGTGGCTAATATGGAATTATGACCTTCTATGATATTATTTATTAGGCAATAAAAATTCCCCTCACCAAAGTACTAACATCAAGAGAAGAAAGCTCAGGGATTTTCGGCCCTGAGAATGAGCTAATACAGACCACACAGACACATCTTGGGAGTCATGAAAATCAGGGGTTTTAATATTCTTCCTAGACATCCCCACCTGACAGAACCTGAGTGGCCTGAGTCTCGCTAAGGGCGAAGACTTGCCCAACATTGGTATGTGTACCTGAACTGAGTCTGTGTCAATGCCCTCCCCTAAACGCTGTCTCCACACTGCCCCCTGACCAGAATTTCATCACTTGGGATCAGGTGAGGGCAGTTCCTAGCTTGCTTAAGATCCTGGGGGCTCTTTGGAGTGGGGTAAAAGTAAGGTCACCCTATGAGCTCACAAGAAAACCTGAAAGTTTTGCACCTGGCAATGATTCTCCCAAGGCTCGAAAATATTTCAAAATTGGAGTGGTTGTTTTTCTGATGAAGAGGAGATGGCATGATTTATTTATTTATTTTTTAAGACTTTAGCGGGGTTTAACAACTGGAGGCCAGTGCCCTGAGAGCTTTACCACATCTTTCAGAGAGGACTGGTTTACTTCTTTAGTATCAGACTTGGATGTTAACGGCCATGCTAGGGACGCCTTTCTTAGCCCCACTCCCACTTCAGACATTCAAGAAAGCCACGTTCTTATCTCCTGTCTCCTCTTCCCGCAGCTGGAGCAGCTGCCAGAGGTTTTATTGCTCCGAGTGTAAATCTGAGCAGATAAGATCATACATTTATGGAATAAGTAAATCATTCTATGGTTTCAGTTTTGGAAATTAGGTTTGTCCCTCAAGTATTGAATTATCTTGTTTTAAGGATAAGCCTTAAAATAACAATTGGTGAACATGATAGAACCACTTTTTGTTCATACTTTTATGTCCATAACAAACTCTCTTTTAATTTACGAACTGGACGCTTATTCCATTATGTGAAAGTAGAAACAATTGATGAACCTGTTTTTGTTTTTTTCAAGATGATATGCAAAAGCCCAATACCTAGTAAGCCAATTCTTGCCATTCCGGGGCAAAAATGGTGATCAGTGATGAGACTGGATAAGAATTTTTTCTTACACTTCACCAAGTCCAATCCATAGAGCAAAGATATATTGAGAGTACCCCATTACTTGCAGCAGTAAAGACCTCAGATCTGAAGCAGCAATCACTTGAAAATATCCATTCTTACCTCGCAAAACCCCGAGGTGAGTTGTGAAATGTTAACGTGGAAAAGGGTTCTGTGGTTCAATAAGTTTTGGAAATGCTCAAGGTTGAGCAGCTTTCTTTAGTGGATAACTTACGAAAGCCTTGAATTTGTATTGTGATCTCCAAGGCGGGGTGAGAGGACGGGGCAAGCAGGCAGAATTTCCCAAGCAGAACTAGGTGGACCACATGTGGCTTATCACTGGTGGTAGGATTGATAAAAACCGAGTTTCAGCCCCAGAGCCCTGCTTGCCATGCATTTTGAATAATCCTTGAGTTAGTAATGAGGTTATATGAGAATCAAGCCTGCTGATAACTTCACACTAAAAGGATTTCAAAGACTTTTATCTAAAAGATAAAAGATGGATTTGAATTTCTACCAGTTTACTTTCAGTCTCTATATCTCATATTCCACAACTGCATGGAATTCCCAGAGGCTGTGAAACAAAAGTCTTTTACTGTGAGACTCACTGGCATTCAACTAAAATCAGAACTGGGTAAGAAAGCTTAATCAACTATCGGAGACTACAATTTTTATGAAATTCACACACATACACACACACAGAGTTTCTTGCAGATAGCATATAGTTGGGTCATGTGTTTTAGTATTCTGCCAATCCATTCCTTTTACTTTTACATTTAATGTAATTATTTACATGTAGCACTTAATTCTGCCATTTTAATTTTAATTTTCTGTTTGTTCTATTTTGGGTTGTTTGTTTTTTGTCTATTTTCTTTTTCCGGCATTCCTGTGGGCTACTTGAACATTTTCTAGAATTCCATTTTGAGTTATCTATAGGGTTTTGGGGTGTATCTCTTTGTATAGTTTTTCTTTTGTGTGTGTTTTTTCATGGTTGCTCAGGTATTAAATTATATGCATAACTTATCATAGTCTGCTGACATCATTTTATCAGTTCGAGTGAAGTATAGCAATCTCACCTCTGTTCATGTCTTATTACCCTCTCTTGTTTGTAATATAATTGTCTTCAGCAATCCCCTACATACATTTAGAACCACATTAGCATTACAATTTTTGCTTCAACCATCAAACATAATTTAGAAAACTCAAGAGAAAACAGACAATCGTATTGTCAAAGACATATTTTTGCTTACCATGTTTTTTCTTCCTTTCTGCTGCTCCAAGTTTCCTTCTTTCATCATTTCCTTTCTGTGTCTGTCTTTGTGTAGATTTCTTTAGTTTTATCCTCTTTGGGGTTCACCCACCTTCTTGAATCTGCAGGATTTCATCTTTTACCAAATTTAGAAGGTTTCATCCGTAAGTTCTTTGAGTACTTTTTTCAGCTCTGCACTTTTTCTGTTCTTCTGAGACTCCAGTGACACAGTGTTAAATCTTTTGTTATACTCCCACAGATCGCTGAGGCTCTGTTTTTGTTTTTGTTTAAATTTTTTAATCTATTTTCTCTCTGGTGTTCAGAAGTGGTAATTTCTATTGTTCTACCTTCCAGTTCACTGATTCTTTCCTCTCTCTTCCACTCTACTGTTGAACCCATCCACTCAGTGTTAACTTCAGTTACAGTATTTACAGTTCTGAACTTTCCATCTGGTTCTTCTTTATATTTTCTATTTCCTTGCTTAGACTTTATTTCTCATTTGTTTCAAGTTTGTTTATAATTATTCATTGAAACATTTTTATTATGGTTGTTTTAAAAATTTGTTAGGTAATTCTAACATCTTTGTAGTTATCTCATTGTTGGTATCTATTAATTGTAATTTTTCATTCTGTTTGAGATCTTCCTGGTACAACAAGTGATTTTTTTATTGAAACCTGGACATTTTGGTATTATGTTATGACATTCTGGATCTTTTTTTTTTTTAACACCTTTATTGGAGTATAATTGCTTTACATTGTTGTGTTAGTTTCTGCTGTATAACAAAGTGATCAGCTATATATATACTTATATCCCCATATCCCCTCCCTCTTGTGACTCCCTCCTACCCTCCCTATCCCACCCCTCTCGTTGGTCACAGAGCACCAAGCTGATCTCCCTGTGCTATGAGGCTGCTTCCCACTAGCTACCTATTTTACATTTGGTAGTGTATATACGTCCATGCCACTCTCTCACTTCATCCCAGCTTACCCTTCCCCTTCCCCATGTCCTCAAGTCCACTCTCTATGTCTGTGTTTTCATTCCTGTCCTGCCCCTAGGTTCTTCAGAAACATTTTTTTTTTTTTTAGATTCCATGTATATGTGTTAGCATACGGTATTTGTTTTTCTCTTTCTGACTTACTTCACTTTGTATAACAGTCTCTAGGTCCATCCACCTCACTACAAATAACTCAATTTCATTCCTTTTTATGGCTGAGTAATATTCCATTGTATATATGTGCCACATCTTCTTCATCCATTCATCTGTCGATGGACACTTAGGTTGCTTCCATGTCCTGGCTATTGTAAACAGAGCTGCAATGAACATTGTGGTACATGACTCATTTTGAATTATGTTTTTCTCAGGGTATATGCCCAGTAGTGGGATTGCTGGGTCATACGGTAGCTCTATTTTTAGTATTTTAAGGAACCTCCAAACTGTTCTCCATAGTGGCTGTATCAATTTACATTCCCACCAACAGTGCAAGAGGGCTCCCTTTTCTCCACACCCTCTATAGCATTTATCATTTGTAGACCTTTTGATGATGGTCATTTTGACCCTTGTGGGGTGATACCTCATTGTAGTTTTGATTTGCATTTCTCTAATGATTAGTGATGTTGAGCATCCTTTCATGTGTTTGTTGGCAATCTGTATATCTTCTTTGGAGAAATGTCTATTTAGGTCTTCTTCCCATTTTTGGATTGGGTTGTGTTTTTTTTGATATTGAGCTGCATGAGCTGCTTGTATTATTTGGAGATTAATCCTTTGTCAGTTGCTTCGTTTGCAAATATTTTCTCCCATTCTGAGGGTTGTCTTTTCGTCTTGTTTAGGTTTCCTTTGCTGTGCAAAAGCTGTTAAGTTTCATTAGGTCCCATTTGTTTATTTTTGTTTATATTTCCATTTCTCTAGGAGGTGGGTCAAAAAGGATCTTGCTGTGATTTATGTCATAGAGTATTCTGCCTATGTTTTCCTCTAAGAGTTTTATAGTGTCTGAGCTTACATTTAGGTCTTTAATCCATATTAAGTTTACTTTTGTGTACGGTGTTAGGGAGTGTTCTAATTTCATTTTTTTATATGTAGCTGTCCAGTTTTCCCAGCACCACTTATTGAAGAGGCTGTCTTTTCTCCATTGTATATTCTTGCCTCCTTTTGTCAAAGATAGGGGACCATATTTGCATGGGTTTATCTCTGGGCTTTCTATCCTGTTCCATTTACCTATATATCAATTTTTGTGCCAGTACCATACTGTCTTGATTAATGTAGCTTTGTCATATAGTCTGAAGTCAGGGAGTCTGATTCCTCCAGCTTTGTTTTTCTTTTTCAAGATTGCTTTGGCTATTCGGGGTCTCTTGTGTTTCCATACAAATTGTGAAATTTTTTGTTCTAGTTCTGTGAAAAATGCCATTGGTAGTTTGATAGGGATTGCACTGAATCTGTAGATTGCTTTGGGTAGTATAGTCATCTGGATCTTATTTAAACCTTCTGTTTTAGCTAACGTCCTCTGATACAGTCCCAGTAGGGGAAGGGGGGCTGCTGCCTCATTACTGCTAGGTAGCAGTCAAGTCCAGGTTCCCTACTCTGTCTCCTTTCACAGCTGAGAGGGCTCTCCTAATTATTTCTCGATGGAAGTGGGATTTCCAGCTCCTCACTAGGCCTCCTATGATACCTTGCTGGCTGAGAGTGGTAGGAGTGCCTTGTTAATGATCCCCACATGGCCTCAACTGATGCCACTCTACTGATGTGTGTGTGTAGCCTCATTACCACTGGGCACTAGTGGAGTCCTGACTCTTCACTAGGCCTCCTCTGACACAACCCCAACAGGGAGGGGGATAACAATGTCATTATTGCTGGATGAGGACAGAAGTCCAGGCCCCAGACCTGGTCTCTACTGACACTATGGGGGAGGCCTCATTACCACCTAGGGGGGATAAAAGTCTCTCCTATTCACTTTTTTCTGACAGCATCTCAGAAGAGGATGGTGTGTCTCATCACAGCCTGTTGAGTGTGGAAGTGTAAGACTTTGTTAGCTTGCGGGGAGGGACCTATAATTTTTTTTTCTGTGGTATTTGGCTGGAGTAGAGTGATTATTGTCTAGAAGATTTCTGTCTTTCTGGGCTACCCACTTCTTGGTCCTTCGGCTACGGAGGACTAACTTTCGTTGGAATTTATTTTTTTGGTACTTGTGGCATTTCCAGGTTGCCAGCTTCTTCATCTCCAAGTCTGGAAAATATGGGACAAAAAGAAAACCCAGAGAACTCACCTCCTTGGGTCTTGAGGTCCTTTGCTAGTCTGCTTTTTTCTCTTCATCTTTCAGAGTCTTTTTTTTTTTTCCATATATATAATATTTAGGAATTTAGTTGTACTTAGAAGGAAGAATAGAAAAATCCATCTGCTCTGTCTTTCCAAAAATCCTCAGCACTTCTGACACTTTGAGCTAGCTAGTTCTGTTTTGGGGGACTGACCTGTACAATGTAGGATATTTAGCAGGATCTATGGCCTCTTCTCACTAGATGCCAGTAGCAGCCCCAACTGTGGCAACCAAAAATGTTTCCATATATTAGTAAATGTCCCCTGAGGGGCAAAATCACTCCCAGTTAAGATGTACTGTTCAAGATTATAATCTTCTTGAGAATAAAGTCCAGTCTTGTTCATGTCTGCATTTCCCTACCAAACCTCCTCCCCAAATACAGCACAGGACCTTGCACAATATAGCAGGTGCTTAATGTATTAAGAATAGAGATGGATGGGTGGGAAGAATACATGTACCTGACTTCTACAACTCAAGATTGAACCAAATCAAAACATTTTAACTTAGTTCTATGATATCTATAACACCTCTTCCATTTCTGTAGTTTGAGTGATCTCTTCAAATTTGAAAGTGAAATAATATTATATTTCAATCAGTTGTGCAACTTTCACACAGCGTAACTGCTTTGGAAAATTATTTGCCAGGATCTACTAAATCTAAACCTGTGCATATTCTAGGAATCAGCAATTCCACCCTTACATATATAGCCAACAAAAATGATAAGTACTAGAATGTTCATAGAATAATTCTCTATACCAAAAAAAACCCTTGGAAACTACAAAAATGCCCAATGGTAGAATAAATAAATAAGTTATGGCATATACTCACACAGCAATGAGAATGAATGGCCTAGAAGTAGATTTAACAAAATGGACAAATCTCCCATAATACTGAGTGACTAGTAGTTCCTAGCTTTTTCGTTTCTTTCCCAAGTAAGAAATTTCTCAAGGCAGAAATTAAAAATAAATACTTATCAACCAGATTGACTCATAACTGCTCCCCTTTACCCTGCAGTCAGCATCTCTTGAAGAAACCACCAAACAGATACTTCTCTCTTTTTTAAAAACACCATCCACAGCTCTTAAGGACAGGTGACAGGCTCACTTGAGGAATCTCTCTTTTAAAGCATATCACTGAAACTCAGAAAGCAATGTTTTTATTTCCAGACAAAGGCCAAGGAGGTGGCTGGAAAAGGATGCAAAGCTAGTGAGGATAGACAGGACTTTATGGTGGACAGTAGTTAAAATCAAAGCAACAGGCAAAAGCATCAAATGGATGCTTCTTATCTGAGGCAACTGTGTTAACAGAAAATACTTAGTCAAAAACACTGAATTCGGGCTTCCCTGGTGGCGCAGTGGTTGAGGGTCCGCCTGCTGATGCAGGGGACACGGGTTCGTACCCCAGTCCGGGAGGATCCCACATGCTGCAGAGCGGCTGGGTCCGTGAGCCATGGCTGCTGAGCCTGCACGTCCGGAGCCTGTTGCTCCACAACGGGAGAGGCCACAACAGTGAGAGGCCCGCGTACCACAAAAAAAAAAACAAAAAACACTGAATTAGAGTAGGTCAGATGCTCTCAAGGTACAAACAAAATCTTGCTTAGGCTGACAGAAGAACTTTTGTTTAAAAAGTTGCTGGAAAAATTCTAACTGAAGAGTGATTCTGAGAATTCCAGTGCCACTTGAGAAGAACCAAGAAATGGTAGGATAAAATGAAAATAGCAACAAAAATCTTATGAAAGCATAGGTGAGCTACCAAGGCAGACAGGATTTGAAGAACAAGATACCAGCAAAACCAGCAACACGGTAAGCTGAGCCCAACACCCTGTACCTGTTCTGCCCTCGAGGCACTTGCTGATCAGAAGTTGCACACATGAAGAGGCTGAGAAGACAGGCAGAAAGCCCTGCTGAGGGGCCGAGAAGCTAAGCAGAACCTTTGTCGGTCTAGCGGGAATTGGGAGTCGCAAACAGGACGGCAGAGTGAGCAGGGAAGCCAGGAGACAAGGGAAGTGTGGAAGAGGAGGGGAGCTGACCGGCTAGGTATAGAATTCTACGTTGGCAGTTATATGCGTTCAGTGCTTTAAAAGCGTCGTTCCACCTACTTCTAGCTTTTATTGCTTCTGTCCATACTACGTGTTGGCAAGCTTGTGCAGCAACCAGCACTCTCAGGCACTGCTGGGGAGACTGCAAGTTGGTAGAGCAACTCTGGAAACTGTTAGGCAAAATCCAGTAAAGAGGGCTTCCCTGGTGGCGCAGTGGTTGAGAGTCCACCTGCCGATGCAGGGGACACGGGTTCGTGCCCCGGTCCCGGAAGATCCCACATGTCGTGGAGCGGCTGGGCCTGTGAGCCATGGCCGCTGAGCCTGCGCGTCCGGAGCCTGTGCTCCACGACGGGAGGGGCCACAACAGTGAGAGGCCCGCGTATCACACACACACACACAAAATCCAGTAAAGGCAAAGCATGAGTACCGCCTATCCGGGGTGTGGGACCTGGGATAGACCTGGCAGAAATGCATATATCCCCGCACCAAAAGACATGGACAAGACTGCTGTGCATGGAAGCAATCCAAATGCCTATCAACAGAATGGATGGATTTTGGTATATTCATAAAATGATCTGCTGTACTTCTGGGAGAAAGAATGACTTTGCGACTCAAAAAAACACTGATGAATTTGACATACAGAATGTGGGAAAGAAAGGAGGACATTCTGTGTGGTTCCATTTATAGAAATCTGCATGGCAGTCACAGTTGCATTACCTTTGGGAGGTGGGGTGTAAAGCCTGGTGGACCCCGGTGGCCTTCTGGGGTTCTACGACTTAACATGAGTGGCAGATACACTGCATGTTCCGGCTGGGAAATTCAACAAGCTGTGCACTTATGATCTGTGGACTTTCCAGAATGCATGTTAAACTTTAATTTAAAAATTTTTGCTTTATAAAAAAGGAGGAAGTCTAAGATTTCCATTTAGCAATATGACAGGATAGGTCGCTTGAACACTACCTCATTACACAGCAGGCAGAAGTGTTGGATAACGTATAACCAATACCTTTTGTAAACGTACAAATGAACTCTCCAGAAAGTAAGGGAAATCCCAGGGGCCAACACTGAGGAAGGTACTGACTTCTTTACCCTGGTGGGAGAGGGGAAGGTTAATAGATAAACGATAAGAAGATGCAAGGCCTTGGGTCCTCATGTGGTCTAGAGGTAGTGTAGAGACCCCTGTATAATGGCAGAAACCCTGAAGGGCTATATCCTATGTGTAACATTGCCTAAAAGAGAAAAAAATCCACCCTTAAGTAAAGTCAATGAAAACGCTGTCTGTCTCAGCCTGGGCTTGGGCTGAAAATAGTCGACATAAAGAAGTCTTTCCTGAAAGCCTGTAACCGCGGGGCTTGTCTTCAGTTGAACTGGGGATTACATGTATATTCCCTGCTTATACCACATAACAAACATAGAAAGAGCCACCAAGGGACATGGTCAGATTTTTCTTTACTTTCGCAGAAAAACAGTGAACAGCATAGAAGCTGGAACTAAAAGGATACGTGTCCCTCTATCTCAAGATTTCTCTTGGTCTGACTTTATACCAGCAATAATTTCCAGTGAAGATTCTGCCTTTGAGGGAGGCATCTGCACTTCATAATTAAGCAGGAACACAAAATCCTTAGCGGCTTAGGTATCCTCCACAGAACAAGCCTTTTAAAAAACTGCACGTTTTTGACTTGACATTTAATTCTACGGACTCTTAATAAACACTTAGACAGTCCCTGTCTCAAGGAGCTTTTAATCACTCAGCACAGAGAAAAGTCACAGGCAAAAACCATGTGGACCTGAACACGGGACATTCAACTCTCATTTGCCTTCATCAATTCCTTCAACTGGTCCCTCAAAGAATATGATTTCAAGATCCTTCACCATTCTGGTTCACAGCGGCAAGAAAATTGCATTGTTTTATAATGGGCAGTTTATGAAATTAAGGTTATCGCAAAGGAAGGGGCCGAAGACTAAATGGAAGCTGAGGAGGTGAACAACGGCAGTCCATTATTGGGGGGGCATCTTAAATTCTCACTTCCGGGAGGGAGTACGGTCCCGTGAATCTGTAGGCGCCAAAGTCAATAACAATGTGATGGAGGAGGAAGTACTTACATAACACACATTTCAAAAGTCAGAGTGACAGGGAACTTGAAATTCCATCAATCTCCTGAGCAATTTGGGATGCAAGCTTATTCCACAGAGATAAAATTCAATATTTACACAAAATGGTTTTTTTCACTCTCAACCAGTTGTTTTCACATCGTGTGATAACTAAAACCTTGTTAAATAGATCACAAAATAAACCAACAGAAAACGAGGAACGTCCCAGAAAGTCAGGACATCTTTCCACAGCAGTTACTGAGCTGCCCTTACCAAGCCTGTTGGTAGTCCTATGGCTGCTTCAAACAAACTAATAATAAACAGAAAAAAAAAAATGTAGGCTTACTCAGTAGTTTTCAGTAGACACATTTTATAGTTTAATCTAATAATAATAGCATTATTTTCATTGCTAAAAAAAATCTGGAGAGAACCCAGAGGAAATGTTGATGGTTCGTGGCAAACGTGGCTGGACAAGAAGGAATTATGTCTTCTCAGTCTACAGCGCTAGTCCTCGCTCCTTACCTGACGTTCAAGGCCCCACAAAAATAGCCTGGATCCCCTATCCTGCTCCTATTATTCCCCAGCATATTCTGCTACACCCAGTTCAGGTCTCCCCCTGTCCACTGAGCCCACATGGGTACATTCCATGCCTCTGCTCTGACTGACTTCCTGGAAGATATGCTCCCTTCACTCTGCCACCCGCCTTGCCCACCTGTCGGGCTGCTGCCATCTCCCCAGCCCGGGATGCTGTCACTGGCCGCCTCACCACCCGAAACTGCAATTCTTCCCTTAAACTCCCAAGCATTTAATGCCATGTTTCCTCTGGCACATGCCTTTGTCCTGCTATTTTTGACATTTGATATGTTCAGATCTTATCTCCCAGCTAAACTGCCAGGTCCTTGAAAGAAGAAACTTGATTCCTATCTTTCACCGCATAATCCCCCAAAGGGTTTGGCACGGTGGTTCTATGGCAAGAATCTCAAGGCATCACTTTCCATTTATTCCTATAAATGTCAGGACAAAAAGATAAAAAAGGGGAGAAGGAGAAATTGTGTAAAGACCTGAGATACTTCCAGGTGTCTGTACTTCAAAAGGATAGATTTTTGACCTCGAAAGAACACATCAAGGTGGAACTTCTTCATTTCCAGAGAAGAATTCAAGCAGAGTGTCACGGTCTCTGTTTTCCCCTTGTGACAGAGGTAGACTTGTACACCTTCAGACTTGAAACTGGGCCTCTGTGAAATACAGCCCAAGGCCCAAGAGAGCACCAGTTCACAAAACCTCCTTTTCCTTTGTATCATCTCTGCCAGGGCAACACCGAGAGAAGCGCTGTCACGTTTCCTGTACAGTAGCTCTAACCAGTGGCAACAGCTTCAAAAGCTCATCTGGCAGCTTTGTCCTACCAGGAACCAGCCCAAAGGTTATTGGCTACACAAGCAGATTATCCTGTTTTTGTCCAGAGTCACTGTTTACAGTGGTTCTCAAATTTTGCTGCATATTCGAACCACCCGGGGGGAGCTTTCAAAAATTCAAATGCCCGGCTGCACCCATACCATTTAAACATGAATCTCTGGGAATGAGTCCAGGCGTCGGTGTTTTCACCTGTGATTTCTACGTGCCGCCAAGTTTGAGAAGCAATGGTTTAATCAGGTCCGTCAGCAACCCGCCCAAACGTTCACCCTGTAGTGGTAATGTTAGCAAACACCGCTGGTCCGGAGTGAGTGCGTGATTGCAGAAAGCAACGCGGATGGAACTTCTCTCTTTTTTTTCTTTTTGCGGTACGCGGACCTCTCACTGTTGTGGCCTTTCCCGTTGCGGAGCACAGGCTCCGGACGCGCAGGCTCAGCAGCCATGGCTCACGGGCCCAGCCGCTCTGCAGCATGTGGGATCTTCCCGGACCGGGGCACAAACCCGTGTCCCCTGCATCGGCAGGCGCACTCCCAACCACTGCGCCACCAGGGAAGCCCGGAACTTCTCTTTGATTACCTGGATGGCTGGACACCTAGCTTGTGAATCAGCCGATCTTCAGTGTCTCCACATTCTTCTCTTCCTTGTGGTCTTTTGGGACCCTACCAACATTCTCTACTCCTCAAAGTAAATAAGAAAAACCCAGAAATGACAACAGTGCATTTTGCTTTCTATGAGTGGGGAGAGGAGCTCCCAGTGGTTTCTGTCCCTGACTGTTCACTAGAATCACCTGGGCTGTTTAAACACACTGGTGCAGGGCCCTAACCTCAGAGACGTAGGCTCAGTTGGTCTAGAGCTGTGGTTCTTAATGCCTGGTCTCCGGACCAGCAGTATCTGCATCACTGTGGAATGCTTTAGAAATGCAAGTTCTCAGGCCCCATCTCAGACCTATAGGAAGGAGGGGGAAGGCAGAACTAGGGGCAGAGATCTGTATTTAAATAAGCCCTCCAGGGAATGACGGTCATGCCGAAGTTTGAGAACCACTGGTCTAGGCAGGACGCAGGTCCAGGTGGTTTTGAAAAGACCCACAGGTATTTCTCCTGGGCAGTCTGGGTGGAGACTCATGGGTTAAATAAATAGCACCGGATTAGGTAGCTGACACCTGTCCTTCATTGAGGTTTCCATGCTCTCCTGATGTTCAGTCCTCCAGGGGAAACAGAGTGCCTTCTGCTGGGGTGAGTAGAAGAGCTCTTGTGTTACATTGAAAAATAACAGATTGGTGTTGCTGTGTTCAGTCATTTTAACAACTGAATTAGATCAGCAGCGAAGCCCATCTAACTACATGCTCAAACATTTGTCAATAAAATATCCCATCCTATCACCTCCCCATCAGATGAATCGACTTTCCTTCAAACACAAAACAGCCAATTAACAGTGACTCCATATCCAAATATAACCATCTTTTTTACTCAATAGGATAAAAGAGATCTGAACATGAATACGAAGCATCTACTTCATTTTGAAATGGGCCTTTGGGTCAAAATTTCATGCTTTGATCGGGCATTCATCGCATCCCTCAAAGAGAACTTAATAGTTTAAAAAGCTCAGGGTTTTTATTTGTGCGATGATGACATTGAGAATTCTAGCTTTCATGCAGTCTCGGGATAGAAGCCTCTGGCAAGATATGTAATAAATGGGATCTTTATATGAACAGCAACTCATATTTTTACTTAAAGGAAGTTACTAGGCAATGACTAATGCTTCGAAGAGTGGATTACAGGCTGGCTGTTCTCTTCTTATGTGGCATTTGTTGGGCCTGGGGGTGAGAAGCCTCACTCACCTCTTTTGGAGCTCCAACGATGCTTCATTAAGAAAGGGGACAAGTCTATGGACCAGTTTATGTCTCTGACAATGTCTGATGATAAGGTACTGATGTGGCATAAAAGATCTACTAATAGCCTTAGACAAGAGAAGTGGTTGAGATTGCAAGCATGCCTCTCTCTATACATGCATCATAGTCAACAGGCCATTCACTCGTGGACAGCTCTGGGCAGCCCAGTGTGTCTACTGAGAGTTTACCTCGAGGGCAGTAGATGTCTGGAGCCCATCGGTTGCACTCATAATTGTCCGCTGCCTTTTCACAGGTGAAACACTTAAATCCACCAGGATATGGTGTGGCTACAAAAAAAAAATCAAGAGAGAAGATTAGTTTTTAGACTGAGCACAGAATCCTGCATGGTGAAGTGAGACGCTTTTATTTTTTAAAAAGGATTCTCAAAATAGCCTGGCAATTTCTTAAAAAACTAAACATGCAACTGTCATATGACTCTGCAGCTGCACTCTTGGGCATTTATCCCTGAGAAATGAAAACCTACATTCACACAAAAATCTGTACACAAATGTTTATAGCAACTGTATCTGTAACATCCCCAAACTGGAAACAACCCAGATGTCCTTCAATGGGTGAAGGTTAAACAAACCATGGTACATCCATACCATGGAACACTAGTCAGCAATAAAAATGAATTATTAATACATTTAACAACCTGGATGAATTTCCAGGAAGTTGTCCTGAGTGAAAGAAGTCAATCCCAAAAGGTTATATACTGTATGATTCCATTTGTGTGACATTTTTTAAATGAGAAAATTTTTTAAATGGAGGAAGTATTAGGGGTTGCCAGGGGTTGCAGTTGCCAGATAGTGGGGGGAGAGTCAGAGGGACATGGGTGTGAGGCCAACAGGAGGAATCCTTGTGCTATTGAAACCGTTTAGTGTCTAGATTTGGTGATGGATACACAAACCTACATGTGATAAAATTATGTAGAACTAAATACACACACACACACACACACACACACATAGAATCACACACAAATGAACACAAGTAAAACGGGGGGATAAAATTATGTAGAACTACATACACACACATACACACACACACAGAATCACACACAAATGAACACAAGTAAAACGGGGGAAGTCTGAATAAGACCGGTAGACTAATGTATCAGCGTCAATAACCTGGTTGTGATATTATTCCACAGTTTTAAAAAATGTTACCATTGGGGGAAACTGGGTAAAGTACATATGGAATCTCTGTATATTACTTCTTACAACTGCGGATGAATCTACAATAATCTCAATAAAAATGTCAATTAAAAAAAGGCACTCTGGATTTCCTATGATTTACTTTTATGTGTCAACTTCTGTAGACATATCATCGTGTAAATAAATATAAATATTAGGTTCAATCATTAAAAATTTCTTGATGCTTGATCATTTCTTACCTATAAAATTTCTTTGGTTCAATCGTATAATTTTATCTGGTTGGACCTGATATGGTTAAGAGTCTCAGGGGATAGCAAATACCAGCTAAGAGTCTTCATTGCTAAGATACATGCTGCCTGTGCAGAGGTGAACCTCCTAAGGGGCCTTGGGGGCCCACGGCCAATGTCTCGGGGCAGAGTGCTGAGGGCACATGGGGATGTTCCAGGAAGCTGCTCCTATCTTTCCCCTCCATTCCCCACTCTTGAGCTGCCTCTTCCTGCCTTCTGAAGGGATTGTCCTCCAGGTACTGGTATTCTTTGCCTTGCATTTGTGTTCAGGCGGGATGCATCCATGGGAGTCAGGTTCTGGAGAGTGCCCAGCATACCAGGGTCTCCTTGGTAATTAAGGACCAGGATCCAAAAGGAACGTCTGGCCAGGCCATCTCTGTCCTTTTCCCTGATGTACTTTCACTTGGTGCTTAGTTTTAATCATTTGCTTACTTTGTTGCTTAGAGTTTCGCCTTTCACAGACAGAACTTCTGTGTGTGTGTGTGTTTGTGTGTGTGTTAATCTGTAAAACTACCTGGCCTCTTTGAAAGCTGCAAACATGCAAACACTTCATCTGCAGGAGCCAACTGTTCTCCCTCACAGATGGCTGAGCCTGCATTTCCCACTGGTGGAAATAATCATCTCAGGGTAAATTACTTTGCCCACATGGAACCAATGAAGTATGTTATCAAAAATAAATGAAGGAGGAGGCAGCAGCTTAAGGCCAGAATTATGGGCCAGATATAACTTTGATTTTCACCTTGCTTAGAATAACTGCCCATCCTCGCATTTGCTTGTAATATTTCACAGAGCTGACTCTGACAAGACCCAATAACCTAACATGATCAAAAGTCATAAACTGTCTAAAAAAGACAGGTAACTGAAACTTTTAATGGGCCCATTTGAGAGTTCTATGTTCCTCCAAGTGGCTGGTTACTCAAGTTCATAAACAGAATGATGCTGAGAGCAAGGATCCTCTTAAAAATGAGGGATGGAAAGCAGCCTAGGCATAGCCATCCAACGACTGCATTCCCAATGAGGAAAACTTGCTCTGGTTAAACATGCTCTATCATGTAATTATAATAAACAGAAATCAACTATTTTGTAAAACTACACATAGAAAATTTTTATGTCTTCACTGCCTAGATAGGTGGGTTATACTCGAGTTAAAGATTCTAGTTTAGGTAAGTACATGCCTGAAGAATTTAAAATAAATAGGTTCTCGGACTTCTCTGGTGGTTCAGTGGTTAAGACGCCATGCTTCCAATGCAGGCGGCACAGGTATGATCCCTGGTTGGGGAACTAAGATCCCGTATGCTGCACCCAACCAAAATAAATAAATAAATAAATAAATAAATAGGTTCTCATGTTCCAAAGGCATTCAATACTCTTATGGAGATTTTAATTAGATTATTTTTATAAATACCATTATTAAAAACCATACAAAATATTTTAGGAAATTATCCTGATTGGATGAATTAAAAACAGTTTCACTATCCACTTTAAATTATTTAATATATAAATAAGTGTAAAAGACAGAACTTTAAAATAGTTTGTAAGATTTGAAGTAGAATTATTAAAGCAGGGATTTTGAAGAAAAGATGTATATAATTTGTCAAAGAACAGCATTTCTCAAAAAACGATCGTATTCACTAAGGTTTATGACGGCAAGCCAACCATAATACTTCAGCTTGTGTGATTAATTCACTAGAGTATCCAATTTTATCTGTCTGTCACTGCAGCCAGTAAAACTTTTAGCTGGAATGTTGGATTAGCTATTCCTGGAAACTTTCCCATCAAAGAGATAAATTAAGAACTTTGAATGAAGACTGACGATCCAGCTGTTCCAAGAATAAACGTATTGAAAGCCTAGCACTAATAAGTTGTAGTGTTCCCAAATTTGGATTAATAGACTCTTCAAAATTATCTTTTGCAAGACTAGTGACATATTAAATTAAATACTGCCATTTCTTATACAAGTAGGCCTGGACTCTGAAATTAACTCAAAGTGTGTCAAAATTAAAACAGGAATATGAGCTAAAACACTATGGTAGCAAAATGAAGCTCTGTTAAAAATCATTTATCTCTGAATGTGTTTATCAGCATGTATCATTGCCAATTAACCAAATGATCTCCTTTCCAGTGAGTTTTATTTTTAAGTCCACAACTTCATATCTGTTGCATTCTCAACAATGACAGTCTAATATTTGCTCATAGGAACTTGCATTTACACCTTGGCAGGTAGTACTGATCAGTGAATAATCAAACCCTTTTCAGTGACAAATCTCTGAAAACAGACTCAGCTTTCAGTCGATAATTACAGCACAATACCAAGAAATGGTCCAATTCCCCCCTCTGGAAATATTTAGCTAATAAACAAGGTCTTCAGATGAACAACTATCTCCAGTAACTTGCTAACTGATACTGAATCTGATAAAGAAGGTTTTTTTCAAAAGGACGGAAAGAGGTTTCTAAGAGATGTGCAGTTTTCTTCTCTGTTACTTCAAAGCATTACAGAGCAAGTAGGGTTTCAAATCGTTGTGGCCCCAGCTGCGAATGAATCTAATTTGGCTCCTGATCACAGAGTTAATAAGCTTAGTATTTCAGGGCATAAGTATTTCAGGGCATAAGTCCTTGGTCCCTCAAGAGAAGGTTATTGTAAAGAAAAAAAGAAAAGCCAAAGTGCCCAGTTACTTCCTGTAATATAATCTGTCCATTAACTCCCCTGGTCAGCCATGGTTCAACCGACCATAATTCATTTGTAAGGCATCGGAAAAGATTTCGTCTTTGTTTCCATCCCTTGGAACTTTTGCCAGGACAAAGGCCTTCAGTTACCAAAACCGTGGTGAGAAGAGAATCTTGTTTTGAACTGTACGCTGATGTGTAATGCATTCAAACTTTCTTCTTTTTCATTCTTACCAAATTAATTTCCACTGTTTTTGGAAACTGGATGCAAATACAAAATTTCTAGAAATCTAATAAATTGATCTTCTCAGTCCACTAGGCAACAACATATTGTCAGTATAATTTTAATACCATGAACATATTTCTGATAGAAGTGCATTTCCTGGTACCTTTCTAGAAAGTCCCCTCACTCCCTAAGACTTAATGTAGTGTAGAATTATGGGAAAACTTCGCTGGCTTAAACAAGCCCCCTGTAGAGAGATAGGCTCTTTGGTCCACATAATTAAGGAAAGACTCAGAATATGCAACCAGAGGAAAACTGAACTTCCCAGGAAAGATTTCTATTACAAGGAATGAAAAGGAGGCCAAGAACATGTTGAAGTCAGTTAGGATGTTAAATTCTGCTATCTTGTACGAGGTCTAACAGCCAAATAAGTAGCTTCATGTCTCTTAATACAAACTCCTGCTTCAAAGGTTTTTATTAGGCTTTGGTATTTTAATCATGGGCTAGGAAGAAATTCATCATTTTTCACATGAAAAAGAAAAAAAAACCCATACACATGATAGAAAAGAATGTTACTGAGGATAGTGCCTCAAGTTTGAAAGCCATAAAGTTTATTTCTTTTAAAGGCTTAGAAACTTCAAAGGTTAGGGAACCAGAGAGCAAAGGAGATTAGTCATGGGAGGCTGAACTTTCCCAACCCGGGTTCCAATCTCATCCCACTTGCTATCTCTGAGGGCCGTTCGGGGCCCAGGAGAAATGAGTTTATGTTTGTCTGGTGTGGAAAACTTCTGTATCTTCTCACATCTCCAGCGTCACCGTGTTTCTCCTTGGGCAGGTTCTGAGCAGTATCTAATATTAATGGAATCTGGCTCACTCGCCGACCCCAGGAAAGCTGTTTGTGTCTCCATCTACAAAGTGAGGCAATTATATTAATAATTCAAAATCAAAATAATCCCATGCTTCCTTCATATATTTTTTGTGGTCTATGTTCTACAGAAACCTGCTTATTTGTGGAGAGATCGCTTCATCTAAACACAGTCTACTGGGTGCTGCTTAAGGGCAGACAACCATGACCGTTTAAAAAATCAAAGTGTAAGAACAAGCAAACAGCACCAAAAACTTCTGAAATAGTGCAGAGAAATGTGAAGTTAACTCTGCTTTAAAGCGGTCAGAATAAACAAAGTTATGGCCAAGTAGGAACCATGGACAGGAACTTGAATCCTGCAAGAACTTATATTCCTTGTGACCAGTTATGGAGACTCTGAAAGAGAACTCAGCCCAGACTTGCTGGTGAACCATCTACATACAACATAGTTTAGGAACAGCTGCTTCTACCCTTCTCTATATTCCAAAATCACATCAGAATACTCCATCAATTCTTTGTTTACAGTGAGCTCTCTTTAACCAGGCCATGGCTCCATTTAATCAACATAGGTCACAGGAATGGAACTTTTCCATCAATTTCTAAAGAGCACAGGTGATTGCCCCTCCAGCCTGGCAGAGCTCATCCTTCAAAGATCCCATTCTGAAATGGACTTTCCAAATAGAGGTCCACTCAACGCCCGCCAGCACTGACCCACCATACCCCTGAGGCACAAGCAGAGTGTGTTTGTTTTGTTCTTGGTCACTTAAATCCACCCCCCTTAATTTTCCTTTCCACCCTGCGTGTACAATCACAGCCTCAGAGAAGGCCAGGCGTGGGTCTGTTTTGAGGCCCAGTGACTTCTGAGTCTGTCACTGAAGTGGACAAAGAATTCCGCAGAAGCTGCAAGTCCTGGCAATCAAACCCGAGAGACTGAAACCTAGGTTTTTGTTCACCAACTGTAATAAAAAAGCATGGTTGTTTGGAGAAAAGAACAAAATGCAATCTTAGGAAACAGAGAAACTATCAAAGCACCTTCTTTTCATGAATGTTACTAAAATAAACTGCCCTGCAAAAACAAGCAGCTAGATAAGCTTTCCATACAACTAACCAGTAGGCACCAGCCTGTACTGGTGAGAGCGTACAACAGCAATAAGTCTAAAGAAACTATTGGCTGCCGGTTAAAAGTATATCTGGGAGGGTGGGGGGGAGGGAGACGCAAGAGGGAAGAGATATGGGAACATATGTATATGTATAACTGATTCACTTTGTTATAAAGCAGAAACTAACACACCATTGTAAAGCAATTATACCCCAATAAAGATGTTTAAAAAAAAAAGTATATCTGGATTTAAAAAATTAGTGATGTACCTTCAGCATCCTCAGTTTACTGTCTGAGCCAACTAGCACAACATCATAAGTAACAGGCATCTGATTGCCTGTTATGTGTGTGCTAGCATTTTACAGATATTATTTCTAGTCCACAAAACAATGCTATAGGGTATGTATCATTTTAACCAAGTTGGAAATGTAGAAATCAACACTTTAAAGATTCCCCTAACATTTATTGAGCATTTCCTATGGCTCACAGTGCTAAGTGCTTTGTATGCGTTCTTTTACTTAATCTTCACAAAGTTAGGGAACTTATTTCAAGTCAGAAGGCTATGAAGCAGCTGAGGGAGGTCCTAACCCGAGGTCAGGTGGACTCCAAGCCCCTGTGCACTCCTTGGACCACCTCTCATTCAACCAGAACACGGAGACGTTACATATTCTAACCATGTGGCATTGAAGGAGTCCAGGTGGCTGCCTCCACCTTGTAGATTGCAAGATCCTCAAAAGCAAGGACTATGGTTGATTTGCCTTTACATTTTTCACGCCGATCACAATGCTTGACACACAGTAGAGGCTCAAAAATGTTTGGCGAACGGAACATTTCAAAAGAGTAATGCACCTCGGGGCGAATGCTAAAGGTCAGCCCTCGCACTACATACCCAGCTCAGGGGCATTCCAGCAGAGAGTCAAGCAAAAGTAAAAGAGATGAGATAAATACAGAGATGGTGACCAGTAGAGAAGGAAAGCTGCTGTGTTTCCCGAAGTGTGATCCTTAGAATATCGGCAACAGCGGAAGCACCTGAATTTCTTGCTGAAAGCAAAAATCCATGGGAACCACCCAGATAGATGCAGTCAGACACTTCAGAGAAGGAACCTGGGACACACATCATTATACACTCCCAAGATAATTCTTAAACACAGGAAACTGAAAGGGATAGGGAACAGGAAGTGGCGGGAGGCAATTATGCTGAAACTGAGAATTAGATGCACAGACAGGAAGGCCAGCTATTATCTTGCTTATAAAGGCCTGATCTTTTACAAACACCTTCCTCCTGGGACTTGGCGGTTGACTTTGATAACTGACCGAGGGCTGGCAGAGTCAGAGGAAAGGGTGTTTAGAATCAGAGCGACCGAGGGTACAGGGAACAGAGAAAACAAGCCTAATAATTTACCTTCAAATACAAACACCCTGTAAAAAGGGGAGGGTAAAACACAACGATGTTTCTGTCGCATGCGCGCCCCCCCCCCGCAATTAAATCACCAGGTTTCGCCTGAGCGGAAGGCTGCCTCCTGCCGGCCATTTTTCAACTTTCAAATCTTATTGGGAGTCAAGTGACATTTCTGCAGTGAAGAGAACGGAGTCTTACTTGAAGGGTGGAGGTAGATTATGTCTTTGACGGTGAAGTCTCGGGACTGAGCAGCTTTCAGACAATCAGCCAGCAGACTCAGAAGCAGGAGCCAGGCCAGGGCAGGGCCAGCTTCCATGGCAGACCAAGGCGTCACTCATCCAGGGGGCCCGGGAGCGGGGACTCGGGACGGCGGAAGAGGACTTGCACCTGAAATACGAAGCCAGAGTCATGTCAGTGTCCAACTCGGGAAAGCCACGGAGACTCGGCCCAGCTCCTGTGATGGCGGGATGAGCTGGCGAGAAACAGGGAGCCCAGGGCACGAGGAAGTGGGTAGACATGGAGAGAAACTTTACAGACTGTAATTTTAGAGTACTTAGAAAATTTCACCCCAAATCCATTCTTAATTAGGTTGCTAAAGCTCCACGGCTAGCAGTGCCCTCTAACATCCAGCAGAGATGGTATCAGGAAAGATTGAATTTTAATGAAACCCAGCTATTTTTGCCAGGAGGAAAGGGGTTGGCTGCCAGAATGCAACAATAAATAAGTCAGGTGCAGAAGCTCAGAAGCATTTCCTTGATACCAGCGAACGCCAGGCATGAGAGTGCAGCCTTACTGGGTCAGGCTGTACAGGCTAGACTTTCCGATTTGGAAAAAAAAAGAAAAAAAAAGGATATGTAGGTAAATTGGCCTCTCGTGAACCAAGATGTGTCTTTATAGCTCAAAATCTCCTCAACATAACTAACATTATTGGCTGTGTACTGGTGAAGTTCTTTATATATATATATATATATATATATATATATATATATCAGGTAATTCTCCTCATAACCCTATGAGGTAGGCACTGTTATCATCCCATTGTGAGTAAACTGAAGTCCAGCAAATACATAGAGGAGTTGATTTTAACCCAGGCGGTCTGGCCACTGAGGCCACATTTAATGGTGATACTATGTTCTTCCAAAGACTGAGTCAAGGTATATGAACAAAACCTGAAGAAATGAGATCAAGGTGTCACTGTAACACTAAGCAATCATCATTCTATCCTTTATTTGGACTCTTCCCTTTTCAATTAAAACTGAGAGCAATAAAATTTTACTAGGGTTGAATTATCCAGCTTACTTAGAATGTAGATATATATCTTAATTTATATGCGTTGTTCGCTTGCCATTTTATTGCTTTTCTATAGAGTCTGTTCCTCATGTTCTATTTTCCGAATACCATCATTCTAGCACCCATGCAAGGGATCAAGTTAGATATTCACTTTATTTTAAACTGGTTAAAAAAACATAATTTGGACATTTTGTTTACAAAATTTTAATACAAATATTCAATGACATTTTAAAAACAGCATAAGATAATCCTAAAATTTTGCTGTCAAAACAAACAGACCAAGAGTAAATATATTAGAAATCAAAATCAATAGAGAAAATCAATATCAGACTAATCAGATATCAGAGCACAGTACAGAGTAATATTATTCAAAACAGGATGATAGAAAGTATAAAAATGAATTCAGAAAATGAAACACTCCAAGGAGCTCAGACATAGAGCTATTTCATGATAAAAGCTATTTTTTTAAAATTACAGAACAGGAAAATATTAAATAATAGTAAGATAACTTTATTAAAAATTGTGAAAAGATTAACTGACACCAAACAATGCACGATACACTCAAATTAACTCCAGATGGATTGGTGTGTTCTTTACTTTTTTCAACTAGACAAATTGTTAGAAAATAGAGAACTCTTATCACCCTGTAACAGCTTGATGATGCCAGCTTGCCAATTTCATGCTCACTACGCCCTCTTCTGTTTGCAATTTGGTTCCCCCAAGCAGGTTTGCAATCAGAAACGGAAGGAGCTGCTCGTTCACTTCATAAATGTGACTGCCAGGCACTGCGCTAGGCACTTGGTTAAATAATGTGATGAGAAAACAAATATCAAGGATCTCTTTCCCTCTATGAGTGACAGGCACAAACATTATCTAATCTTAAGCGAACGCAATAGTTCTTCTGTGTACCTCCATCAGGTCGGGTGAAGCTGTACCTGAGGGACAGATTTGCACAGAGGCCCCTGGACCCCTGAATGAATTGCACCAACACCTGTGTCCTCACAATCTGGGCTCAGTTCGAGAGGAATGGTGAGGAAGGGTTTCTGGTTTTATTTTGAATAATTTAACATTAAATATCAACTAGTTGCCAACCTAAGTTCTTTTTAATGTGAAACTTAATGTCAACACATACCAAACATTGCAAGTGTCTCGTTTCCATTAAAGCATTTCTCAACCACAGTATTCCTTCCAGTTATTAATTTAAAAGTCTCCCTCTGCACAGTCTTTGCATAAGCATTATGTATTACTTAGTGTCATCTGAAATGAACCTTACTGCAACCTCTGTGGCATGGCTACCCATCCAAGAGCCTTCATTTTACAGCTTGTGTTGACTATGTGTGAGTGACATACAGAGGGGAGGAGCTAGATGCCTGGATTTGAAACCTTACTCCAATACTTTCTTGCTGTGCAACCTTAAGCCAGTTACTTAACCATTCTGTTCCCCAGTTTCCTCATCTGCGAAATGAGGATAATACTACCTACCTTAAAATGTACTATGAGTTGGACACAGAGAACAGACTTGTGTTTGCCAAAGGACAGGGGGTTGGGGGAGGGATGGAGTGGGAAGTTGAGGTTAGCACATGTAAGCTATTATATATAGAATGGATAAACAACAAGGTCCTACTGTATAGCACAGAGAACTATATTCAATAGCCTATGATAAACCATAATGGAAAAGAATCTTTTAAAAGTGAATGTTTTATATATATATATATATATATATATATGAATCACTTTGTTGTATAGCAGAAATTAAGACAACATTGTATATCAACTATACTTCAATGAAAAAAATACAGCTTTAAAAAAATGTGCTATGAGAATTAAATAAATTAACATGTAAAACACTAAGAACAGTGTCTGTCACACAGTAAATGCCACGTATTAACAGTATTTCCCAATATTTCTACTACTATTGTTTTGTTCAAAATCAGTCAGTATAGTTTTCTAAGTGAAAGTAAACATGGTACAATTAACTTTGGTTCAACACAAGCACACTTTCCTTAAATCAGAAAAATATGACAATGCCCAGAACTACTAAGTATGACAAATCACAATCCATATGTCTCCTCTACCCCGCCTTTGGTCCCATGGCCAGCCAGGCAGGGACAAAGCCAGTGGGGAGAGGCCTAAATGCCACCAGCATTTTAATATGCTGAGGCTCACACAGACCCAGGGATTTCTTGCCATCCCTGTCAAGGAAGCAAACACGTGGGTGCTGGTCTTCTACACCCTCCCTGTATTTACAAGGCCTGTGTTCCACCCCCATGATCTCTACCATAGCTGCCTTAGTTAGATTTTACTTGTGTAAAAGATGTGGAAGGAGCACAGGTCATGAGCACACCTTGTACCCCTGCCAAGGCCCACATCTCCAAGCGTGCTCACAGGTCCTACACACAGTGAAGTATCATGGATGAAGTTAAAACAACCATTTCATTCATTAAAAGAGATTCACCTCTACTTGGCAAGCTTGGTTCTTTAGGCCGGATTCGTTTAGAGAAAGTTTTCAAACTTGGAGGGTTCAACTACTTTTTAACCATGAATTTTATGTGTTTAATGCAGAGTTTTCAAATTCTTAAAGTAGTTGACACTTTGTCATACCAACACATTTTACTCATGAAATTGTTCCTTCTTTAGCAAAAAAATTTATGTATTTCTAGGCTTGTTTATGATTAGAAAAAGGACTGAAAGGACAAAGACCAAAATGATGTGGGATTTCAGGTAATTTTGATGTTTTTCTTTTTGCTCAATTTGCATGCTCAAAAATTTTTGATGAGCATGTATTACTTTTATAAAGAGGAAAACAGTTTTTGGAAAAAATCGTTCTTTTCACAAAGTGATTTGACAGAGTAATTTCACTTTTTATGCACAAACAGAAGTCAGCTTTTCACCCAAAGCCAATGAATATAGCCTTAAAAATGCCCATGTCTCTTCTAAAATAACAGAGTCCATATTTGATAGAATGTTCCCCCCTTCCCTCTTTTGCCACACCCTTCACCAAGTGCCATAGGCCAGGTGCTCTTACAGCAGAATCTGTGCAAGGACTAAAGGTGCTAAGACTTTATACGGGAAGAGCAAGCCCAGGACAACGAGGGTAAAGGAAAAAGAGAAAGAAGGAAAGGGAGAGGGAGAGAGAGAAGGAGGGGAAGACAGACAGACAGACAGAGGTAAAATGAAGCTAGGAAATATAAAGCAATGTGATCCTAGGTTACTATGCAGCTCACCACTTCACATCAAGCCACAGAGAGATAGAGGATTCCAAGGAACAGCTGCACTCAGTGCGGCCCACGGAGCGAGAAGGGAGGGAGAATTTATGTCTTCCTGTCTCTTGTCTCCCATTGATCAAGGTCCACTCCACGAAGAACCCACTCACCTGTATTTCAGCAGCCAGAGTGGAAGGTCAACCCCGTGTGGATGGACCGCTGACCAAGAAAGAGAAAGAAGGTACCAGTCACAGGAATCTGAGATAACACTTGAGGTTTATCTCTAGTGCATGTGCTATTAATCCTAGTAAGCACACTTTTTTTTTCTTTAAGGATCTGTTATTTTTATTTTAAAATTTTTTATTGAGATAAAATTCACATAACATAACATTCATCATCTAAAAATAATACAATTCAGTGAGGACTTTTTGTATGTCCATAATATTGTGCAACCATCACCTAGTCTAGAACATCTCCATCACCCAAAAAGAAATTTTGCACCCATTAGCAGTCAGCCCCAATTCCCTCCTCTTCCCACTCCTGGCAACCACTAAGCTACTTTCTGTTGCTATGGATTTGCCTATCGGGAACATTTTGTGTAAAAGGAATCATACAACATATAGTCTTTCACGTCTGGCTTCTTTCACTTAGTATAATGTTTTCAAGGTTCATCCATGCTGTAATGTGAATTCGTACATCATTCTTCTTTATGGTTGAATAATGTTTCACTGTATGGATATACCACTCATCAGCTGATAGACATCTGGGTGGTTTCCACTTTTTGGCTATTGTGAATAATGCTGCTTTTAACATTCATGTACATTTTTTGTGTGGACATATGTTTTCATTTTTCTTGGGTATATACCTAACAGTAGAATTGCTGGGTCTTATAGTAACTATATTTAACTTTTTGCAGAACTGCCAAACGATTTTCCACTGTACCATTTTACGTTCCCATCAGCAAAATTTCTCCACATCCTTATCAACACTTACTTTCATTAAAAAACAATTTTTATTATAGCACCATCCTAGTGAATGTGAAGTGCACTGTGTATTTTTTTTTTTTTTTTTTTTTTTTTTTTGCGGTGTGTGGGCCTCTCACTGTTGTGGCCTCTCCCATTGCGGAGCACAGGCTCTGGACGCACAGGCTCAGCGGCCATGGCTCACGGGCCCAGCCGCTCCACGGCACGTGGGATCTTCCCGGGCCGGGACACGAACCTGTGTCCCCTGCATCGGCAGGCAGACTCTCAAGCACTGCGCCACCAGGGAAGCCCCTGTTCATTTCTTAAATTGAATTATTATATTTTTATTGTTGAGTTGTAAGAGTTCTTTCTATATGCTGGACTCTGGACTCCTTTCAGATGTATGATTTGCAACCGTTTTCTCCCTTTCCCTGTGTTGACTTTTCACTTTCTTGATGATGTATTTTGATACACAAAAGTTTTTAATTTTGATGAAGCCCACACATTGCTTGTATAAATAATTCCCTTATACAAGTCAAGCCCAACACAACACAACACACAAAAAAAGATCTGCATAAAATGCACAGTAAAAGAACTTGTCTACTTTATAGTAGCCAGAGCTATTTTCCCACTGCTCTTTTCCATGAGAAAACAGGATGGGCCGGACTATTTATTAATATCACCCAACTGCTTACATTCCTGCAGTAAATCATGAAGCACCACTCACTATATTAGTATTTTCTAGGAACTGAAAAGTGAAAGATGAGTGACATGCATTCACAATTAGTCTAACTGCTACTGAAATATGGGCTCTGCTGATGGGGATGTGTTTTTTCTACACAGATTCTCAGTAGTTGATGGAACTTTAATCCCTAAACCCCACAAATACCATGTTGGACATGCTCAGTGATTTGAAGGGTCTTTTCTAGGACTTTGATGTTTTTCCCTGGAGTCCACTGTGTCTTTGGAATGTTCTAGACATTTAGAAAAGATGTTGTGCTTCCATCTTGTGCACTGCTATTTGAATATGCGCTGAGGACTCGTCCCTGACTACAGCTCTCTTATGAAGTACACTCTCATTTTCACAGCTTTGTGACCTTTCATTTGTTATTTATGAGCTTTTGCAAATCTAATACCACTCTGACAGATTTAATTTGTGCTCTAAATTACCTTTGCATGAGTTAACTCAACTGCTGGTTTTATTCCAATAGATTACTTGCTACACTCTGAAACAGAAAGAAAAAAAAATAGTTCAAGATCTATTAGACTTCCTCCACTTGGGAGAAAGTTGAAAAGAGTTGCATTCTGATTTTTACTCCATGGTACTACATAGTATAAAGGAGGATTTCTAACTCTAGTCAGATTTCTAACTCTATACTAGATAGTATAAAGGAGGATTTCTAACTCTGGTCAGAGATGCAAAGTGATAGAACCATAACACAGGTCAAGTTTTACAAATCTACATTGTAATGGCTATTTCATATAGAATCCATAAAACAGAGATTACTCCCAACTCCTTAAACTGGTCACTGGAAGGCAGTGAAGCACTTCTGGAAGTTACATTGACTAAGGTACCAAGTACTAAATGAAAATGCCTCGATAGTAAGTCAATATATAAGCAATTGTGAAGTAGAGAACTAATCCCAATCTAAATGTCTTTCAGCGCTACTCACATTAAAATTGGAAATGCCTTAATACAAGAACAAAATGGAATCCTAAAGCCTGAAAGCTCATAACAAATCTTATTTAATTTTCAATATATATAGATTACACTTTGTGCCTTAATGTCTTGAAAAAGTTAATCCAGCTCCCAAAAGTATAAACTAAAAGCATGATGTCACAAAACTAAGTCTACTGAAATATATCATTTTGACCACAGTACCCTACCCTTCTCACAGTTTGGGGATTGCTCATAACATGTGGTTTTAAAACACGTCTGCAAATTCATTGACGTGTCACCATTAAGAGGTGGGGTCTACATCTTCTTCCCTTGATTCAGTTGACCAGCTTGTGGTGAAAATGACACTGTGTGACTTTCAAAGCTGGGTCATAGAAAGTGATTCAGTTTACACCCAGAGCTCTGGAACACTCATGCGGAAGACAGGTTAGCAGTCTGAGTGCTCTGAATGCCATGCTGTGAGGAAGCTCAAGTAGTCCAACAGAGCTATTGAGAGTTCAGGAGGAGAGACAGCTGCCCTGCTGGCTGCCAGTTGCTCCAGCCCCCTGCCCTCCCCTCTATCCCAGCTCCAGCCACTGTCTGGTTGCCACTTCATGGAGACTCCAAGTAAGAACTCCCTAGTCAAGCCCTTCCCATATTCCTGACCCACAGAAACCATGAGATAAATGAAATAACGGTTACTGCTTTATGCCACGAGGTTTTGTGGTTTGCCTTATCTTGAACATAAGGATCTGGAGCAGGAGATTTAATTAGGAACTACACAGTTCTGCTCATGAAGATAATTCACTTTTCACATTGGTTGCAAGGTACAGAAATCCAAATCAAACAAGCTATAACCAAAACTGAGGGGAAGGGGGTAGGGGGAAGAATTTTACTGTTTCACTTGACTGTCCAGCTTAGACAGCTGGACTTCAACCCTGTTATCAGGCATTTCCATCCCTCAACTCTGCTTTATCCCATCTCTTGCCTTTGTTCTCATTCAGGTCTTCTCAAACTGTGGCCAACAGTAGCTTCAGAAGCATTCCCAGCGAGGCCCTTTCCAAACTGTTCCAGGGAAAGCCTTAAAAAGGAGGGAGGTCCATCCTTGGACCATAACTGGCCAGGGGAGTGTGGCATTCCAATTGGCCAGGGCTGGGCCACTAGCACGTCATTGAGACAAGCACACAGTGTCAACTTCATGGAAATCGCATGGTTTGAGAATATAGGAGACATTGGTTTCCCAAAGGAAAATCTAGGTGTTATCAGCTGAAGAAGAAAAACTGGATGATGGGCTAGCAGAATCACACAGATGTCCACTACAACAAACAACACAGACTTCTAAGTAACCTCATTAGCCTGGAAGTGAAAAATAAAGCTAACAGTAGTTCACGTGGACATTTCTGCAAATGCCAGAAGGTGGGGAGGTTACCTATTGACATGATTTGCTTCTGTAGAAGTGGAATATCACTCCATTACAATGTTCAAATCAAAATATAAGGTTTAAACAATGAAAATACAGGTCAAGTGGGCATATGGAATCAGTTTTGGCCTATACGTTCCCCTTCGTATGGGAATGGTTCTTCTATTGACATACGTCATGTGTTGCTATTGGGAAGCACCTTGTTCTCACATGGTCCATCCTACAGGCCACTGTCATTTGGGCCAGGGTTGGACATCTGATCCAGGCCAAGCCCATCAGAGTTCTTCCTGGTATTTTTCAAGCCAGAATTGGGAAAAGACAATCAGCCCTCTCTGAAACAGAAGCCCCCAAGAAGTAAAACTCAGAAACATGTGTATGTCCTGTTCCTCCCCATGTGGAAGGAGAAGATGAAAATGAAGCTTGCAGGCCAACAGAGACAGAGAGGAGAGATGCAGAGAAGAGCCCAAGCTACATGCAACCCTTGCCTTTTTAGCCAATTTTTAACTCTTCCCTTAGAAGCTTCAGTCTCCATCCAATAAATACCCCTTTTGTCCAAACTAGTTTGAAGTGGCTTTCTGTCCCTTGAAATCAGGAGCCCTGACCAATTCAAGAGTCTTCCAAAAGGGTCCAGACACCAGGTTATATTTTCCTTTGTAACAATTATGCACTTTACAATAATATATCTTTAAGGCCTATCAACTAAAAGGTTAGAGTTGGTTTTTAAAAATGTCAATAATAGAAAACCAAGCAGAGATTATCTCTTTTAGACTTCATAGACACTGATGTTTCATTTCCATAACCTACAGGGTGATAGATTTTTACATATTCCCAATTTAAATTGAGGATCTATTTGCATAAAAATCAGTGCTGTAAAAAAGTGTGTATTTCTTTTTCAGGAACCTCTTGGCAAGGGCTTGAGTTATAGGGGAAAGCTACCTTTCTATTTTGCCCCAATGTGATTTAAAGGTCAAATGCATCAAAAATGCTTCAATTCCTGAAGGATAAATGATGCTGGTTGAGTATGCCTGGCAGTATGTTCACATTTCTAAAAGATGTTGCATTAACTCTCTTCTGCTTGTTGACTGTATGCTTGTTTCTTTCCTCTATCAATTTGAAGGTTCTAGAGAACTGACGAGAAGGCATTTTGAAGTGCAAACAGCCATAAGGGGATAAAGTCAAAGAACTCTCCAGGCAGGAATGGGACACCGGTACATTTCAGCTACAGCCTGCCATTTTTTTTTTTACTTGGGAGTAGTGGTTTGGAGAAATTTTTGCTTTTGTGTCTTTTATTAAATGTTTCTCTATGTTTAAAAACGTCGTGTTTTCAATTTATTGTTTTCTAGGAATTTCATCTTAGAAACCTTCCAAAAATGTGAAGTTCAAAATGTACTCAGAAACAATATGATAGTTATAAGTGGATTAAATTGCAAACACATTTGCTCTTGGGTTCAAAATAACCCAGTTCCAAATCCAACATTTGGATTCCTGGGCATATGCCTTCCACCTCTTGACCAAAAAAGAGTTATCTTGGTACTGTACAGAGGCAGTCTTCTCCGTATTTGCAGTGGTGCGTTCATGTTTCCCCTGCTAATTTAGAGTGTTTCCAAAACTTCAGTAATAATCGGTTATAAAGCTGACACTGCCTGCTGTGAATCCATGGGGAAGTTCTGCAGTGTTTGAACCAAGTTTTACTGGCAGGGACCATTGCATGGTGTTTGGGGTCACTTTGTTTCGGTTTTAGAGACCTGGTGTGAAGATTCTTTTTGAGACCTTGAGGCCTATTCTTCATATCACTCCTCCCAGTTACCTTTGGCCACTGCCACGCTCACCCACATTAAGTGATGTCTGCCTCTCCTGCCTCCTCTTTTCATGTTCTCTGAAAGCCAGATGTAAGCAAATGACCCCACATCTCTAACCTCTTCATGAACTATTCCTTCCATTGCTTTATGCATGGACTAAAGCCTGGCTCACAGAGAAAATACCACTTCCTCTTGGACTTCTGTGGTGGAGGGTGCTCACCCTTCCAAGCCCCATGGATCCTGGGGACAGGAGGTCACCAAAATGCCTCTCCCTCCCACTGCAGCCTACAAAACATTGCTCTTTCTCTTCAAACGATTTTCCTCCTCCTCTCAAAGGCTAAACCAACTGCCCTTGTGGCTGTTGTGAAGCGGTTGGAGAATATTAATACGGCCCACCATCAACCATTAACAATGACTCAGACTTACCTTGATTCTTGCCCAAGATTCAGAAGAACCAACCCATCTTAAATCTTATTTACTGTCTTGCATGGAATAGGGTTTTTCCCAGGATTCCAAGAATCCTAATCAAGTTTTTGTCAAAATGGCCTTGAAGATTGTTTCCATTTAGCCATGAATAACTCAAGTTTAAGAAGACTGTGTAACTGCTAGTTTGATAGGTGTGGTGAGCCCCTTCAGGATTTCTTACAGTGTAGGAAAGCCAGCCTGTGCTCTCTCTTCTTGTGGGAAAAATGAAAAAAGGAAAAACAAAAATCAAACAGCCAACATTGAAACAATGGCTTAAGTAAAAACCCTATGACTATATTTTTTTCAAATCACTGGGTTCTTTGTAGCTAACTATAGACGGTCCCCAGTTTACAATGGTTCAACTTAACGATTTTTCCACTTTACAATGGTGCAAAAGTGGTAAGCATTCAGTAGAAACTGTATTTCAATTTTGAATTTTGATCTTCTCCCAGGCTTCTGATTGACAGGGCTGGTGATACGCGGTACCATCCTCCCTCCTGATTCTAGGCAGCAGCCGTAGCTCCCATCAGCCATGCCGTCAAACAACCGATACACTTACAGCCATTCTGTATCCAAACAACCATACCGTTTTCCACTTTAAGTACAGTATTCCAAAAAACTGCATGAAATATTCAACACTTTATTATAAAATAAGCTTTGTGTTAGATGATTTTGCCCAACTGTAGGCTAATGCAAGTGTTCTGTTTAAGGTAGGCTGGGCTCGGCTATTATGTTCCGTAGGTTAGGTGTATTAAATGCATTTGTGACTTAGGATATTTCAACTTATGATAGGTTTTTCAGGACCTAACTCCATAGTAAGTCGAGGAAGACATGTACTAAATCTTAACCAATGTTTCTCATTTAATAAATAATATGTTTTTTGAAAGCAAATCTATCCATGCATTCATCCTCCAAGTTTCTGATCAACCAGTACCTTGAGCTACACACAGTATGTCTCTCTCCAGATTGCTCAAAGATCATCAATTTCATTTTTGTGAAAGGGTATTGGGGTCTGCTAAAACTCACAGTGTAAACTATAACTTGACTTTTCAAGAACACAACAAATTAGCACAGTCATTTTGAGGAAGGAAGGATTTCCTCAACCTGGGTTTAAAGGCACAGGAATGTATCAAATGACCCCCTAACTCTATGTCATTGAGGTAGGCATTCTTCCTTTGTCACACACCGTCTTCATTTATAAGTCTCCATAAATAATAGCTACTAAAGTAGTCTACTACTGTAGCAAAACAGACTCTAATAAGATTTTATATAGTATTCATTCAGGCAGAAAAAGATGTAGGAGTTATTAATAAAATAAAATTGTCCTTGATAATAGAAACTTTTTTTGTTTTTGTATCTAAATGAATTCCCTTCTTACTGAGTAGCTTCTTTTGGATAAGGAAATGGAGGTATCTAGACAGACCCTGCTCCCTGACTGCTGACACTGAATTCAGCCATGTGAGAGTAAGATTCCTCTCCCCTATTCCTTTTTAATGTCTTCCTATTTCTGTTCCTCAATTGTCCCCCTTGTTTTCTATTTCACTTGTTAACTCATTCATTCATTCATTATCCTCCATCTAGGTGGGTATAGGTAACATTTTCTGTTAGATTGGGTTGGCCAAAAAGTTCGTTCGGATTTTTCTATAAGACGTTACGGGAAAACCCAAATGAACTTTTTGGCCAACCCAATACTTGTTAATAGCTCCACCTTAACACACAAATTCTCCAACTCTATTAGTAAAATCATTAATGCAAATTCTTAAAAATCTCTTTAAAAAGAGAGATGATGCATCTTTGAGTCACTTAGTCAAGCGTGATCATGGTAAGATGTTGACCTTCTGTCCTTACAACCAAGGCCACTTGTCTGTAAGATGCCAAGTAGAGGAGCCAGCTAACACAATGACTGCGCCAACCCTACACAGGCCCTTTGGGGAGGAGATCACAAGACATTATCAGTGAAACCCAATCAGAAGTCCATATTCCTTCCTGCCAACAAAGCAGCTTAACTGGAAAAAGGAAGAAATGGAGATAGGGATGACCCATTTCATTTTATAAAGATACACTTAACCTCTAGGTTCATACGAACAATCATTCAAGTATACTAGTAATAGGACACAGGAAATAAGAGGGATTGGAGAAAACAAAAGATGTTAAAATTCCCAAGTGTCTTAGCCAGAGGTGAATTTATCATGTAGTGAAGGGTAAGCCTCAGGGGTCCCTGATTGCGTGGGCCTCTGCCAAGACCCTTTCCTAATGTCAGGATTCTAATTCATATATTCTTTTTCTTAAGGAGAGGTCCCCCCTAAAAACTCTGCATCAGTCACCCCTGGCCAGAGTAATACAAAAAGCAACTTTTACCACTCCTGATATTCTTGCTTTTTTTCCTGCGGGGAGTCAGGTTAATAAATAAAAATACGTGCTGTCTGTCATTCTACTCTCAGGGAAAGGACAAGAAGAAAAAGAGGTAAATCCAGCACATTCCCAAAGGCAGGCCTTCTCAAAATTGGGGAAGCGGTATTAGAGCTGGAGAAAGCAACCAAGCAAGTAACTCCGTCCCTCTTGGCCGGTCCTGCAGCACTGCGTGTGGGCAAACCTCCTAGAACCACTCCATGGGAAAAAGAATGCTAGGGCGCCTCTAAGGCGATGGGGCAATTAAAGTCAAGAGAATTAACACGTGCTTTTTAACTACTTGAAGAAGGGTCAGAGAAACAACATCTTATCACCCAAAAGCAGGGGCAGAGGCACTGGGACTGGAAAGGAGGCCACTCTAAGGGGAGCCACACGGCCACAGCCAGCAGTGGCACGCAGGGCTGACCGGGCACTGGGCAATAGAGCAGAGAGGGTGTTAGTGCCAGCTCCAGAGCCAGGAAGACCCCAGACCCCTCTACCTCCCACCTACGATTGTTTTGAGGACAAACAGATAATGCCTGGATGACTGTGGAGCAGTTCCTAAGGGCACAGGTTCTGGAGCCAGCCCAGGTTAGAATTTTGACTCTGCTCCTGATAGCTGACTGACTGTGGGCAGGTTTCTTAAACTCCTCTCTGTACCTCAGTTTCCTCATCTGCAAAATGGGGGAAATCATACTGCCTATGTCATAGGGCTCTTAGGAGGACTAAAGGAGATAATACACATAAAGCACTTTGAATCATACCTAGCGCATGCCTGCCGGCTAATATAATTCTCCAAATCAGTGTCTAGTGGCCTAGCGAAGCATCCAGTTACTCATTTGGGTCTAGATGCTGGTTCGGAACTGTCTTCTCTCCAGTCTAGAAAGGAGATGTGAAAGGTCTTCAAAAAGGAGCCTATGCAATGTCGTGTTCTATCAGGAGAAATCGAAAGCCCAAGTTGCTTGTCAGATTTTCTAGCTGATCCCAGACTAAGGTCAGCATCCTGCCATGACAATAAAAACAGAGGGCAGGTGAATTACATGAGGCAGGCAGGGGAAGGTCTAGGGCAGGATTTCTCAAATTTGAAAACTGCTTTCTCCTTTAAAGAGAAAACAGGCTCACAGACAGAACCTTTCCTACCCCCACTGTCAACTAATTAACCCGTATTATAATAATTATACTGCTACTCAGATATACACAGATAGAAAACTAGGGTTAAGTTCCTTTAAAGCCCATGTCATAGCTTTAAAGCTAAACAAAAATTGCCAAATATAAATAAAATCACATTCAAATTAAATACAATAATTAAATAAAAGGGAAAATGACATAACAGCATTTTTTGAACATTTACCACAGGGTTGCACATTATGGAATTGCCACTATTTGATCATTCTGCCCTACGAAGGTGGCAATTTCACATAGTTCCACCCAACACGTGTGAGGCACTAAGTGCTGTCTGTATTCCCCACAACACTATGAACTAGGCATTACTACTGCCCCATTTTCCAGATGAGAAAACTGGAGCACCAAGAAATAAGGACACACATTTTAAAATCTTCTTCAGAACTGGCAGGTGCCCGAGGACTCAGCTGCAGATGCCTAGAGACAAGCAGACACCTCTTTGGGAAGCCTTGACCTAGGAGGCACTTACACACCAGGGGTGGGGTGATGGAGGCAGAGCCAGGCCCAGAAAAGAGTGTGTTCGGGCAAACTTCAGTGAGAGCTAGAAGGACACCAAGTCGGGGACAGCATCTCCTGCTGGAAGGAAGGGGCCACCAAAGACCATCTTGACTTGGTGTCCTCTGGGCTTTGTTCTGGGTGGGGCAAAGGGCTTGACTGGTCCTCCCCGGAAGACAGGCGCTGGCCCTCCTCAGGGATCAACAGTTAAGGTGAATACATGGAGACAGGAAGAGCAGGAAAAAGGATAAAAGGAGATAAAAGGAGAGAGGGTAAAAGAGAGAGAAAGGGGTTGGTGAAAAAAGGTTTCCAAATTCGCTGCATTTTAGAATCACCCGGGATCCTTACAAACTACTGATGCTGGCTCCCACCCACTAGGATGTCACTTATGGGGTGTGACTTTGGTATCGAGATTTTAAAAACCCTCCAGGTGATTCTAATTTGCAGCAACGTTTGGGAAACTTTATCATGCTTCTGCAAGTTGCTGGTAGAAGGAAACAGCCTCCAAATATGTTCCCTTCATCCATGGGCACCCGCAAAGCATGCTGCAAAGTTCCCCGCAGCACTCAATTACGGATCTATGAAGCAGTCCAACGTAACCCATGTAATTTATTCTGCTAGGTCCCCTCTGTCATTCCTTCCTGGCTGTTCAGAGTACTCAGGATCAGAGAAGTGGGCAGGCTGTGACTTGTAAAATGACCACAGCTTCCCACCTGGTTTCTTCACTGCTCTGACTCTAAACATGGCAGGCTTCTCTTGGGTTCTTTGGTAATCACCTCCCGAAAGTGGTTTTCATCCTCTTCATGAAGTGATTGTCCCACGTTCCCCTTGAAACGTTCCAGGGTGAAGTGCACGCCACCTTTCGGACTTAGCACACTTCGTTTTTAGGACAACAAAACAGAAAATGCCTCGAGGCCTCTCCTGAGACAAACGTACTCTCACAACCATTCCTCTAAAGGCAGCCAGAAAGATGGGTGAGTGTTTGAGAAAGGAAACAAATATGCCAACATTTTCAGAGGTGGCATGGAGTGATGGAAAGAGAATGGCTTTTGCACACTGCAGACTTGAGCTCAAACCCTGGCTCTGCCGCAAAGAACCATGGGAACTTGAGCAAGAAAACTGCCCTGCGGTTCAGTCTCTCGTCTGCATTGACACACCCGCCTTCAACTCGTCGGGACCCGCACCCTGACATTTCCACTGTGAGTGACTATGCTTGTGAGGCAAAGACTTGACTTGACTTTGGAGGTGGCAAATTTTCCATCTTCTCTGATTTTCCTGTCACTCGTTCTGATGTGATTCATAGAAAGAAAGCAGAGCTGAGAATAAGGCAAAAAGTAACACAGCTGAGAATAAAGAGGAAGGGTAGTAATACATTCATCCTGATTTCACTCTGTAAAGTGAGGATAACATGCTTCCAATATCAAAACCATACCATCTATGCAGCTGCATTGTACCCTGCCAGGTCTTTCATATGGGTGGAGAAACAAAACCAACCATATATTGATATATGATATCATATATAGGATATAGGATATGATTCTTATCCTATATAAGAATCCTTGCTTCTTATCCTACAAGAAGCAAAGGAACTCGATCAAAGATCTTAAAAGGCCCGGGATTTGATATGAGATGACAGGTTGCTCCAATTCCTGTTTTCATGATTATACGGATCTGAAGTTTCTAGCCAGGCTGTTTGTGCAAAGGAGTCTAATAAGTAGTGATGCTAAATGCTACAACGATTCTATGTGCACAAGCAAAATCGAGGGTCTAAGTCACACTGTCCAATACGACTTCCTGCAATGATGGAAATGTTCTACATTGGGGTTGCCCAGTTCGGGAGCCACTAGCCACATGTGCCTGTGGAGCAACTGAAATGTGTGACTGAGGAAGTGAATTTCATTGTATTTAATTGTTATTTAAACTAAATAGCGACATGTGGACCGTGGCTACACTATTGGAAAGTGGAGTTCTAAATTAGTGATAAATAAATGAAAACCAGTCACTGAAGTTGTGATCTCTGAACCAATTAGGGCTAGGGTGAAGTAGAACAATGATTACCCAGCTAAGTACAACACAACAGTGTTAATTACATCAAATCAGAAAATATGGCACAGGTGCTTCTACGGAGGCACTCTTGGCCTTATCATTGGTACAGGGGTCAAAGGGGATAAAAAGGAAATGACATAGACCTAAGGGTCATATTTTCAGGAGTGCCACAAGAAACCACTCTACCTCCTCCTGCATTTCATTTTTTAGATGCTGGCTGAAAATGTTAGCTTATTATGTGACAAGATGTCAATTACTTTATGGGGTATTTTTTTAATCCCAATTTTTACAGATGAGGAAACTTAGGAAGATAAGTCAATTGCTCCATAGTCACCTGGGTAGAAAGTATGGGAGTGGACATTGGCATGCATGCAGTCTGGCTTCATATGCCATGCTTCAAGGACCCATCAGTCATTTAGAAGTTAGAGCGAACAGAAGAATTGCCTTTGAGAGGAGGCTGGCTTGCTGCATGTATCCTGGACGTACTAAGACTGTGTCATTTTAGAAGAAACTGGTCATTTCAGCTTTCAGAAGGATAAAGGAAACCTGGGAACGCTGGGCACAGAATGAGGAGGGTAAAGAGACAGAAGTAAATGTGGAAACCAGGGGCTTCAGGAGACTCACTTTGCCATTTTCCCCAAGCCTTCTCTGAATCCACTGGTTTCTTTCTAAGTTACTAACATCAATGGCAAGAGTGTGGATGGAGATGTGAAACACGGCACAAGTCCTGAGAGAATTAGAGAAAGGAAATGTTTCTATTATACGTTGACATTTGGTCTCTAACTCAGTTTGCTTCATGTGCAAAATCTTATTCTTATGGATCAAAATGTAGGTAATTTTAAGAGGCTACGTCCCCTCTTTCAATCCTCCATTATTACCCATTCTAGAGGCTTCCAAATTTTTGTTTTCTAATTAATGTTGTGAGCAGCATCCTTGCCACTACATCACATGGTCTATTCCCCATTATTTTCTTAGAATAAACTCTTAGACATAGGGAATAAAGGAAATGAAAGGACCCTGGCTTGCACTGGGTGGGCCAGGAAGAATGCTGAGGGTTTCCCTTCCCTAGAATTATGTCACAAAGTGATGAGTTAAGCACTTCCCAGGAACCTTTGTTTTCCTCTGCCTGCATGGGGTGTTTCATAACCCCACGCTACTGCAGACTGTATTAACCTCACCAAAGAGGCAACTAATTCATTGTTTTGTTCAAAAAATATTTACTGAGGTCATTTCAGCTGTGGCCAAGCATGGGCCAAACCCTGTGCTAAGCATAGAGGTTCAGATTCGAAGGAGAGTCAGCCCTTATCTTCAAGAAAATCATAATTAAGTAGGAAAGACAGAAATGTAAAAATACAATGGTATATTATTTGAGGATAAGTAGATTTCATTAACACATTTATTCCCTAATAAAGGCAAACATCTTTCTTTTTCAGTTGTGTATCTTTATTTTAAGGTGAACATCTCGATTTCTCAAAGAAAACTGGCATATTTTAAACAAAAATAAAACAAAAAAATTTCAAAAAATACGTTAAACCATTACCTGGCTCTTTGAAAGATTTTAATGAATGAGAAATCTTTTCATTATAAAATTGTAGAAAGTAAATGTGGATTTAGGAAATATGGATAGTGAGCATTTTTAAAATATTAATACATATTTAGTAAGTTTTTAAATAAAAATCACATCAAAATTGTACCTCATTCCCACACTCTCAGATTTCTTTTTTGGAACAGTGGCCAAAAACACAAATCAATTTGGGAGAAGAAAACAGAAAATATAATACAATTTTCTTAACTGAACATCTACTGTATCAAAGTTCCATTGCTTATGAAGTCCTAATGCTAGCGATGTAAATTTGTAAAGATACACAAATACAACACCAGCTCTTTCTAGGAAAATTTGGCCATAGTCTCTGGTTGCTGAAGGCCCATCTATATAATATAAACAACTGGCCCTTGCTTGGCCCTGTCCCTAACTCATGCACATCTGCACTAACCTGGTGTGAAGTGTGTTCTCACTATGCTGTAAGGTGTGGCGCACGCACGGGGCCCAGAATTATAGTGGACTTGGCAGTTGTTCCAAACACCTCTTCCCTTCTTCTCCCACAAGCCCACGATCACACTGCAAATCAGTTTCCTGGTACCATTCCAGTCACACAAAGCAGCTGTGTGAACTTCACTTTCCTAATGACCCTGGCCAATGCTTTAACACACACAAATTGAAACTGCTCCATGCCAGTGAGTATTGGGAGAATTTTAACAACCGGATTAAAAGGCCAATCAATTGGTAAACTCCCAGAGGAAGCCCTAATGCCAGGGAATAGATTAACTGGTAACTGATTTCAAGAACACATGGAAAGTACAAATCTCAAAGAGATGAGGTGGGAAAGGAGAATAAAATAAGCAGGACTAGAAGAATCTGAGCCATAGAAACTGATTTGGTAAGTCTGTAACAACACAGAAAGATGATATTCTTTTTTCTAACTCCTTTTTTTTTTTTTTTTTTTGCTAACCAAGTTTCATTTTCCTTTACACATGATAAAATTGGAGCTGGTTTTGCTCTTCATCTGTTTTCTTGCATAATGTTGTGATAAGTAAGAAGGTAGAAAATGTATCCAGAAACTCACACACTTGACCTCCTCCTTCCCCTACCCCAGTCCCGCAGGGGCAAGAAAAGGCTGTGTGACAAGGATGTTAGGTTCAGGATTACTGAGTGCTGAGGGATATCTGGAGGACCCAGCTAAGCAGTATGAGATGACATTTTACATATAAGTTTTTAGCTTAAAAAAAGGAGAAAGTTGACAAAGTATTTTGGCTCCCAAGTATAATGGTGCCCACAACGAAATATGGAATACTTATTTCCTGTTAACTGGGAAAGAGAGCAGAGACACTGCCTGTGTGCCAGACCTCTCCTGGACACTGTATTCACACAGTATACTATTAGAAAAAAGTATACTGTTAGAGAAACAGACTCGGGGAGTCTAAGGTAGAACTAGAAAAGCTGTATTTAAAAAACCAAAGAAATCCAGGTATGGAAACTTTAGGATTAAGTCATGAAAAACATGGATAAACATCATCCCAAACAGCAGTCCACAAAAAAGAAAATTAGTGAATATATCTTTTTTAGAATGACTAATCTTATCAGAGTTAACAAAGGTGAATCAAAACAGTGATTCAAAGAAATATAAATTGGTCACTATAAAACTGGCAAAAACATCTGTTTGATAATACCCTATGTTAGTGAGTATGTGGGCAAAGAGACAATCTCATTTGAGAAGTAAATTAGTTACTCTTTTTTGGAAGGTAATTAAGCAGTATCTATCAATTTTTTAAATGTGCATATTCTTCAACCCCAAAATCCCATTTCCAACAATCCACCTAGCAGATATATGTCAAAAGTGTGCCAAGATATTACAGGTGAGGATGTTCACGATACCCTAAATATCTAGTAATAGGAGGTAGGTTTATAAATTAAAGTGCAACCTTACAAAGGAATATTGTGTAGCTTTTAAAAAGAGAGAGGATCCATATGATATATTATGAAGAAAAAAAAAGCAAGATGCAGATGAGAATGTACACTAAGGTCCTTGTGATATTGTGATTTATAGTAAGAAATATATATTTGGTCTTCATCCCCCATTTCCACACAAAGCTCCTTAAACCCTTGGAATTTCCTAAGTGAAGCAGTGATAAAAAGTGTCTTTTGTTACGGTAATGAGGTAGGCTGTCACATCTAGGGATGGGGGCTGGTTGCCAAGAGAGCTAACCATGTGATTGGAGGGTTGGGACTCCCTCAACTTCTGGGGAAGGTAAAAGGGCTGAAGGTTGAATCACTTGCAATGGCCAATGGATCAGTAAATCATGTTTAAGCAAGTAGTTTCTGGAAAAAATTAAAAGAGTGAGTTCACAGAGCTTCAGGTTTGGTGCTGGGAGAGTGGTGGGCCTGGAGGTGGCATGGAAGCTCCGTGCCCTTTCCCCATTCCCTGCCCTAAGCATATCTTCCATCTTGCTGTTCCTGAGTTATAAACTTATATAATAAACCGGTATTCTGGTAAGTAAGATGTTTCTTTGAATTCTGTGAGCCACTCAAGCAAATTAATCAAACCCAAAGAGGGAGTGGTTGGAGTCTCCAATCTGTAGCCAGTCAGAAGCACAGGTAACAACCTTGACTTGAGATTGGCGTCTAAGGTGCTTGTTGGAGGGGGGACAGTCCTGTAGGGCTGAGCCCTTAACGTGTGGGATCTGACGCTATCTCCAGGTACACAGTGTCAGAATTGAGTTAAATCATAGGACACCCTGCTGGTGTCAGAGCACTGCTTGCTGGTGTGGGGAAACACCCACCCTCCGCAGACACATTATAACTGGTGACCAGAACTTTTAGTGCTTTTTGTGTTTCTTAAAAGGAAAGTGCATAAATACATATACATGTGGGCCCTATAAACTTTATTTTCTAAAAAAGATAAACTTCATTTTCTAAAAAGATACCCAAGAGATTGTTAATGATTATCTTTGAGGAGACAGCCTTCACTGGAGGAGTGAGGGAAGTTTTCACTTTTGCCAACTAAAACTTCTCTCGTCGTCTGGTTCTACAAGAATGAAATCACTAACCACTGCAGTCACTGACTTTCAACAGACCCTGAAAGGAGTTCAGGGTGGAGATCAGGAATGAGGCGCTCTGTGCTCTGGGAAAAACTGGCAGAACAGGACTTCAATAAGTTAGATATTTTCAGAAGAAGATTTTATGAGCCCAATTTCTTGCATCTTCTCATATCTAAAAAAGTACGAAAATCATTAACTGAGACATCTGCTCGTCATGACTAGCAGCAACTTTCTGCCAAAATATGTGCTTGATTTCACATGTACCATCTTCACTGAAGTCATACATATACTGACCTCCCCCTCTACCTCTTCAAAGCTGCTCCTCAGAGCTGTCTGAGAGGCTGTCTCCCAGGCTATAGTCCTGATTTGGCCACAAATAAAACTTAACTCACAACTCTCACGTTGTGCATTGTTTTCAGCCAATTTCATTTTATATCTTTCTATACTGTTTACATTTTCTTACCATGTATAAGTAAGTATTCAAGCGCATGCACGGTGCTTTCTGCAAGATACGTTTAATTCCATGTTAGCTTCCCTTACTATCTAGTACATTTCTTAGTCAAATACCTCTACTGTCAATCACTGAGTGAGTCAATTTATTTCAAATTATAACCTCCCCACACTGCCAACCTACTTACTAGCAAAACGGATTTGGGAAGGCCTATCATAACAGACTCATAGTAAGATACTTAAATAAAAGAAGCAAGTAAAATTCATGGAAAGGAAAGGGAAATAAAAAGCCCAGACAAATGTACGGACTATGACTGAGCAACCAGCACAGCTCCAAGTTTCCCAAAGTAAAAGGTAAAAATGGAAGCAGAGTGGGTGATATTATTCTCCTCGTCTGGGAAAAGATTTCCTGTCTATATATGGAAGGTGACTTTTTCACCTGGTGGTGAATTCTAAGAGACATGATGCAAGACACTTTGACAACATCTTGATTTTATGGCCTTCAGCTCTCAAATTTGACCCTGCATCAGAATCACCCAGACGGCTTTTCAAGCACAGATTGTTGGGCCCCAGCCTCAGAGTTTATGATTGAGTAGGTCTGGGGTGGGGCCTGAGACTCCACATTTATATTTTCTTTGCGGTACGCAGGCCTCTCACTGTTGTGGTCTCTCCCGCTGCGGAGCACAGGCTCTGGACGCACAGGCTCAGCGGCCATGGCTCACAGGCCCAGCTGCTCCACGGCATGTGGGATCCTCCCGGACCGGGGCACGAACCCATGTCCCCTGCATCGGCAGGCGGACTCTCAACCACTGCGCCACCAGGGAAGCCCTAGAGACTCCACATTTTTAACTGGTTCTAGGTGATGCTGATGCTGCTGTTTGGGGACCACAATTTGTAACACTGGGGTTTTAGGCCAGCCATTCATTCATTAATCTTTACTGGTCAATGACTTCATCGGTAGTTCTACTGACGACCTGGAGATACTCTTTACGTAAGTATTTCAAGAAAACTTGAAATGTAACCCAGTGAAAGCATTTTTAAAGTTACTGAGGGGCTTCCCTGGTGGCGCAGTGGTTGAGAATCTGCCTGCCAATGCAGGGGACACAGGTTCGAGCCCTGGTCCGGGAGGATCCCACATGCCGCGGAGCAACTGGGCCCGTGAGCCACAGTTCCTGAGCCTGCGCGTCTGGAGCCTGTGCCCTGCAACAAGAGAGGCCACGATAGTGAGGGGCCCGCGCACCGCGATGAAGAGTGGCCCCCACTTGCCACAACTAGAGAAAGGCCTCGCACAGAAACGAAGGCCCAACACAACCAAAAATAAATAAATAAATAAATAAAATTAAAAAAAAAAAAGCACCAAACAGAGAGAGACATTTATAAAAAAAAAAAAAAGCTACCAAGGCCCAAATATATGGTTTCTTATGACCTAATCAGAAAACAAAGATGAACTTGAGAATAGCCATAGATATAAATGTATTACACATGCCTTGGCCCTTCTTCATACAAATGTATTCCACATCACCTGACTCTGATACGGCTGATCAGACAGGGGCTGATAATGCAAATTCACGAAATACTGACTCACATTAACAAAAGCTTCATTTTGCCCACGCAGAAGCCTGGTCTCCTGCCAACATCCAAAAGTGTATTATAATTCAATTCCAAAATCAAGAATCAATGACCTTTAGACAATCTGTGCTCTTTCTTTGTTTTCTCATTGACATGGAGAATGGAGGCTTAACTGTATTAGGAATTAACATAGGACCTTTCTCCTGGAGAGGTAAGAGTTCAAAATACTTTTCAGATAAACAACCTCATTTGTCTTCCAGCCTCCCTGGGGGGTGAGTTGCACCTTCCTCACGGCACTGGAATCCTGTCTGAGACCACCGTCTCAGACCCCTACTTCGTTCCTGGTTGTCAGAGCACTTGGTTCCACAGGAAATAACTGGTGTCTTTAATAACTGCACCCAGATACAGATCACACAAACACACAAATACCCACACATGCTGGCACCAACAACCAGTGTGTTTACCAAGATGAAAAGCATATACAAACATACTCAACAGATGCATTTATAAATGTACATGTTGTACTTCAAAAAGAGGAAAAAAAATAATTTTTAAAAAGCTAAGAGGACTCTGAGATCCATGAATTTCAGTAAGTTTAACTTCTTGTCATAAGTTCTGTTCAAGAAACTTTAAGCACCTACTGTATGCCAAGCACTGTTTTAGGAGCTGGGAGTAAAAGTTGGACACAAAACCTACTCTGATGTATAATGAAGAGGCACTCATAGAAAAGTAGTTCCAGATGATATTGGGTAAGTTAGGTGTTATCTTAACTGAATAGCTAAAGGGCAACATCAGCACTCAAAGAATGGCCACCTCACCCCTCCTGGGGCTCCCAGGGGGCTGCCTGGAGAAGAAAGCACAGACAAAACCCCATGGATGAACGGGAAACAGCTGGAATAAAGACAGAGGGGATGGTGAAGGATCCTGGCTAGGCTGCTGGGTGCATATCCAAAATCCAATCACTCCTTCTGTGTTACGAATAGAAATTCAATTTTGTTCAGGGTGGCGTCCAGCCTGATTCAAAATACACTTCCTAGAATTCCTTACAGCTAGGGTGACCATGTGACACATTCCTGCCTAATGAGATATGAGTGCAAGTCACAGTAGGGCTTCTAGGAAAGCCATTGGCTCACAATTGGCTTTTGCTTTTCCTTCTTTGCCCATCACTCTTCTTGCTGCCTAAAATACAGACAAGAAGCCCAGAGGTGGGGCCGTCATTCTAGGGGGCATGAGGAGTGGAAAAACAGAACAAGTCTGGTCGCTCGGAGCTGTCACCTCAGCCCTGGACTACCTACTTCCAGTCTCCTTGGTACTGAGAAAAGTAAATCCCAGTTGAGTTAAGGTCCTGGAGTGAAAATGCATCCAGGTGTATGGAAACAGAAACTCATCTCATACACGTAGACAGTGCTACTATGCATTACTATCTACTTATTTTACTATTTACTTATTTATATTCTGGGAAAAACTCCAAATCTTACAGCAAACGCTAACATCCAAAAGCAAACTCTGAATCCTTCAGTTTTTTCAAAACATGAAATGAAGGCTGCCCTGACACTTTTTAAAAATTCTGTTACAATTAAGTGGCAAACACGATTAAAAACTGTGTTACCAGAAAGTTTAAATGTGATGTTTAATCAAGAGCTAATAAAATAACAAGATTACAATGGCCAGTAACATTTGCAGTTTCTCTAAAAAAGTTCACATGAATACATAATCCCAGGGTTTAAACAAGATTTGTTCCTCTCATCCTCCAGAAAGAGAACTATGAAGTCTCTCTCTCGCTCTCTCTCTCTCTCTCTCTCTCTCTCTCTCTCTCTCTCTCACACACACACACACACACACACACACAGCCACCTTCTGCCATCCCCATTGTATCACAAAATAAAGGACAATCTTCCAAAATAGGAAAATTAGAGCCTAATAATAAAATGGCAAATCTTCCCAAGAAAAGGCAGTTGGCATAGCATAGTCATACTAATAACAAGAATATTCAGAGATAAAGGAGCAGATGGGAGAGAGGCAAAAACTGAAGAAGCAATAGAGGAAATTTTCCCTACTTTACAAATAGACTTCAGCTGGCAGGTTGAAAGAGCCTGTCCAGCTCCAAGTTAGGAATAATTATAAAAGACATATCAATGCAAACTCTGGTACTTCCTAGAACAGAGAAAAGCTATTGCTTTTCTTTATTTTATAATAATTCTTCATATTCCCTTCTTAATTCTAGTTAGTTTTTTTCTTAATACAGTCTCCTGGGTTTTCTAAAAATAACTATCAGCTCAAAGAGGAAATTTTATCTTTTCTTCTTCAATATTTACTCCTTTCTTTTCTTGTCTTGTATTTTCTAGAACCCCCAAAAGTCTCTTAAAAACTAGTAACAGCTTTCTTATTTCTGATTTCAAGATGAAAAATCATCTAGACAAAAACAAGTTACCTATAAAAGAAAAGAATTATACTGGCATCAGACTTCATCTGCACACTGTTGAGAAAAAAAGAATCACATTCCCAGAATTTTGTACCCACAGAAGATACGCAACTCTAATAGTAAAAGGAAATATTGAAGGTAATTTAATAACAACAATAATAGTATCATTGTTAATACTTATACAGCACTTGTACAGTTGTAAGCATTTCACTTATTGTCATAGTTTGTCTGCATAGGTGGCTGCCATTAATTCCTTCCCTCCCCCTCCGTTCAAGATACTCCTCCAACTCAACGTGGAGTCTAGTCTTCCATCTCATAGAATCTGGTAGAAGTGTCATTGTACCAATTCTAAGGCAAGATATTATGAAGACTGTCAGCTTTCTGCCTTCTGGAGCCCTAAGTTCCCACGTAAGGAACCCAGGCTTCTCTGATAGAGACAGAGGTTATAGGATGGAAACTGAGACATGAGTGAAAAAGCCATCTGGGACATCCAGCCTGGCTGAACCTTCAGACCATTCCAGCCCCTGCCGGTATCTTGAGTCCAACTACATGAAAGCCCCCAAATAAGAGCTGCCCAGCTAAGCCCAACCAACCCAGAGAAACATGAAAGATAATAACAAACTGTTGTTTACATTGTTGTTTTGGGGTAGTTCATTATACAGCAACAGATAATCAGAATGCTTATACCAACTCATTTCATCGCACAATATTCATATGCGGTAACTGTTATTAGTATCCCCATCTCACAGATAAGGAGAGGAGGACCAGAGAAATTAAATAACTTTCTCAAGGTTATCCAGCAAGCACGGAAATCCTTGAAGAAATGCAACAATTCAAAATAAATAAACCTCAGGGAACTATATTCAATATCCCGTAATAAACCATAATGGAAAAGAATATGAAAAAGTATATGTATATATATAACTGAATCACTTTGCTCTACACCAGAAACTAACACAACACTGTAAATCAACTCTACTCCAATAAATATAAACCACGTTCTTCATATGCAAAAAATATTGAGAAAGACTCTAATGCAACAACGAATGCATCAAAGAAGAGACCTCAAGATAGAGGAAATGGGAAAGGAGAAAAAACAGTGGTGAAAAGTGCATCCTGCGAATACCTTGTGAAATCTAAGATACTATGGGTACCAAGACCGAGAGCATGTAGATTAAATGTTGAAGATTTCCAAAACAAGAGACAAACTACAAGGGTATAGTAATTGTCAAGAGTGAAAGAAAGTGTAGGAATTGGGAAGGAGCAGACTGGAGGCAGGAGGAAGAGAGAGAAGTCAATGCATTCTAAAGTTCTTGGTATGAATTTCTACAAGATATAAATTAACAAAACTGACGCACGTACAAAATCAAATAGACCAATTACCATTGGAGAGATTGGGAAAGTGGTTAAATTCCTACCATTAAAAAAGAGAGCAGAAACATAATTTTAGAGTGAGTTCCATATAACTCACAAAGAATAGAAATATTATTTAAATTATTCATGGCTATAGAAACATAAAGTTCCTAAATCCATTTTATAAAACTGGTTTAGCCTTAAAACCAAAACTGATCAAAGTAGTACAATAAAACTACAGAGCAATTCCACCTATAAATATTTGCAAAAATTCTAAATAAAATATTAGCAAGTAAATGCAAAAGTAGATGAAGTGAATATTGCCAATGATCAAGTTTCCACACCAGCAAATCCACTGACATCATTCACGATAACAACAAATGCATGGAGGAAAAGTGAATGGGTTACATCAATAGGTTCTAAAAAACATTCAGTAAAATTCAATGGCCATTTTTAATAAATCTTCAAGTAAATATAAATCGAGAGAAACCTCTTGAATGTGAAAATATCTGTTTATCGAAAATCAGTTACAAACATCATTCCAAACAATCAAACGCCAGGAATAAGATAGGATACCTGCTATTATTGCAATTCAACAGTGAGCTGAGGAGAAGAAAATAGTGAATATAAATAGGGTATATGGGGAGATAAAATTCTCTCTTTTTGCTAATGATATACCTAGAAATTCCAACCCCAGTTTTAAAATGAAAACTACTGGAATCAATGAAGAAGTTTGTTCTGGTGCCTGGAAAAGTTCAGAGCTTTTCTCCATATTTGCAATGGAAAAAATTTTAAACATAATAGCATTAAAATGAAAAGAAAATTTAGAAATAAGCATATAAATTCAAAGTTCATACATACATTTAACACAATGCCAATTAGAATCCCCCATTTTTATAGTGGATATAATAAATGTTCTGGCAAGATTAAATATCCAAAACTTTGCAAGAAATCTGTGAAAAAGAATAGTGAGGGGAGGGCCATACCAGACTTAAATCCATTAGAATCAAAACATGGCAGGGGAATAAACAACAGGACAGACTGAAGAGCCCAGAAATGAATCCCAGTATCATTTCTAGAGAAAACCCCACTTGGTCAATGGCAGTATTCATAGAACAGAAGCTTCTACATGACAAAGTGAATATCGTGATCTACTGTGGAGAGAACAGCTCATTGATAAAACTGGCACATACACAGCTGACTATGCATATAGAAGAAAGGAATAAGTGGTGCAGCCCACATTTCATTATGAAGACACTGAAGAGTGAGTTAGCTGTGTGCATTCTCAAGAAGGGAAGTCCTTGATGTACCGCTCAGCAAGAAAAGGAAGATTCAGAGAATATATATTACAATAATCCCCCTGTTTTTGGAACGTCTTGTCCACCATTTAGAATTGTGGATCATGCATCCTGAGCACAGGAACAACACTGCTTTGGAGGATGCCTCTTGGAACAGACAAAACATAAATATATAAACATTCACAGAGAAATGTAGAGATACATAAACACTGCTTGACGGTGGAGGAGTCGGGGAGCTCTGGATACGAAGGGAGGGAAGGAACAAACCATGGAATTTTGAAAAGGTTTCCACAATGAATACGACTGTTATGTGATCTAATTTGTGAAGAATTATTAGTGTGCACGCACATGCACACTCACACACCCACACCAGTGTGTTTGGAGAGAGAGAGAGAGAGAGAGAGAGAGAGAGATGAAAGGATGGGACCTAAAATGTTATCTGTGTTTATCACAGAGGCATGAATTTCAGATGATTTTTTTACTTATATAGTCAGGAAAAAAATAAATTTCATGATCAAAAAGAGGGTTCAAAATTATAAAATACAAATGTATGGATATAAATTTAGTTTTAAAATACTATATTTTAAATGGATGCCAGGTCAGAGGGTCTTCATATTCTTTTTTGTGAAGTTTAACAAGGTGGAGAGTGAATGCCCATAGCACAGGACTGACACCTGGAATAATGATCGCTCCTATTACCACTATTTCCGGGAGTTTAGAGGTCTAGTTGTGGCAAAAGTATAACCTCAGGGACCCAGAGTGAAGGGAAGCTCATAGAATCACTAACGGCTCTAAAACCACCTTCACGAAGAGGAAAAGAAGTATGGGCTCATCTCCTCAACACAACTGTACACTGAGAAGAGATGACATCACTGTGATTTAAGAGCTGAAGAAAAACATTGGTTCTGACTTTCCAAACAGAAGGTCTTAAGTACTCTTGTCATCCTGATGGAAATGTGACAGTGTAAGCTGAGTACTGCACTTTTTATTTGAGACTGTCAAGCGACCTGATTTGTAAGCAGGCTTTGTGTAATAACTCCCTACCTCCATCATCAGGTCTGGAGAAGTCTTTCCAGTCTCATTTGGCACCCTGGTATTCAAACCCCACCACAAGGGAAAGCAAATCACCCTGCTACTGCCATGTCTCTAGCAGTCCTGCTTCAAAGCTCCAGGAGCTAATAGATGGTAATAGATTCCAGGAGAACTTAGAAATCCCTGTGGTTAAAATACTTTTTAAAATGTAACCAGTCTTTCTAGCTGGGGAAAGCTAATCTCATCTTCTCTCACGGTACACTGCAACCCAGATCCCTTCATCTTCCTCAGATGCGTGCATAATACCTTCTGATATTCAAGTAATGCCGTGTCCAAAAAGGCAGCTCCCTAACACAGTCCTGGGTCTGCAGCCTGCCAGCTGCCCACACAGTGGGAGCCAGACACTTGTCTCAACCCCTTCCTGATAAGGCTGCCCTGCCCACCCTCTATCGCCCATGCCCGTTAACTTCATGAGTCTTAATTCTTCATAAACTGGACATTAGCACCTTCTAATATCCTGAAAGAGCAAGTCTGAGGTTATTTATTTTGAAAATGTATGCTTCTGTAGTTGTGAAGACGAAATAACACTATCTTCACAGTGAAGACCTTTGAATTCATCCACTTGCCATAAGCATTTATGACCAGACTGACTTGTTTTGCTGCTGAAAACGCTAGAAACGCAAGAATGGGTTTTAAATGGAAACTCTCCAAGATAAATTGGCCCTCAAAATACTTCTGATGGCAACTATTTAAGTGTAAAACTGAAAAGCTATAGATGCATAAATGTATTCACAATTCTGATTATAATTACCATAAAAAGAGGCTTTTATAGTTACTGCTGAATCATCCTAACTTTGGAAGTAAGAAAAGACCTATGCGAGGCTCTACCTGAATCAGGTGGGTATATCAAAAGAAACCACACACTTTTCATCACATACCCTGAGCCGATGTGCAAGGACTATTTTTCTAGTGGGGTCCCACATAAAGCAATATCCTTCCAATTGCCAGGAAACTTTCCCGGGGGGGTGAGATCCAGACCTAAAGGATTTCGAAAGGATACATATTTAAGACCTTTGTATCGTGTCAAAAAAATGACATAATGCCTCTTTATGGCAGTGTCCTGCTTATATAAATGGGAATAACACTCACTACTATGCAATCACAGCTTCCCTTTTCCTCGGGGTCAGCGGGGGAGGGATTGATAATCACTGCGTGCATCTGCGAGATGTTGAAAGGCTGGAATATGCCTAGGGGTCACAAATTTCACCCTCCTCTTACTTTCAGTCCAAACGACCACGGAGAAATTGTTTTCTACAACCACGGTGACCGTGCCTCTTATGCCCACACTTACACATGCATACACCACGCCCTGACTGGCCTACAGTGAGCTCTTCCTCTGTAAGTTCTCTGTCTCCGCCATCACACACACTGCTATGGACTGAACAGCATTCCCCAAATTCAGGTGTTGAAGCCCTCACCCGTCAGGTGAGAGTGTGTAGAGATGGGGCCTTTGGGAGGAGATTAGGTTTAGATGAAGTCATGAGGGTGGAGCCCTCTGATTGGATTAGTGTCCTTGTAAGGGACACCACAGAGCTTGCCATCCTCTCCCTCCCATGTGCGGACACAGAAAGAAGGTGGCCACCTACAAGCTAGGAAAAGGGCCCTCCCCAGGAACCATATCAGCTGGCATCTTGATCATGGACTTCCCAGCCTCAACAACTTTGAGAAATAAACAACTGTTGCTTTAGCCACCCAGTGTGTTATGGTGGCCAGAGCTGACACCCTCCCTCTATGGTTTCCCTCTACTCAGTTCTGTGATTCCAGGTATACTGGTAAAGGCATATCCCTAATTCTCAACTTCCCCACAAACAAGTCAGGATACTTATAACATTTCCTTCTATTTGATCTACCTTCTCTTCATTCAGAAAGCTTCCTTTACCAGCAACACCTCTTCCTCCCACTGAAAAGGTGGTGTGTCATGGGCAGAAAACATAGGGTCACATCCAGCCCATCATACACACTTGAGCAGCCTCTGAGAGTCACGTCTGTGAAACAGGAATCAAATACCTGCCCTTATAAGGATCAAATAAAATAATGTACCTGGGTCTTAGCTTCTTTTGTGGAATCTGACTTCAATGCAAAAAGCCAGTAACAACTCCAGTAGAAAAATTAATTTTTTTAAAAAAAGCCCCACACAAACATACCAAGATTTATAATAGTCTATGCCAGCCTGTAAGTCAAGTAACCTTAGGGCAAGCACTTCTCTCCATAATCATTAAAAAAAAAACCAAAGGTTTGAAATAAGAGAAAGCTCAAAGATGATTTTAAGAACTTTCTATACCAGACACCAGACACTAATTCAGTGACACTGAACAAGAGGTTCCCCCACTAGACTGTGAGATTCTCAGGGGCAAGGCCTGAGTTTTATTCACCTTTAAAACTCCAAAGTCCATTTCAGTGCCTGGCACATAGCAAGAAAGAACCAACCAAGCATTCACTGAATGAACAGATACTGTGCCACGTTCAGGAGAATGCTTGAAAGTGTTTTCTCCTGCTGAGAGTGGGTTACTAATGATCACCCCAGGATTCTTCTTTGTAAATACATAGCAGCCTAGAGTAATGAAAAGCTTCGACTCTGAAGTCAGACACACCTGCACAGTGACACTGATTCTGCCACTCACCTTGGGCAAGTGCCTCAAATATTTCATCTGTAAAATGGGGATACTGATGCTCACCATAAAGGCTTGTTGTGAATATTAGAGGAAATACACATAAAGCAGCTTGAGAATTGTCCAACACAGTGTATGTGCTCAACAAAGAAAGGTTATATTATCGATGAGTATCTCCAAACAAGAGTTCACGTTTAAATCCAATTATACTCACTACATCACATCACAACCTATTCATCATCTATAAACTACATCTAGCAATATTTCCATTCAATTACTGTCTACTGACTTAATGGACTGTGATACTTCATGCTGGACATGAACGATGCACAGTTCTTAGAACACAGCATCGGCTATCGTAAGACCTCACACACTGAGATTTAAAGCATAAGCTAGGATATGTACCCTGAGGTCTGGGGTCAAGCAGTAGGGACAGGGTCTACGTAGCTGGGTGGGGGTGGGGGGGTGGAGGGTGGGCATGGCTGCAACAATTCCAAGTAGCAATGTCCCAAGGAATTTTCCAGACAGTCAAAAAAGCAGGCTGTCTCTAAGTAGGGCAGAGTGCCACTAAAGCAATGTAGGAATGAGCCCACATGAAAATCTGCGATGAAATGGAACCACCAGAAGAGCTGGATGAGAAGAGGATAGGAACAGAGGACAAGCGAGGCCTCCCTGGATTTCCTAAACCAGTCAGAAGCAGCCAGCACGTAGCTTCATAGCCACCACATGTGTGCAGGTCTCCCCTGAGGACCAGGGTATCCTCCACTTCCCCAGAGAACAGACAAGAGATTATTCAAAGTAGAGATGAAGTAAGAGGGTGCGGAGAGGAAGAAGCCAGAAAGCAGACTTAACAGTTGAGCTGCAAGGCTAGAGATTTTCAAAACTGGCCATAGTGTCTTTCAGATTTTCAGCATAGAGCATTTTAAAAATTATTCGAGGTCCCAAATATGAGTGAACTACCCGAATGGCATATCTTCTGACAAGGAACTCAAAGCAAAATAATAATTATAATCAATTGCATTTAATTAATAAGAAGCTTATAATGCTTTTCAGAGTGTTTACACATATGTTATTCCATTCAGGAATAATCCTAGGAGGTAAAATGCTAACTGGTCAAGAGCCAGGGATGGGCAAGGGGGTCTGCCAGCGTGATCCCAAGAGAGCGACGGAGCAACAACCGAGCTAGCCACACAGATGCCCCAGTTCAGCAGTGGGGTGTACCCCCTGCACTGTAGCCTCAAAGGGAGAGCCCGGGGTTCCTGTGCTAACAGGACAGAGGCAGTTGGGAGCAGACAGAGGGACTAATTAGAAACATGAAGTTGGTCCGCCTCCACTCTAGGCCTGGCGCAAGGAGAGATCAACTTTGCATTGAACAAAAGACTTTATAGGGCTTCCCTGGTGGCGCAGTGGTTGAGAATCTGCCTGCCAATGCAGGGGACATGGGTTCCAGCCCTGGTCTGGGAAGATCCCACATGCCGCGGAGCAACTGGGCCCGTGAGCCACAGCTACTGAACCTGCACGTCTGGAGCCTGTGCCCTGCAACGAGAGGCTGCGATAGTGAGAGGCCCGTGCAGGGCGATGAAGAGTGGCCCCCGCTCACCGCAACTAGAGAAAGCCCTCGCACAGAAACGAAGACCCAACACAGCCAAAAATAAATAAATTAATTAAAAAAAAAGACTTTATAGACCAAAAATAAAGACACCAAGCTGAAGTCCCATTGCAATGACAGGTCAAAACCCTTAATCTGGGTGACCTTCGCTGCTATTCAAATGCAGCCATTGTGATGAAAATGTGCCTGGATTCAGTTTGTAAGCCAAGAAGCAGACAGGCACAATGATGTTCCCTCAGGCCATTCATTAATGCACAGGGCCATTTTGGCTTCTCTGTTTCTAATTTTCATATTTCTTTAATTTGGTTCTCATCCTCTTACTTGGGCATTCTCCCTGAAGCCAGGATTATGCCTAGCTGTGGCTGTAACGTTTTTTATGTCTTAAAATGTTAACTTCTTCAGGTGTTGTTTCCATAAACCCAGGAAAACATTAGCAAATCAATTCAAAGAGACAGGGGTACCCCCTTTGTCCCCCACCGCATATAAGTGGCCCCATCTCTCTCAGGCATATGCAGGACAGTGTTTCTGCCATGAAAGAGCTTCCCAGGAAAAGGTTAGAGAGACTGTTATCAGAATGGAAATGAAGACAAATGATCAATCAAATGTCACAAAGCAACTACAATTTCGTAAGTCTTTAAAAGCCAAGGCTTAGGGTATGTTTTACCTCCCAGCCACTCTCCCCTCCCGCTAAAATCATGGTATAACTGACATTTAAGTCCTACACTGTTACTGTAAAGGGTAACAAAGGGTGCGGAACAGTACTAACCCATTCTGTTGGGCAAGGAACTTTCCGGCACTTTCCCAGTCCTTCCAGGAAAGAAGAAAGATCATGTGCCTACCATTAGGAAGGGTTAAATTCACCAAGCTGCTGAGAATTTTTAATCTTCCTTGTAATGTAAGTCATAGTACCATTAACTTGAATGTTATTGAAAACAGGTTTAGCTGAGCGTCTCATAAAGTAACAACACAGAGCAGGAGAAAAAGTATTTGACTTCTGTGAAGCTAAAACTACAGTCAGCATTCTGCATCCCCAGGTTCTACCTCTACAGATACAGAGGGCTGACCACACTTCGGTACTTCGTTAAAGGGACTTGAGAATCCGCAGATTTCGGTATCTGTGGGCGTCCTGGAACCAATACTCCTGTGGATACCAAGGGACGACTGTATGTGAAGAACAGATTTCAAATGTAGCTAATCATCTTATAAAAAGAAACAAGCATTCGGGCAAGAATCACTTGACTTTCCCTCTCTTCCACCTCCCATCATACCCTTGACTACCCCACCTCCTGACCCCCTCACCCCTGCTGTTGAGCTGTGACTATTCCATGGGCATTAACCAGTTCCCAACCAATTCCCAGATAGGTTCTTTTGACACATCACTTTTGCATGAGGACTTCACTGCGTGTGAATTTCCTTGATTCAGGAAGATGGAGCCCAGTACTTCTCAACCTTCTCCTCTTAACTACCCCCAACTGTAGAGGAGAGCAAATGCCTTCCCTAGAGGGTTTGAGATCCAGCTCAAGGTAGCAAGTAGAAATCTACTTGATGCCTCACGTTTTATTTTTTTAAGTGTCAATTACATTCTACTCCATAATATATGCATCTGTTTTCTGAATTCATGTGAAATGAACACTTCAGGAAGCTGCACCAGGTTAATCCTATAGCTTTGTGTATCTGGTTCACTACAAGTATCAATTCACCCTATCCTCTATTTCATAGAAATTCACTCAAACTTTTAATCCCTTTGTCTTTGCATATCAGCTTTAGAAAAAAATAAAGGTAGTTCAACACATTTAACTACTTAAATAAAATTGAAGTTGTTCCTTAGGAACATTTAGAAGAAAGAGAGCATTTCAATTTTATTCTTTTCCCTGTTTTCCCTCCATCCTTCCTCTATACTATAGTGGAATGTGGTAGGTAGAATTTTTTCTACTCCTCCCCGCCACCAACCCATTGCCTTTTTTGTAACTAACAGGACCCTATGGCAGGTAGAAAGCCCATCCCAAGTAGTTTAGGGATTTACAGGTTTAATCCTCCCAACACCTGTAGAAGGGTGGCATCGGACCCAGACCTAGATAAAATACCTATCCCCTTAGCCACAAAGATTGGTTCAGGAATGGGCATGTGATCAACCAAAGCGAACCAGAAACTCCCAGCCAACCAGCACTCCTGCCCCAAAGCTCTTTCTCCTATACTGCTAATATACATATCTGAAGAAGTCAGTGGCCACCTTTGTTAACATGTGAAGAAGGTCTCCCAAGAACCAAGCCAATTCATATACAGGAGGTGCTGAAAGAGAATCAAGAGGAAGAATGACACAGAGATTTGTGGGAAGTACAGAGAGACAGAGAGTGTCCTGAGGATACCACTTTAACCCCTAGATTCCACTGTACCTGAAGCCAGGTACCTCAGACCTACTTAGATGAGAAAAAAAAAAAAATCCTATTTTGGCATAGGTAATTTAAGTTAGGTTCAGTCATCTATAACTGAACACTTTCCAAGATGAAAATATGGATGTGTGATTTCCCACTCCAAATCCTTCAATGCTCCCTATCAAATACCTAGAAGGAATCCAAACTCCTTAGTGTAGCACCAGGGCCGTCTGCAATCTAGACCCCACCTTCCATAGGTCAAGGGTGATTGACGGGTGGGCCTTGGTTTTGTGCACTACATGCAGAGATGACCCGGAAGATGCTCCCAGTCTTGATGAAAGATGTCTTCCCATTTTCTCAATTTATTCCTTTATTTACACTCATGGCTCCCTCTACATCCTCTCATCTACCTACCATTGTCTGTCCTGTTCTCCTTGCTGGGAGTGTCTCATCCTCATTAACTGCCCAATGGATGTTCATCCTTCCATCTCAGCCCAAGCAGGTTCCCCCTTGAGAACTCTTCCCATCTTTTCCTGTTGAGTTGCTCACTTCATCCCAGCTTCCTTAACGCCACTCTCAGAGTGAGCAGTGCTGTAGCCAGTCAGCAGGCCACCTCCACACCCACCAGGAGTTCCTCCGCCTGCGACCTCTCTTATCTACCTTTGCATCACCAAAATCTGACACAGTGCCTCCCATGTAATAAATCTTATGTGAACATTTATTAAATACATGAAAGAATGAATCAATGAAATAAACTTAACAATGGTTAGTAATATTTGAATAAAGGGCAAAGGTGCAAAAGGGAATGGAATCAGATGCTAGTTTCCTTCCTTCCAGCTGCAACCCAACCAAGGACCTCGATTACTCAAAATGATTTGGCCTGAGAGAGAAGCCTGAGGAGGAGTAAATTCACAGAATTAGAAGTATGAAAACATTTTCTACCCTCTCCTACTATCCACACTCTATCCCAGTATCTGCCCTTGATTCTACTCATTTCGAAGAAACATTTTGTTCAAATGTTCACATAGGAACTGAGAGTTAATACAAAAATAGAGAGTCTCAAACTAAAGAAGTAGTTGGCTTTCTGGAAGAGCACCTCAACGTGGCTGGAGGGACTGTCACTGTCATGCTGGGGGCACTGAGGCTTTTTCATTTGTTCTCACCCATTACCACACAGTCCTTAGCCTTTCCAGAAACACAGGGTCCTGCGGTTATGAGGGGCTGCAGGCAGAGCGCTATGTCTTCAGAACTGGGAAGCAGGACAGCTGGTGGATAAGCCCTGATTTTGTGCACTTCATGCAAAGGTGACTTGGAGACACTCGGAATCTTGATAAAACACATCTTCCTATGTTCTCAATTTGTTTCATTGTTTATATGCAATAGGTAGCTAATGTCATGAGGACTGCACACAGCCATCTGCAGTTTGGCGGCAAGGGGCCATACAGGGAGGGGACGTTAGTTTGGGTCTAGCAGAACCCCCCTCTCGGTGCTGACCATAGTGCCCCTTACATCCCTCCCCTCCCTTTTAAGAAATTCCATGAGGGCTTCCCTGGTGGCGCAGCGGTTGGGGGTCCGCCTGCCGATGCAGGGGACGCGGGTTCGTGCCGCGGTCCGGGAGGATCCCGCGTGCCGCGGAGCGGCTGGTCCCCGTGGGCCATGGCCGCTGGGCCTGCGCGTCCGGAGCCTGTGCTCCGCGGCGGGAGAGGCCACAGCGGTGAGACGCCCGCGTACCGCAAAAAAAAAAAAAAAAAGAAAAAAAAAAGAAAGAAATTCCATGAGTCTTCAGATTTGTTCTAAAATGTCTACTTTCTGAGTCATAGCTCTTTGCTAAAAGAGAAGGAGCGGTTCTTCGATGCCAGTACCCTCCCGCACTAACCACCTCCTTCCTATCTTCAGGTTGGAATGTGTCTGTAAGCCAAGTCCGCAGTTTCCACCTGAGAAGCAGGCATCTGGGTCCCACCTCTGAGTCTGATAATAAAGGACCCGTTTCCACACTCACTGCCGAAGCGTATGTGTTGCAATCGGGCTTGTTTTGGAGAAGAGTTTCTAGCAGCTGAAAGCAAGAGGATGAGATCAGTGAGAAGCAGGAAATCTGGACCCTCCATGTCAATAAGCATTATTAAAACTTAAAACACAGGGTAGATGAGAAATCTGAAAATCATCTTACAAAGAGGGGGTAATTCCTAAGCAGCTGTAATGGAAACAAAGACACTCTAAATCTAAGTGCAACAGGAAGCAAAACCTCCTACCCTGCCATTACTGTTCTGAAGACTCGCCTTCCCTTGTAATTATAACTCAGTTCAGGTTTGTCTTCATTCTTCCAGAAGGGGTAACTTCCCCCACATGCTATTTATCTTTTTACAGAAGATTCAGAAGGTTAAAATAGATGGCTTAGGTTTTAAGGACATTTTCATTTTGGAAAATATAGGCGATTATAATGGTTAATTACAGGTTTGGGGGAAAATTCTTGATTTTTTGCCAAGATGTATTCATTGAGCCACACTGGGGGAACAGCGGTTTGGGGAACAGGGGCGACGTTCTAGATCCATGTGCTGCCTTAACTGTCCAACACCTGGAAAGGGAGCCCAACCCCATGCCACTCTCCAAAGCGGGTGGTTCTCCTGTTCCTTCTCTCCCTCTCCCCTCACCCCCTCTGTATATATCTGTATTTTTTTCAAGCGCCAGAGAAAAATCAACCCTTTCTCCCTCTCCTTTCCCATAGCTCTTCTGTTCTGGAAAGAGCACAAACAAACAAGGCTTGATTTCTCTGGTTGATAATCATGGGAAAAGAAAAATTTTAGTATATGTAAAGAACCAGTCTAATTGCTTTCACTGAATTCTCTGGTCATTTCAGACCAAGAAAATAAATTTCCCCAATTGCCTGGTTGAGAAGACCAGTTATATCCCTGAATTCTTAACAAAAGGCTCACCAAGGTAGCCCTATGCAGACATGACAGATATTAGGACTCTGTTGCTAGTTATCCAAATGGCCCATTTCTTCTGTACAACAGGGCTTATCTCTGACTAATACTGTTAAACTCAGATAAATCCAATATGTCCTTGCTGGGTTTGTCCTCTTGGGGTCTTAGTGAAAGCAACATGCCTTTCAGATGCTTCTACTCTGAACGCTGCCCACAGAGAGGGCCTGGGAGATTGGTGGGCTGAGTTTGTGCACAGTGAATGAAACAAGGCACTTACGAATATTCATCCTCACTTATTCACACTCTGCCACCTAGAACTTCAGGAGCTCACCTTCAGGCAAAAGAGGGATCAAGAGAGAAGCAAAGGACAGAGAGAGAAAATGAGAGGATGGGTCCCATGAAGCCACAGGAAGGTAGAGGGATGCTGTATTTGCACCTGGACAGAGCCTCGTCAGGAGTGAGGGAAGCCCCACTGCCTGGTCACAGAGAGCCACGGTGACACCTCAAGACAGGCTGTTCCCTTTGTGCTACAATTTCCTCTGCGATGCCAGTTGCAAGGCTCACATTGACACCCAACTATGGCAAGAACCATGTCATGTGGAATGTTTCCCTGACAGTGCCCGTGACTGGGACCAGTGCTGGGCCTTTACACAGGAACAAAGCAAATGGTGGCGATTTCGTACTCTGCCAGAGAGGACCTGAAGGAGATACGTCCCCGGCTAGTGCCTTCTCAATTCTCATGACAAACAAACACAGTCATCTCAAAATTTCTATAGAGGATGCCATTTTGAATTTTCTATGGTCATGGACAAATGTCCAGGAGTTTGTGATTGGAATATTTTGTCTTCCGTTTATGTCACAATTCTATGTCAACACACAAAATGGAATCCTATATATATTTTGCCAATTGCCTTAGTAAATAAAACATAAACATCTTATAATTGAGGCACTGTCAAAACTGAAAACTCCAGCATAGATGCTTAGATTGATTAGTTCACACATTGAGTCAACAAATATTTAACGGGCTTCACTGTGTGCTAGGAACTGTGGAGGGAATACAAGTAGGAATAACATATAGTCCCCAACCCTGAGAAGCTCATAGTATAGAGGAAATGAGAATTTAATGGGATGTTTGCTCCAACATGGATTTTTTGCAGAGTACTATTAGACCATAAAGAATATTCGATGGGGCTTCCCTGGTGGCGCAGTGGTTGAGAGTCCGCCTGCCGATGCAGGGTACACGGGTTCGTGTCCCGGTCCGGGAAAATCTCACATGCTGCAGAGCGGCTGGGCCCGTGAGCCATGGCCGCTGAGCCTGCGCGTCCGGAGCCTGTGCTCCGCAACGGGAGAGGCCACAACAGTGAGAAGCCCGCATACCAAAAAAAAAAAAAAAAAAGAATATTCGATGACTGTCTATGGGAGTTGGGGAAGGATTCACAAAAGAAATAGCATCTAATTTGGGTGCTTTAAGGATGGATACCTGTTTCAAAAGTGGAGAAAGAAGTGGGGTCATAGTAAGCACAACTCAGTTTTATTATCTACTGGTCTATGTCATCAGTTTTTAGAAAATCATCACCCCTGTTACCTAAAAGCAAATGCATCAGTGGTTTAAACTGAGAAGTTACACATTTGCTCCAAGTAGACTGAGTTCATTATAATTTACCAGACTGATTCCTTTCCATGGTATTTACACAGTTCATGGAAGGCTTTGACTCATAATGACTGAGTAAGATAAATGTTTCTCTCATTTGAGTTTCCATGTACTGCTTCCTTTGGTCATCTGTTATTTGGGGTCTCTTTAAACTGAACTGAGTTTAATCTTTGGACTGTACATGTGGCAACACACATGACTGTCAAATCTCTTTGATGTTAAACTAACAGATGTCTTGTTTAATTTTGTGGTACTTTGATAAAAGGATTAAGGGGAGGCTCATGAAAGCAATCACGTTACCTGAATTTTAACAATAATCACCGAGGCCAAAGATGTGGCTAAGCCCAGCCTAGTAAGAAATGAGCTTACTACAAATGAGCACTCATACTGGATAGTTTTTGACCCGAAACACATTGACTGACCTATTAAAACTTGAGACATTATTCAAAGTGAGTCAGCTGGGACAGAAAACATTTAATATTTTCATGTAATTTAAAAAACACTAACTGGGCTTGGGATAACGAAAAAGTTTTGATAGTAGAATAGTAGTAATGGTTGCACAATGCTGTGGATACAGTTAATGCCGCTGCATTGTACACCTGAAAATGGTGGGTGTTATGTATTTTTACCACAATAAAAAATACCCCAAAAGGCACTCATTTATAAACCAGATATTAACATTCAAAGTTTTTATTCTTATCATTTTCCTTGGAGAATATTTTAAAAGATCATCGAAGACTCTCTTGCTAACAGACTCTCTTTAACTAAAAGCCTATTACTGCCTTGTTATCCAGGCAAAATCAATATGTAAAGCACTAACAAAATTTAAAAACCTAGTCTCTCTGAAAGAATTCCGGAGGAAGCCAGTCCACAATATTCTCATAACTTTCTCTTAAATTAACGAAGTAACAGCATTATATCAGGCTATCAATTTGAGCATTTGCTACTCTTCTGTAGACATCTGAAATGATTTCAACTCAATACACAGTTTTTATGTGTGACTAATATTTGTTCATAGTTAACTTGTTCTGCCACTAACTAAATCTTACACAACGTTTGAATCAAGCCGTTGAAAGATTTAGAAACTCCAGTAATTTACGGCATAGCAATACCGAACTGAGATGCTGACTGATGTCATTGTGAGTTTCACAAATATGATTTGGTGCTGCAGACCCAGGTCTAAAAGAGGGTGAAAAGAAGGTGGAGCAAATATTCAGAAGGCAGCGTATGTTTAAAGAGTCGGCATTTTGGGCTTCCCTGGTGGCGCAGTGGTTGAGAGTCCGCCTGCCGATGCAGGGGACGTGGGTTCGTGCCCCGGTCCGGGAAGATCCCACATGCCGCGGAGCGGCTGGGCCCGGGAGCCATGGCCGCTGAGACTGCGCGTCTGGAGCCTGTGCTCCGCAATGGGAGAGGCCACAACAGTGAGAGGCCCGCGTACCGCAAAAAAAAAAAAAAAAAAAAAGAGTCGGCATTTTGAGGAGTGTATAATAGATGTCGAAATCGATTAAACCACTTCTAATACAACAGGAAAATAATAGATTCTACCTTAGAAATTCTAACCAGACCTAAGGGAAAATGAGAGCTATTCTACCCTAGGATTACTTAGGCATATGGCACAATTAGCGTCGTATTGAGATATGACTGCAGAGTAAGAAGAATCATTTCATACTTCATTCCTATTTACAACAATATTTTGCACTTAAGGAAATTATAACTTCCCATGTTAACGAAAGTATTTCTAAAAACGTGTTTATGATCTGGAAAGCAACCAGCATTTCCATTAACAAGGTTATGTTTTTCCTATTAAGTTTAGTAGATTTCACTTTTAAGTTCTGCAAGGATTTTCTCACCATGAAACTTGCTACATGTTGGACTATGGCTGAAGATAATGAAACTCAACCCTTAATAGTAATGGATAAAGGCTATTTAATCTTTTCTCTCTAGGACTATTCAGAGCAATACAACACAGAAGGATAAACACAGATCCTGTAAAGTACTTGCATGCCTGGAAATCATCACTAATTAACACGTTAAAAAAGAGAAGCTTAATAGAGGAAAAGAATTCCAGACTGCATTCAGGAGATGTGGACTGAGTCCCACACTTTGACTTTAAGCATCTGATTTTAGCACACCCAACTCTCTCTGCCATCCACAGGGTTGTTGGGACGATCAGCATATGAGAAAACACTTGGTAAAAGGAACAGCACTGTCAAATGTGCATCAACACTGACAAAAACCACCACCAGCATTAGAAATTAGTCAGCAGTATTAGACCTTAGTCCATTCCTGCTCTTATTCTCCTGGATGACAACGTTACACCTTCCTTCTCTTTCTCTTCAAACATCTACCATTCTCTATCCTGGTGTCACTCTCTGTTGGTGACCTGGTTTCTCACTTCACCGAGATATCTGAAGAAATCAGGAAAGAGCTTCCCCATGCTCTTGCCACCACCTCTACCCACCGCCAGAATCTATGACCCAACACTTAGCCTCCCTCCGGCTACAGGGACGAAATATCCCTGTTCCTAAAACAGGCCACCCTCTCCAGTAGATCTTATCTCTTCCCATCTACCCAGCATCGACACTTTAGCAATTCTCCCCTCTATATCATTAATTGTTTGCTCTCCACCAGATCAGTACTAGCAGCAAACTAACCTTCTGCTGTTTTATGCATCTAAAACCAAAAACAGGGGGGAGGGAGAGGGATGGACTGGGAGTTTGGGGTTGGTAGATGCAAACTATTACATTTAGAATGGATAAACAACAAGGTCCTAATGTATAGCACAGGGAACTATATTCAGTATCCTGTGATAAACCATAATGGAAAAGAATATAAAAAAAGAATGTCTATTTGTGTATAACTGAGTCACTTTGCTGTACAGCAGAGATGGGCACTACACTGGAAATCAACTATACTTCAATTAAAAAAAAGGTAAAATTGGAACTCTTGTGCACTGTTGGTAGGAAGGTAAAGTGGTACAACTGCTATGGAGAACAGTAGGGCGGTTCTTTGAAAAATTAAAAATAGAATCACCGTATGATTCAGCAATTTCACTTCTGAATATATATACTCAAAAGAATTGAAAGCTGGGTCTTGAAGAGATATTTGTACACCATGCTCACAGCAGCATTACTCACATTAGCTAAAACGTGGAAGTAACCCAAGTGTCTGTCAACAGATGAATGGATAAGCAAAATGTGGTATATACATAGAATGGGATATTATTTAGCCTACATAAGTTGATTCATAACATGGGTGAACTCTGAGGACATTCTGCTAAGTGAAATAAGCCCGTCACAAAAAGACATATATTGTGTGATTCCACATATGTGAGATACTTACAGTAGTCTAAATCATAGAGGCAGCAAGCAGAAGTTTTTGCCAGGGGCTGTGAGGAGAGGGGAGTGGGGAGTGATAGTTTAATGAGTATAGAGTTTCAGTTTTACAAGATGAAAAGAGCTATGGGGAAGAAGGATGGTGGTGATGCTTGCACACTGTGAATGTAATGCCCCTGGACTACACACAAAAATGGTTAACATGATAAAAAAAAAGGTAAAACAACAAAACAGAGCCCTCTCGACTCCAGTTCCCCTGTGAACTACCAACATATTATTTTCTTTCTTTTGCAGCAAAACTCTTCAAGCGTCCTCATTTATCCTTGTCTCTAGCTCCTTTCCTTCCATTCTGTTTTCAGCTCCCTCCAGAGAAGCATTTGCCCCATCGTTCCACCAACACAGGTCCCATCAAGGCCACCAGTGACCTCCAGGGTGCTGCATCCAACAGTCAATTTTCAGTTGTCATCTTACTTGACCAATTCTCAGCATTTGACACAACTTATCACATCCTCCTCATAACCCATCTTCACTGGGCTGCTGGGACACCTCTTTGTCCTGGTTTTCTTTCTTTCTTTTTCAACGGTTGCTCACTTTCCTTTGTTGTTTCCTCCTCATGTCCCAGACTCAGGATACTGAGTGTCCCAAAGGTCAGCCATTAAACCTCTTCTCTTCTTTTCTAATACTCTCTTGTCCCTTGGTGATCTCTTCCAGACACCATCTATAGGCTCATGACTTAAAACTAAATACTTTCAGCCCAGATCTCTCCACTGAGCTGCATACTTCTGTATCCAGCTGTCTACTCAACATTTCCTCCTGGAGGTCTAATGTACATAGAAAACTTAAAATGTCTAACACAGAACCACTGATCTGTCTCCAGGCATTTGCTACACTCTCAGGGTGCCCAACACCTGTTAATGACAACTCCATCCATCCAGTCATTCAGGCCAAAATGCATGCAAAATCCTTCACTCCACTCTTGGTCCCACCCTCACACCTTATCCATCTGCAAATCCTCAAAATATATCCAGATTCTGACCTCTTCTCACCCCTCCCCTGACTTCATCACCTCTTATCTGGCATGCAGCAATAGCCTCCCACCTGGTCTCCCTGCTTCCACCATTGGCCCCTCCACAGTCTCTTCCCAGCACAGCAGGCAGTGATTCTTTTAAAAGACCCATCAGTTAATGTCTTCCATCCTGTGACTCTCATTCAGAGATATTAGAAAGGCCTTTGAGACACAATGTAATCCAGCCCCCGTTACCTTTCTGATCTCACTTCCTACCACTCTCACCTGATGGCTCCGCCACTTGCTATTTCTCAAACTTGCCAACAAGCTCCTGCCCCAGGGTATTTGCACTTGCTGCTCAAGTGACCACTTAAAAACAATTTATGAAATGACAGGACGAGTACTATTATTAAAAGTTTGCTCAAATAAGCTCCCTTGATTCTTACTATGAATTAGACATAGCTAGGAGAGTCATTCCCAAGAATGAGTACAACGAGGCATCACCAGCTTTAGAAGGTGCCTAGAAAAGAGAAGAGACAAAATGTAGATATGAACTGTGTCTTACTGGATCCCCAGGGCCTGGCCCAGGGCCTGGCCCATGGGGACACTTAGTGTGTGTATGATGAGTGAATACAGAGGCCAAGGGAGGTTCCAGGGCAAAAACAAGGACAAAGCCAGCAAACAAAGATGATGATGTGAAGACTGAAAGGACCAGAGGGGCCCTAACATAGTTTCCTTTTCTTTGCTTTTCTACACTCATATTGCTGGGCCTGGGAGAGCCACTGTGCCTTCAAAAGGTTAGAGCCCACGTCTGGGAGAAGTGCCCTTGACTCGTGCAGCATCCCTTAAAGTCTGATAAAGCAGCTCCTGTACACAGTGCCACAGTGTACACAGGGGATTTGTTCAGCAATTGTGGTTTTCTCAGGTCATTAAGCAAAGCAGGCAGATTCCTGCGTAGTCTCCTTGCACCCAGACCCAAGGGATCACATGATTCAGCATATTTTCCAAAAAAGGAAGAGAGGGAAGAAAGTAAGTAAGTCATCTACTTTGCTACAGAAAAACCACTTGCCTGATTCAACGTAGAATAGACTCTTCATCTTTCTTGTTAGACAAAGTTCTGAACCAGGGGCCATCAAGTTTCTCAGCAGCAGTGGTCTGAAACCCAGTTAAGAACAGTGGAATCCCGAAGTGGCTGGCTCATTATATGCATAACCATGTACAGTAGAAATCTGATTTAATGCCATCTCCTGACACCATGTGACAAAGGAGATGGGAAGGCACAGTGTCTGGATACTGCACCATGGACAGCTTAAATCAAACCAAGAGAGAAGAACACATAAGCTTTGGACTGCTCTATATTTAACTAGATGAATTTAGTCAGTACTACGTCTATCAACTCAGATTCCAAATGAGGGGAGAGTAGCAGTGGTTACACAGCGGCTCTGCTGTCAGTTCTAAGGATTTCAAATCTCAGTTCTGCTCCTTATGAGCTCTGTGATTTTGGATGAAGTTGCTTATCCCAAATGAGATACTGTGTACAAAGCCGGTAGGACCGTGGGTAGGACACGGTGAGCACCTAGTAACATACTACGATTAAACCTTTTACATACGCAGGCATCTAATGATAATACATTTTTACATTACGTTTAAATAATACAATTACATTCAATTCACTTAATTAGTAAATTAAATTAATTTTCATAACATCCCTGCCAAGGAGTTATTACAGTAGCTTTTTACAGATGAGGGTTCAGGTTCACCTGACTCAAGTCTTGGTCCTTTAAACATTCCTCCATGGGTTTTCCAGATTAGAAGGGCCCGACCTGCTAAGCAGAAGAGTCCAGAGGCAATGAAGAAAAAAGTACCAGGGTCTGTGTGTTAGGGAGGGCAGTGAACCCCCACTATCTCTATTTGTATTAATAGTATTCAGATGAAATTCAGAGCATACAAAGAGACTGCATACTGTGAGTTAGCAGCCAGGAAGCTCTTCAATATTGCCAAGTTAGAGAGGGCTTTTCTTTTGTGTCGGTTTTGGATGGCAAACCTGGAGAGTTTATCTGTAGGGCTGTTTTCCCAAGGCCTTCAAAACAGAGCCAGTGCAAACCACACATCCCAGGCAGACACTTCAACGTCAGCTTCTGTTGTTTCAGCCCCGAGGTGCTTTCCATGCCAGCAGGCGGCCCTTTTGTGTTTGTGCAGCTCCATCCTGGGCCACGGTTCCTTTAGGTGTGTTCACTATCTCCAGTTCAGCTGCCTCCTCTCCGGCTACAATAACTCTTGGCTTATGTACTAAGAAAATGTTGCAATTGTAATTTTGCAGCGGTAGCGTTTTTGGAACCAGATGTCCAATTCTCTATGCTTTGCATATTTATGGCATTGTTCTCATTAGTAATGTCCTGTATAACTCTCTCACATCTCAGCCCTAGGGCTTCCCTGCATCCAGCCACATTCTCTTGTTGGGGTCCCCCCTCTACCTGTCAAATCCAATTCCTCTCCTCTCTGCAATAATAGTAATAGTAATAATAACAACAGCAATAATAATAACAAAATGATCCCTTCCTGGCTCTTGGGAAGGACTTTCAAATGTCTTGCTATCAACTGTAGCAGAGGGTCAGCAAGAAAGCATGGTGAAAAAGGAGGAAAATAAGAGTATACCAAGAGCAAACAGCAGGAGACCTCCGTTTTCCTGACTCTATGTAGAAAAGGTACATTCTAAGTCTCGTTTGAGACCGTTGGGACCCCAGGGTCATAGAGCACACATAAATTTTCTGGGCTTTACTTTGATCATGCCAAGACGGAGAGCAGGACCACATCTTTAGCACGTGATCCAAACCAGCAGGCATCATCCTCATTATCAACTAGCCTTCAGAGAAGAAACCTCTCACTCAGGTTTCTCCCCATTCACACCCACAGCTACCTCCAAGAGCTCCGGGACTCAGCCTCACCAAGTCTCGGAACAATTTCGTCTGATACCACCTGTACGTCAAAAATCACAGCACCACACACATGAGTACTTACTTACAAGGTTCTTTCACGCTAATGAAAAATCCTCAAACAATCAAGGCAAATCCTGTTTTGGCCACCTCCAAAATAAATCCACACATACCCCACCTCCATCGAAGAAAGATGTGCGTTCTAATCTAAAGTAAACCCTGAGATCTGTGAACCCGCTCTTCCAATGGGTTATAGATACTCCCCCAAGTCTCTCTAGATTCTTGAAGACTCAAGTTCACCTGGACCAAGCTGGACATCCAACCTCCCCTGAAACCCTGGCGAAGTTCCAGAATCAATGAATCTCCTCACTACTTTCTCACCTTGGTCATCCCAGCACATGTGAAAAAGAAAAAACATATATATCTAATTTTTATATACTATAATTATATAACATACAATTTTATATATAGGTACAATTTTTCTTCTTTTAGTTAGTAGAATCTTTTTTATTCAGGAAAAAAAAAAACACAAAAAAAACAGAAAAGTTTTCCAACCACACAAAGAAGGGTAGGGGGAGGTGTCTGTCCATCCAGCCCAGCCTTCAGCCCATGTGGTTTCGGCAGCAATAAGGGATGTGGAAGGAGTAGTGGATCCCAAAATAAAAATGGTGTACGTGTGTATATGGAAAGGAGATGGGTGCAAAAACAGTGGGGAGTGGAGAGGAGGGAGACAGACAAAAAAAAAAATTATATATATATAATATTTTATAAATATGACTATGCTGTAAAATCAAATTTCATCCTAAAAATATGAACCACCTATAGTAAAAGCCTAATATGTGCCACTGTCCCATTAAACAGGACGTCAAGGCTCTCCCCATTGATATGTGTATAAAGAACCTCACTATAGTTTTGACCTTGCAATTCTCAGCAGAACCTCCTAAGTGGAATAAGAATATGAAATTTATTACAGATCATTTCTCTTAAGAGCCTGAGACTCAGAAAGGAAGCAAGACAAAGGAGATTGTCAGGGGCAGGTTTTCTATTCAATGGAATATTATTCAACACTTAATATCCCTTGGGCAGCCACAACTTTCCGGGCTCTAGGTAATACTCAAATTGTTGCCTTCATTCCCAGAATTGGGGAACACTCAAGTTCAAGGCCTGTGTCACCACAACCCTCCAGGATGTAAGAGTCACACTTCACCTCTGTACTTTTCAAAGTTATTGACCAAAGCAATACGATGCATCATATTCACAAAATACTTCCTATACTGAAGACCTGGGCACAATTTTGAGACATTTTTTCCATTTTTTTTTTTCTTTTTGCTAAGCTTATGTATTTAAGTCAACAGAACAGTATATTTTGACTTTTGAAATAATGTGGCATGAGTACCGACTGTCCTGGTTTCTTTTCTTGATCAGGATTTCTGTAATAAGTTTAAGAAAAATGCTAGTCATTTTAGCCTAGAGGGATACTTAGCCTGAATATCAGCTGGAGAAACTCTAAATGTCCCAAGAAACCTCACTCAAGACTGTCCTCTAAGGCAGCATGACTCGAGTATCATGCAGTTCCTTTCTATGTGGAGGCCAGGAATAGACCGTGAAAATAATCTCTTCAAAAATTCTACCGCGTAAATATATGGACTCCCAAATAATTTCCCACAGCATTTTCTGAATTCAATTTCTTTGACTAAAACAACTAAGAAACTGGGACCCCAATTAATCCCTTTTACATTGTGCTCTAGAATTAAACTTGTAATTTAAATGTTGTTACACAATTAAATGTTACATAAAGTATGGATATTTTGAATACACAGCTAATGCGATAAATGTCCTGCAGGGAAGAAACAAATCTGTCTTTGTGGTGGCTTCTACCACCACCCCTCCACGTAAGCCATTCTTGCTGATATGACCATGGCCTCAATGCTGCCAAATCCAACTGAGGATTTCAATCCGCCACTTACCTGACTTTCAACAGCGTCCACCACAGTTGACCACTCCCTGCTTCCAGCGGCACTCTTCCCTCCTAGGGCATCGCGCAGTCTCCTTGCTGTCCTTCTACCTCTCTTGCACGCCGTTTTAGCCTTGGTTTCCGACTCCTCCCCTACCTGACCTCTAAATGCGGCAATTTGCCAGGGCAGAGTCTTGGAATCTCTTTTCTTCCAACTCTATGCATTTGCCCAAAGTGATCTCAGGCATTCCCATTGCTTTAAATACCCCACCAGCCACTCATGAATTTATAACTTCAGCCCAGACCTATTTACTGGCTCCAGACTCATTTACTTAATTACCTACTTGTCATCTCTAAGGCTGGCTCACGGGCATCTGAAACTTAACCTGTCTCCAGCTGAATTCTTGATCTCTAGGCAACGGCCTCTCCATCCATACTCACATTCTGGGGTCTTGGGAGTCATCCTCAACGCTCCCGCACCCCACCTGTCTCTCCATCCCCTTCTCTCCCCACCACCGTCTAATCCAAGTGTCCACTGTCTCTTGCTGGCTCATCACACCAGTCTCCCAAGCCACTGTCACTGCTTTCACTCTTTCACCCCATCCTTTCTCCAGCAACAACCGGAGAGAGCTCTTCAAAGTACAATTCTCATCACATTACTCCCAACACAATCTTAAAACCTTCCAAAGGCTTACATTGAGAATTTTTTTTAATATTTATTTTATTTATTTATTTGGTTGTGCCAGGTCTTGGTTGCAGCAGGCAGGCTACTTAGTTGTGGCTGACTGGCTCCTTAGTTGTGGCATGCAAACTCTTAGTTGCAGCATGCATGTGGGATCTAGTTCATTGAGAGATCGAACCCGGGCCCCCTGCATTGGGAGAATGGAGTCTTAACCACTAGCCACCAGGGAAGTCCCATACACTGAGAATCTTTAACAAAGTCTATGAGCTTGGAGATTGATGGCATAAACTCTCAGATGAGAATACTTTTTCTTTTTCACTGATGTATAGCTCTATGAATTTGTATATATGTATGTCCCCATGTAACTCCCACACACAGCAAGATACAGAACATGTCCTATACTCCAGATAGCTCATCCTCTGCCCTGTCCCCACTCTTTCCAGAGGTAACCACTATTCTGGCCTTTATTACAATGGATTCGTTTTGCTTGTCCTTGAACATCATATAAATTGGCTTACAGAGATGAATTTTTTCTAAACTATATCAAACTCTTCAAATGCTCCTGCATGTTAACGATGAGACCAGCTTTAAGACGATAACATCCCAACGATGAGACCAGCTTTAAGACGATAACATCCCAGAGTCACCTAAAGTCAGGTGTTCAGCTCCAGCGCCTCAAGTCCCCAAAAGAGCTTGTTAATTAACAAGTGAGAATGAAATCCACACAGCACTCCAGGTTGAGCTGTCCCCGTGAATTGTCCCTAGGTATTTAAGACAACACAGGGATTAATACTTCTACTCATGGGCTTTGAGCCAATCTGGATAACTAATCTTCTAGGCAAATGCAGTCAGAGTACTCTTTTGATTTAAACAGAGACTTCAAACTGACAGAAATATGACAGCATGAGCAAAGTGTACAGTTACAATCTTAATAGTGGAGTGAGACTTTATCAGGCTTAAGGTCTTACCAGGAGAGCTGTGTTACAAGTATTAGGAATTAACGAGGATGAACTGGGGTGGGGCAGCTTAAAGCTAGAAAAAGCCTCACCAGCACCCATTCCCCATTATAACTTTACCCTGGAGCAAGGCTATTAAATCTCTATTTTCAAGGCACAGTCCCTGATTTGTCCTCTGTCCAGAATAAGGGTCAATTCCAATAAAAAGCCCAAGGAAGTCAAGCTCCTGGAATGTATCAACCTCTCCTGAGACCTGAAATCCAAAGAGACACCTCCCCAGGGTTGGGAATTTCTGAAGCCTTTGAGAGGGAAGCAGAGTCCCAGGGACTTGTTTTTGCTGATGGTCAAATACCCCTCCCCAGGATCAAGAAGAGAAATCCTAAACCTAAATTAGGATTGACTGGGAGTATTTTGAAGACTTACCAAAGTCTGGAAGAATTGACAAAACAAGTCTTACCAAGCATCTCCGCTACTAGAGTCTCGTACCTCTGCACCCTTTGGTACCTCAGTTAAACATGTGCTAAGTGTATCAGCTGGTGAGGCCTGCTGATGCTGGCTAAGTGGCAGGCATGTGTTTCGATGGCATGATTCCTGACGTATGCAAGGCATACAAAAAATGTTGGTGACTGATACCCTGAAGGAATTACCACCAACCACAGTTTTGTTTCCTAAGCATGAAAGAGAAAAAGAATGGCTCACTCTTCCGTCTGAAGTGTTGCGAGGGTGGGGGAAGCAAAGGATAAGAAAGTCATGTGGATAAAATCTCCATCACCCCATCCTCCTGTCGATGAATTAAACCAGAGTGCTTCTTATAGGAAAAAAAAAAATCTATTCCTTTAGAATTTGTAATAACATATAAGTCTACTTTCTCTTCCTTTCTCTACATAAATCTCCCTTGAACCACTGTGCTAGTAAATTTCAAATAGCCTGGCTTAAGATGCATGGGAAAACCTTCCAGATCCTCTGGTAAATGAAGCCACAGGTGGGAGGGAAAGTCCCAGGCAGGGCCAGACACCCTCGGCTATGTTCTTGAGCAGTGACTGCTGTGGAAATTGACAGTAAGCCCACCTAAGCTAGGATCTCAACCACTTTCTTGTCCCCTGTTACTTCAATCCTGTGTTAACTGAACGCTAACCGGAGTCAGATGACTAAGATTGCTGTTACCGATAACATCGTTAAGGTACTAAAATTGCTGTTGTTGCTATCACCCTCAATGTACAAACGCAGGTTGTTTCTCCGGGGCAAGATGAGCTCACAGACCCCTGAGCCATGGACCACCTGGCCAGAGATTCGTAAACCGGAGACATCCTGACTCTCGAAGCCGCAATAAAGAATTGTCACAGAAATGTCACAAGATGTAACTAATCCCAGTTTCTTTGTTCCTCCCTTTTAAAATATTCCTAACTCAGACACCAAGATGGAGTGGATCTGAGGCTTGTCTACCACTCCCTTGCTTGGCACCCTACAAATAAACCCTTACTTTGCCACAGACATCCACTATCAGAGTTTGGTTACACCCCGTGGGCACACGAGCCCGTTGTTCAGCATCATAACTAAAAACGAAATTCCCTCTAAAAACAAGCTTTCGTGTTCTAAAACTTGAGACTAAAGAAGCCACACAAGACATTGTGTAAAATGAAGAGAGGGGAAAGAAAAGGGGAGAAAAAAAAAAGGTAACCCAGGTTAAAACTTGTAATGGGGCTTTGGAGGAAACTGCAACCTCCATTGGTTTATTTAACTTTTAAATCTTATTAAATTTGTTAGATGCATGTTAGCATTCATGGTTCATTTACTTTTATTCTGACTTCTATATATAAGCACTCTATGAACCCTGATAAATGACTTAAAATCTTGTTTGACTTCAATAAAGAAACTAGCATGTTAATCTTAAAAATTCTACCCATAGAAATGAATGAAAGCTCATTTTCCGCCAAGCTCTACTCCCTGCAAGTACACCTCCCCAGTGCCTGGCCCCTCCCTGCCATCCTTGTTCTTTTCTTTGGCTCTGTGTTTATAAAACCTGGCATCTTCTCAAACCCCTTAGATCTGGATCTCTTACAAAAACAAACAGAAGCTACCTGGGGCCCTTGATTCCCACTTACATTCTTTCCATGCCAAGGGTCAGAGGATGTCAGAGCTGGTGGCAGACAGTCAAGCCCAGCAAGAGAGGGCCCTTATCTACCAATGCAGTGTTTTCCTGTCTCAGAACACGCCAGTATTTATTTCTGAAAATTATAAATGGAAACATATGTAACTGCCTCAAATCAGAAACTAATAAATCTAAAAGCTGAGCCAGAGCTGTGGCAACAGGTATACAAGAGCTCATATGAAGCTCATAAAAAAGTAGGCAGTGGGTGCCGTACCACTGATATTCTAGAACATGACTGTATTCACATTTGAGAAGTGTGGACTTAGAATAAAATACTGAAGACATGGCTTTCCAGTTTATTAAATATTTTTTAAAAACTAAGAGATAACAAACTATTTGCATCTAAAGTCAACACTCAGATTATTATTATTATTTTTTTTTCTGTGGCACGCGGGCCTCTCACCGCTGTGGCCTCTCCCATTGCGGAGCACAGGCTCCGGACGCGCAGGCTCAGCGGCCATGGCTCACGGGCCCAAGCCGCTCCGCGGCATGTGGGATCTTCTCAGACCGGGGCACGAACCCGTGTCCCCTGCATCGGCAGGCGGACTCTCAACCACTGCGCCACCAGGGAAGCCCCAGCACTCAGATTATTGAACAGCTATGTAGGAGCCTCAAATCAGCAATATTAAATTTGATATATCACTTTAAATAACTTTCTGCAATATAATCTACCTATAGTGAACTGCATCCATTTAAAATGTACAAGTAAAGGAATTCTAAACCATGTACACATCTGTACAATCTCAATCACATTTAAGATGTAAAACATTTCAATCGTTTCTATGTTTCCTCATTCATGGCCTCATTTCCTAATTTCTCCTTTCTCAATCATTCCATTGTTTCCTCTTTTGTGTCTGGCTTCTTTTCCTTAACACAATGATTTTGACATTAATCCATTATGTTGCTTGTATCATTAGTGTATTCATTTTTATTGCTGAGTAGTATTCCATTGAGTGGATATGCCATATTTGCTTACCATTTCATCTTTTGATGAACATGTTGGCTGTTGCCAAGTTTTAACCAATATGAATAAAAGTATTTGAGATTTCAAAAAAAAAGTAGGCAGTGGGTGGAAAAGGAAGACATAATCTATATGACCTACACAGCATCTGGAAAACCAAGACAAGTTTGATAGCTAGGTGATTTGATCACGTGGAATGCATATTTAAATAATTAGCAATTCACATTAAAGCACTGCTGCCTTTTAAGTGATTAGTTGGTTTGTAGCTTTCTAAACAGGCTTTGGTAAAGAGTAATGTCAGTTTCATATGAACCCCACTAACTACACACATATGCCAATTCCATCTGTAAGTCCTACAGCCCACCTGTAGTCATCTAAATTAGTTTGTCCGTTTTTGAGCCCCCAAGAAGATGAAAATTGGTCGTTGGGAGGCAAAAAACATCTTACATATAACAACAGGTGGTGGCCCTCCAAAGCTCAATCCTGCTTGACGAGATCTTATTCCTTAGTATTTAATTTCTCTCATTAGAAAGAATTTAAATTAATTTTCTCCCCTTGGGGAGGGAGAAATAATGAAAAAAGAAGTTGAGAAACTACTCTGGATACTTAGAATTGTAGATGAGCATATAGGGAAGAAAATGAGCAAAGGAAAGCTCAGTAAAACCTGCAGACACTAAATAAAGTAAGCTAAAACAATCTAATAGCCGGATCCTGTAATAAAACAGAGCAGAACTAGAGAAATCCCAACGGCAGGTTATGACACAGCATGAGAAACTCTGAGCTTGAAGTCAGAAGATCTGCATTGAGTCAGCTCCTAACGCATGATTAGTACTTGTGTGACCTTAGAGAAAAGTTAATTATTAATTGTGGTCTTTCCTCTTTTCTGTAAAAAGAATGAAAACGCCAGATTCACAAGGTAATTGCAGCGATTAAATGAGATCATATTAGTGACGCACTTTACAAACAAGAAGATCCTATTCAGTTGAAAGGTAACACCACTCGACAGAACTATTTGAACATTGGAAAGCGCCGTGTGAGCAGAGGATTATATTACTAAGCCCATAGTTGACACTGCTATGGATTATTGCTTCAAGATGATGTTAGACTGAGTGTGAAACGGCTGCTCGTAGGGATAGGGTGTCCTATGTAAATAAAACAAAACAAAACAGGAATGACCTAACAAAACTGATCTATTCTATTTTAACGGGATAGGGAGAGACATTCAGACCACAGAGAAGTGATGAGAGAAAATCTCCTTTCTTATTTTTCTTCCATCAACCAAACCAGCGGTTCTCAGCTAGCTACACTTTGAATCACCTGGGGCACTTTTGAAAACTCTTCAAAAATGTCTGAACCTGAAGACTGTGAGAACTCTATAAATATTTATTGAATAAGTGAGCGCTGGCAAGCTTGCAGTGAGATAAGCATTCTCATACACTACTAGTGGGAATGTAAATTAATATAATCTTTAAAGAAAGCAATCTGTTAATATGTACCAATTTTTTTCATTTTGTTTGGTTTTAATTTTGTTTTTTTTTTGTTTTGTTTTGTTTTGTTTTTAAGATGTTGGGGTAGGAGTTTATTAATTTATTTATTTTTGCTGTGTTGGGTCTTCGTTTCTGTGCGAGGGCTTTCTCTAGTTGTGGCAAGCGGGGGCCACTCTTCATCGCCGTGCGCGGGCCTCTCACTATTGCGGTCTCTCTTGTTGCGGAGCACAGGCTCCAGACGCACAGGCTCAGTAGTTGTGGCTCATGGGCCTAGTTGCTCCGCGGCATGTGGGATCCTCCCAGACCAGGGCTCGAACCTGTGTCCCATGCATTAGCAGGCAGATTCTCAACCACTGCGCCACCAGGGAAGCCCCTGCTTTTGTTTTAAAGTTCATCCCCTTGGTTGACTAATTCTATGTCTAAGAACCCACACCAAGGAAATAATCAAATAGAGGAACAAAAATGTACACATAAGGATCCCTATCACAGTACCATTTTATGTTGGGATATTACCCCATTCAGGATAGCTGGACTTGCCTTGAACATGCATTAAACACTTGTGCTCTGCAGACCCTATGTTATAGGTGGGTAAACAAAAGAAGCAATAAATCATAACAAGGTGCTATATTTTGGCCAGGTGTCATCTCAACACAAATCAGCCACCCTGCAGCTCATCAATATTTCAAAAAGTTGAGAACCTGACAGTCAGTTCAGGTCTGGTCAGGTCATACCTTAGCCTTCCATTATCCTGGTGATCTCAACTAATCTCAAGATCAAATGGCAAAAAAAAAAAAAAAAATCAAATGGCAGACAATGAGCAATTAAAGCATCGTAAAGAAACGTAATCTTGCAGGTGAAGGCAGGACAGGGAGAAAGAGAATCACCTCCACCTCACTGGCTTTCTTTTTAAACTTCCAATCTTCTCAAGTCAGGACTCCCCAGGATTTGCAGCTCATTCCCAGCCTAGGACTCTCCACCACAAATGACAAGCATCCTCAAGGGATTCATTGTTCCCTTATCCCGAAGAACCCCACTGAAAAGCTGCTGAAATCACTGCAAGCCTTCCATCAGCCCTCCCTTCCTGCCGGCTACACGTTACAAATATTCCCTCAGAGCAATAAGAAGGATTCATTTTAAAAAGAAAAAAAAATGAAGTTCTATGCCGGAGACTAAATTGTGAGCTCTCTGGTTTTTAGTGCCAATGATCCAAAATATAAGAATGATAACCTAGAGGGCAAAAGGGCCCTTTATCAAATGTGTTTATCGAGTAGATTAAGCACCTGCTTACCAAATGAGTCAGACGTCATAGCTCATGAGCCACGTAGCTCTGGTCCACAGTAATGTGGACGATATACAAGCAACCAAATATATAACGATAAACAGCATACGTGTAGTGCTTGATACGTCTCAAAGCACTTTCACACGTAACTTATCGTTCAATCCTCACATTAACCCCATAAGGCAAGCAGAAAGATTTAGCAAAGACAGGCACAGAGATCTGGGTTAGCTGACTTGCCCAATTTCCAGAGGCAATTGATGAGGGAAGGCATCAATACTCAAATGGAGCTCCTGCAGCTTTCCTCTCGCCATGCCCTATCACACTAGGGGAGCACATGTAAATCTGGTGCTATGAGTAAGTGAGGTGTGGGATAGCGAGGTGTGGGACCGAGACCAAGAAGCAAGACTGCTTACTTCAGGTCCCAGTGCCATCACCTGTGGGCAGTGTGATTTGGGACCAATTAGTAAAACATGCTGTGCATTAGTTTCCTCATCTGCCAAGTGGGGATAATAAGCGCATGCAGCCTCAGAGTAATTATGAGGGTCATGTATAAAGGGCTGAGCACAGTGACTGTCACATAGCAAAAGGTTCAGTAAACATTAGCTACCATAATTATGCGGATCAGATTCTCTGCTTAATCAAGATAAGATGCAAATATACTGGGACTTCTCTGGTGGTCCAGTGGTTAAGACGTCACCTTCCAATGCAGGGGGTGCAGGTTCCATCACTGGTTGGGGAGCTAAGATCCCAAATGCCTCGTGGCCAAAAAACCAAGACATAAAACAAGCAATATTGTAACAAATTCAATAAAGACTTTAAAAATGGTCCACATCAAAAAAAAAATCTTTAAAAAAAAAGATGCAAATATACTGAGTCCTTCTGCATATTAGGTGTGTGTTACGTGCTGTATTAGTTTCCTATTGCTGCTGTAACAAATTACCACATGCTTAGCTGCTTAAAAATGACACAAGTTTATTATCTCTTCGTTCTGGAGGTCCAAAGTCTGAAATAGGTCTTACTGGGCTAAAATCAAGTGTCAGCAGAGCTGCATTCTTTCTGGAGGCTCTAAGGGAGATTCTATTTCCTTGCTTTTTCTAGCTTCTAGGGGCCACCTGCATTCCTTGGCTGGTGGCTCCTTCCATCTTCAAAGCACATCATTCCAACTTCTGCTTCTACTGATTATCTCCTCTCTCCCCCCCTTCCCTCATCACATGACGTTCTCTGCCCTGAGCCATCTGCTTCCTTCTAATAAGGACCCATGATTACAGTGGGCCCACCAGGATAATCACCTCATCTCAGGATCCTTAGCTTAATCACATTTACAAAATCCCTTTTGCTATGTAAGGTAACACTCACAGGTTCCAGGGATTAGGGCGTGGACATTTTGGAGGGACCACTATTTAGTCTACCACAGATGTCAGGGATACAAGAATGAATCTGATACAACTGCTGAGCTCAAGGAGTCCACAGACTATTGAATAAAACAGACATATTTTTAAAAAAAAAAAAATTCTAGTGCACATCAGACACCACTCAGGGCTATTGGAAAAGTATAAACAAAGTGCTCTGGGGTAACAGAAGATGGATCCATGTATCTCAACCAAGAAAGGAAGAGAGGGCCTCATGACGAGAGTGATGCAGGCATAGAACTGGGCATTGATACCTGCTTAAACTTGCGGTCAAGGGCATCCAGGGAAAGTGCATTAAAAAGTTGGGAATATTGAACAGGCTGGTGTGATTAAAGCCTGGGAGACAAAAGGAGGAGGAAAACGACAGAAGATAACCCTTTTCCTCTACCTCCCAAGATTCTTACACTTCCCCAGGTAGAATGACAGGAATATTTATTCTCCTCTTAAGTTTATGAACAGATAACAAAAGACTGAAAAATACTAATACCTAAAATAAAATCAATATTCCATAACTGGATACACACACGTATGTTCCTACATGTGTATACATGTATATGCATGTATGCACGTACATGCGTATATGTGTATATATGTGTACACGTGTGTGTCCAACTAAGATACATATATTTTATATATATATAAAATATACAAAAAAACATATATATCCTGGTTATATCTGGTTAGGCCTCTATCCTACCCTTTTTGTATCCCACATCTAGCTACACATGCCCTTCATCCTAATCATATTCAAACACACATGACCTCCTCCAGTTGACCATGCTGCCTTCTGCTTAATGCCTGTGTTTTAGTTCACAGTCTTCCTTCTTCCTTCTTGTCCTCCCCAGGGCAGATGGCCCCCTTCAGCTGTCATCTTCTAGTTAAGGCTTCCCTGATCTCAACTGACTGCTCCCTCCTTTGTGTCCCATGGCACCTTCTATCATGATGTCTATAACTCTTTATTGGAAGTTTCTTATAGATCCGTATCTCCCTAGTTTTAAGTTTCCAGAGGTAGAACAGGCAGGTACCCAATTGATATTTGTTGACTGAATGAGTGAACATGGTGATAGAAGAAACATCAAGTTCATTATTCAGTCTCTCTAAGGCAAAGATATATTCTTTCCCTCAAAATCCATTTATAGGCCCAGAGAACAATTTTTGTTTATTGACTATCAATAATTAAAGGTAAGAATGTCCAAAGGTAGTGCTGTTTTTGAAATATAAAATATTCCATGACTTAAGGGGCAAAGAATGAACCACGTACACAATATGGTCGGTAAAACTTATTTGATTAAAATTTTTAAATTTTATTTATTCTGCCATTATGTTAAAAAAAAGAGTAGAAATTAAACTATCACCATCTTAAATTTCACGCCGCAATAGGATTATAATTTGTAATAGTAAAACAGTGGGACATTTTTTTTTTTTTTTTGCGGTACACGGGCCTCTCACCGCTGTGGCCTCTCCCATTGCGGAGCACAGGCTCCGGACGCACAGGCTCAGCGGCCATGGCTCACGTGCCCAGCCGCTCCGCGGCATGTGGGATCCTCCTAGACCGGGACACGAACCCGTGTCCCCTGCATCGGCAGGCGGACTCTCAACCACTGCGCCACCAGGGAAGCCCGGGACATTTATTTTTGTTCCATGTGTGCTGAAACAGCTACAGCTTTACTCTTCAGGGATATATTTATGGCCATATCAGTCAACAAGCCCTGAGAAACACCTCTCAGGGAATATGATCACCGCTGATGGCAGAAATAAATTAATAAGCATGCTAATGTGTGCTGGGTGAGATTGTTATTAATGTGTTCGCCTACAGAGCCACCCCGAAGCACACTCAAATGAACCCTGAAAAAGAGTGTCAGGGAAATGTGTCTAAATCCTCCCTCAGGTGGCGCAGTGGTTGAGAGTCCGCCTGCCGATGCAGGGGACACGGGTTCGTGCCCCGGTCCGGGAAGATCCCACATGCCGTGGAGCGGCTGGGCCCGTGAGCCATGGCCGCTGAGCCTGCGTGTCCGGAGCCTGTGCTCCACAACGGGAGAGGCCACAACAGTGAGAGGCCTGCGTACCACAAAAAAAAAAAAATAAAGAAAGAAAGAAAATAATAAATCCTCCCTCAATCTTAGGAGATAAGGCCTTTTCCAGCAAAAATTGCTTACTCAGTGTCAATTATAATGCAAACATCAGACTGTGATCTAGGCACTTGAAGTTAAAGCTCATAAAGCTCTCTTCAGTAGGAGAAAAATCCAATTCAATGGTTAAATGCCAATCAGGGTGGGATAACTAGGCAGCTACTGAAAACACAAGATTTAGAAATCCACTGCAATTCCTTTGGGGACGCATTACTGCCAAATGGCTGTCAGAAGCAGAACGTAAGTGAGTTAGCACCATTATCTTGGGGGAAACAAAAGAATGACTTCTATTTAAGTGAACACACAGAGGATCCCAGTAAATTTTTGAAAAGTTACACGTTAAATGGGTTTGGAAAACTTTCTTAGCCTAATAAATATGTGCAAATGAATTTGGGTAATGAAAACAAATTAGGAAATAAGTCAAAACCCAAAGTACATTTTTCTCCAACTATTATACATATGTTATACATACATAAAGAATCAAATATCTCCTAAGGGGCTTCCCTGGTGGCGCAATGGTTGAGAGTCCACCTGCTGATGCAGGGCACACGGGTTCGTGCCCCGGTCCGGGAAGATCCCACATGCTGCGGAGCGGCTGGGCCCGTGAGCCGTGGCCACTGAGCCTGCGCATCCGGAGCCTGTGCTCGCCAACTGCAGAGGCCACAACAGTGAGAGGCCCGCATACCAGAAAAAAAAAAAAAAAAAATCTAAGGTAGTCATGAAATTTTGGACTCATGACTGATCTATTCATCCTGAGAAAACATTTAGCCTTTAGAAAAGGGTATTATCTCCTGGGCCAAAAGCAGACTGTGAGCTTCATCATTTGACCTTTTCATCTGCCTTCTCCCAAGCTGTCACCTCTCTGCATTCTGAAAAGGACGAGGAGCATCACTGGGGCTCAAGGGAAAAGACCAGAAGAGACCTGCTCTCAATCACTAACGCAGGAACTCTCCTTCTGTCCACACTATGTCTTGTCCCAGGTTCTTCACCAACCATGAAAAGCAATGGCAGGCAAAGTAGAAGTGACAGGAAAAAGTAGGCATCTGGAAGAGGCCAGTAGTCATGGTTGGTAAGAAAAAGGTGATGTGCCCACATGTGGGCAAGGAAAACATCTCATATGTTTCAAGCTTCATTGATTCTCCTTTTACCAATACATAGGAAAGGAGCCCAATGACAAGTATTGTACAGTGTGGTCCTACCCGCAGCCACAGCTGATTGGTCTAAGTTGACATCTGTCTCAGGCTGGGCCAATCAGCTCTATTCTTCAGGATTATTGATTCTGGAAACAGAAGAGCATGAGTCAGTCCCACATAGTGGCATAAAATATGGGATGTGTGTATCTCAGGAGCATTTGCAGTCACCTTCTCTACACCTGGGCTGCAGTAAGAAAGAATGAAACCAAGGAGGTGAGAGAAATCAAGAGATGGGGAGAGAGTATTGGATACAGACCCAGCTATAGCCTTGGTCTACCAGCAGTTTCACTGTCTGACTCTTCCTTCAATTATTCTCCATTTATTCATGTAAGGGAGGGGTGGCAGAGTCCAACAACATAAAAATGTACTCTTACTCAAGCACACAGACCCAGAATGCAGAGGTGAATCATTACAGAGTCCAAGAAGAGTAAGTTAGGAGTAAGAAAAAGATCCATTCTCCTCCACATCCGAGATAATCCTTGAAAAATAAATTTTCCTAAATTAATTTGAGTTGGTTTTTGCTGCTTGTAAATAAGAATCTAAATACTTGATAAAAATAATAAAAAGGTTTTATGCCTGAGTACCTTTGACTATAATAGGAGACTCAGAGGGATGAGTAGCTTGAGAAGGAAAGATCTCCACGACCCTACAGCCATCTGAGCGTGCACAAGTCCTTTGTCTTGTTGATTGTGGGGTTCTTTAGGAACTGATTACTCATGTGTATGTATATTATGTACATATATATATGCATGTAGGTTTATGCCTATTATGTCTTAGCACCAGAAGTTAAAGCCAACATCTGCTCTCCCTGATTCAGTGCAATCGAGAGATAATGTGAGATTACTGTGGAGGAGTAACAAGAACAATTTTGCAGCCCTCAGAGCAATTTCAAAAGTTTATAATTTTCGGGCTTCCCTGGTGGCGCAGTGGTTGAGAGTCCACCTGCCGATGCAGGGGACACGGGTTCGTGCCCCGGTCCGGGAAGATCCCACATGCCGCGGAGTGGCTAGGCCCGTGAGCCATGGCCGCTGGGCCTGCGTGTCCAAAGCCTGTGCTCCGCAGCAGGAGAGGCCACAACAGTGAGAGGCCCGCCTACCGCAAAAAAAAAAAAAAAAAAGTTTATAATTTTCTAAAACTATATGCAAGACTTTGAGAAAGCATTTAAAATGCTAATGGGATAAGCATTATGGGTGAAAGCATAGAACATGTTGATGTGATAAGATTGATTAGACCAGGTCTTATGCAAGCAATTAGAATAGACACTTGAAGGCAGATTTAATTCCTATCATATCAATGTAAACTATGTACCTTAGCAAAAAGTAATGTCACAAAAAATGCATAATGATATTAACAAGTCTTGATATTTAGATACAGAACACTGAGACTCATGCTAGTTTTCTTGGTCACATCTGGGCAGCCTATTCTACCAGCCTGAAAAATTAAAAACACTCTGAACTAACATTCAGTCTTACTTTGAAAAGAGGAAGCCATTTACCAGGAATGAGTTTTGTCCCACAGGAAAAATATAATTAATTTAGGCAACTTTTAATTAAACAAATTCTAGTTCTCTTTAGAACAGTGTCTCAACAGCTACTTCAAAACACACAAATACCTGACAGCTAACTGTCCATGGGTCCTCAAACCTCCCAAATCTGTCAGTTCTCAGAGCTCAAGAGCTCCCAAGGCAAACAAATCTTCACTTCCTGAGTGAGTAAGCGGAAGAGACAGTTTTTAGCAGACTCTACCATTATAAAAGGCAATACTGTCCAGGAGAGCTTCTTCTCCAGATTTTGCAAATTATTAACACTCCTGAACATCTATTTAAACTTGAAACAGACTGGCTTTTTCATACAGTAAAGGGTCAATTTCTCTCCCAGATCCCTTATACCACAAAGTGGAGAGGAAGGGTGAGCACAGGTGGTTGAGGGACTCACTTCACAACTTTCCACCAACATAGATGCATTCCTTAACACAGAGGGGACCAAGGGGCCAGAGAGAGCCAGCTGTGGCTCCATCTAAGTCTCTTGTTCCTCCAGGTGCTGAGGCTCTGCACCTCTATTTTAAAAGGCTTTGCCTTATTCTCTTAAAATGCCATAGGGAAGAAGTGACCTAAGTGGCCTGAGCTAACAGGAGCAACCTCCATGGCCACCAGCATCACCACCCCACCTCTTACCTGCCTTAAGCACCAGTGTGATCTGTCCATAGATATGGTGCACAAAGCATGTGGGGAGGACAGGGGACCAGGAGGAAAGAAGCACAGGATCTTCTGTTTGCATCTTTCTGACACCAGTCCCTACCTAGTTATACCTTCTTGTGCCGGACTTCAGGATAGAACTCCTTTTAAAAATAGCAAAACACACTGCTAAAGGTTTTCTGAATGAAGCTTCAGTCCCCTGCACAGAGGGCAGAACCACTGCGCCGGGTTCCTCCTTAAGCAACGATCTTTGTCACAGGCTCCCCTGCTTTTACCATCATCTGACTGGTGCCAGAAAGTTTTGATTTACAAGCTGGAGAGTCAGTGAAAAGAGCCCTTAAAACGTTTCAAGGAGCAGATTTTTTTTTTTTTAATGAGCATATTTAGGTTGTTATGAGTCAAGTTCAAAACTCAAGTCACATGAACAATTTTTATAGGGGGAGGAGTACCCTGATGCTCAAATTCATTTGCCTCCCATTTGAAGTAATTCATCTTTAAAATTTCTGTGAAAATGCTACAGAGTTGCCCAGAAAACGGCACAACCATCTGTAAGTAAAAACAAAAGCTCTCTATAGTATATATCACAGGTTCAAAGCACTTTGGCATCAGCAGATTGAACACGTTACTAAAAGAATTTAACTGCAAGAAGAGCTACCATAATTACACAGCAGCTGGTCTAATGTTGACAAAACAACTTTTAAAGGCTTCCAGAAGCCTTAAAGGCTTATCAATTAAAAAGGCATGAATAGTAATGTGCATCCTATCCTTAACACCACGAGCTGCATCTCCTGCCAATACAGTGAGGTTTTCATTTTGGAACAACCATTTCTTACATCTTACGATTCAGCCAAACACGTGAATAAATTCTAAGTTATGTCTAGGTGAGACTATTATACTTGAAATAAAATAACTCCATAAAACTCGATTATAAACATTGAACTTAATGAGCATTTCCATACTGGCAAAGTTCTTATCGAAATGCCAACAGCTCATGCCAGAGTTTGTGCTTACTTTACCAAGAGCAAGCAGAGAAATGGTTTAGATTACTGTCTACGCCAGCCAACAACGTGTTAGAGGCAAAATGAATGAACGAACAAATGAATGGGTGGATGTTGGAATGAGACTGTTGGAAGCATCCCAGGTACACTGACTTACTCCCCTGGAGACCTGCCCAAGTGGTCATATGGAATGGTCTTCTCTGCCAGGACCAGAAAGAATTTCCTTCAAGGTCCGTCTCTCACAGGAACCCTTCTCCACACTTCCCACAGGCTTGTTTCTTGTCTGAATCCCTTACATTCGGAAAATTAAGAAGGATTTTACATATCACTGCATCTGATCCTCTTTAGGGCCCTCAAACTTTTTCTATATAGGGGCAGATAGTAAATAATTTAGGCTTTGTAGGTCGTGTGGTCTTGTCACTACTCACCTCTACCGTTGCAGTGTGAAAGCAGCCTTGCACGCTTAAACCAGCATGGCTGGATTCTGATAAAACTCTATTTATAAAAAGAGGCAGGGAGAGGATTTGGCCCAAGGTCAGTAGTTTGTTGACCCCTGCCCTACAAGCACGAGTCCCCACGAGTCCAGGAAGTCTCTCTGGGGACACCTCCAGCAAAGGGGGCTAATCCCCTCATAGCTGTCTCTTCTATTTCCTGAAGCTTTCTCTTCTCTCGACTGAAATGAATCTCCCCACAACTGGCAGCCACTGTCACATCTTCATCTTCTGCCTAGCCTTCCTGTCCTAAATCATTCTCCCTCACCAGAGAGCGCTGCACAAACAGGCCTTCAAAAACCATTTATTTAATTAGAAAATAACCACCAGTTTTGTCTTCTGGAGCCCCGGAGGGGAAGCGTAGTACCTCTTCCACCCGACGGCCCTTTATGTCTTTGAGGACAAGTACGGGGGGATACACATTCACTGTCTGACCACGCATTGGGGATCCATCTCACAGCGTGTTTCATTGTTAGCTTTCTTCATCCGTGTACACATTTATTTATTTATTTATTTATTTATTTTTGGCTGCATTGGGTCTGTTGCTGCATGCAAGCTTTAGTTGTGGTGCACGGGCTTCTCATTGCGGTGACTTCTCTTGTTGTGGAGCACGGGCTCTAGGCGCACGGGCTTCAGTAGTTGTGGCTCACGGGCTCTAGAGTACAGGCTCAGTAGTTGTGGCGCACGGGCTTAGTTGCTCTGCGGCATGTGGGATCTTCCCGGACCAGGGCTCGAACCCGTGTTCCCTGCGTTGGCAGGCGGATTCTTAACCACTGCGCCACCAGGGAAGTCCCTGTGTACACATTTTTTTCCTCATCATTTAGATGGCAAGTGAAGCATAGCCCCTGGCACATAGGCTCCATGTGGTTTTAAGAGTGAGAGTAACAGAATAACCACAGAAATACCCATCAACAAATCTTTTTAAAAACCTTTCTCCACAAATTCAGCGGGGACAGCTCCTCACTGCAGCGGTAAATTGCTAGTATGTGGAATTCTTCCGAGGTGAAAACTGATCATTGAGAGGCAAAAGCCTTCCTTCCTCTCTCCCATCTACCGCCCATCGGGACCCAGGAGTATAATTTTAATGCACTACACTTCGTAACACCAACATCCCAACTGAGAGTTCTGAGGCTGGGCCCACTGGGGTCCTGGTCACATACTCGACCCTTCTTCTTGCCCTACAGTGGCCCTACCTTAGTCATTTTAACAAACATCCTGTGCTCTGTATCCCTCTCCTTAATAATCCCCACCCAGAGCAATACACACACCGTTGGTATTTATCAACGGTATTGATACCAATGGTGTGATTCAAGAGTGGATTATTGAAGGCCTGCTATGTGTTTTCGCATAAATACCAATGGTGTATATATTGCTCTATGTGGAATCTAAAAATAATGGTACAAATGAACTTATTTATAAAACAGAAATAGAGTTACAGATATAGAAAACAAACTTATGGTTACCAGAGGGGAAGTGGGGGGAGGGATAAATTGGGAGATTGGGATTGACATATACACACTACTGTATATAAAATAGATAATTAATAAGGACCTACTGTATAGCACAGGGAACGCTACTCAATACTCTGTAATGATCTGTATGTGAATAGAATCTTAAAAAGAGTGGATATATGTATAACTGATTGACTTTGCTGTACAGGAGAAACTAACACAACATTTTAAATCAACAATATTCCAATAAGGGCTTCCCTGGTGGCGCAGTGGTTGAGAGTCCGCCTGCCAATGCAGGGGACGTGGGTTCGTGCCCTAGTCCGGGAAGATCCCACATGCCACGGAGTGGCTGGGCCCATGAACCATGGCCGCTGAGCCTGCGCATCTGGAGCCTGTGCTCCGCAACGGAAGAGGCCACAACAGTGAGAGGCCCGCGTACCGCAAGAAAAAAAAAAAAAAAAAAGCAATATTCCAATAAAAATTTTTTTAAAGAAATAAGTTAAAAAATATACATATATTCTGTAAGCCTTATTCACAAAGGTATAATATTGATAAAAGAAGAATTATTAAAATGATTTCCTAAACTGAAAAAAAATATTTAATAAAAAATGAAAAAAAACCTTAAGAGTACTCATAAATGAGCAACCCTCCTCAAGGAAAGAAAGTGGGTCACTCACAGAATTCCTACTTTCAAAACACTAGTGAGATTATCTCACAGTGTTACCTCTAAAATCTACTCCCCAGGATAATTCTCTTTCATAATCAGTTATAAAATATTCAATGATTTTAATAGACTATTCTTAATATACTTTTTAATATCAAAGGTCTTTAAGATCATAACAGTGACCTCATCTCTTCCAACATCACTCTGCCTTTCTATATTCCTTCTCCCCACTCCCATGAAAGACAGGGAGGAGGTATTTCACAAAGTCCTGTCCTGTCTCCAGTCACTAGAAGCAACTCTGGGGGCTGTGTATAGATGAGAAAGATATGCTTGTGGACACTCACCAGGGTGGTGGAGAGGACCCAGCAAGGACAGTGTGAGCATCTGCCCACTCCATGCTCCAGCAAGCCCAAGACCAGCCGTCAGCTTGGCTGTGCTGTCCAGGTCAGCAGACGCTAGCCACATGTGGCCACTTAAATTTAAGTAAATTAAAATTAAATAAAATTTAAAATTCAGTTTCTCAGCTGCACCAGCCACATTTTAGTCACTCAGTAGCCACATGTGGCTAATGCTTCCATATTGGCCAGTGCAGACACAGACTATTTCTGTCACCATGAGGGAGACTAGAACATTCTACTGGACAGTGCTTGAGGGTCCACTGGGCTGCTCACTGATGCTGCTCTCCAGCCAACACCTAGGGGGCCTCATAAACTGTCACAGCCTGCTGGAGCTGTGCTCTGTACCTCCCTGAAACCCAAAGAAGAAGTGGGGATACAGAAATGTCACACAAGGTTATGCCAAACCACTAACAAGACATTGTTTTAAAGGCATTCTTTAACTAAAATGAACAAAGAAATACACAACTTGCTCTTACTTCAGGGAGTTCTGTTGAAGTCCTCAGCTTTCCCAACTCCATGAGAAACTTTTACCCAGAATAAAAATGAGACTTGAACCTCATCTAGATTCTAGTAAAAAGTAGAGGGAGAGGGAACAAGAGGCAAAATTTTTCTAATCATTTGTTCTGAAGTTGGCATCCTTTGTATTGTTTTATGAAGTTCGTTTTTGTTTTAATTATCATTTTGCATCAAAAAAGAAGGCAGAGGCTTTTTTTTTCCTTTATAAAATATGACCCCAAAGTTCCAATGAAAGCGTTAAAATACTTACGTGCCTTAGATTTGTGAAGTTGTTCAATAATCTGCCTCTAGGTAACACAGCATACAATTTTTTCAGGTTTACTGAAACTGCCATCTCTCTAAGATCCAAGAACAAGAGAAAGTTGCTAATAAATTTTAAATTTCCCACACAGTGACTTTGGAGAACATAAAATTAGGAGAGGAACTAAATTCAAATTCCAAGCTGCTTTCTGAAAGACGAGCTGACCACCAGATAGTCTATGAAACATCTGTTTTGATAAGAGATGTACTTAAAATTCCTCACGTCAGTTTCAAGTTACTACAAAATATAAGGCAGCACTAGCTGCAAGGATTAAGGGGGAGAAGCTGTTGCTCAAGTGTCGCGAAACACTCAAGATTTTAATGGGACTCAAAACTCTATCATTTGCATATCGTGATCCTGGGAAATAGACTGAACAGAGACTAAAGTCCCATCCCTTCCGCAAGCGAGAAAATTCTACCGTGATCTTGGTATGTTTTCCCTTACTACCTTCCTGCTAAGGGGCTGTGCTGTGTTTAATTCTCATACCTTTTAACCAAATGTCCTCTCCTCGTTATTTCTACCCCTCCAAATATTATCCATCTGCAAGGACCAGTTCTATTCTCACACTCTCCATGAAAGCTGTTTCAACTCTTCTGGCCCACACATTCCTAACTCCTCTCAAACAGCTGTAGCAAAAAATAAAGGACCCTACAACTGCCACTTACTTGTGCGCACTCTGCTCTGACAGGCCAGTCTGATCTCCTCACGCTTATGGATCAGCTCCCGTTTCATGGCTTTTGCAGACATAGTGAAGTCCCCCAATTACATCTTCAGCCCAGATCTCTCCCCTGAACTCACAGTCATACCCTCAACCACTGACTCCCTGTCTGCATGTGGAAGCCTGACAGGCATCTCAAATGTAAGGTGTCCCAAGCTGATCGAACCCTCTTCCAAACCTGTTCCTCCTCAGCCTTCCCATCTCAATACATGACAGTCCCACCCTTTCAGTTATCTGGTCCCAAACCTTGGAACCATCTCGGACTCTGCTTTCTCACTCATGCCCCACATCCTACCCTTCAGTAAATCCTGTCTCCTCCACTCTTTCCAAACAGACAAAGAATGCCCCTTTATACCACCTCTACTGCAACCACCTGGGTCTAGGCCAGTATCCTCTGGATTACTGCAGTAGCCTCCTTCAGCCTTGCCCCCTCCCTCCTATTATTGATTCTTACAGTAGCCAGTGATCTTTTAAATCATACATTTAATCAGGTCATTCCTTGGTGCAAATTCTGCCAATGGCTCCCCAACTCACTCAGTCCCAAGAAAGGAAGGAAGGAAGGAAGGAAGGAAGGAAGGAGAGAAAGAGAGAGAGAAAGAGAGGGAGGGAGGAAGGAAGGAAGAGGGAAAGGAAGGGGGGAAGGAAGAGGGAGGGAAGGAGGAAACATTTCCCAGATAACTTCTAAAGGCTCTGCAGGATGGAAGGGCTGCCGCCTTATGTCTCTGACCTTTTACTACTCTCCCCCCAGCTTATTCCACTCCCATCACTGGTCTCCTTGCTGTTTTGAGAGCCAGTGACTTCATGATGCCACTGTAGCACCTTTGCATTTCTGCCTGGAAGGCTCTTCCTGCAGAGGTCCCCAAGGCTCTCTCTCTTACCTGGTCTAGGTGCTCACGTGACACCTTCACAGCGGGGTCTCCATGACCACTATATTTAAAGTTGCCAACTGCCTCCCACTCACCTCTGACATTCCCTCTCCCCCACCTCTGACATTCCCTCTCCCTCTTCCCCACTTTAGTTTCTCCATAGCACTTATCACCACCTGGCATACCACATATTTTCTTATTTATGTCCTTATCTTCTGCCCCTACCCCTCTAGAATGTAAGCTCTATGAGGACAGGGATTTTTGTAAGTCTTATTTACTGCTTTAGCCCCAAAAACTTTTGCTTATTATTTCATTCACTATTGTGTTTCCACCTTGAACTGTGATTGGCATGAGTTCGTTCTCAAATATTTCAAGACAGACACAGAGAGAAGCCATTCCAAGTTCTATGAGGACAGTTCCCACGCCTTACCCTTTCTTTTTATATCTCTGGGTAGGGCCCAGAAAAGAAGAACTTGTTGCTTAATTATTGCTGTGTTTGCACTGGCAAGTATAAAATATTCAGTCATTCAAATTTTGGGACACGTTAAATGTAGACAGTGTTGATGCAGTATTAAAAGATATAACTATTTTTTCAAGATTTCAAAGCTATTCAAACTTAAAGCTCAGTAAGAGACAGTTTCTTCAGTGCTGCCAAAAAAATGACACAAACACCTGCCCAAAAAAGATGGGAAAGGAAACCTTAGTACTGTCATTTGTTGGGTAGATTACAGCAAATAAAATCAACTTCAATGCCAAGCCCCCAAACAAGTCATTTGAGTTCTTTTGTCATTAGCTTGATTATTAAAATAAGCAAGTGCTTGGGCTTCCCTGGAGGCGCAGTGGTTGAGAGTCCGCCTGCCGATGCAGGGGACACGGGTTCGTGCCCTGGTCTGGGAAGATCCCACATGCCGCGGAGTGGCTAGGCCCGTGAGCCATGGCCGCTGAGCCTGCACGTCCAGAGCCTGTGCTCCGCAACGGGAGAGGCCGCGGCAGTGAGAGGCCCGCGTACCGCAAAAAAAAAATAATAAAAATTTAAAAATAATAATAAAATAAAATAAGAAAGTGCTTTTCATAAATCAACTTCACTTTGCCAAGTGGTGATGCTGGTAAAGCCCTAGACAAATTGGTAGGAAATTACGGATATTGGAGGAAAGCAACAGAGAAAGGAGGAGACTTCTCCGCTCCTGTTTCAAAAGAGGATATACCCTATCATCTCTTTTCTTTATTGAGCTATAGCTGATGTACAATATTATATGGTACAGGTGTACAACATGGTGATTCACAATTTTTAAAGGTTATACTGCATTTATAGTTATTATAAAATACAAGCTATAGTCCCTGTGTTGAGCAATATAACCTTGTAGCTTATTTATTTTATACATAATAGTTTGTACCTCAGTCCCCTACCCCTGTCTTTCCCCTCCCCCACTCCCTCTCCCCACTGATAACCACTATTTGTTTGTTCTCTATATCTGGGAGTCTGTTTCCCTTTTCAAACAACTAATCTTTAACAAAGGAGACTTACTAGTCAAGAAGTCTAAAAAATGGCTAGGAAGACAATCTTTCTACACATCCAGAGTACAGCCTATAAAGCAACAACAATCAAGTACAGACCAAATGCAAACCAAATTCTTTTTCACATAAGATGAAGTTTATGCTGAAAGCTTTACGGAAATCAGCATCCCTAAACTGACTGAACATTCCAAAGGGGGAATGCTGTAACACGCCAAAACAAAGCCTACTTAGGGGTTTTAAGGCACTTGGGTTCAGTCCCACAGAGGGCATCTCATTCCCATGTGAGAAGACTCGAGTCTCCTCCAAAGTTCATTGAGCTTCTGTGGTACAGAACCAACTACATCTGTTCGGTTTTGTGAAATCTGTGCAAAACTTTCTGAGTAGAATTCTTTTATCTGAGTACCTTTCGAAGCAGGAAAATGAACATTAAACATTAATTAGCATCATGTTGGTGGGTTATAAAAAATTTACTTTTAATTGTTAAGAAAACAGTCTTGTATGGTAGGTAATGGTTACGTTACTGGAATGACAGTGGTGACAATTAACAGGAAGCACTGCTCGTTAACTAACCTGTTAATTTATTCAGCAAACACTGATGGACTAGGGAGAATGTCTGCTCATCAGATATCTGCTGAGCATCTAGTCTGTGCCAGGGCTTGCAACGCGCAATGAGCTAAAAGCTCTGTTCGTATGTTTAAGGGAAGAGAAAAGGCAGCCTCTAAAAATAAGAAAGCTGAATTCAAAAATCTAGGCACAGCGCAGCTTGGAATCCTTGTGGAGACAGTGCAAGGAGGTGAGGAAAGTCTTATGAATCATGCCAATATGATAATATGTATATTATCACTTGGGAAAAAAATAGTTACAAATTGTTCACCAAATTTCAAAACTCAATTTAGAGTATAAAAATATAATTAAATGCATACAACTAATTCCAACTATTTTAACAAGACAAGAAAAACTAAATAGGAATATTGATGTTTCATCAGAGATAAGCCTGAATTCAAATAACAGAACATTTGACAAAGATTCTTAAAAATTTTAAATAAGGGTGGAGGACAGACAACCAAACTTTAGAAATAGTGTAACATGTAAATTTAATTTAATTGTAAAAGGGAAATTATTATCATATTTTGGCTTTTGTATCCTAACATTATCTAAAAAATTATCTCTTTAAAAACATATCAAGAAAACTGAACTCATAGCCCACTGAAAGTTGTCTGCTATAGGTTACCTGGAGAGATTTAGATTATTCTAACTGCAGAGAAGTCACAAAGTACAATGATGACAATATGAAAAATAGGCATCGTGAATACTTATTCTCTCTTTCTAACCCAGAGTTACGCCCTGTTCCCCGCCAATCCCCAACCACCTCTGAAAGGGGAGCTATTTCAGCAAGAGGCGGCAGAATCCAGACCCAGCCACGCTGTGCCCTGAACTTCCGCTGCCACTCCCTCCACAAAACACTCCCACTTTTACGAGCTCCTCATCCCGCAAAGGGTGAATCTGGCAGGAGCCAACTAGATTGGTGTCGGTGAGGCGATGTGTGATAAACGTCTTCTGTAATCCTGAAGATGAAGGGAAGAACAGTGCACATTTTGTATACGTTCAGTATTCATCTTTTCATATTTATGCTACAGCTCTGTGGTTAATTGCACTGCTTTGCTCAGAAATGCCTCTGTCAGAATGAACAGTCTTTTATAAACTGTTCCTTTATGAAATATTATCCCGTCTATTAATAAACGTTTCAATATTTTTGTTAGGGGGTGTGTGTGTGTGTATTTGGGGAATTCATTATTTGTGTTTTGACTCTCTGTGACTTTATGTAGTCTAAAATACAAAGGTTAAGGGAAAGTGCATAGCTTGCAAGTTTGCACTCTCCTAGTGTCTTCTTAAAGTAGACGCAGGGATTTTCTAACAGAGTACATTCTTTTTTTTAATTAATTAATTTATTTATTTATTTTTGGCTGGGTTGGGTCTTCGTTTCTGTGCGAGGGCTTTCTCTAGTTGCGTGAGCGGGGGCCACTCTGCATCGCAGTGCGCGGGCCTCTCACTGTCGAGGCCTCTCTTGTTGCGGAGCACAGGCTCCAGACGCGCAGGCTCAGTAGTTGTGGCTCACAGGCCTAGTTGCTCCGCGGCATGTGGGATCTTCCCAGACCAGGGCTCGAACCCGTGTCCCCTGCATTGGCAGGCAGATTCTCAACCACTGCTCCATCAGGGAAGCCCCAGAGTACATTTTTGATCACAAGGTTTATACAACATAAAAACTCTTCAAGATAAGAGGCAAGGGGCTAGCTAGAAAAGAAACAGGAAGAGAGACATACTATGTAACTGTAGATTCACAGAATTTAAAACCCAGAAGGACCTCAGACAAAGCTAGTCCAATATTTGGTGTTGCACAGAACACTGACCCAAAAGATGCACCATCAAAATGGGTTCCATTGTCAAACAGGTTTGGTTTTCACCGAAGAGTATACCACCTTTCAGGTATTTAGAATGATCATTCACTTCCTAAAAGTTCTGAAAAGTCTTGCAATTGAAAAGCATTTAACCCATTGTTTCCCAAACACTTTTGACCATTGGACTTTTATTTCCCTCAGCATCCCAAGGAACCAGTGTCTCTTCCTGCAGATCCTGCTCTAGAAGTGCTGATCGTGTACAGTCATTTTACAAATGAGGAAACAGACGTTCAAAGAAGTTAACCGGCTTGGCCAAAATCCGGGAAGGAATTGGTGGTTGATAATTCAGCAAATAGCCTGATGAGAGTTTAGATTAAAAGTGGGAAATAAGCAAAGATCCCAACATCTTTCGTTTCCACCCATACCTCACCACAAGATCGTTGCCTCTTCTGTGTCTCTGTCTTGGTCCCCTTGGAGACTTAGATTCCCTCAACTTTTACTTGCCTACGTGACCAATACGCAGTTGTTAACCAGCTTGGATCCATTCATCAGCCAGCACGTGCTTCCCCTGAGGAAAGCCTTTTAACAGTAATCTTTTAGACTCTACAGTTGAGACTATGACTCAGCACCCGAGTGGCCCTAATGGAGGCTGCAGCAGGAACACAGCCGATAACTTAAGGCAGATAGAGCTTTGTGGCTCTCCTCAAATTTATTTCTGTATATCTTAGGGCTTCCCCAGATTAAGAGCGGAATCAGATAGGACTGGAAAGTTTTCTTCAATCAGTTATAAAGCAGGTGATCCTTTCCTTATTGTAAGTCCTCCAGATCCTTCTTTTCTGTACTCTTTTTCTTCTTTCCATTTCCCATGTTCAACCTTATTCAGCACACTGTTCCAGGAGAGATCTGAAACCCTCCTGCAAGGTCAAAACCTCCCAGAAACTGTAGGAAATGAGTTTACCCACTTGCCTGAAATGTCTTCTAGGTGCCACAGCATTCAACATTTCTTGAATTTGCTTTGGTCTAGCTGAAAATTACCCCTTCTAGCAAAGGTCTCTCTGACATAGTTCCCAAGCTGAGAAGAAAGTACCATTACAAACAGTACCTCTCTTTAAATTGCTATTCCATTATATGATATGTATTGCCTTTCATTTATAAAGTTGAGCCTCCAAATAGCTTTGATGGGAAAAATATCTCTTGCATCCTGTTGATTTTTACTTGCCTGGTTTGGCTCTCCCAAAGAATAACACTATGGGTAACAGTAGAAAATGAACTCTGAGTTATTTCTCAGAACTGGGTGGAGTTGATGCTGATCCAGCCACATCTCACCTGGCGCCCCCAAAACAACATTTTAAGTCAGCTGGCTGTGATTCCAACCTATGACAATGGAACAGGAAGAAGAATCCTGGCTATCAGAGACTAAACAGATCTAGCCTTGTCTAGCTCTCTGTTTAAAAAGCATCAGCCCGAACTGTGTGTTGAAAACTCATGCAAAGAGTTTTCAACAGCCAAGAAGGACTTTGTATATCTTTACCTATATACGGCAAGTTTGATATATTGTCTTCTATTTTATGCTATTAAGGATAAAGATCAAACACATTGAACATATGCTATATACATATAGCTAGGTAGCCACCATGTAACCTAGAGAAAAAGAATGCAACTAAGGTAGTAAGAAATTACATACGAATAATTAAATCTGGGTGATGGGAAGAGAAATGATTATTTTCCTCCTTGAACCTTTCTGTTGTTTTTGGTTTAGTAGAAATTATCTATATACTTCTAAAAAGCACAGTACAGCTTAGTATGAAAGTGTGAAACAGCCAGCTTTTTATTTCCAGGTGGGAAGACGGCACATCTAACTTGCCCAAGTCCTAGGTCATGGTGATTGATGGCTTAGAGTCTATTCAGTAAAGACCCTCAATATCTAGAGGGTACTCCTAGGAAACAAAAGCAGCGAAGTGTCTCTGAGGAGAACAGTCACAGCTTGTGATATTTATTTGTTCTTGGTGGACATCCAGAGACTAAACTTAGATGGCAATTGTCATAAACTACAAAACCCAAACTTATCTCTTCCATCTAAATCAATCTTCTGTGATCCCCCTCCCCTCCCCTACCCCCCAGCCCACCCCCAAGCCTTACAGCTTTTTCTCTATGAAAGTAGTAAGTCTATTCAACATATTCTTTGAAGGCTTACTCTGTGCAAGACAATATACTCATGCCAGCATTCAAGAGAAATAAGACATGATGTAAATAAGCTAGAATGTAAAAAACAGTAAGTTAGTACAAAATACAGGTATACGTAAAAGAGGAAAATGTACACTGATGAAAATGAGGAGAAAAGGTTTCTTTGGGGAGACCACATTTGAACTAGGCCTTGAAGGTTTAAAAAGAATTGTCAATTGGGAAATACTGGATAAAAGGACACTTCTGACTAAGGACACACTGACCAAGAACAAGTCAGAATTGCTACAAAAGTTTCTGTGCGTTCATTCGGTTGGGTGACTGGGAATATGAATTTTTAAAATTCCATAAAGGGAAATCCTTCTATGAAGTTATACATAAAAGAAAAACCATGTACTTCTTAATACCATTCCTTTGATCTTGTACAGAAAGACCTTACATAAATTCAGAATATTACTTCTATTAAAGTCAGTATTTTTAAGAGTTAACATTTTTAGAACACTTGAAAGTCAACTTTTTTATCTTTAAGATAAAAAGTTCTAAGAAATTAAATGTATTCCGCATGGATAATCAAGTCGAAAGAACAGGCAAGATCTACAGAGCAAGAAAAGAACAAATTCCAGGGAGATATGCTAGATACTTTAAATTTTTTATTATAGATCTCCAAGAACTCTGTCTTGTAACTTAGTTTGTTCTAAATACCAACATTATGCCACACTTCTAGTTGCTCAAAACCATTTTATTAGATCAGCATTACTGGGTAGTTTTAAATGTCAAAAAATATAGGTTGGTTCCTCCTCACCTAGGAATTTAAAGTTTAATTAGTGCAACCCCTTGATTTTATAGTTGAAGCAGATGAAGCCCAGACACTGGGTGCCTAACTTGCTAAAGGTCAGTCAGCTAGTTAATGGTCACCAGTTGAACTGGAGGAAACTAAATAACTTGCCTAAGGTCACAGAGTTGGCAACTGGCAGGGCCAGAATTACAACATGGGAAATCCCAGGCCTCTAACATTGCTCTACACTGCCGTCTCTGCCAATGGAAGAGTCGCAGAATCCCTCATAAGCAGGTAGAGTCCTGCAGATGAAAAGCCATACAAATAAAAAGCAGAGTAATAAATGCTATTACTATAAGTGCAAGTAAGTGTATATATTATCTAAATTGCTTTAATGGTATAAAGAAACTAGTATTTCTAGATGTCTTGATGGAAACAAATAATGTGTACATTTGCTAGTTTATATACTGCAAATCTGGTACCTCTTGATTTGAAGGAAGGGGGTACTTCTTGAAAAGGGGGGAAAATGGGATGAGAATAATGCAATCTTTACTTATCCTGCGTTTTAGGGCATAAAAATATTGAGAAATATATTTTTGAAAATGTTTATCCAAAATCCTACCACCCAAACACATTAACTGTATTGTTATTTAATCATTTAGAATGCTTAGAGATACTTGTTTTGATAACTCAAGTAACAATCATGATTTAAAAAAAAAATGTCAGCGATAGGACAATCTTGGCTTTAAGAATTCTTATATCTATGGCTTCTACAAAAAGATGAAGATTTCACGCCCAGTACTTCTGTTTTGCCTAACAATCCATGATGTGGTAATCATTCATGCATACACCTGAATGTTTTTTGGAATCTATTTTTAATTTTAGCCTGCAGCTCCTCTTGGCAAAAGAGAGAGTAAGGATGGGCAAGTGGGATGCACGACAGGAGATAAGGGTATTACAGTCTTTGAGCTTATTACTTCCTGTCTGAACCCCCTTGCTTTCAAATATCAACAGATGTGTTCTAGTTCTAGTTTTTTATTTTCAGGAAAAATAATCCAAGTTCACTGTATTTGTAACTGTGTGCATGAGAATTTGACTTCCAGTATCTGTATAGCTCTTCCTTTGCAGCAACCTCATAAGGGTAAAAATGTCAATTAGGCTACTAGTTATGGTAGCTAGCCACTAGTTATAACTATGACCCCTACCCCTAATTGGTAGACTGAGAGAAAACTAAAATTATCTGATGGGGACATCATACTTGGGGCTTCTCTGAGGGCCATGGCTCTGGAAACTGGGCACATCCCTTATGGGATCCTTTGTCTATGGAGTTGTTACAAGACATACCAGCTTCCATTAACTTGGTTGTTCATATCCTGATAGTTATAGCAAAAACAGAACGACTTTTGATTTCCCAGTTCTCACTGTCTAAGGAAAGCACAGTGCTCATATTCAGCCACACTTTTCCTTAGTACCAAATACAAAAAAAAAATTATTTAAACATGCTGCCTTTCATATATAGGGAATTCAGGGGGAAAAAACAGGCAAATTTTTCAAATGCAGATTTACAGAAGACATAGAAATGATAATCAAATGAGCCTTTGTTATAGTAAGACTATTTGAAATCTGAGGTTACAACACTATATATTATTTCCATAATACTTTTTCTTCTAAGAGCAATACATGTCCACTGAAGAAAATTTGGAAAATACTGAAGTAAAGGAAGATAATAAAAACATTTGCAATCCCATAATACCCAGAGATAGTCACTATTAATGTATTGATGCATTTCCTTCTATAATAGATAGATGAACAGATACGGAAAGAAGATTTATACAAACTAACTCAACTACACACTTTTAATGGTATCACACTAATATAGAATTTTATATCCTTTTCTTAACATTAACTTTAACTTGGTGGACACACTTTTTTTTTAAGAAAGCTGAGAGAATATTATCCAGCTATACTGACCTCTGATGGGAATGGAATCCAAAACCATCTCCCATAAATGTGCTTTTCCCAAATACACTTTTCCCAATTACACTTTTTTCCCAAATACACTTTTGCTTTTCCCAAATACACTTATCTTCTAATCTTCCATTTTGACTTTAATCTTCTATTATTTTTCTTCCCATTTAGGCTGTCTTTTTAGTTATTCCTATGATTCAACTTTATCACTGTAGTTTTCACTTACCCATAAGAACTACATACCATCTACAGACATTTATAAAAGTTTAAATAAAACCATCCCCAAACTAGTTCCTGGAAGAGCTTATTTGTCCACTCAGAGAAGTGTCTATCTCCACTCTCTGTTTCTTGTTTCTTGGCCAAAAAAAAAATTCATGAATAGGGAGGAACCAGGATTTGAAATCCAGTCAGGCTTTCTGAAAGTTTAAAAATATCATATTTTGGGCAACACTTTAGCCACAAATATATTTCCTCCTTAAACTCTAATACATTATTCTCCCTTTCTCCAAAATAAGTTGTACTAACTGTAATCTGTGTTCACTTTGAATACTGATCTATAGGGACATGGATCTGGCCTGATGGCTGCAGGGTCCCCCCTGAAACTCCTCCCCTGACAAAAGCCCCACGAGGCCACCAGCCAATGCCCCAGAGAGCTGTCATTTACACACTAAGGTTCAACACACTTGAGTGATGGCCATCTTGGTGATTTAGTACCTAGTCTGTTGATTGGGTCTGGAATATCCTGAGCACTTGCCATCTCTTGATCTATTACCTCCAGTGTGTTTATTGCCTGAGAAAGCCTGGGTATAAGAATGTTACTCAGCAAAAGCAGAAGCAAAGAATTCATTTATACTGTGTTCTCTTTTTATCTCTGAGTATCTGTTTGGTACAATGTAAGCCAAGTATTTCCACAATTCTCCTTTCACAGTATGTAAGAGTCTTTCATTATTATTTTGGGACTCCACTGCAAGAATTTTTCCACATTCATTTTTGGCCATCTCATTTTCAGTGTGCTTGGGATCTGTCACCCTTCAGGGGCTTAATTTAATAAACTGACCCTTCAAATATTTCTACCTACATTAATCCAAACAAAATTAATTCTACTCATCTTAAAAAATATTATGCAATGTGTCATAAATAAAGATCATGAGCAATAGTTTTCCAAGAAAAGATGTGTAAGTGATGGGTTTTTAATAAATAATCAGATAGGCAGATAGCTGTAAGCCCCTTATTGCTAGCTATGCAAGTGAAAACATGATTTCTCTTTAATCAATGTTTTCTGTTGCATTTGTAAACTAGTTAGCGAGGATTTCAGGACTTCTGATGAGTGAGGTTTTTTTTTTTTTTTCCAGAGTGGCTCTGGGTTTATTTAAGTAATCTGTTTTGTCAACTCTTTTTAAAATTAAAATGACACTAATGAAATAATCATTTATTAGGGCTTCACTGTAATTGTCTATTGAACTTATGAGGAGTTTCTGCTTATAGAGTGGGAGACTTACGTATTTCTCAAACATCTATGCCACTATTAGTCACTTGATTTTTCTGAAGCACTACCATAAGGCCATCATTCTTCAGGGTTTTGATTACTTGTATATTTAACAACTCATTAATAAAAATAATATGCCCCTTGGAAAAGGATAGTTCCTTAAAATCCATTATTAGCTTTCTCCTTAAATGTTTATCAGCCCTCACCTTACAGGGAGCTATGTGGTACTTTGCAGAGAGCAAAGCCTTTTGGGAATGGTACATAATGGTCCGGAAGCTATGTGCTGAATAGAAAAAAGAGGTACAGAAATTAGAACTAGGAAAGAAGGAAGCCCAGCATGAAGAAAGGGAGGGAGGGAGCAAGGGAGGGAAGAACTTGGGAAAAAAACTTGACTTGAACTCTGCTATTCACCTTGGAAAAGTCACTCAACTTCTGAGAGCCTCAGCTGTTGCACCTGTAAAATCAGGGTGACTTCCTCACAGATACTTTAATAGTAGATTCCAGTGTGCCATGTAAACTGTACATATGATGCAAAGTATGGTTTTTTACTTGGCATTATTTGCTATAATCAGTCCCGTTTATGCATTCTGTGCTATAAACATTCATCTTATAAAGACTGTCAACAGCTTCAAAATGTAGACCTATGCATTGTAGCTACCCTTTTTGGTCTGGAAGCATTTCTGATATTTTTAACCCCAAAAAACTAATTCACAGTTTTTAACAGCCTTTGTGTGCCTACAAGCTCAAAAGCGTACTGTTTGCTCTCAGGACTAGAGTTCTGTAAAACCTCTTTTTAAACAAGGAAGCCTCTTTTAAGTCCTGTTTCAGTCTGGTGCCTTTGGTCAAGGAGGAAAGTAAAATTGAAAGCAGATAGATGTTTTACATTTAAATGGGTTTACCATAAATGTGTATTAAGCCATTTCATGGACGATTGCACAAATATCTTTTGCAAACTTGGTACACATGAGCACATATACAGTAACCATTAACGTCTTCTAGAGAAATAGGGTGCAGATCTAAAATTTCAAAGAGCTACTTCGAGTAAGAAAACGTAATGGCTTTAAGGGAATTGCCCTAATAATATCAAGGCATCTGCAATGGCTGGCCAGTGAAGAGCAGAACAGAGCATATGTCACTGTAAGTCAATTTAACAAGAAATAACCTTTCCCCTGGAGAATCTAAACTCCCTAGCCTCCCACAAAGAAAACTGAATTTTGGAGGTCACACCTTGGGTGAGTTACCAGAGGGAGAAGCTTAACATTCTTTTTGTCATATGGCTCTGGGAGGTCAACGCTATTCTACCAACTAGCTCCCTACCAAAGAGTTGCTCCCTCCTCAATGTCCCGCCCCACCCCCACCCCCCAAATTACAACAAGTCCTTGGACTCCCCTAGGAAACGGCAAATGATTGTGACATCTGAGATGCCAGGGACCACGCCGGATACAATCATGCTCAAACATCAAGTTTTGAACCTCACTGTGAGGAATAGGGTCGAGGCAGGGGTTGGGGGAGTGGAGCTGGTGAGATCGCGGCGGGGGTCAGAGAGAGTCAGAGAGACCGACCGATAGAGAGCTTTATGCTAAAATAGAATGTTTAGCCAAATGTAATCAATGGAACTGCTTTTAATGGAGAGAAAAGCGGGTCGCCAAGTCAAGCCCAGGCGAAGCTCTGGCTCAGTGGGTGGACGCCACCTCGCCGAACCCCCATAGTGGGCAGTCGGAGGGCCTTGCCCGTTAGCGCGACGGCTGGAAGCGCCCCAGCTCACCGCCTCACCGCATTGGTTCTGGGTGGGCGCAGCCGGGCCATGGCCGCCGCCCACCGCCACCCCCCGCCCGCCCCGCAGCAACATGTGGGGCGCTGCCACTCCGCCTCCCCGGTTCTCCCTCCGGCTGGAGTTCCTGGTGGACGCATGCCTGGCCCTGGGAAGGTGGTGAATTACTCTTGGGAAAGATTCCTCCAGCGGTGAACTTGGCAGCTCCTGACATTTCCATCCCACCCCCAGAGCACCAGCACTACACACACGCACACACGCCCCTCCGGACCTGCCCAGGCTGCGCGCAGTGCGGACTGCCCACTCGGGGGCAAAACACCGGAGAGGGATGCAGAAGCGAAGACACCAGCGCTGCTGGCCAGGGGCTGTGGGGGGAAAGACTGTCCTAGCACTCGGTAGTTCCAGGGACTCAGCCCACTCCGTGGTTGGCCCAGGCCCCGCTTAAGCTCGGGCCGCTGGCAGGAGCCCCGTTTCCTTTTGTGCTCTCCCGGGAAGCCCGCCTCTACTCACCCGGGCTGCACGCGGATTCCGGCCGCCAGCGGCAGCCCGCTGCTCCATCCCACGAACACTGCGGCGCCCCCGGAGTGTGCAATGCGGAGCCCCGCCAGCGCGCGGCCGGAGCCGGGGAGTGCGAGGTGGGAGCGAGCGAGCGAGGGAGGGAGGAAAAGAAGGAGGGAACGCGGCGGGGAGGGACAGGGCGGCGGGGGGCGCGCGCCACTCCCACTCGCGCCGGGCCCTCGCCGCCTCCCGCAGCCGCTACTGGCCTGCCCGGCCTAGCCGACCGCGGGACCAATCAGCGCGCGCGGGGGGGAGCCGAGCCCTCCGCGGGGCACGCTCATTGGCCCGGAGCGCGCGACCCAACTCCGGGAGAGTCTGCCTGAGCGCCGAGTGTCCAAACTCCGGCGGGCCGGAGCTGCTGGCCCGGCGCAGCTGGGGTGCCCGGCTCCGCGCTTCGGCTGGCAGAGTGAGTCTGCCGAGTTCCGCGGACGGAACCGGGAGGATATGAGACCTGCCCCTGAAGCCCGTTCGCGGTGAGCGTTCAAAACTAGCAATGTTTGCTCAGGTTGCACTGCCCCTTTCCTGTGAGCGACCCCCTGCGCCGCTCGCTTCACCCTGGCCAGTAGCTGAGTGAGGGAAAGCCTGGCCGTGTGAAATGGCCCCAGCCAAAGCCTACTCCCCGCCACCCCCAGGGCCGTGCGAAACCCCCGGCACCTAAGAACCGCAGCTGAAAAGCACGTCGAGCTCCTTACCCAGGGCAAACCTAGACCACCTGACGTTTGCAATAGAAGACGCACGCCGCGGGGCGGGCGACGGAGTTGGGGAGAGAGCCGGGGCTGGTGATGGCAGATCCTCCTGAAGAAGTGGGAGTCGGGTTGTAGGTTTGGTGGGAAAAGCCCAAGGCAGAATTCTCCCACCATCTGCCAAACGTTTGCCTCAAGTAACCGCCACCCCCCCAACCCCAAACCTCTCTGGAGGTATTGATTTTTCTCTTCCCTGTTGTAAATCATACTTGACTCTCGGGGACTTTTCAATCCAGAGCCTCAGAGTGGAAGCGGACCCGCCTGAGGGCAGGCGAGGACCGGGGCGGGGGCGGGCGTGACGAGGGAAGGTCCCCGGGAAGGTCGGGAGGAAGGGTTCCGTCCGGGAGCCGGGAGCTCGCCCCCAGCTGCAGCACCTCCGCCTGGTACCTGGCCTGCAGGCTACCTTCGCTAGGACGGCCCGCCCCAGTGGATACATTCGTCCATCGTTGAGCCCCCTTTCTCTCCTCCTTAGCTTTTCTATTGTTCGAGCTTCTTTTCAGGCAGACATCCTCTGAATCTTCCTGACTCTGCTCCTCCCCGCTCCTCTCAACATAAAAATATCCTTTTCTTTTTTTTTTTTTTTTTAACTTCCCTCCCATTTCCTCTATCTGGAAGGGTCTCAAATAATGCGTTTTTGATTCACAGCTCCTGGACCTCAGAAAGTTTTTCTCTTACTTAGTTTATGTGCACAGGTTCACACAAGCTCTAGGTTCAAGTGGGCAAAAATAATTAGCACTCCAAACATTTGGACACGGGAGGTGATCACTGCAGAGCTGCCTTCCTGCAGGGATCAGCACATTGAATGAATTGAACATGAATTAATGAAACGGAACCTGGAAATGTCCCTCAGTGACTGGGCAGGTCACCTCTGAGAATCTGGTACGAATGAGGGCATGTCCCGGGTGTCATCGCTGCCCCTTATTTAGTTTCCAGGGAAGAAATTCTTTCTTTGGAAGTTCCCACCCATGTACCTAATTCACTTGATTTTTTTAAAAAATTGACTCAGCTCACAGTATAGTCAAAACTTAACATTTGGGTTCAAAATTAAATTCAATATATTAATGTTGTTCATGAGACCGTGGATTTCTTGTGGAGATAGAATCCTTAGGATCTATTTTAGAAGAATGATAGGATAGGCACTCAGAATATCAGCAGTGGTTATTTCTGTGCGCTGAGATAAGAGCTGATTTTTTTTCCTTCTTTATGCTTTCCTATATTTTCTAAAGAACATGTAATACTTATTAATCAGGAAAAAAAATAATATGTTAACTCCCTACATGCGATACTCTCCAGGCATCAGAAGAGCTAAAACTTTAAATTCTCCTTCTACTTTACCCTTCACATCTTATCAATCCCCAAGTCCCATAAATTTGGTCTCCTGGAATAGCTTTCAGGTCTGTCTCTCCTCAACATCTCTGCTGCCACTGCCACACCCTTATCATCTCTTATCCAGGCTTCAGCCATAGTCTTTACTGCTCTACTGCTCATGTCACTTAAAAGCTTAAAATCCTTCAGTCTCCCCAACTCCATCGCTATGAAGTTCAAACCTATCCTGGTTGACAAGGCCTTTCCTTCCCATCCTGACCCCTGCCTTCCATTTCGGCTTCATCTGCTGCTCCCCACACTTCCCTACATAGGATGATTCTACCCTCCTGGGACCTTTTGTCCTTCCCACAGGGGTTGTGTGACTTCACATGCCCATGGCTAAGACTGTACAGTGCTGCCCTGCTGCCCTTCTCTTCCTCCCCAGCCTCACCCCACCCCCACCAGCAAGTTCCTACCTCTGCTTCAAGACTCACTTCAAAAGTCACCTTTTTTAATGCGATCCCAGGAGCAGAGTTAGCAACTCTTCTTCTCTATACTTCAATAGCAAGCACTTTATTTATTCAACAATTGTTTATCCAGCTCGTATTATGTGCCAGCCACTATGAAGAAAACATAAATTGTATTTATACTCCTGGAATAGACCATGAGAGAGACAAACATTAAGGCCCGTCACACAGAAAAATAATTGTAAACTGAGATGTGTGTGATGAAACCACCACCTGTGCAAAAAGAAGCATGGTTTACTTTGAACAAATGCCAACTATAGTTCTTACCACATTGTGTTATAACCTGTTTATTTATTTGTCCAAAGTTCTATCTCTGTTCCTATTCATCTGTGTACCATCATCCAGAACACAGTGTCTGGCTCATTGTAGGTGCTCAGTAAAAATTTTTAAAGAAATAAATGGATTAATAAATGAATGGGTGTTTGAAGCCCCCATGAAACATTTTATTTCATGTATTTACATACTACAAAGGTACAGAATCTAAAAGTCTTTAGTTCTGTGTTTTAAAAATTGATATTGTTAGATCCTTATGTCATCTTTCATAACTGTAATCTAGTTCTTCCAGCATAAATTATCTAATTTCTTCTTGTTTGATGTCACATTTAGGAGACATAGCTAATGTACTATTTGTAGATAATCTGTTGGTGCCAGGAGGAATTTATTCTTTTGGTTTTTTTATAAATTTGGCTTTTAACATATAAATATACAATTTTAAGATACAAAGCACAATCCATAAAAGAATAAATAAATTAGACTTTATCAAAATTAAAAACATTGGCTCTGCAAACAAAACTGTTGGCAGAATGAAAAGACATAGAGAAAATATTTGCAAATCATATATCTGACACAGGACTTGTAGCCAATATATATAAAGAACTCTCAAAACTCAACAAGAAGAAAACAACCAATCAAATTTCTTTAACGGACAAAAGATTTGAACATACATTTTACCAAAAAAGATATACAGATGACAGCAGCACAGGAGAAGACGCTCAGTATCACTAGTCATTAATGAAATGCTAATTAAAACCACAATGAGATACTGCTATACACTTAATATAATGGTTAAAAAAAACCCTGATGATACCAAATTCTGATGAGGATGCAGAGCAACTGGAACTCTTGTATATTGCTGTTGGGAATGCACAATGTACTGCCACTCTAAAAATAGTTTCATAGCTATTATATAAAGTTCAGTATACACTTATCCATATGGCCCAATTTTCCACTCCTAGATATTTACCAAAGTGAAATGATAGGCCTATATTCACACAAAAACCTCTAAACAAATATTTATAGCAATCTAGTCACTAAAATCTTGAAACAACTCCAAAGTCCCTCAACTGGGAAACAGATAAACAAAATGTAGTATTTCCATAGAATGGAATACTACTCAATAATGAAAAGGAATGGGCTGTTGATACGAACAACGTTCTATATCCCAATGCACTATGCTAAATGAAAGAAAACAGACTCAAAATCTAAATGCCTATGCTGGTTAGGAATGGCAGAGCAGCAAGATAAAAAGGCTTGAGGTTTATTATGATGATGGACCCGCAATTTGAGGTCTGGATGATCTATATTTATTTTTTTAATTAATTTATTTAATTTATTTATTTTTGGCTGCATTAGGTCTTCATTGCGGTGCACAGGCTTCTCATTATGGTGGCTTCTCTTGTTGTGGAGCACAGGCTCTAGGTGCGCGGGCTCAGTAGTTGTGACGCACAGGTTTTGTTGCTCCACGGCATGTGGGATCTTCCCGGACCAGGGCTCGAACCCGTGTCCCCTGCATTGGCAGGCGGATTCTTAACCACTGTGCCACCAGGGAAGTCCCTGGATGATCTATATTTAGATGAGGCAATTGTTTAAACCACTGTTAATTCAAGTTTCCTGTCACACAGAGCTAAACCTCATTTTACCTAATATAATGAGTGTATGAATTAATCATTAATGAAAATTCCACTAAACACTCTCTGTGAAAGAAGAAACTATGACTATCTTATTGACTGAAATGTCACCAATGGCTTACACAATGCCAGTACAGAGTGGGTACTCAATAAATAATAGTTAAATGAATGAACAGATAAGAATGAAGATAAAGTTGGGATTTTACAGGACTGTAACAAAAATGAGTGTTTTCTCCTTCAAGGTAGCTACTTTGTCACATTACATTTTTCATTCCAGTGATGCTGCTCCTATTTCAAAATATGTTCCCTTCCCCTTTCTACTTATTAAAATATTGCCCTTTCTTTAAGTAAAATTGTTTCCCTAAATAAATTCACTTTCTTTCTCTTGATGAGCGAACAATAAATTTAGCATATCTTAACATTCTACTCATTTTTCAATATTCCAAGTAGTATCTAGTTTATCTTCTTTTTCTCTATAACAAATATCAGAAGTTTATATAACAGGCACACAGTGGAAATTAAAATACAGATTTTATGCAAAGCTTGAGAGATTTTGGCTCAAAAAACCATCATATTTCCAGATGTATCACTAAAAGTAATTTTCATTTATTGGACACTGATGGTTGACATTAAGCTTTTGAAATATCATTTAAATACTTCTAACCAGTTTGCACAGTCAAGTGACTTTTAAAAATCATTTACAGTTAAGCAGTTATGGAATTTATTATAAGAACTCAATTTTCTCCACCAGTTTTTCTACTAGGAAACAGTAATTTTAGCTGCCAGCAAAGACCCCTCAGTTGCTTTAAGACATCAATCAGTTTTATATCTGTTTCTATCAGGGAGCAATTTTTGCATAAACACAGATACCACCTTACATAGAATTGACATTGTAATTCTTTCCATAAATAAGGTTGTCTCCTAATTACCATCTGACAATTAAAATATTGGAGGTTGAGAGGAAGTTGTGAGAGATGGGCAGGTATATGTAAGCTAAATAGGATATTGTAAAGAATGAATCCAAAAAGGTCTAAAAGTTTCATTACCTTTCTTTTCCCCAGTGTCTATCACTGTACCTGAGATAATCTAGTACTGGTTGAATTTTTGCTTCTGATCTTCTGCACTCAGGGGCAAGAAAAAATGAGATAAAATTTCAAGAAGTTGGGTTTCCATCATTTCATCAACTTCTTCTCTCATCCCCATTGTTGATGCCTATAACTCCACAATCAGAGCAAATTTCCTTAGCCAGATCACAGAGGGTTTATCTTGAATTGCGTGTTAACCTGAGTGGTGGTAACGGCTGCCTGGAACACTGTGCCAACAAGGATCATAGGGCCAATCTGATGGATCGATTAGCAAACCTTTGGTGAAGGAGAGCAATTATAATTTGTGCAGATTGGCACGGTTGTAGAATATCCAGATAAGGCTCCCCAGGGGGTAGTTGGATATGTGGGCCCAAAGCTCAGTAGAGGTGTACATTTTTGAGACATACAAGTTTAAACTCTCTCCACTCTCCACTTGTGCACATAGCAGACACGTGCTTGTTCCTTCTGAGACCTCACATGGCCTCAGCACCCTTCTGAGTTCACTGTTCCTCCTAGCCACCACCAACAGATTGCTGTTGGAACAAGAGATGAAAAACAATTTCATCACACAGTGTAGGATTAATTCACGTTTAGCACCTTGTGGGTTAGTACAATAGGACAGTAGCTAAGGAAGCTGTTTATGCTAGTGAGGGCATTATTCAAGTGACTGACCTTGTTGTCTAGGTTGAGTAAGAAAAGAAAAAAATCAAGGATGGACTTAAAAATGAATTTTTTTTCCTCATCAACCCCAAGAACTGGAACCAACATAATTCCCTGTCCTTGTATTAACCAATTCTTGAACCAGGCATACTTTGTTCTCCCTATGTTAAATATTCCTGGGACCAAACAAAAATATCCTAGCTCTTTGCTCCAGGGAATACCTGCTTCTGGAAAAAAAAACTGTGAGCCTATTAAACTGCTCACATAAGGCTAACTTCTCAAGTGAGTACTTCCAGACTCTCTCCTAGCTGTGCCTTCCAAAGTGTTATGTCATAGACTCTGCCCATTCCAACTAGTCCCTACTTTTCAAGACTTGCCTAAAAATCCCAGCTCAGGCTCTAAAAACTTCATAAATACCTATGGGAATGAATGAAGGGAATCCAGATGAGAACAGGGGCTATTTATTCAGCGTTTACTATAGCAAGAGATTTAAGCCACCCTCACTTGCATTTGGTAGAGACTAAACCCAAGCAGAAGAGTGGTAAAGCTTTATAATTAAAAAAACAAAAAGGACAACTTCTGGTATGCTCTAATTGGAAATTGTTGTCATGGAGAGGCTGGAGGTAGGGTAATTAGAAGGCATATTTGACTTTCTCTGCTTAGTCCTGAGTTGAGGGGGGAGGGAGCAAAATTAGGGGAACTGTCAGTCATTGACCAGTCTTGACCATTTTAGGCCAATTGCTGCAGAGGTTGTGGTTTGGCTTCCTGGGCTGGCTATCACCGAGGCTGTGGGTCAGAGCTCTATTGCTATATGTGGTCCGGCCATTTGTGCATTTGTACATTCAGTCTCTCATATCCTTCCCTAATTTTCTGATTCAGAGTCTCTACTGAGACGGTCCAGGAGATGTTGTCCATATTGCAGTAGAGCTAATAAATTTAGCTTTGCTTGATTTATAAGTGTTTCTGGTGGTCTTTTGAAGAGTCACCAGTGAATAGTCCATATCTAGTACTAACTACACGGTGCATGTTATATAGCTATCTTCTTCCTCTTTCTCCCAACGAGTTTACTTCCAAAAGAAAACAGGATTTTCCAATAAGATCATGTAGTTCTCTAGGACCACATCTCTGCCCAGTGCCCTCTGTGCAGGGTCTGGCTGTCCAGCCTTGGGAGACTCTTGAATTTTAAAGGCTCCTGGGATGCCAGCAGCCAGTCCTTCCTCTTTGGGGGAAGGCATAGGGCACAATCTTGCAAGTCTAACACAGAAGTGCCCCTTTGCCAACATTCTCCATGACGGGTAGATTGGGCAAATGTAGGGGTGTCCTAGGACAGACAGTGTGAAAGTACATAGAATAATCAAATCAGGAAGTGTTGAAGTTCCCTGGAATGCTGTGTTAAAAGAATAGCAATGCATTTTGCAGACAGAAAATTCATTCTTTTACCAAACATTTATTCAACAAAAGGTACATACTAGAAGCTGAAAAGACAGTGATGAGCAAAACAAAAACATTGGTGCCATGTCTCATTGAGCTTTCAGTCTAGTGAGGGACAAAGTCATTGATCAAATAATCTAACATATAAATGTGAAATATGAAAGTGTTAACAGAGGAAACTGGGAAGTCTCAGAAGGTATGCTTGAGGGATTAAACACCAAACTTACTTCTTCACATAATGTGCCCATGCAGAAGGTATCCATAACAAGACATTAAAAAACTCATCAAAAAATCATTAGTAGATCTCTGCTTCCAGCTAAGATGGAATAGCAGGGACTGAATTTACTCTCCCAGTGGAAACAACCAAAAAATGGACGGTATCTACACAGGTTAACCCTGTGTATGTTTCCCAGGGTTTCCATAACAAAGTATCACAAATTGAGTGGCTTAAAATAACAGAAATGTAGTCTCTCACAGTCCTGGAGGGTAGCAGTCCAAGATCAAGGGCATCCTTCTGGAGACTCTGAAAGAGAGTGTGTCCCATGCCTCTCTCGTGGCTTCTGGTACCTCCAGCAATCCTTGCCAGTCCTTGGCTTGTAGATATGTCACTCTGACCTCTGCCTCCATCATCACAAAGCGTTCTCCCTGTGCGTCTTCTAAATCCTCCGTTTTCTTTCTTAGAGGACAAGACACCAGTCACTGGATTAAGGTCCACCCTAGCTCAGTATGACCTCATTGTAACTAACTACAAAGACTCTATTCCAAATAAAGTCACATTCTGGGCCCTTGGGGGTCAATACTTCAGCGTATCTTTTGGGGGGCACAATTCAACCCATAACACTCCCCATTGTAGGAGGTCAGGTGGTGGGCTCCACTGAACTCTTCCAAGTCCCTGGTTTTTCCCAAGTCAAGGAGCACTGGCACCCTGCCTTTCAGGTCTTCTCTTTTTAGAATCTAAATCTTCTGGCAAACATATTCAACAGTAAGTACGCTTTTCTATGACTACTCTCACACGCGTTAATATATTTCACCTTTGAGTACTCCCTTGAAAAAAAAACATTAAAACATCTCCCAGTGTTCCACCCTTAACCCACAAGTGTCTTTAAAATCTGCCACTCAGTTTTAAGTCTGTTTTACAGGGATTTAGGAATGTAGTAACTTTCTAGTTTGTCTTTAAAAGCCCAAACTAAAACTTGAAAGGAAACCTAGTGTATAAGGATAACCTTCCACGTACTTAGCAAATTACATTTTTGTTAAGTATCCCTCATTTTCTCATGCAGATACATGAACACACGTCTTATCATGGATTTATAGTCTTTGCTGCTCTAAGCCAGGGATCGCCCATGTGTGCAGGAGTGTGTGTTGGCAGCCGTGGTCTCACACAGATTTCACGTCCCTTTCCCTATTTTATAGTTAAAATGCCAGTACCATCACGTGGGTAGAGTTCTGAGTAAATAGCCTTTCGAGCATAAGCCAAATTTCTACTGTTGTTTTGTGAGTGAGCCCTCTGTCTACTGGGAACTACGGGGTGGCTCAAGTGCTTGACTATATTTCTTCTGCAGATGTCACACCTTGTCAACAGCCACCCCCCCCCCCCCCTGCCTCGGTAAGAACACCCTGCAGGCATTTGTTCCCTTTGAGTAAATGCCACTCTCCAAAGAGCCTTTCTACAGGATAAAACATGTTTCACACAAAGTCCATGCCTGATTCAATGAAGGGGCATAAAGAGCATTCTTCCCAGAGGTAAATGAATGATCTAAGTGTAGAGGATACAAAGTTTTGCGGTTTTTTTCCCACTGGCTGCATCTTATCAAAGTGAAGATTCCTATTGCTGAATCATTAACAGCTGATGGTGTGCATTACAGGGTGGATAGAAAAAAAGGGAGAACTAATAAGTGTTTTGGTCAACAGACACAAGAGTCTTTCCTTTTACAACAGAGTGAAAGAGACAAGGAAAGATGTAATTTTCTGCATTTCTTTACTCTTTGCCTGGGGCAGTGCAGCCCCTGCCTTTGAACAAGGTCAGGTACATTGTGCATGCCCATGGTTTGAAGAGCATTGAAGGATTCCTGGAGGGGGTGTATCCCCAGGAACAAATGGCTCTATGGGGGAGGAGAAGGGACCCCACACAGTCTGCCTCTTTATCTCCCCAAAGTAGAAGCCCTGCAGGCTCTTAACTAGCTGGGGTGGGTTAACACCTGCCTGGAGAAAGAATGTACTCACTCTCTGGTCACAGGTAGCTGATTTCCTGATGGGCAGGGCTGGAGGCCCTTTTCTCTCTCCATCTCACTGGTAATTTTTCTGTCTCCGTCTCACTGGAAAATGGATAGTAGACAACTATGCAAGGTTTCCAGGTTGAAAGATCAGGGGACACTAACTCTCAAAGCACATAGCAAGAAAAGAAAAAACTGAAAATATCAAATGTGTACATATTTGTATTGATATATTGAATATAGCTGTCCATTTTTGTATTTCAACATTATTTGGGGATATATAAGTATTTTTGTTGTGTCATGATGCAGTCGATGGAGGAATTAAGGAAATTTGAGATGGGTGGGGTAAATCAGTCTGGTAATTGGTATTTATTGAGGTTTTCTGTGTGTGGCTATCAGAAAATGTGTCATTTGGTTAATACTTTAATGATAAATCATGGTCTCTGCTGTTAGGCGGTTAGCAGATTATGTTGGAGAACAGGACATGCACACACATACCATTTCTAACAAATCAATAAGTACCAACTTGTATAACATACCACAAGCATTAACAGAAGATTTAAATGCTCAGGTTGTGTCAAGTGGAAGAGTAAACAGGAGTCAATCACGATAGGGGGTGTGGATCTTACCCCAGAGACTTGGGGTTGGAAAAAATATCATTTCTTTACCATTTTCAAATGAATTAATTCAGATTTTTATAATGATCAAGAGGCAGTGAGTTCACCTTCCTACTCTGAACGCATAGCAATGACAGATGAAATATTTAAAAGGCAGGAAGAAAGAGACAGAGAAAGAGAGAGAAAGAAAGAAGAAGGAAAGGAGGGAGGCAGGGAAGAAACCAGGAAGACCCAACCAGGCTCTGGCATAAGATAAGATCTCATGGACCAGACACAAAGGGAAAACACAAACTGTGGGTTGTCTGGGCTCTGGAAGTAGGCACCAGTGACTGGGAGCTTGATCCCTGTGGGACAAGGAGTTCTAAATGTGAATGAGAGTTGGAGCAGAGCCAGGCTTCCTGTTAGATGCCAGAGGTAGACAGTGTTTTCACTCTACTGGGACTATGGCTTCAGATGAAGAACTGTAAGCCTGGGGAGACAAGGCGCAAAGGCAATGTGTTACTCTCAGGAACTGAGCCAACTACCCACTCTGTAAATGGATCGGCCATACCCCTCGATGGCCCCTAGGGGCAGTACATCCTACGCTCAACTGTAAAACCTGGTTCTGGTTTAGGAATAGGAGGACTGGGCTAGGCAGTCAACCTGTCAGGAAGGGAAAAGTTTCGAGGGAATACTCAAAATTAGCCTGCAAACCAAAATTCCAAAACACAGGAAGAAAGGCTAACTTCTCGCAGGACAGCCAAGAAACAAGAGACTTGGAAGAATAGTTCACTCCAAATGAAATGCATCTTAGAGAATCGTCTGAAAAGATGTCAGCATAAATTTGTTGAGGTTGTTCAAAGAGATAAAGGCACTGATACTTAAAGAAATAAATTATGGAACAGAAATAGGCACAAATAAAATGAAAATGAAACATTAAATCATACCCTAAGCTAGAAGGACTGGGAATCCGACCTTGATCATAATCAGACTCCTTCACCTACTGAATACCACGGAAGCTGAGGCTTCTGTAACGTTATAAGATGAATGGAAGCACTCTACCGTTAGTCCATCCCGGTCATTGCTAATATTCTCATTGTCCAGGCCCTTATGTTCCCCATGATGACTTGGCTACTTGAGTTACGGGGCAGGGATCACGCTGAAGCTGAGAGTCTCCTGTCTAGGGCTGAGCCTTCCTGGCTGGCATCCCCTCAGAAGTCATGTCACTGAACTGAATGCCACCAAGGAGAAGGACGCTGGTCCTACCACTCCAGACATTCCTATCACTTCTGTGTTTAAAACGCACAGGTTCTCAGGCCCTACCCAGAAATTTTGATTCCCTAGATCTGGGTCAGGGCTTAGAAATTAGTGTTTCTAACAGGCTCCCTTATGATTCCTATGTGGCGGACCCAGCATTTGGTGAACACTGATATTGTTTACAGTCCTTATTTGTCAAGTGATGAAACCAGGCAGGACCAGAAAGAACAATGCTGGCCCAGGTCACACAGCTAACCGTAGCCAGAGAAAAGCCCAATCCTTCCTTCTGCTTAGTTTGGGTTTAATTCCATCTTCCTTTTCTAGTTTCTTAGGTAGAAGCTGAAGTTGTTGATTTGAGATCTTTCTTCTATTCTCATATAGGGGTTTAGTGCTATAAAGTTCCTCTTAAGTCCTGCCTTAGTGGAATTGTACAAATTCTGATATGTTGTGTTCATTCTCATTCAGTTCAAAATACTTTGTAATTTCCGTTTTGACTTCTTCTTTGATCCATGGATAACAAAGAAGCATGTTACTTAGTTTCCAAATATTTGGAGATTGTCTGGCTATCCAGACAATACCAGGGTTATCGATACCTGGTTTTGATTTCTATTTTAATTCCTTTGCGGTCAGAGAATACAGTGTGTGCCTTGAATCCTTTTTAATTTATTGAGGTTTGCATTATACCCAGAATACAATCTCTGTTGGCAAATGTTCTGTGTGCCCTTGAGAAGAATGTGTATTTGGCTGTAGATGGGTGGAATGTTCTGTAAACGTCAGTCAGGTCATTTGGGTTGGGACTGGTGTTCAAGTTTTCTGGCTGATTTTCTACCCGCTTGATCTATCAATTATTGAGAGAAGGATGTGAAATCTGCAACCACAATTGTGGGTTTTTCTATTTCTCCTTGTGGTTCTATCAGTTTTGGCTTCATGTGTTCTGAAGCTTTGTTATTAGGTATATAAATGTTTAGAGTGGATATAGCCTCTTGTTGAATTGACCCTTTTATCAGTATGAAATGGACTTCTAAAAAATCCCTGATAATATTCTCTGTTGTGATACCTACTTTGTCTAATATTAATACAGCCCGTCCAGATTTCTTATAATTAATATGGCATATCTTTGTTCACTCTTTTACTTCTAAGCCATTAGTGTCTTTATCTTTAAAGTGGTTTTCTTACAGACAGCATATATTTGGGTCTTGTTTGTTTTATCCAGTCTGATCATCTCTACCTTTTAATTGGGATGTTTATTTTTATTTAAGTTGATTATTGATATGGTTAGGTTTAAAATCTATAAACTCGCTGTTTGCTTTCTATTTGTCCCTTTTTCCTCTTTTTCTTCTTTTCTGCCTTCTCTCAGATTATTGGTTATGATCCCATTTTATCTTCCCTCTTCGCTTATTTAGATATAGTCCCTTGTTTCGTTTTTTGAAGGTTTCTTTAGGGGTCATAGCATCCATCTTTCACTATCAAAGTCCACCTTGAATCGATATAGTACTATTTTACATATAAGAACCTTAACAAAAGCAGTTTTATGTTTTTCCCCTCCCAGGCTTTGGGCTATTGTTGTTATATATTGTACTTTTACCTGTATTAAAAACCCCACATTATGCTATTTTTGTTGAGTCAATTATTCATTAAAAATATATAAATAATAAGAAAAAAACATTATATACTTAACCCATGTAGCTACCATTTTCGGTGCTCTTCATTCCTTTGTGTAGATCCATAGTTCTATCTAATATCATTTTCCTTCTGTCTAAAAGACTTCCTGTAATATTTTTTGTACTGTGGTTCTACTGGTGATGAATTCTTTCCCATCTTCGTATGTCTGAAAGAAAACTATTTTTTGAAAGATATTTTTGTCATATACAGAATTCTAAGTAGACGGTTTTTCTTTTAGCACTTTAAGTATATTTCTCCTCTGTCTCCTCACTTGCATTTTTCCCATGAGAAATTCATTGTCATCTTATCCTTGATCCTCTGTATGTAAAGTGTCTTTATTCCCTGGCTGTTTCTAAGATTTTATCTTTATCACTGGTTTTGACCATTTTGATTATTATGTGCCTTAGAGTAGTTCTATTTCTGTTTCTTGTGCTTCTGATTCTTTGAGCTCCTTGCATTTGTGGCTTTATAGTTTTCACAAAATTTGGAAAATTCTCGTCCATTATCCCTTCAAATATTTTTTTGTCTCCTCCCCTGCCCTTCAGGGACTATAATTGCTAGACAGCTTAAAGTGTTCCCACAGCCCCCTGAAGCTCCATTCACTACTTTAATCCTTTTTTCCCCCTCTATGTTTCATTCAGAGTGGCTTTGTCTTCAGGTTCATTAGTCTTTTCTTCTATAATGTCCAATATGACATTAATCCTTCCCAGTACACTTCTCACCTCAGCCACTGTAGTTTTCATCTCTAGGAGTTCAATTTGCATCTTTTTCATGTTTCACTTCTCTACTTACAATCTTTAGTTTTTCCTCTAGCATTTTGAACATATGAAATATGGTTATAATAACTGATTTAATATCCTTGTGAACAAATTCTATAATTGTGTCAGTTCTGGATTGGTTTTGATTGATCGATTTTTTTCTCTTCATTATGCTTCTTTGCATTCCTGGTAATTTTTGACTGGGTACCATAAATTGCAATTTTACTTTTTTTGGTTTGGCCATAATTTCTTTTTAAATAAATATTCTTGAACTTTGTTCTGGGATGCAGTTGGGTTACCTGGAAACAGAATGATCCTCTCAGGTCTTCCTTTTAAGCTTTGTTAGATGAGACCAGAGTAGAGTTTAGTCTAGGACTAACTTTCCCCACTGTTGAGGCAATACCCTTCTGTATACCTGATGCCCTGTGAATTACGAGATCTACGCGGTGAGAATAGGCACTATTTCCTGCCCTTTATGATCCCTGCTGATTGTTCCCTCTAATACTTTCAGATGGTTCTCTCCCCAGACTTGATAGTTTCCTCACCTGCATGCATGATCAATACTCAGCCGAATACTGGAGAGAAACCTTCTTCAGATCTAGAGTTTTCTCTCTGTATAGCTGTTCACTCTCCAGCACCCTGGCTTCCACTGACTCCCATTTCCTCAACCCAGGGAAACTGCGAGGCTCTGCCGGGATTCCCTTTCCCTGTACCACAACTGGAAACAAATGAAGTGAACCCTACAATTGCCCCAGCTTATTGTTTAGAAAGATCTGGAAACTCTAGGCAATAAGCTAGGGCAATTGTAGAGTTCACCACATTTGTTTCCTCTCTCTGGGGTAACACTGCCTTCATTGCCTGATGCCTAACGTCTTGAAAATTCTTGCTTTGTATATTTTGTTCGTGTATTTAGTTGTTTCAGGTGGGAGGGTAAATCTGCTCCCTGTTATTTCATCTTGACCAAAAGCAGACGTCTCCTCAAATACTTGTTAAAGTGAAGAGTGGAGTTTATACAGATGAAAGTATTATAAAATTATTGGCCCGATATCACATGAATATGGCAAAAAGCATGAAAGTGCTTTGTAAAGAACCGAAGTCTAGAAAATACAGTACCTGTTCACTCCAAATCATTCACTACACGAGAGAAGTAACTGAGGCCTGCACGGGCCAAGAGATGCAGTGAAGCTCACACAATTCCTTAGTGCAAGAAGTAAAACCAAGTTCATCTTTCTCTCCCTGTGTCCAGTATTCTTGCCAGTATTCCACTGTTTCAAGCTACCCCAAACCTGCTCATTAAAAAGGAGAAATTTCATATTCTTATAAAATATACCTGATCAAATCATAATGCCTTTGCGTTTGGAAGCCATGAAAAACAGCCACTGGTTCAATTTATTTGTATCATTAGAAAAACTTTTTTTCAACCTCCTTATAGACACATTCCTTCCACTGAAATGAAATACGTTTGCAGTTCACCTGGAAAGGAAAGGATTGCTGTGCCATGTTAAGTGATAGAATCTGACACTGGCTTAAGGCCATTGCCCCTTTTAAACTGCTGTTTTTATGAGGAGCACGACAGGTCAATTACCACAGAAAGCATACATCTGACCACTAGCTCTCCATCTGTACAGGTGCTTTAATCTATTAGGCACCATAGGTTTGATCTTGTGGGACCTTCAAAATTTCCAAGGATCTGTGGAAATATTAGAGGTATGGGGGAAAATTGATTGGTTCCAAATATTAAAAAGAAAATCACAAAGTTAAAACTAATGTTTTTATCTTTAAAAATGCAACATGGGAACCCGCGACTGCAAGTCAACTCTTACATTTCTATATGTATTTCATTAAAAGTGGTTATCAGTTCATTTTAATATACTTGATATGATGTGAATGAGAAATTCACAAGAGTGCTCACGGCCACTGAAGGTCTTTAAAATACCCCGTATTTAGTGACTGAAATTCCAGAGAAGCATTCAGTATTGCTTGTCACCTTTGCTTGGAAATAGTGATGAATTCCACTATATCCAAGTTTAGTTAAGGTTTTTCTTTTTTCATTTTACCAAATGGGAGTGTGGCTTTAGTAATTCCTAATTGGTATGCACTTTTGCTTGTTAAATTTGCTTTGCCTGTGAAGCCAGTTCTCAAACAAGATCAGAGAAATCTATATCCCAACAGAAACAGATCTTTTTTTAGTGATCTTCTGTTGAAGACTTGTAACCGATCTTAATTACCCCATGGCATCTGGAATGCAATAGCATTTATATTTCTTAATTTTTCTAAATAAAATTAAAGCTGCTTCCAACACTCCTTCACCATGGTTAATGAGAAATTTGTTTAGCAGGGCTTCATCACCACTCTTGGATCTTACAAGAACCCCAGGTATGTATCATCCAGGAAAATGGAGGATAACCCAATTGGGATGGAGTTTTTCCTTATTTCACAAACCTTTAAGGACATAAAAAACAACTAGTACTGCTGACAGTCCCTCAAACGATCCTTCACACTCTCACCAAACTCAGCCAGGGAAACCTCTTCTGGGACCCCCATGTTTAAGCCGCTTGGTTTCTAGTTCCACAGGCACAGAGTCACTCCCATCTGAGGTTCTGCCACCTCTAGAATACTCCATGGCAGCCACCTCCTGCCTCTGCCCAGCTTCAGGAAAAACCAGCCACACTCCAGGTTCAGGCTTCTTCCTTCTTCCACTTATGTAGAACGTCGAGTCCTCATCTGATTCTTTTTCAGGCAACGTAGCCCATGCCCTTGATGGACCTAGCACAGTGTTTCTCATAGTGTGGTCCAAAGAAAGCTGGTGATCCCTGGTACCCCATCAAATAATCTGCTTGTGCTTTACCAGTTTCAGATGAAAAACAGCATCTAAGCAATTTTGTTCCCATCCACTTCACAAATTGGAAATGTAAGATCAAGTATGAATTTTACAGAAATCCCTTTATCAGGTCCTTAACAGTAAGCCCAAGCTTACCATGAAGCCCCTGATGGAATAGGTGCCAGAGGAAATGAGACGAGACAGAGTCTACGAAAAGACTAGTGTAAGAGCTAAGACCTTGGGGGTCTTGTTGATAGCATTAACTAATGAGAACTCTTCCAACGGGCTGCCCCATTCTCCTTTAACCGTGTTACTCATATTTCTCTTTGTTTTTTCAGTTTCCCTAATGAATAGAGGGCAAAACAGCTGGAGAAGCAGCCTTATTGCTCAAAAGGAAGTGTTGATACATCCCGGAGCTTTGAGCGTGGGAGATGACGGGCCCAGCTTTATGCCACTTACAGTGGTAACATGGTTGATGGTAAGTGAAATCATGTAACAGAAATCTACTTTTTTTTTTAAAGCCCCCTGACACTAGTCCTCATGAACATTGTGAGACATTTTAGGAAAAGCTAGGAAACATTTGTAAGAGAGGAGAAGGAGTTTAGTCAGTGGGATAAAAGCAATCTTGTAAAAGCTTAAATTTGCACCTCTTTTCCCACGGTAAACCTTCCCAGGAACATTCAGATTCCACCTAACACATTACAGAAGTATTGGTATATTCCTTTTCTTCCAGACATTAAGGTAACTAATAGATCTGACATCAAGAATAATAAACTACCTGCAGAGCAATGCAATACAACCAAGAACAAGATTTTGTTTTTAATTGGGGTATAGTTGTTTTACAATGTTGTGTTAGTTTCTACTGTACAGTGAAGTGGAGTTCCCTGTGTTGTACAGCATCAGGGAACTCATTAGATATCTGTTTTATACACATTAGTATATATATGTCAATCTCAATCTCCCAGTTCATCCCACCCCACCTCCCTTTCCAAGCTTGGTTCCATACTTTTGTTCTCTACATCTGTGTCTCATTTCTGTCTTGCAAACAGGTACATCTGTACCATTTTTCTAGATTCCACATATATGCATTAATATACGGTATTTGTTTCTCTTTTTCTGGCTTACTTCACTCTGTATGACAGCCTCTAAGTCCATCCACGTCTCTACAAATGACCCTATTTCGAAGAACGAGATTTTTTAAAAGCTGCTTTCTCCTCAGTTCCCTAGCAAGCGGTACCATGGTCGTCCCTCTGTAACTGCTTTTGCCTTTTTAATCCATCCTATGCAATTAACATCTCATCCTACCCAACTCTGTTCTCTATACTTGATTCTTTAGCACTTTACTTTGTCAGTTTAAAATACAATTAATTATCACATTGTCTTCTCACTAATTGCTATTTGAGATTATTTTGTTTCCCTACCTAAATTTTAAACATCTTATGAACAAAAAGTATTGAAACTCTTTGGCATACCGTAATAACTAAAGTAGGCATATGTACCTAATAGCTACACAGTTATACAATCAATAATTACTTGACTCTTAGGTTTAAACCACACATCAAAAATAAACAAAATTGCATTACTTCTTAGGGTTTTTCCCCTCAAAATTAGATATAGCCTTAGAGGTACTGCAAAATATTAGAGTATTTGTTGTGAAATCTTTTTTTTTCTTTTAAAAGTCCCTTTTAGACGAAGTGAGAAAGTAGTATTGATATATATACACTACCAAATGTAAAATAGATAGCTAGTTGGAAGCAGCAGCATAGCACAGGGAGATCAGCTCGGTGCTTTGTGACCACCTAGAGGGGTGGGAGGGAGGCGCAAGAGGGAGGAGATATGGGGATATATGTATATGTATAGCTGATTTACTTTGTTGTACGGTGGAAACTAGCACAACATTGTAAGTCAATTATACTTCAGTAAAGATGTTAAAAAAAAAAAAGTCCCTTTTAGAAAACACTGGTCAGGAAAGTGCAATACCCCCAGAGAGATGGTGACATCACAGGACAGCAACGCTAAAATGGACTTTGGCATAGAAATGGAATTGCTTTAGTTCTAATTTGAGTTCTTAAATTGGATTGATTCTCTTAAGAAGGATAGAACCATTTCACAGGTCTGTATGGAAGAGTTAAATTTGGGGCAGGTGGAAGACTAACCACACAAAGAACAAGACTCAGGGGCTTCCCTGGTGGCACAGCGGTTGAGAGTTCGCCTGCCAATGCAGGGGATACGGGTTTGTGCCCCGGTCCGGGAAGATCCCACATGCCATGGAGCAGCTGGGCCCGTGAGCCATGGACGCTGAGCCTGCGCGTCCAGAACCTGTGCTCCACAACGTGAGAAGCCACAACAGTGAGAGGACCGCGTACCGCAAAAAAAAGAACAAGACTCAGGTCAAAGGTCTTCCTGAGAGAGTCTTCCTCACTCTGCCTGATGAAACCCTTAGTGTCTGTCATGACCTTCAAAGCACAGAAAAGTGCACAGCCCCACACAGGCCCCTGGTCCTATCAGCTCTGTGATTAGAGTCCAGATCACTGAATTGCAGGCAGATGACCTCAGCTGCTGACTGAATCTGTCGGGCTCACTTTTCAGCGTCTTAGAATCCTTTTGTGAATAACCAGAGTCTCCTTCCTTCCCTTCCTATCTGGTGTGCATCACTGACAAATTCCACTTTTCCTCTCTTGAAAAAGACATTCTTCCTCGGCCCTGCCCCTGTGGAAGAACACAAACCACTCCGAGATGAGCTGGTGTGCAGCCTTCATCACAAAACAATAAGTGGTTGACCTAAAGCATCCAATAAAGCAGCTAGAAGGAGAAAAAGGCAGAAAGAATGTGTGCCTTCTTCAGAAGCAATAGTCCCCATCCATCAGCTAGAAAGAAAGTCGGGGACATGGCTTCAAGTTTTCATTAAAATGCAACAGGGCATCAGGAAGTCGGATTTGGACCAACAACGAGATATTTTTCTTACAGTTCCTTTGCTCTGGACAGCTTTGCTGTGGGCTTCAAAGTTCTCTCTCTGACCAAATTCAGTGAAGTCGCTTTCTCCTCTTCTCTTTGAACCCGGAGCTTTGGGAAGGGCAGCAAAGTAAGCCGAAATGAAATTGCAGAACTTATGGTTCTCCAGTAAGTGAGATTTCCTCTAATGCTTACCAACTGTCGCCAGGTCAGATGGATTTTCCTGCTTGAAATCCCTTGATGCATTAATTTCTCTGCCATCTTAGGATATCCTTCTGAAAGCAACCCCAGCAGCCATAAAAACATAAAAAGAAAATGTATAGCATAACTGGTGCACAAAAGGACCATAAGGAATAAAAAGCGAGGAGAGGGCAGGAAGAAAGGTCTTTAGACAAGCATGTTATTTGCTTGGTTTTTGATTCAGAGGGCAATTCACACAGAGCTCTACTCAGACCCACCAGGAAATGCATGAGGTGCTGGGTCTGGGTCAGCCAAACAAGAAACCCTGGAAAGCAGCTGTATATGCTCTTTTCTTGATTCATCTAGTGCAGTGACTTTTTTAAAAAAAAAGCCTTTTGAAGCAATGAAACCACAGTATATAAAACAGCTGACAGTCGGTCTCTCTCCTCGGGAGCAGCACATACGAGCTTCCAAACAGGTGTGGGGTTGGAGGCATGAAAGTCACCATTCTAGGGGGTTTTAATAATCCAGGAAGTGGCAACACAGGATTTCAGTTTTTTGAATACAGAGGGCTGACATCTAAGTTAGAGGGCAAGAAGATATTCTCTCTAAGGCAGTCATGTACAGTTTCTTATTCTTTCTGCTTTCTTGAGCTAAAAATTAGCATCACTTTTAATAGATACCACAAGTCTTATCACCCACCGTCTAATTGCCCTCATCTTCCTTCCTTCAAAACACATCTCAACAGATATTTATTGAATGTCTCTAGTGTGCAAGGTGCGAGGCACTAGCTGGTTATTACAAATATAAATAAGGACAGTAGTATTAGTAGCAGTAGTAGTAGTGGTAATAATAATAATAGCAAACACTTATATAGTATTTATTTAGTGCCAGGTACAGCTCTAAGCTCTTTATATGTATTTAGTCATTCAGTCATCGAAACAACACTCTAGGAAAGATATGATCATTATTTACAATTTACAGATGGGGAAACTGAGGCACATAGAGATTAAGTAATTGGCCGAGGTCCCATATCTAACAAGTGGCAGAGCTGAGATTAGAACCCAGGCAATCTGGCTCCTGAATCTGTGCTTTAGGCATATTTGCTTTATGTGCACTGTCTTTGGGGTTTATTATCTATGCTGCAACAGAGAAGTTTCTGCTCCTAGAGCTTTCAAAGTCTATCTGTCTCCTTTTTGGAACTCAGTAAAGGACTGTGGACAATGTATACATGGGAATGGCTAATGACATCTGGGGACACGAGGGGAGAAAGGGTTGTGGGACGAGATCAGATATCTTGCCGATTAGGCAGGCAGGGGCTTTGGAGCATTGAGAATCGAGCTATCACTACAGATGTGACACATGTACCACCATCACTGTGTGAAGCCTGGGACTTACAAATTAACATATATAACATTTGAATTTTAGTCCAAATAAATATACAGTCTGTTATCTGGAAAGGAATGATGACAGAGTTATATTTCAGTAGATAGATCTTTGGGGCCTCTGTAATTCATACTCTTCCATCTTTCTTAATTTGGCAAACATTTATTGAACATTGTCATTCTTTATTTTCTTTCCCCTAAACAACCACTGAATTATCTTGGGAATATGAGCCAGTTAAGAGTTATTGCAGGCCCAGAGAATAACAGGTCTCTGTTATTGGAGCAGTATATTCCATATTCCTGCTCAAACACAGACCTTCATGCCGTCTAAGACTAGAAGGAGAACCAAGTGTAAGAGAAGACAGTTCTTTATTACTGAGCACAGTACATTTAACATAATAGGATATTACTGGTGGACTGACTGCTCTAAAGCAGAGATACTTAGATAAGGTCTCTAGCCAGCTCTCAATGAGACAGATATTATAGGTGGGCTGAACCAACACCCATTCCCAACACCTTTATCCCTTGTCAACCTCTATCATGGAAAGTAGGAAAGCTAAATACTCATTTTACCCACTTCCCTTGCATAATGGACATGTGATGAGATTCTGGCCAATACAATGTAAGTGGAAGTCTGCTAAGGGGTTTCTGGGAAAGATTTTGCATTTCTGATAAAAAGGGACAATTGCAGTTGGCATCATCGTCTCCTTCTTTCTTCCTGATATGAATGTGGAAGGGCTGTCTAGAGCAGCAGCAGCCATCTTGTAAGCAGGAGGAAATAACTATGAGGACAAAAAGGCTACAAAGAAATTGGATCCAAAATGGCATTGCTGAGCGTTAAAAAGAACAATGGTTCTACCTCTACCTTCTTGTTATGTTAGATGCTCTTTAGGCTACTACTCGTTGAGTCATCTCTCCTTACAGCCAAACACATTCTTAGCTAATACACAGGAATCACAGAAAATCCATAGCTATTTGATACCTCTCATTTCTCAATTAGAATCAGTGTTTTTTAAGACAATAGCATGTGCTTGTATAATGAGCCAGTATTTTGTTTTCCAGAATGACCTTGACATGTCTCTTCACGGAGATTAATGTTGCCATCACAACTGACATACATTTGGCAGGAACAGTAAGTCCCCTTCCATTCTTGTCCAGCTTAGATTCCATGATCATCCTTACAATCAGTTTGGAAAAGACCTTCCTCTCTAACCCCTACTCCCACTCTCATACTCAACTGGCAAAACCCCAACAATAGAGAAATGCAGCCATCTCCCTCTCCTTGTGGGCAGCCAAGCTACGAAATGTTGTAGACTGGTTTCACATCAGGTTCATACTTGCAAACCTCAAATGGGCCCTCAACTCTGCCCAGAAATTTAATTACATTTCTTTAGGGCTTACTTTTCCCCTCTCGGAGATGGCTTGTATGCCCTCTTTTCTCTTCTCCATTTTTTCATTTATTAAAAGCATATCCCTTTTTGCTCCACCTTTGCTACTCAAAGTGGTCTTTGGACCAGCATCATCAGTATCACCTGGGAAACTGTTAGAAATGCAAAATCTCATCCCTCCACCCTCACCTCCCCCGACCCCGCCAGACCCGCTGAATCAGGATCTGCCATTTCACAAGCTTCCTGGGGGGATTTACAGGCCCACGTACACTAACATTTGAAAAGCACTACTATTGACTTTATCCCTTCTTAGAACTTCATTCTCTTTGTCGTTCTCAATCTCCTGAGTCCTTATTTACTTTTCCCCTAATTCCTTAATTCCTATCAGTAAATACTGTCTAGTACTTCCTATCTAAGAAAATAAAAAACAAAAACACTTCAGGCCCCACTTTTTTCCTAGTGACTATTCCCTTTTCCCTACTTCCCTTTACAAAGTCCCTGAATTAATTCTCCACCTTTGCTGTCTCGACTTCCTCCTCTCCCATTCACTCCTCAACCCAATCTGACTTCTGTCTCTTCTATTCCACCAAAAAGAACGCTTGGCAAGGCCACCCATCACCTGCGTGGGGCAAAACCCAGTGCTCACTTCTCTGAGCTCTTCTTCTAGCTCTCACAGCTAAGCTGTCCTTCATCTGAAGGTATTCTTTTGCTGGCCTTTCGGATCCTGTGTTCTCCAGGTTTACCTCCTTAGCAGCTTCTCCATAGTCTGTTTTGCCAACTTCTCTTCCTTTACCTCGCCATCAATTATTGGAGTTCCTAAGGCTTAATCCAGGGCCTTGTCCTCAGGTGATCTCATCCCATTGCATGGCTCAACTATCACCAACATGCTGAGGTTTCCCAAATAATCTCCAGGCTCTGAAATGCACTCTGGTCTGTTCACCAACCTATATGATGTCTCCATGTGAATCTCTTGTATCTCAAAATTGTCCTTAAAACTGAACTTTTGATTCCTACCACCTCTTTTCAAAAACTTTTCCTCCCCTGGTCTTCTCCCTCTTAGTAAATGGTACCACCATTCATCCAATGGTGTAATCCGGAGACTTAGGAATCATTCTTGATGCCACTTTCCCATACCCCCTACAACAAATAATCAATAAAATGTCTCTTTTGCCTGCAAAATATTCTCAAATTGGTCTCCATCTCTCCATCTCTATTTCACCACCCTGGCCAAGCCACCATCATCTTTGACTTGAGCCACTGCAAAAGCCTTTTCACTGGGTTCCCTTCTTTACCATGTTGCCTCCTCTTATCCATTCTCCCTACAGAAACCAAACTAGTCTTTTAAATACATGAATCTGATTAAGTATCTGACCCATGTAGAACTCTTCAGTGGCTTCTCATTGCATTTAGCATAAAATTCAAACATCTGTAAACTGTTTGCATGGTGTGACTCCTGCCTACCTCCCTACCATTCTCTCTCTCTCCCACTGTACACGGCTTCCCTTCACCTTTTTGAAAATCTTGAGTCTCTTGCACTTCTGGGAACATAATGTTTTCTCTTCCTGGCTCCTTCTACTCCCTCAGGAACCAGCTCTGACGTCCCCTGTTTAGATACCCCTTCTTTGACGACCATACTTACATCCCGACACACATTCCCTTTACTCTCTACACTACACCCTCTTTCTTTTTCTTCGAACTCAATTCCAGGCAGTGTTCAGGAGTGTGTCTTAAGTTGGCAGCATGAAGACTATAGTATATGTTAAGGGGTGATCTCCACCTCTTACTAGGAGAAAGGCACTGAAGGGAACAATTCAACAGGACTGGACTGGACTGGCGCTGTCCCACACAAGGTGTCACTGAAGGCTGCAGGTGCTGGTGTTGTTCGGTACATTCTGAGTCATTAGCCCACTGGAGCCAGTGAGCAACACCATGCTCTTGTGCGTGGCGTAGGCTTTCCCCACATGGAGAAGGCATTGCCTCTGTCAACGATCTAAGTTGCTTCTGGAACAGGAAATAAGGCTTGGAGAGGCAGGCCTTAGACTGGAGGAACTAGAAATTGCATCCTTTCCCTGGGTCTTGGCTCTGAGGGCTGGACACACCTAGAGAACTCGGAGTGGCCTGGCCTCTCCACGCTGGGCCTGTGGGCTATGAGGACAGCCAACCCACACACGGGTAAGGTAGGCTCTGCTCACGGTTGTGGTGTCCAGATCAAGAGAAGGACCTTCTCTCAGTCTTGAAAAGGAATGGTAAAGGGAAGAGCAGCCTCCATTCTGCCTCACAAGGGCCAGACTGGTGTTTGATGCAGTGACCTGAGGGGGACAGAACCTTGGGGCTTTACAAAAAAGTGATGCGGCAGCATGATGATGAACAAAAATGCTAGGGACCCATTTGAGCGACCTGTTTCTGAGCACTGGTGAAAAGCACTCAGCAGGACCGGGTATAACTAGGGACACCTGGGCTTGTGGTCCCCACCTTCTGGAGGGTAAGAAAGAATTTAGTCCCTCTCATTCACAATTCGGTACTAAATATATGTGAAATTATATTTCTAGTCGTAGGCTAGTGAGACCTTCTCTTGTTTAAGGTGACATTTCTTGACTTATAACTGGCATTTCGTGTTTGTGGTTTAGTCAGAAATCTTTTAGGTGCTGGGACAGAAACTCAAAGTAGCTTACGCAGAAAAGGGAACTTATTGGCCCATGTAACTGAGAAGGAGTGGCTGGGAGCCTGGGGCTCAACCATGTCAAGGACTCAATGCAGCCCTCTCTCTCTTGGCTTTGCTTTTCTCTGTGTTGGCTTCATTCTGAGAGAGACTCCCCCCTGATGTAACAAAGGTAATACTTGCCAGTCCTAAGCTTTACTCTCCCTACAGTTAACTATCCCAAAGAAAGCATGAAAATGGGCCACTTCCCTGCAAGATCTCACAAAAATCCTGGGAAGAACTATGACTGGCTTGACTTAGGTTACATGCCCATACCTGAGTGAATCAGGTGCAGACTAAAGGGCTGGACCAACCAGAGCTGGGTACCAGAGGAGGTGAGACCAGGTGGTCAGACAGCGCCACCAAATAGGGGCAGGGCAGCTAGCTCCTGAAAGGAAAAGATGCAGAAATGACAAAAAGTAACGTCTTTTTCAGCGAAGAGCATATAAATAGCTGAGAATTTAACCAAAAGCCTTTACCAGTAGGAAATGGAGATGATACACAGATGTGCAGACACAAATGGTACAGAGGAACAACTAGAGAGAAGGAAAAACCCTAGGGGCAAAAAAGAAAAGGGATGACAAAGAGCAGAAAAAGGGACAAATGTATTGATTCCAAAATAACCAAAGACCCAACCACACAGTTGAAAATATACCATAGACTAGGTCGATCCCCATGGTTTCCGGGAGGTATAGAAATGATTCCCAGAGCTGAAGCCCTGGGATATTCAGCCCAAGACAGCATCACCCGCTTCAGGCCCAAGGGAGGAAGGGAGGCTATTCACAGACTGGAATTTGAGATACCAGGAGAAAAGTCATGCATATGAAACTCACAGATTTTTAATTTATCCTCTATTACGTCCTTAAAAGTACATTTCTATGCAGGATATCCATATTTTAAGATATTCATAGGAGTTCTGGAAAAGGCAGATAGGCCAAGAGCAGCCACTTTCCCTGAAGCAGGCTACCAGTGGGATTTATATATGATCAAACTAGTATAGTGTTTTGCACGTAACATCCAGGTGGCCACAGACGGAAAGAAAGTCTCTGGTGATGATCTTGAGACATGGTCTGGTGAAATCTTACCAAAAGTCTTAAATCAGGCCTCAAACTGCTACCTCACCAGTCAGTCTCTGAAACAACAGCCTGGCTGTGGAATCCTGTTACAGATAAATATCTGGAATGAAGGCAGATTTCATAGACCAGAAACCATCCAGTAACGAATATATTTTCACTCTGAATTCCTTAAAAATAAGAAAAGGCATACAAATAGGGAGAGGGATGCAGAGGATGAGAAAGATTTTAGAATATATTGCCACGGACACCTTATTTTTACAAAGAAACCTGAAGAAATTAACAGCAGCACGGTAGGCATGGGACTCTGTAGGCACCCCATCACATGACAGAAGGGTGAACACTAAAAAGACACCACGGCTTTAGCTGAAGTACCAGCATAAAGATGTATTTTATTTTCAACATTTCCATCCATCATCTTCCCTCCACAATCCCTCGGTCCCTTTTCTACAGCCATCTTCATCTACAGCATCTGCAGTGCTGGGATTCTCCCTGGTCAGCAACTCTTTTAGCTGACAGGACATCTAGCAATGTGAAAAAGAGCAAAAATTCTAGAATGCGTGAGGAGCATCCACGGGGCTATGTGAGTGATGGAAAGGAAAAAAGGAGAGTACACGTGTCTCTCTCTCTCAGCCAGCCCCTCGGGGGTCTAATCAGTTCTACAAGAAATCATCACAACAACTATTTCATTAAACACCAACCATCATCACTGTTAAATCATTTTCTAGGCACCACTCATCTTTCAACTTCAAGAGCTAGGACACTATATCACTTGGTTCTGAAAATACAATACTAATAAATACCATACCTTGCAGATTCAGTTTAATCAGCCCTGTCTTGAAATAGCTGTTTACTAATTTTGCGTAATATAATTAAATGCCCAAACACTGTATTTAAGAAACATTAAAACTATCACTTATGCTGATGGGAGTTGGGAAATTCCAAATTTAGAATGTCTAATGGTGTTGCAAAAATAAGATTCTCCATGAGGACAGCAAATTGGAATGGGAAGTAGAAAGTACAGTTCCCCTTCTAGTAAATATTATGATTCATGAAGAATACAAGAGGCAGGAGCTCAGGGAGGCTTAGAATCTGGTTCAACACTTCCTCCCTTAGTGAATTGAATCCTCAAAAACTGAATTTGGTATTAGGTTTCAGAAGCTCCTAGCTGTGAGGGTTTTCAGGAAGAGGAAGAGGGATGTGGTAGAGCAAGCTGGTCATTTCTTCCACTTTCCAGACTGTCCATTCTTTCTCTGTCATCTGCTATCTCCCCACCCCCTCCACCATCAGCTAGGAAACCTTGGGGTCTTCCTTGATTTCTCCCTCTTCCCTAATGCATATCTTTGACAGGCTCATATCTGAACATTCTTCTCCAGTCCACATGGCCTCATCCTAGTGAGGCCCATGTTATGTGATGTCATACCTTCTCTGGCCTATTGCAAGTTTCTCTCAACTGGTCTCCTACCTTCCAATATCACTTTACTCCAGCCTTTGCTATTCATGCTATTGAATTAGCTCCTAAAATGTATATCTCACTCCCAACTAGTCAAATCCCACCTATACACCCCAAATGCTTGTTGCTGAAATTCGACTTTTCCCTGGCGGTTTTTAATATATTTTGAAGTTTCTCTACTTAAATACTCTCAGCCACATCAATCTACTTCTTCTTCCTTAATAGAGTAGGTAATTAACCTAGCACAGTGCTTGGTATATGTAAGGGAGGATAAGAAATATTAGGTAACCTACTTGGAATAAAATAAAGCTATTATAGCTATTATACTAAACTGTTGATGTCCTACACATGGTGTTAAGACTGAGTAACTCAGACTTTGGGGAATATACCTGTAGATTCTGATATCATTTTTCTGGTGGAGATAAAAAGCCAGGGTTGGTCTTTCCCTGGGGGGATGGGTTGTTTCCACCCTTAGTCGTCCTGGGAAGAGTCAGCTCCTAAGACAACATAAAGACTAAAGAGACAGGCTCTCAGGGAACTAATACTTTGAGAAGGAGATAAACATACAAACAAATGATTATTAAAATAAATACTTATAAGCAAGAATAGGAGAACTGGGTTATTATTATTTTCATCACAAGTTTAGCTGCCCAAACAGGTTTAGCCTGAAATCCTACAAACCAGTTCCACAGAAGGGAAGCACATAACCCATATCAAGGACCCACAAAACTAGAAAGCAACCATTTTATCCTGTAAAATAATCTCCAAGGTAATGGAAACTATGCCAAGAAGAAATGGGCTAAGGAGCAAACGAGATCAAAACAGAAACAGTGGTTATATTGAGTTTACGCCTCACAAACTCTTTGATGGAAAAGACCAGCTGTAATTGACTGTGTTTGTATTAACGCTGCTGGAGGCTTCCTGAGATGCTAAATAGCAGGTTGCTACCTGACCAGCCTTAGGGACTTGTTTGAAGGGACACGTCTGTGACTAGTTGTCCCCTAATCATAACCTCCTCCTACTGCTCATGATGGCCAGTGGGGACCTCCACAAGGCATGGGTTTCTATATCCCATTCATCAGAATGGGAAGTTTTCTCTCCACACATCTTAGGGAACTTTATTTTGCAACATTATTTGATTTTCTGAGTCCATTGATTTCTAAGGCGAATATACCTATTAAAGCTAGTTCGAAAAGCAACAGTTCGTGCAGTGACATCATCACCCCTACCTACAGAGCATATGCTCATAGACCCAAAGAGCACTTGCATTATTCTACCACCACTAGACAGATCCTAATTATTGCCGTCTGTCATAATAAAAAGTGAGTATATTAGTCCCATCTTTGTGTCACATAAAAAGATGCTAAACATTACACCTGGGGATTTGGTACCTTCTTTTCACAAATGTGCCCCTCTTTCCCTTTGTCCACAGTGCTGCCAAATGTTACCCTTGAGTCTGAAGCTAATGGATAATGCCCCCACTTCATCTACTCTCAGCAGCTGTGGCCATCATCTAAATGAATACATGAGTTGAATGAATGTGCAATGAGTGCATACAGTGTCCTGAACTATATTAGAAATGAGGAGTGATGGCCCCAAGGAATAAGTTCCTATTTTCTTTGAAGTTCAGAATCTGTGTGAGGAATAGATTAAAACCATCTAATACATAGTTCACCTCCCAACTGGGAACCAGAAAGATGAATAACTCATAAGAGTACTTTACTTTGGTTCTGGGGTTTATTTTTGTGCTAACCTGTACGGATATGGATGAAATTCTGGGAATTCGTAAAACTTCAATCAAAATAACAAAACCACAATGTGAAGCTCTAACTCTGCCAGGAAGGTGTTCGATTTCCCCTTGGCAGTCCATTCCAGACGGAAGAAGCCATCACTGTATAGTCAGGGGCCCCAGGAAACAGAAGGCATGGTGGCATCTGGAGAGACTATAACAGAAGGATTCTTTAGGGAAGTTGGGGTATAATTAAGGAAACTTACAGGCAAAGTTGAGGATCCCAAGGCTAGCACCTGAGGAAGTCATTACCTCCCTGAGAACTGAGATGGGAGGAGGAAGGGAACGTGTTACCGGGAGCCTGGATGGGCTTAGAGAATGGAAGGGGTTCTCCTGGGGAGAAGCAATTGTCATGGAGGGATGCAGCCACAGACAGAACTGCAGTGGGAGCAGGGGGAGAAGGAAAGAAATTCCTCCCTCCCCCTACCCTTTCATCTCTTGCATTGCCTCACATTGGCCAAACCCAACCAGAAACCAGAGGTCGTTAAAGCCCAGATGATGGAGCCTGTAAGGTCAGCGTAGAAGAATGTGGAGAACGGATTTGGGGAAGGGCAGAAGGTGAATGACCAGCACAATCACCACCTAGACCAAGATCACATCCCAACCTCTATTGAATTGTTTTTCTTGCTTTAAGGTAGTATTTCTCAAAATATATTCCAGATGGGGGTTGGGGGAGAAGAGTAGGTCTGTGCATAAATTCATTTAAGAGACACTGAATTAATGCATTTAAACAGGGTTCACTACTCCAGGAATTTTTAAAGCTGCAATAGACTAAGGGTCATAATTTTTTTTCAGCAAATAATTGTTCAGCGCTGTGATGAACCAGGCACTGGGCTGGGTGTTGGTGATACGGTGGTGAACAGGAAAGACAACTACACCTGCAGTATTTATAGTCAAGTGGAGGGCAGTCAATAAACAGAAATCAGAAAACTACAGAATGTTTATTACAACATTCTCAGATGAAGATAAACTGTGTGGCATGTCCCAAACGAAAGTTATTTGGCTTCTGAAATATATATTTCTGGAAATTTTTTAGGGAGGGAAGGGCTCTTTGATAAAGGCACTCTGAGTTTTGCTTCACTATTAGTTAGTATTTTTGGTCTGAAATTTACATAATTAAATGCCTAATACCTAGGTTTTTTTTGTTTGTTTGTTTGTTTTTGCGGTATGCGCGGGCCTCTCACTGCTGTGGCCTCTCCCGCTGCAGAGCACAGGCTCCGGACGCGCAGGCTCAGCGGCCATGGCTCACGGGCCCAGCTGCTCTGCGGCATGTGGGATCCTCCCAGACCGGGACACGAACCCGCGTCCCCTGCATCAGCAGGTGGACTCTCAACCACTGCACCACCAGGGAAGCCCCCTTAATACCTAGTTTTGATGACAGCTTTTCACCCTGCTGGCCCTAGACAGTCAATCAGAGAGTAAATTGGATACTTATGGAAAATGGGTAGTGGGAAGGTAACATGAAAAAGGAGAAGCAATATCTTAGTTGTCAAAGCCATTTTAATCAACTTCACATTTTCCTTGCAGGGTAGACCCTGTACGGCAAGATGGTATTGTTACTGAAACGGCCATGGGCTGGATATGTGTGAGAAGATAAGCCCACTTACCAGGTTCTAAGGCAAAGTCCACAGTGGCTTGACTAAGATGAGACAGAAAGAGCAGAAGGTAACTTTCAAGAGAATTTGTTTGTAATACACATTTACCTGACTTCTGTTAGAGAATAGCTTTTTGTAAGAAAGTGTATGGCAGTTGTGGTAGATGCTGTTTGGTGTGTCACCTAGGAGCCCTTTGCTGGCTGGTGCTCGTCACCCAGGCCACTGGCAATGTCACCCGCTAAGGGCTCACAGCTGCCCCTTCTCAGGCCTCCCTAAACCCTCCACCAAGGGCAGTAGTCGTGAGGCCAAGGCTCAACTTTACAGGAACCCATCCTGGCTGACTTTTTCGCCTTCGCCCCCTCTCTAATAAATTTTTCCTAAAGAGTACTTCATAGCTGTTATCCTTGTCTTCATCAAGCTTCACAGGCAGCTGGGAATCAGAAGGGATTTAGAAGATCTCACACAGCAAGTTGACAGAGCAAGAAAGGCATCATTATCCTCTTTACTACCTTCTCTATGCACTGATCTTTCTATTGTGCCTCTTTGAGTTCTAGCCACATTGGCTATTTTAATAGTTTTCCATTTTGATTCATTTTCAGAAAGAATATATGTGTAGGACAGCTTATTGAATTAACTCTTTCTGTTATCCACATTTATGAGAAGCTAGGCTATTTAGATCATTAGTCACTAATATCCTACTGTAGACCATTGATCCAAATTATAGGCATAAATATCTATGAAGAAAATTAAAAATGTGACCATGACCAGGGTGCTAGTGAGCTCTTTACAGTAATAGCAAAGGTTACAATCCTTAAAGAACTTTTGCCACGTGATGTTAAATATTGTTAGAATACCATTTGTACTGCGTATTATGGTTTTTAAATACACTGTCATAAATATTTCATTTGTCTCCACAGTAACCCTCTGACCTGAGTAAAGTATGGGAATCTCTGTTTCATAGATGAAGGAACTGAAGCTCAGGGATATTAAGGGATTTGCTCAGTGTCTAATAGTTATGAAGTTGCATGGTGAAATTTGACAGAGTTTTATTTTTAGCAGATTTGGAGCCTTTCTATTTTATTGCCTATTTGATCCACTTTATCATGTTTTGTCATTTCTTAAATTATTTGAGGTTATAACATCAGTTTGTGGTTTAGTCATCATAAAACTCTGTAGTACTATTTGTATTCTAGGACACGAGACCTTCTAGAATTTCTACAAGGCTGCAAAATAGGCTGCCTAATTAAATACTTACCTAATTTTTATGAAGTTGATGTGTCAGGATTTTTATTTCTCTCCACTTGTTATAAATGTGACTTGTGGTTCTGTGAAATTAACGTCCATTGATTTCTCAGAGAACTCTGCATTTGCTACCCAGAAGTTTTGGTTTTTAGAAAACCAAACAGTACATCATTATTGATTATGTACTGCCTTCCTTTAAGAGCTGTTGAGACTGTGAATACTCTTCTAAATGGGTACTCAGACATACACTTTATTTAATTCATTTTCCCAACCCAGCCTGTCTCCTCGCTAGTTACAGCACAGTTTACTTTAGAAATATCAATATACTTTTTCAGCCAAAAAAAAAAGAAGTCAAACAAGAAAATATTGCCCCAAGCGTTAGCTTTTATACTTGGAGCAAATATATGGTTTCAGCTTAGTGGTAGAGAATAGAAACCATCTCTTCTCTGTGGCTTAAAAGAATATACCCTCCATTTTCCTTATCTCCTTGAGCTTGTGCAATTAAAACTGACAATAGGAATATTGATGAGCCAGAGAGGGAACACAGAGCTATTGAGGGGCTCAGGCATATCTTGGGAATTATCATTCCAAATGCCTTATGCACTTATTTCTAACTCTGGGCATGCATGACCGAGCCAAGCAGATTTCATGTAATTGCCATACTCCAAGGGTTCCAGAGGGAAATTACTGATCACAATTATTTACTTAAACAAATGCGAAACTCAAGTAACCTCAGGGTCACACCAAAACAGCTCTGGACTTGGGTTACAACTTCAGAATTAATGGGAAAGAGCAAGCAGTAAGACCATCAGGGTGCACTAAGCAGTCTCACCATAATTAAAGACCGACTTTCAGCCAAATGACATTACCCGCCGCTCTGGGAAGAGAGAGGGTTTATCCATTCCAGCAAATCTCTAAGCATCAGGTGCTTGGCACACAGTTCTATGCCTTTAAGAAAGCACGCTTCCTTCAGTGTTGTTGATGAACTGATTGTCATGGACTGTCATTTTACTTATACTTCTTAATCCTCGATAATCACGTTATCAAAGGATGTAAATACCATGCCAGGCCTGGCGTGGGGCTTCAGGCACCACACACAGAAGGTGTCTGTGTACAGTTAGCTCTAATGAGCATAGAGAGCTGAACTCTGCAAGCCGCACACAAACATAACCTACAAGCTGATCAAGTCACTCAGAGCTGGAGATCTGTTAGATTCGTGGAAGGTACAACGCTCTTTGGAAGGTTATTAAAATAACAAGATGAAGAAAGGTTAAGGATGGATCAAGAAACACCCGTGGAAGAAAAAAAAAACACACGTGGAGCCCCAGTCAACAAAATTTTACTACTGCCAGCTGGACACAATCAAGCAATGATTTAAGCCTGTGGAAGGACTGAGATCATTGTCATCGTCTGGCTATTTCATTAAAGCTGGTTTGGGTCACTGTGTGGGCCAAGCCTTTCCCCAGAGATGGGTCTTCACACAAGGAAATAGACAGCTCTGCTCTGTGGCATCCATAAAACTCTACTTTGGCTACTAGCCCTAGAAGATGGAGATGCAAGAGCTTATTTTCATGAAAAGTGTAAAAATAAGAAAAGCAGAGAACTGAGGTGACATAGCAATAATAGAGAAAAAAAATTTTTCATAATATTTCCTCTCCAGATATCTGATGAAATTAGCTGCCAGGAATGAAGGGTGTTTTTGTTTGTTGGGGTTTTTTTGCAGAGGAGGAGTTTAGCTTTATCTGCATAATTGCTTCTGATTCCATCTGCCAGGTCTTGATAGTGACAGACCAGACATCCAGGCTCCTTCTTGGGGTCCAGAGGGATCTCATTAGAAGCCAAGGTTGACATAGCCAGAGGCAGCTAGCTTGACCATGACCAAAGCCACTCATTCCCTCTGCTAATCTGGTTTAGAAGAAGCAATAGCAGCCATAAAAATGAGAGGTTTCATTTTCACTGCACTTTACCGTAGGACATTTGAAAGGCATAACTATTCTGAGAAGTTGGACAATGCGGAAACTGAGGCAGAGTTGAAGAATTACTTGCCCCAAATCAGAGAACGGAGAGAGCCAACTGTCCCAAGTGCAGTGGCACATCCTTGTCATCAGAGGCATCTGGGTTAGTCTGTCACCCACAAAGACGCTCACTGTTCAGTTAAACTGATTCTCAGCCGACACCCGAAAATAATGTTTGCAAGTCTCTTTGTGACTTACAAATGCCTTCCTATGTCGTGGATTTCTACTTCACACTTTTTATTTATACGTTATCAAATTGACTACAAATACTTAGAGAATTAGGAATATCTGGAAAACTTGAATTTTTAAAGTTTCCCATTCTCAAACATTTATGTTAAATCTATTTCCCGGTATATGTTGGGACTAATTAACTCAATCAGACTATAATAGATAAGACTAGGATTTAAGGGTTTTTTTCTGATACAGCAAAATATTTTATATTCTTGCTCTCCAATTATCAGGCATTGTATTAATTTTATAAAAACTAGAAATATTTAAAATCTATCTAGATTATTAAACATGCAGTGCTAGCCTACTTGCTGCTAAGGACAAAGGTGACTTTAAGGCACTACCTTGGGGCGTCCCTGGTGGTCCAGCGGTTAAGACTCTGCACTTCCAATGCAAGGGGCACAGGTTCAATCCCTGGTCAGATCCCTGAGACCCCGAATGCCGCACAGCCAAAAACAACAAAAAAACCACTGCATTGATGAATGCAAGTGACTATTTAAAAAAAAAAAAGGCACTACCTTGTTGGTTAAGCCACGTGTGCAGTAGACAGCGCATGACAAACATTCGAGATATGTTGCCTCAGGCTCAGGGTCTGCAACCCGATCCCTAGAGAGTAGGATCAGAAGCCTCTGATTCCTTCCAAGATCTTCTGTGGCTCTTGAAATCAAAGCTTTAACATGTATACAAATTAAGTTACATGAAGAGAGAAGCATTTAAAGAAAAGAAGTGGAGGACCTACCCTAATATTCCACCATTCTTGTTCTAAAGAAATCCATCATATCCTTTTATAGTTTAAAATAAAGGAAATTACTCATTTCAGAAAAGTAAGTCATTAGTATTTGTCTTCATGTATTCATGTGCTCAGTGACTGTAGGTTTGTTTCTTTTTCTTAATGAACGTCCTTTTTATTTTCTGAAATGAATTCAGCTGTTCTAAATGTAATGCTTTATTTTCAATTATTCCAAGAACTGAGAGCATTAATTATCCCAGCAGCAAGTCAAACTAAAACATTGGTTACAGACATTTAAACTTTGACCCTAAGTAGTAGTTGCCCTTTGAGATGATTCATTTTAGTTTTTCCCTCTAGAGGTCTAATCTTTCAACCCTTCCCAGACAACCTATAATTCTGCTCCTTTGCCCTCTCTAAAATTACCCAAGTGCTGTCTGCCCTCAAGGGAGATTTACTGCCCTAATGGCAGAAGCTGTGAAGGTCAGCTGAAAACTTCGGGTCTATCTGCCCAGGGACAGGGGATTCCTAAATAATTTCAGCAGTCCCAGAAAATAATGATTGGTTTCAGTAACGGGGTAGTAGGCAAAACTACTACCCCATTATAGCAAGGAAGTTTGTTTCTTCACTGGGAAGAATTCATTCACTGAGTCCCTGTGTATAATAACTAACTGTGGGACAGAGTAAACATGACTGGCTCTGTAACACCATAAATAAGCCATTAAAACAACAGCTGCAGGAGTTTGTGGGGGGGTTGTCATGTTGCCCTTTAAGTGCAGACAGAGTTTGACTCTCATTCCACATCCCTCTCTTGCTTTCCTCAGGGGCATGCCACGCAGCCGCCCGTGTTTTATCATTCATCGTGAAACCTCTTCAGACCTGGTTTCCTAACTTATCTGAAAAGATTTATGAGATGATTTCAGCTAAGTTCTTTGGAGGGTTTGCTCTCAAACTAGGTTAATATCCATAAACTTTGGGAGCTAGAAATGGCCTCTGATTTCTCCAGTCAATTCTCCATTACCTGAGAGGGGCTTACCCCTGGCTCCCCACTACTTCCTGTCTGCGGTTCAGCCCACCCAACATCAGAAGCAGGCTCAGTGGCAGTTGAGAGGAGAGTGTGAAGGTCCCGAGGTTGGCGTGTGTGCCTGTGGCTCAGTGCCCTTCCCATGGCGTTGCTGAGGGAGATATTGACAGCCATTCACTCAATATGCACTAAGTCCATTTGTGACTAGCTCCTTAGTATTTTCTAGATCTTTTCCCCCACTGATTGCACATTTAAATTCTAAATAATAAAACTTGTCACAGATAGGGCACTGTATTGGTGGACAAATCCATAGGTATTTATCTACGTAATGGTCCTCTGAATCAATTTTCAATCTCAAGTGGACAAAAAGTAGAAAGAAAAATATACCAGTAGCATGGGGCAAGGCTCTAGAATATCAAAGAGTTGAGTTCCTAAGACTTGGCTTAATTTTGTAGCTGGCATCATAATAAGCATTATATTCAAACAATAGAGAAGTGGAATTCCTTTAAATCCATACCATCTCCTTTCAGGTTTCAATTTCTGGAATTAGGATAATTCAAAAAGCACCAGATGAGTACCCCAAACACATTACTAATGTGTACTAAAGAGGCATGATGGCAGCTCTCAAGGAGCACATAATTGGACGGTTTTCAGTAAAACTGTCTTCAAAACTCATTCTGTTCCATTCCTTGGCCCTCATTTGCCGTTCTCAAACGGTGATATTGGCTCCCTCCCTTGGTCTGCATGAAGTCAGAGATTCTCATCTTAGTCTAAAATGTCTTCAAAGAATTGTTCCCTCTGAAATCTCTTTACACTGCTCCTTTTATGTATTTTTTCCTTTCTTTTAAGCTGGATTCATGAACAAATTAAATGATATATATGAGCTATTTGGCTTATGTTTGTCCTCGTTTTAAGGTAAAACTCCTTCAGTTTTAACAACTAATAATTTTATATTGTGTCAGTATGTCTACACCCATAATACACACAGAAGAAAAGTTATTGGTTTTCTAAATCCTAGGCTATTACCTCACTAATTGCTATTCTTGTTTGGAGCTGCTTATGCAGGCTTGAAGGACATAATTTAGCCTGGCTTCTTTAAATAAGTTTCTGCCTCATTTTTCTTCCTTTATTCAAACTTGCTTTGTCCCTTTTTCATCCTTCAGTTTGATTATTAATCACTCGTCCTTGTTTTCCACCAAACTTAGATTGAATTTCTTAATAAAAATCTCCCAAATACTAAATCAGCATTTCCTATGCAGCCTAAGACACAATCATTCACTTTGTGAATGAGGATTTGCCATCTAAGCCACAGTAACATCTGCCTCCAAAAACAAAGTCAGACATATTACTTGTGTTGATTTTTATATTTTCATTTTTGCCTTCCTCAGATGCACTGAATTTATTGCCCCATTACCATGATTTGGTCCTTTCTTCATCTTTGTGTTGTTGACCCTTCTATCTATTCACTGATACAATTACTTTCCTTCAAAAATGGAAATAAATCTGCTCAAACCTGGGATGGAATTATACTTGATGGCTTGGATGACTTCCTTGCTTAGTTTCTCACTTTTCTTTAGGAGTCAAGGATGACTGTGCACACCGTCTCTGTCTCTGGCCTTGCTTGTCTACTAGAGGCAATGCCCTGGAGTAATTCGATAAGAGGTAGTGTTGGTTACACATACATTTTTTTCCAACCCCCAATAAATTCTGCACTAGTCCCCTAAGGTTTCATCAAAATAACCTGTCTAGGGCTTAGCTAAGCAAATGAACCTTTCTTAAAGTTTTTAAGGAAGGGAACTAGCATTTCCTGAGCACCTTCCACGCGGCTGTCATTAATACCATGTTACCTCATTGAAGTGTTGCAAGCAGCCTCATGAGTTATGTACTGTTATCCCTGTTTTGCAAATAAGAAATCGGGCAACTCACAGGTGAAGTCTCTTTGCCCAAATTACACAGATGCTAAATAGCAGAGATGAAGCTAGTGCCCGAGTCAGCTTGGCTTCAAAATAGCTCTTTTGTCTACAATACAGTACATCATTCTGTCTCTAGACAAATTCTGCTCTTCCAAGAAACAGAAGAACAGGACCTACCAACCCACTATCTCTCCTGGCCAGAAGAATAAATATATAAAATTCACATTTTTTGTTCATGGTCCCCTGCATATTATTCCCAGGTGAGTGGGGGCAAGCAGGTCATTCCAGGAGTACTCATGATAGAAAGACATTATAAAATCCTTTTTAATCTTTAATTCCTAAAATTTATTTAGGGCTCTGTCAAAACTATCCTTACGATTTAGTATCACACTAACTAGCTCTTGAATCTAGTCAAAATTTATTAGCTTGTTTTTGAGTATTATTGACCCTGAGCGTACATGGCATGTTTGAGTCTACAAAATAGCCATCAAGTATCAGAAAACAAAGAACATTTTTAAACGTGGATGTGTGGCTCATCTAACACAAGAACTGAATATGTCATCGGGAATATCTGTTTTCAACTACATGTCTCCCTCCTCTCCCAGCTGTTTAGCTTTGTGAATATAAATGCTGTCTGTCACCAATCTCTTGTTTGTTCTTCCTTCAAAGAATTCCTTGGTTTTGCCTCTACTGTCCATTCTTATAAGCGTGGTCTGTGGCTTTTCATTCTTTTGTTGCTCTGAAACCTTCCTAAGTGCGGTCTCTCTGCCTCCAATTCATCCAACATACCGTAATAGCCAGACTAACGTTCTTTTTTTTTTTTTTTGCGGTACGCGGGCCTCTCGCTGTTGTGGCCTCTCCCGCTGCGGAGCACAGGCTCCGGACGCGCAGGCCCAGCGGCCATGGCTCACGGGCCCAGCTGCTCCGCGGCATGTGGGATCCTCCCGGGCCGGGGCATGAACCCGTGTCCCCTGCATCGGCAGGCGGACTCCCAACCACTGCGCCACCAGGGAAGCCCCAGACTAATCTTCTTAAAGCTTTGCTTTCATCCTTTTACCCCAGTGCACGAGCATTTCCAACGGTTCCGCCCATTTCGTCAAATATAAAATTGCTCCGTCTAACTGCTGAGGCTCTCTAAAATCAAGCCCTGTCCCCATTGGAGTGCTTTCTCACTATTCTGCAGTACAAACCCATTGCTCCCATCAGGACAGTTATTTCTTTGGGCTCCATGTGAGCTGCAGCCTGCGCTGCAGAGCCTGAGTCCCATCTCTGTGCCATGATTACGTGGATGCCTTGATCTGGCGCCTTCTCCACACCCTACTCATGTTTCATAACTGAATGTGTGTGATGGAATGACCTCCCAGTGAACAGCCAGAAACTAAGGGCCAAGCAGACACCAGGTAACCTGAAGAAGACCCGGGAAAAGTCACGGAAACTGTGCTGCCACAGGAACCGAATTTCAGCAACTAACCTAGGAGGGACGAAGAGTGGAAAGAAATGGGAAGAAAGGAAGAAACTGATGGAAAGAGTTAAACCAGTGTTACAGTTTCTGGCATAAGGGTCAGGGAGAAACTGGGTCTGGGAAAGCAGAGCATGAGCCCATTTCTGGAACTTTGGGAAGAAACTGAAGATCATTGAAAGTCATGAACCAAATGGATAGGTTTCTGTTCTCCTCACGTGGACGCACATTTACAGATTCCAAAGACAGGCCTACCTGTAGTGGTGGGCAAAGTAACTAAAACCTGCGAACATGAGAAAAAGGTATTATCAGGGTGCCAACTAGAGCATCAAGGCATTGAAACTCCCGGGGGTGGTTCAGCAGCTTTCAAGAGCACCCAAACCTGAGATTCCCTTCTCCTTTCACAGAGGGCACATTTGCTTAATCTCACAATGCCCAGCATCTTTCTTGTAACTCCTGGAACTGTTTCGAAGATCAAGTGCAACTTATCCCTTTGCTTATGTGCATTTGTGGTCGAGGGTATGGGGAGGAGCCATTATTATAAATCCTAAAGATAGCACACCTGGACTAGAAAGATGTCTGGATTTTTTTTCTCTCTCTCTCTCTTACTTGAAACTCATGCATCCTTTCCAACTGTGTGCGAGTCTGGAGATCTGTGGGTGAAAATTAATCTTCCTATGGCCTTCAGAGTGCCCAGGGGATTTTCCTTTTGGAGTAGTTGGACGGTAGCAAGGTAATACTGGAGTTGCTATTCATATTATTACACAATATTTTCTCTGGTAGAGGGGAGTTGGGGTCAGAAATTTGGCAGCAAATACAAAATCCCTAACAAGAGACTTAACAAGAGACTTAACAATAGACTTAGAATTTGGCCACATTCTAGTGGGACAGGATGTTTGAAGAGCCCCTTGACTGTGTAATGGGCACTGAGAATTCAGTGAAAGCTTATTTTCAATGTGATGATCCTGAGGAAATATATGGGCAGCAGTCATATTAACCTCTTTAAGTTTCAAGTTCCTCAACTCTAAACTGTATGTACTTTTAGTACCAGAGTCTTACAGTATTAGTGTGAGAATTAAATAATACATGCAAAGTCCTAAGCATATGGCCTGGCATCCAGCAGCTATATAACCATATTGACAATGCAAATCATAACTCCTTGTTTTGCAGCATTGTTTGGAAATGTGATGCATTTTGCAAGTAACTAAAGCATAATTCTGTATTAAACCTTTAAATTTTTGATCGTTTTAGTTGAAAATATTTCTGAAATGTGTTCAGTACGTTTCTGTCTTACACTTCCTTAAACGGAGACAAGTTCTGTTCTAGGAAAAGAGCACAGGGGGCTCCGAAGGAAGGATGTTGTACTTTCACTTTAATCCCTGGATTTTCTGTTACTATTTTAGTTTTTAGAAATTAGACCCAAAAGGGATTCTGACAGACTAAGAGTCTCAAGATTAATAGAAAATTTGTTTCAGTCTGAGTCTTTATTTCCATACCCCAAAACACCTTGCAACCCCTGGTGGGAAGGAATTAATTTGTCCATTTAGCAAATATCCATTGGGTGTCTACTGTGTTCCAGGATGCTGAATAAACAGTAGGACACAGACAAAAATTCCTGCTCTCATAGAGTTTACATTCCAGTTGGAGCTATATTCAGGCAATAAACAAAGAAAATAAAGTTTATGTAAGATATTAAAAGGTGATAAGTGCTGGGGAGGAATACGATTTTAAATTAATAGTCAGGTGAAACCTCACTGGTAAGGTGCAATTTGATCAAAGAGATGAAGGAAATGAGGGAGGAAACCATGAAGAATTATGGGGAAAAAGCATTCCAGGCAAAGGAAACAGCAGCTGTTAAGATCCTGAGGTAGGACCCATGGGCCATCAAGCACTGGGGCCTGGGAGGCTGTTGATGAGTTAGAGTAGAAGGGACTGGTAGGAGATGAGGCCAGGAAGGGTTTGGAGGATATGGAGAGAGACCATTTTCAGGTCCTTGGCTTTTCTCCTGTGCAAAGGGAAAGTCCTTGGAATGTTTTGAGCAGAGAAGTGATTTGACTTAAGTTTTCAAAAGTTCTTGAAACTCCAGCTGTTTGGAAGTAGGCTCTAGGGGCAAGGGTGGGAGCAGAGATCAGTATTGTCATGATGGTGGCTACAGAAGTGGTCAGATTCTGGAGTTTTGTTTTGTTTTGTTTTGTTTTGCGGTATGCGGGCCTCACACTGTTGTGGCCTCTCCCGTTGCGGAGCGCAGGCTCAGCGGCCATGGCTCACGGGCCCAGCCGCTCCGCGGCATGTGGGATCTTCCCGGACCGGGGCACGAACCCGTGTCCCCTGCATCAGCAGGCGGACTGTCAACACTGCGCCACCAGGGAAGCCCCAGAGATTCTGGAGTTTTTTGAAAGTAGACTTACATACTTTGGAAATATAAGGTGCAAGAGAGAGTATCCACCGTAATGCCAAGATCTTTGGCCTGAATAATTAGAAGAATGGAATTATGACAAAGTGAGATGGCGAAGGCCACATGTAGAACAGGTTTGAAGGGGAAGAAGGAATTCAGTTTGGGGATATGAGCTTGACATGTCTATTAGATATCCAAGTGGCACCGTCAAGTAAGGCATTTGGATATCTGAGTCTGGAGTTCTAGAGAGAGATCCAGAAACAGCCCCTCACATTAACAATCAATTTTTACACAGGAACCAAAATAATTCAATCAGGAAATTGAAATAGTTTCAATAAATGCTGCTGGAAGTAGATATTTATGTGGAAAAACGTAAACATGGATCCCTAACTCATACCATATGTATACATTAATCTGAGATGGATCATACATCTAGTCAAAACTAAAAGAAACATGAAACTATAAAGAAACAAAAAAATTAAAATAAAATAAAATAGAACTCTAAAACTGTCCATGGCCTCTTCCTCTTCCACATGAACATTTTAGCCCACTGTTCTCTCAGTGCTATTACAAGATTTCTCCTCAGATAAATGAAAAAGTGCACAACTGTGAGTAAGAACATCTCAAGCTCTACCAGGTGTTGCTACTTATACTTATCCTTAGACCTTGCATTGATGGGAGAGAGGCGAGGGAAGAATTTTTAGAAAAGGTAGAATTAGTTGTTATGGGCATGTCAAAGCTGAGTTATTTCTTCCAGGCTTCCAGCTGTCCATTTGTACCCTAGGTTAAAATAACATGGTTTATTTAGGTAGTTATGCATTCTGTAGTGTTATCTTTTTTTTTATGTTGTGTTTTTGTTTGTTTGTTTGTTTTGGGTTTTTTTTTGTGTGTTACGTGGGCCTCTCACTGTTGTGGCCTCTCCCGTTGCGGAGCACAGGCTCCAGACGCGCAGGCTCAGCGGCCATGGCTCACGGGCCCAGCCGCTCCGCGGCATGTGGGATCCTCCCGAACCAGGACACGAACCCGTGTCCCTGGCATCGGCAGGCAGACTCTCAACCACTGCGCCACCAGGGGAGCCCTGTAGTGTTATCTTTACAAAATATGAATGTTCTCACAAGCAGTTTTCCAAAGAGAAAAATACACACTTGCCAAATAATGGATGCAACTATATTGTGAGCTGATTTAAATTTTGATTCCAGTTTACGTCTTCTATATTTTGTGCTGATCATAAGTAAGGACTGAAATCTATTACATAAAATGCAGTTGGCAGAGCAGGGTCTGAGTTTTCTCCATTCTTCACTCTGACCCAGTTTAGTCCAAGAGAGTGGTTCTAAGTGTGTGAATATGTGAAAAAAAATAATTTTTGTTTTTGGCGATGCTGCACAGCTTGCGGTATCTTAGTTCCCTGACCAGGGACTGAACCTGGGCTGCAGCATTGAAAGCACAGAGACCTAACTACTAGGCCACCAGGGAACTCCCATGAATATTTTTTATAACCTGAGTTCTTCATGAATATAAATCACTTAGTTAAAGTCTCAGAGGTGTTTAAGATCTTTAAAGAGTTTTGACTTACATTAAGTAATCCCAAATAACTTTGATTGAATCTTCAAGACTACTTTGTAGTGTTTTCTGCCTCCCACCTTTTAGTCAGGCTGATCACAATCATTTCTTGACGTGCTCATGCTCCCTTTAAGAGCCTTGAGGTTGCTTCTTTTTTTTTTTTTTTTTTGTGGTACATGGGCCTCTCACTGTCGTGGCCTCTCCCGTTGCTGAGCACAGGCTCCGGACGCGCAGGCTCAGCGACCACGGCTCATGGGCCCAGCCGCTCCGCAGCATGTGGGATCTTCCCGGACCAGGGCACGAACCCGTGTCCCCTGCATTGGCAGGCAGACTCTCAACCACTGCACTACCAGGGAAGCCCGAGGTTGCTTCTTGTAATTGGCTAAGGACAGAGAAACTAGAAACCTAGTCCAGTATTGCATAAATAAGTAAATCAAGTGTATACCCAACAATAATTGAAACTAGTATAACACTAATGAAGAAATGTATTGCTGAAACACCATAGAAATTGCAGAAGTTGTTGTATAAATCAGAAATTAGAATATTTCAAATAAATAGAGAAGGGGTGGGTTAGTCACCAAATGGGTGGATTAAAAGACTAAAAATTTGGGAAAAATAGGGAAGTCTTTCCATTTTATACCAAACACCAAAAGCAATTCCAATTTGATTAAAGTTTTAAAAGTACAAAAGAGATACTATAAAAACAATAGAAAAAAATATGTGTGAATATTAATATATTCTTAGGATGGGAGTGTACCTTCTAGCATACTCAAAGAAGAAAGAAGAAATAAAAGGATTGATTGATTTCACTACATAAAACTATAACGATTTCATGTGTAAAGAATGAATAAAATTATAAAGCAATCAACAGATAGAAAAATAGCTGTACGTTTATGACAACCCAGGGATTAATAGGCTTAGTATATAAAGAGTTCCTGCAAACCAATTTAAGAATCACTCAAGTGAAAAATGGACAAAGAACATGCAAAAGCAATTCATGAAGGAAATGTGCCTGCAAGAGTAAAGTATTAGATGGATTCTCCTAAATAAAGAGATGCAGGGCCATAGGCTTTATGACTGCTATTTGTGTAATCTTATGGTCTCTCTAGTCCCCCTTCTTGCTTCCTGAATGGTTAAATTTGTCAGTTGAATGTGCAGGGGTGATGAAGGAGTTTCACTGATGGAGCCATCTTGTCACTGGGCTTCCATTAAGCCATGACTACCCTCACAAGACAAGCAGCTTGGGCTAAGAATGCAGCCTATGGACAGGGAATAAATCAAAGTTTCTTGGTTTTTCCAGCCTGGAATACATGACTCTGCCTTTATTTACATAATTGTCCAAAGTTCCTGAGGTAAGCAGCCATAGACGCCAAACATTGTCTTCCATCTCTTTCGTGCAGGGATCAGGTGGTGGAGGCAGTTCCATGGAGGGGTCAAAGAGGAGAACCTGGGCTGGTCTAGAGTCATGGCTGCCTCATTGGGAATCTCGGCTCACAATTTACAACCTGAGTTCTTAAACTCTCTGAGCCTGACTTTCCCAGCTGTAAAATAGAGATAATGATAGTACCTACCTTACAAAATCACTATTAATGTTTAATGAGATTATACATATAAAGCACTTAACATAGGAACTACTCAGTCATTTTTGGCTAGTATCTTTACTATGGGCAAAGAACCTTAATTCTCAACCTTCTGAATAAAAATGCACTAAAACATCAAAGGATGATTTAGTTTCCTTTTATGTGGACATTCACGTGGTACATGGGGAAAAGTATAGTACAGTTGGCCCTCCATATCCATGGATGTGAAACTCATCGATACGAAGAGTCAACTGTTTTCATTGTACTATGCCATTCTATATAATGGACTTCTGGCATTCGAGAGGACTCCTGGAACCAATCCCCTGCAGATACCAAGGGACAATTGTACTGGCATTAGAAGATCTGATCGTAGTCCTAACCTCGCCTTTAACGTTAGAAGTCACATGACCCCTCTGGGCCTCAAGTTCTGTATCTTTTTTTTTTTTTTTTTTGCGGTACGCAGGCCTCTCACTGTTGTGGCCTCTCCCGTTGCGGAGGGCAGGCTCAGCGGCCATGGCTCACGGGCCCAGCCGCTCCGCGGCATGTGGGATCCTCCCGGACTGGGGCACGAACCCGTGTCCCCTGCATCGGCAGGCGGATTCCCAACCACTGCGCCACCAGGGAAGCCCAAGTTTTGTATCTTTAAATAAAATAGTTGAATTACTTATTGCTATACCCTTTTCTGTCCAACATTATGCCCTAGAGAAATACAAACTGGCAGCTGAACTGGGGTCTTTAAATATGGTTATGTAATACACTAGGTAATAATGAGGATCTTTGAGCTAAGATAAGTCATAGTTTTTAAAGGCTAAAGGAAAGTAAGTATTAATATGCCAAACAGCTGGAATTATATCAGTTTTTTATAGCACTGATTATGTCTTGTCAGTCAGAAGCTCCAATTGGCAGTTAAGCATCTTTTTTTTTTTTTTTTTGTGGTACACAGGCCTCTCCCGTTGCGGAGCACAGGCTCCGGACGCGCAGGCTCAGCGGCCATGGCTCACGGGCCCAGCCACTCCACGGCATGTGGGATCTTCCCGGACCGGGGCACGAACCCATTTCCCCTGCATCAGCAGGCGGACTCTCAACCACTGCGCCACCCGGGAAGCCCTTTAGTTTACTCTTGATGTCTCCTTGCTATTCAGCTCCCTCTAAGCTTGTAAATTCCCATAATTTATGTGAAAGCACTAAAAAACATGAATTTCAGTATTAACCCAAGCAAAATGTAATTAAGGAAGTAAATCTATAACAGAAAAAAACAGGGTAATTCTTTGCAATGTCCAAGAAAAATGGCTTTTGGATTATCTGCTATTAGGAAGTATTTTATTCATAAGCTCTTCTCTCCTCATTCATTTATTCACTCTGTAGTTATAGGGAACATGCTAAATACACAGGACTTGGACCCTTATTTGAGGCAGATCGTGGTGCTGAATCGATGCTGCTGAATTGATGTTGAGCAGCTGTTATCACCATTCACCTGTGGGTCTCCTTCCAGAGGTGTCCTTTGATCCTTAAGAAGAGCTGCAAAAAGTAAAAAAGAAAGAAAACAATGAGCACTGGCCACACTTAGGGCTTTGTCTTTTGGGCAGAGAGTTCAAGGTGGATTTACAGGTAAATCTTTCACAACCAGATGCCAATTATACATCTGAGTCTCACCCTCCGTGGATCTTGTCCTAATCTCCCCCAAAATACAGAGGTCACTTTGAAAGTGCCTCAAACATACTCTAAATTACCAGGATTTAAAAGGATAATCACCCTCTATCATTACTTGCATCTAGCAGCAGAGTAAAGAGGAAATTAAATTCTTCTTCATTCTTTCCTACAAAATGAACTAGAATCTCCCTCAATCTTCCCCACATTATATGTAGGAATGGAACACAACAAAATGCTTCTCTCTCTCTCTCTCTCTCTCTTTCAAAAAGGAAAAGGTAAAATACAGCCTGTTCTAAAACTTTCACAGTTGGAGAGAAATTCCAGGGAGAGTTCTATTTCTACCAGAGGTTTTGATATATTGTGAAGGTCTGAAAATATTTACAAGTTCATGAGAGGTTAGGTGTCTAGCAAATGAGATGTACCTTATGAAATATTCAACAAAAACTGTTGAAGTCTTTATAAGTATGTTACCCTACATATTTTATCATCAGTGTTCAGCAAATCCTTTATGTTTCTTTTTAATAAGGATACTCAATCCCAACATTTCCCTTCTATTTCAAACTTTTCCATAGGCTGGCCTGAATGTAAACTAGAAACCTTGTGTTTTACTAACTGCAGGGTGCTCAGCTTGAGCTCCGTGAATAAAATATGACTCTGATCATTAAAATGTAATAAAAGCCAGTGCTTTGAAACCTTAACCTAAACAAGCTTGCTCTCGGATCCTGGAGGCGAACTTCAGCTGTTCTCTAAGCAGGGGCTCCTCTGCAGAAAGCCCAGGCCTCATACAAACCATTGGAACCTGCTAATCTGACATGTCCTGCTAAGCACACAGTCAGAGCCATTGCCACAGTAGCGATCTCCCGGTGGCTCTCAGCGCTTTGTCATTTTCAGGCCACCAGAGTCTTCCTACTCCCACTCTCCTCCCACAAAGATTAAATCAAGAGGTAAGAGTCAGGCTCAAAGGTTACATTTGTGGTTGAGTGTCCCTCACCTTGTCTCTCCAAAAATCTCCTTGCAGGAGAACAGACCAAGGAGACTTCGATCAGCTCATTCTTTAAGGGAAGTTTCAGCAAATGTTCACCAAGATTAGCCAATGGGATTGAGAGGAGAAGACCCTCAAGTAAGTAGTGTGGAAACAGCAGTCAAACTGTGCTCTTGGAATTTCTTTTTTACTGGTTCAAATGTAACCCGCACAGCAGTGGGTGGGAAATAGCCCTAAACTGCTACTCCCACCAGGATTCCCCAGAAAGGATGTTTAACTCCCAGAGTTAAACCTTAAGGCCTGTGTTTCTACGCTGGGGTGAAAAGGCCAATTTCAGCTCACACCCCAAGATGGAAGTCACTTTTTCTGCTCAAGAGAACATAGTTCAAGATTTCCCTCCTATTACCACAGAACAAACAGAAAATAGAACTGCCCAACTAGAGGGAAAAGAGATTTTATTGAAGAAAAAGGAACTAAATAAATAAAAATTCCCATGTAATATGTAACTGATGTCAGATTTCTCTTCAGTGCTTAATTTTATACTTAAAGGGAGTTTGGGGCAGTCATGTAAAAAGAATGATAACTTCCTGGTGAGAAAAAAAAAAGGACTGAAAGTCTAAATGTAAGATCCCAAATATCCTTGTGCTGGGGAGGTGTCACTACAACAAAAAGATGTGTTTTGATTCTACTGAAACACTGATCACTGTAAGTTTTTACTCATAAGACATGGCTAGCAGCAGAGGGAAAACTAGCTCTCGTTTTTATTCTATGGAATGCCTCGACTCTCTCACTGTCTATCTCATCCCCTTTCTCTTATACTTTGCTCTCTCCCTCAGCTTTTTTTTTTTTCTATTTTCTCTTTCTCTTCTGTTTCCCTTCATATCACTTCTGTCCACTCCCACTTCTGTAATCTTCTAGAAGTATAATGATTTTTGTAGTGTTTTTCTGTAAGTCATTGGGGCTCAGTCTATTTAAGGGCCATATATGGAAGGAAATGTACACGTAAGGATGTAAAATGAAAAATAAGTCTTGTCTTCATTGTGTGCAGAAGAAGAAACATTTCAAAATGACATATTAAAATTCCCACTCTGCCGTCCTTGGATACATTGCCACAAGGCACCCTGTTCTTGACCTTCCCTAACCAACAAGCCAAGCTTGTTTCCGTAAATTACCTGACTGCTTGTTCAGCCAAAGCCATGTTTGGCCACTGGGCTGCTCCCTCCTCCTATGTCTTCCATCCACACTACCTACCCTAGTCCCAAATTTTCACAGCCTTGGACAAACCTTAGGACAGCCATATCCCTTCCAACTGATAGCGGCCTAATTCATGAAGCTGAGTCAGCAGATTTCAAGGGGCACTGCCAAGCCTAGTGGATGACATGCACAAAAACAGCAGAGATTTTCCAAATAAAGCAAAAGAGGATTGTTAGACTGCCCCACAGCACAGGTGTCCCAAGTATACCTTGCCCTCCTGGGCCTGTTTGTCTTAGATTGATTCCCTGCCCTTCCCCCACCCACTCTGCTCTGTTTCCCAGATCAGTTGGCTTCTGGCTGGGTTCAGCCATTGGGAGACACTGACTGGAGGAAGGACGAAGCCAGTGTGTCTCTCCTCTTTCCTTCCTGCTCTGGACTATTTTCCCCCTACTTTTCTGCTTTAGACAGGACTCTGAGTTGACAATCTGTTCCTCGGTTCTTTTTTCAGCCTCTTCCATCTCCAGGGAAACCAGTTCCCTGAATTAAACTCCCTCTGTTTTCTGGGCATATACCCAGAGAAAACCATAACTCAAAAAGACACACCCCAATGTTCATTGCAGCACTATTTACAATAGCCAGGACATGGAAGCAACCTAAATGCCCATGAACAGACGAATGGATAAAGAAGATGTGGTACATACATATACACTGGAATATTACTCAGCCATAAAAAAGGAACAAAATTGGGTCATTTGTAGAGATGTGGATGGACTTAGAGGCTGTCATACAGAGTGAAGTAAGTCAGAAAGAGAAAAACAAATATCATATATTAACGCATATTTGTGGAATCTAGAAAAATGGTACAGATGAACCTGTTTGCAAGGCAGAAATGGAGACACAGACATGGAGAACAAATGTATGGACACCAAGGGGGGAAGGGGGCGGGTGGGATGAATTGGGAGATTGGGATTGACATATATACACTAACTAACATGTATGAAATAGATAACTAATGAGAACCTGCTGTATAGCACAGGGAACTCCACTTTGCTGTACAGTAGAAACTAACACAACATTGTAAAACAGCTATACCCCAATTAAAACAAAACAAAACAAAACTCCCTCCGTTTTAAATGCTCACAGTAGTTTCCATTTTTCTGGATGGACCTTGACTGATACATCTCCTTAGGAGCAACCACCTTTCTAAAAGGCAGCACTACTCCTGTCTACCCCCGCTCCTAACATCCCCACGCCACACGTGCACACGCATTTCAGCCACCACCTACACAAATGCGCACCTTCCATTCTGCCAGTCTAGTTAAATGCCTGTCACTGCAGGAACTGCAGATCTAATTTTCCTCCACTAGAGGAAATAGAAGGGACTAGCAGGTCAGGATTCAAATCACGGAATAGGACCTGTCTCCCCAGCACCCAGCACCTGTCCCTAATCCCAGCCCAGTCATCATAAACTGAGCAGTCAAGTGACAAAAACTTCCCTGGAGCTTCCCAGATGGATGCCAGGGAATCAAAACCTCATGAGATGCTACATGAAACTTCATTTGAATGCATACATATGTTGTGTTTTCCTTGGGAGACAGTCTGTTTATTTCGTTGATTTCTCAAAGGGCCCACAAGTCTAAAACTGATTAAGAAGAATGTGACTACATCAAAATTTAAAACTTTGTACATCAAAGGACACAATCAACAGAGTGAAAAGGCAACCAACCCAATGGGAGAAGATAGTTCCAAATCATATATTTGATAAGGAGCTATGTCCAGAATATATAAAGAACTCCTATATGGGGGCTTCCCTGGTGGCGCAGTGGTTGGGAGTCCGCCTGCCGATGCAGGGGACACGGGTTCGTGCCCCGGTCCGGGAGGATCCCACATGCCGCGGAGCAGCTGGGCCTGTGAGCCATGGCCGCTGAGCCTGCGCGTCCGGAGCCTGTGCTCCGCAGTGGGAGAGGCCACAGCAGTGAGAGGCCCGTGTACCGCAAAAAAAAAAACACAAAAAACTCCTATAACTCAGCAACAACATCAACAACAAAACCCAATTAAAAATGGGCAAAGGACTTGAGTAATACACTTCTCCGAAGGCCAAAAAACACATGAAAAGACTTCACTAATTATCAGGGAAAAGCAAATCAAAACCATGGGATACCATTTCACCCCCGTTAGGATGGTTACTGTAAAGAGAAAAAAAACAAACAAAAGCCAAAAAACAGAACATACCAAGTACTGGTGAGGATGTGGAGAAATTAGAACCCTTGTGCACTGCTGGTAGGACTGTAAAATGGTGCAAACTCTATGAAAAAGTGTGCGGTGGATCCTCAAAAACTTGAAAATAGAATTACCGTATGATCCAGTAATTCCACTTCTGGGTACATACCCCAAAGAATTGAAAGCAGGGTCTCAAAGAGATATTTGTACACCCATACTCATAACAGCAGTATTCACAATAGCAAAAAAGTGGAAGCAACCCAAGTGTCCATCAGGAGACAAATGGATAAACAAAATGTGGTACATACAAACAATGGAATACTACTCAGCCTTAAGAAAGAAGGAAATTCTGACACATGTTACAGTGGATGAGTTTTTTTGTTTTGTTTTGTTTTTGTTTTTTTGCGGTACGTGGGCCTCTCACTGTTGTGGCCTCTCCCGTTGCGGAGCACAGGCTCCGGACGCGCAGGCTCAGCGGCCATGGCTCACGGGCCCAGCTGTTCCACGGCATGTGGGATCTTCCTGGACCGGGGCACGAACCCGTGTCCCCTGCATCGGCAGGCTGACTCTCAACCACTGCACCACCAGGGAAGCCCACAGTGGGTGAGTTTTAAGGACATTAGGCTAAGTGAAATAACCAGTCCCCAAAAGACAAATACCCTATGATTCCACTTATATGAGGTACCTAGAATAGCCAGATTCATAGAGACAGAAAGTACAATGGTGGTTGCTAGAGGCTGGGAGAGGGGAGACTGGAGATTGTTGTTTAATGGATATAGATTTTCAGTTTTGCAAAATGAAAAGAGTTCTGGAGATTAATTGCACAGTAAGGTAAATGTACTTAACACTACTGAACTGAACACTTAAAAATTATTAAGATGATAAATGTTATGTGTATTTTACTGCAATTAGAAAACTTTAAAACAATTTTTTTTAAATAAAGGTGAAACCTACCGTATACTTGAGATCCTATTTTTATTGCCCAAAAGGATGGATTAAGGAAGATTGGATTCAGGTCACATTATATCTTTTTATCTCCACAACTTATATAATTTATTGAGTTGGGATATCGTTCACTTAGTTTAGAGGTGTGAAACTGACCAGAATTTCTTAGATGAAGATGACTTTGAAGATGTGGTTCAGAAACGTCGATTTTAGATTTTAATGGACATCACATGATAAATGGACTTACTGCTGTGTAGCTAATGCTGGTAGCTCTGCCCTCTGGTGAAAGAAAGCAATGTGATATGATGAGAGGAAATTTAACCTGGAGTCAGGAATTCTGGGCATGAATCTTTGTCCCATCACTGATGACCTAGGGCAAGTCAAACAACTTCTCTGAGCCTCAGATGCTCTGTCCATAAAATGAGACAGATAATCCCTGTTTCTTATTTCCTAGTGTGTTATGAGGCTCAAATAGGAAAATAAGTGCAAATACATTTAAAAACTGTAAAGTGTGATCCAGAAAAAAGGTATTTAGTCTAATTCTCACTTATGATCCTTGGTTATATTCACCTTCAATTATTGTTACATCACTTTTCCAAGTCAATCTATTATTTACTAGTTCTATTGACTTAAGCAACACAGCACACAACAAAGAATATAGTACTTAATACCAGCCTTGTGAAAATTATCTTCTAATCTTTATTAATGTGCAGGCATATAACTCTATATTGGAATTAGCTGTTGTCTGCTACTTTATGTTCTGTTTTTTCCACTTAACATCATACCCCATTCTCAGGTATTAAGAGGAATTATGAAAATATCTCTGTTACGTCAAATATTAACATGCTATAGTTTGTGGCATCATTCCTCAAGAGGCCCTAGTCTTAAAATATCAGCCAATAAACAGAAGCCTTTAGAGACAAACTGATGTACAGAATATGCCCTTGCACAGAATTGCCAAACTATAATCTGACGGAATTGGGAACAGAAGGGCTGTCAACCTTTTTGGCTGAGAGAGTTCTGAGGCAATGCCCTAAGGAAGACAGAAATGATGAGTGTGGTAAGTGACGGTCCTGGGAGAGAGAGACCTAAATTCTGCCAAGTTTTTAACCAAGAAGCAAGACGAGATTTATCACAGGTGAAAAACCAAAACCGTCCAGTAGGGAACCAAGAGCAGGGAGACGGTACATAAAGTGGTTCACAATTTCAGCAGCAGTCCGTAAAACCTGGGTTTGAGTTCTGATTCTGCCACCAACTGATGCCACTTACTTATCATTGGGAAGGATACCTAACCTCTACAAGTCTCCATTGTCCCATCTAAGAGAAGAGAGACTAGTAGTATCTAACTCATAGGATTGCTTGGAAAATTGAATGAGGTAATACACATGAAGCACTTCACGCATGCTCAGAAATCACAGATGTAAGATTAAACTTGGCAATGCATTTCTATATCTTAAACACTCACAGTGTGAAGGCTAAATGAACTCTCTGTGGAGTGCTCAAGTCATATCAACCTTGCAGGAGTCAGATATACCCAACAGGAGGTGCCAACTCAGTCCGTTTTTAAGGATGTTAAATTTAAAAAGCAGCACTTCTGTTATTGACACATTCAGTCAGTGACAAGATGGCACCCATACCTCCTACTATAAACCCTTGACTGGGTGCAGGGTACAGTATGTACTATTTACAGATGTCTGATCATCTAGCATTAATAAAGCAGTGTGGCAGCCAACCCTACCTCAAGTCTCGGGTACTTGAAATTCATCCTTCATTAGATAGCAGTATCTGTCGGCAAAGAAAAAAGTATTGAAGTCCACTTCTCGACATCACAAATTCTGGATGCATAGAAAACATTTCTTAAGCCGCTAATGAGAAGTAGGTTTATCCAAGTATGAAATCAAATCCTGTGATCTGAGGAAGGCAAGGGGCATGAAAGCAGCAAGGACTCCACGGAGTTACTAAATTCCAAGTGTCTGAAACTGCTCAACAAGCCACAACACCCAGCAGCTTCAAAACGTGTTTTTCTTCTTAGGATTGACCCGGGAGCAACAGTTGGCTCATTTGGCAGAAAAGCTACACTTTCCAACATGTAGAAAACAAGGAGTTGATGTGGGGAAGGAGGCTTGTGCAATTTTCCTGTGTTTCCAGTATTTGACTTTTACAGGCATAACCCATGCCCCAGCAATTCCATTCCTAGGTATGTGCTCAACAGACAGTCATGCATATGTGCACGTACAAAATAGCAATAGCAGCTTCGTTCATAACAGCCCCAAAGTAGAAACAACCCAAAGGTCCATAATTGAAATGGATAATTAAATTGTGGTATATTCAAATAAATGAATAATAATCAGCAAAGAAAATGAATACACTACCACTGCACGCAACAGTATGAATGAATCTCACAAGCATAACGTCAAGAAGCCAGATAGAAAACAACAATATGTGCCTTATGATTGCTGTTTTAAAAAGCTCAAAAACAGCCTGGCCTAATCTATGATGCTGAAGGTTTTGAGAGTGATCACCTTTGCGGAGGAGGAAGGGGTTAGTGAGTGGGAAAGTGTCCACTGGGGCTTCTGGGATGCTCATGATGTTTTCTTTCTTTTTTTTAAATTAATTAATTAATTTTAAAATTAATTTTTGGCTGCGTTGGGTCTTTGTTTCTGCGCGCGGGCGAGCGGAGGCTACTCTTTGTTGCGGTGCACCGGGCTTCTCATTGCGGTGGCTTCTCTTATTGCAGAGCGTGGGCTCTAGGCACCCGGGCTTCAGTAGTTGTGGCATGTGGGCTCAGTAGTTGTGGCTCACGGGCTCTAGAGAGCAGGCTCAGTAGTTGTGGCACACGGACTTAATTGCTCTGCGGCATCTTCCCAGACCAGGGATCAAACCCGTGTCTCCTGCATTGGCAGGTGGATTCTTAACCACTGTGCCACGAGGTAAGTCCCATAAAGTTCTATTTCTTGACTTAGGAGGTAGTTAGTGAGTGTGTTAGCTTTGTACTAATTCATCCAACTGTCACTTTGATTTGTTCACTTTTCTATATGCATATGTACTTTAATTTTAAATTTTATTAAAATAGATTTTTACCAAATTGACTAATACAAAAAAATGGACAAATTGCCTTACTAGATCAGATTGATGGACAATTCAGTCTAACTTCCTTATAATGAAACCAAGAGACATGCATTAAAGTTGTTATCTGTACTGTCATCATTAAGTTAAACTTCTTTCTTTTGTCCAAATAACCTGCTCTGATGCTTTAATCTAATAATCCATTATTACCTTCTTGAAGTTGATTATTTTTATTTATTTGATTTAACAAGTTCTATATATTCATTATTGCTATGAAAAACATTGCCTTCTATGTATTAAATGATCTATTTCAAGCCTCGAGGGGTATCCCACCCATGCTAGTACGCCAAAATTTAATCAGTAAGTCCACTTTCATATTTTATAATTTTGTCAATGTGTTTGGTATACTTTCTTCATATTCATATTTCCAGGTTCAACACTTCTAAGGTTTAGTCTCTGTTGGTAGAACCTCAGATTTGGAGTTCCTTTTTTATACATGACCTTCTGGCTTCCTGAGCATTTTAGCAGCCTTCTTCGAACCTGGTCTGCGTTCATTAAGACTTTTTTTTTTTACTGTTTATTTATTTATTTTCTTATTAGTCATCCATTTTATACACATCAGTGTGTACATGTCAATCCCAATCTCCCAATTCATCCCACCACCACCCCCACCACCACCGCTTTCCCCCCTTGGTGTCCAATGTTTGTTCTCTACATCTGTGTCTCAATTTCTGCCCTGCAAACCGGTTCATCTGTACCATTTTCTAGGTTCCACATCTATGCCTTAATATACGATTTTTTTTTCTCTTTCTGACTTACTTCACTCTGTATGACAGTCTCTAGATGCATCCAAGTCACTACATATGACCCAATTTCATTCCTTTTTATGGCTGAGAAATATTCCTTTGCATATATGTACCACATCTTCTTTACCCATTCGTCTGTCAATGGGCATTTAGGTGGCTTCCATGTCCTGGCTATTGTAAATAGTGCTGCAATGAACACTGGGGTGCATGAGTCTTCTTGAATTATGGTTTTCTCTGAGTATATGCCCAGTAGTGGGATTGCTGGGTCATATAGTAATTCTATTTTTAGTTCCTTAAGGAACCTCCATACTGTTCTCCATAGTGGCTGTATCAATTTACATTCCCACCAACAGTGCAAGAGGGTCCCCCTTACTCCACACCCTCTCCATCATTTGTTGTTTGTAGATTTTCTGATGATGCCCATTCTAACTGGTGTGAACTGATACCTCATTGTAGTTTTGATTTGCATTTCTCTAATAATTAGTGATGTTGAGCAGCTTTTCATGTACTTCTTGGCCATCTGTATGTCTTCTATGGAGAAATGTCTATTTAGGTCTTCTGCCCATTTTTGAATTGGGCTGTTTGTTTTTTTAATAGCGAGCTGCATGAGCTGTTTATATATTTGGAGATTAATCCTTTCTCCATTATTTCATTTGCAATATTTTCTCCCATTCTGAGGGTTGTCTTTTCATCTTGTTTATGGTTTCCTTTGCTGTGCAAAACCTTTTAAGTTTCATTAGGTCGCATTTATTTATTTTTGTTTTTACTTCCATGCTCTAAGAGGTGGGTCAAAAAATATCTTGCTGTGATTTATGTCAAAGAGTGTTCTTCCTATGTTTTCCTCTAAGAGTTTTATAGTGTCCGGTCTTACATTTAGGTCTCGAATCCATTTTGAGTTTATTTTTGTGTATGGTGTTAGGGAGTGTTCTAATTTCATTCTTTTCCATGTATCTGTCCAGTTTTCCCAGCACCACTTCTTGAAGAGACTGTCTTTCCTCCATTGTATATCCTTGCCTCCTTTGTCAGAGATTAGTTGACCATGGGTGCGTGGGTTTATCTCTGGACTTTCTATCCTGTTCCATTGATCTATATTTCTGTTTTTGTGCCAGTACCATATTGTCTTGATTAGTGTAGCTTTGTAGTATAGTCTGAAGTCAGGGAGTCTGATTCCTCCAGCTCCGCTTTTTTCCCTCAAGACTGCTTTGGCTATTTGGGGTCTTTTGTGTCTCCATACAAATTTTAAGATTTTTTTGTTCTAGTTCTGTAAAAAATGCCATTGGTAGTTTGATAAGGATTGCATTGAATCTGTAGATTGATTTGGGTAGTACTCATTTTCACAATATTGATTCTTCCATTCCAAGAACATGGTATATCTCTCCATCTGTTGGTATCATCTTTAATTTCTTTCATCAGTGTCTTATAGTTTTCTGCATACAGGTCTTTATTCTCCCTAGGTAGGTTTATTCCTAGGTATTTTATTCTTTTTGTTGCAGTGGTAAATGGGAGTGTTTCCTTAATTTCTCTTTCAGATTTTTCATCATTAGTGTATAGGAATGCAAGAGATTTCAGTGCATTAATTTTGTATCCTGCAACTTTACCAAATTCATTGATTAGCTCTAGTAGTTTTCTGGTGGCATCTTTAGGATTCTTTATGTATAGTATCATGTCATCTGCAAACAGTGAAAGTTTTACTTCCTCTTTTCCAATTTGTATTCCTTTTACTTCTTTTTCTTCTCTGATTGCCGTGGCTAGGACTTCCAAAACTATGTTGAATAATAGTGGTGAGAGTGGACATCCTTGTCTTGTTCCTGATCTTAGAGGAAATGCTTTCAGTTTTTCACCATTGAGAATGGTGTTTGCTGTGGGTTTGTCATATATGGCCTTTATTATGTTGAAGTAGGTTCCCTCTGTGCCCACCTTCTGGAGAGTTTTTATCTTAAATGGGTGTTAAATTTTGTCAAAAGCTTTTTCTGCATCTATTGAGATGATCCTATGGTTTTTATTCTTCAATTTGTTAATATGGTGTATCACACTGATTGATTTGCATATATTGAAGAATCCTTGCATCTCGGGGATAAATCCCACTTGATCATGGTTTATGATCCTTTTAATGTGTTGTTGGATTCTGTTTCCTAGTAGTTTGTTGAGGATTTTTTCATCGATGTTCATCAGTGATATTGGTCTGTAATTTTCTTTTTTTGTAGTATCTTTGTCTGGTTTTGGTATCAGGGTGATGGTGGCCTCATAGAATGAGTTTGGGAGTTTTCCTTCCTCTGCAATTTTTTGGAAGAGTTTGAGAAGGATGGGTGTTAGCTCTTCTCTAAATGTTTGATAGAATTCACCTGTGAAGGCATCTGGTCCTGGACTTCTGTTTGTTGGAAGATTTTTTTTTTTTTTTTTTTTTTTTGCGGTACACGGGCCTCTCACTGTTGTGGCCTCTCCCATTGTGGAGCACAGGCTCCGGACGCGCAGGCTCAGCAGCCATGGCTCACGGGCCCAGCCACTCCGCAGCATGTGGGATCTTCCCGGACCGGGGCACGAACCCGTGTCCCCTGCATCGGCAGGCGGACTCTCAACCACTGCACCACCAGGGAAGCCCTGTTGGAAGATTTTTAATCACAGTTTCAATTTCTTTACTTGTGATTGGTCTGTTCATATTTCCTATTTCTTCCTGGTTCAGTCTTGGAAGGTTCTACCTTTCTAAGAATTTGTCCATTTCTTCCAGGTTGTCCATTTTATTGGCATAGAGTTGTTTGTAGTAGTCTCTTAGGATGCTTTGTATTTCTGCGGTGTCTGTTATAACTTCTCCTTTTCATTTCTAATTTTATTGATCTGAGTCCTCTCCCTCTTTTTCTTGATGAGTCTGGCTAATGGTTTATCAATTTTGTTTATCTTCTCAAAGAACCACCTTTCAGTTTTATTGATCTTTGCTCTTGTTTTCTTTGTTTCTATTTCATTTATTTCTGCTCTGATCTTTATGATTTCTTTCCTTCTGCTAACTTTCGGTTTTGTTTGTTCTTCTTTCTCTGGTTCCTTTAGGTGTAAGGTTAGATTGTTTATATGAGATTTTTCTTGTTTCTTGAGGTAGGCTTGTATAGCTATAAACTTCCCTCTTAGAACTGCTTTTGCTGCATCCCATAGGTTTTGGATCATCGTGTTTTCATTGTCATTTGTCTCTAGGTATTTTTTGATTTCCTCTTTAATTTCTTCAGTGATCTCTTGGTTATTTAGTAACATATTGTTTAGCCTCCATGTGTTTGTGTTTTTTACGTTTTTTCCCTGTAATTTATTTCTAATCTCATAGCATTGTGGTCAGAAAAGATGCTTGATATGATTTCAATTTTCTAAAATGTACTGAGGCTTGATTTATGACCCAAGATGTGATCTATACTGGAGAATGTTCCATGCGCACTTGAGAAGAAAGTGTAATCTGCTGTTTGGGGATGGAATGTCTTAAAATATCTATCAAATCTATCTGGTCTATTGTGTCATTTAAAGCTTGTGTTTCCTTAGTAATTTTCTGTTTGGATGATCTGTCCATTGGTGGAAGTGAGGTATTAAAGTGCCCCACTATTATTGTGTTACTGTCTATTTCCTCTTTTATAGCTGTTAGCAGTTGCTTTATGTATTGAGGTGCTCCTCCTATGTTGGGTGCATATATATTTATAATTATTATATCTTTTTCTTGGATTGATCCCTTGATCATTATGTAGTGTCCTTCCTTGTCTCTTGCAACATTCTTTATTTTAAAGTCTATTTTATCTGATATGAGTATTGCTACTCCAAGGAATATCTTTTTCCATCCCCTCACTTTCAGTCTGTATGTGTCCATAGTTCTGAAGTGGGTCTCTTGCAGACAGCATATATATGCTTGTGTCTTGTTTTTGTATCCATTCAGCAAGCCTGTGTCTTTTGGTTGGAGCATTTAATCCATTCACATTTAAGGTAATTATCGATTTGTATGTTCCTATTACCATTTTCTTAATTGTTTTGGGTTTGTTTTTGTAGGTCCTTTTCTTCTCTTGTGTTTTCCATTTAGAGAAGTTCCTTTAGCATTTGTTGTAGAGCTGGTTTGGTGGTGCTGAATTCTCTTAGCTTTTGCTTGTCTGTAAAGGTTTTAATTTCTCCGTGAAATGTGAATGAGATCCTTGCTGGGTAGAGTAATCTTGGTTGTAGGTTCTTCCCTTTCATCACTTTAAGTATATCATTCCACTCCCTTCTGGCTTGTAGAGTTTCTGCTGAGAAATCAGCTGTTAACCTTATGGGAGTTTCCCTTGTATGTTATTTGTCGTTTTTCCCTTGCTGCTTTCAGTAATTTTTCTTTGTCTTTAATTTTTGCCAATTTGATTACTCTACGTCTCGGTGTGTTTCTCCTTGGGTTTATCCTGTGTGGGACTCTCTGTGCTTCCTGGACTTGGGTGGCTATTTCCTTTCCCACGTTAGGGAAGTTTTCGGCTATAATCTCTTCAAATATTTTCTCAGGTCCTTTCTCTCTCTCTTCTCCTTCTGGGACCCCTATAATGTAAATGTTGTTGCATTTAACGTCGCCCCAGAGGTCTCTTAGGCTGTCTTCATTTCTTTTCATTCTGTTTTCTTTATTGTATTCTGCAGCAGTGGATTCCACCATTCTGTCTTCCAGGTCACTTCTCCATTCTTCTGCCTCAGTTATTCTGCTATTGATTCCTTCTAGTGTATTTTACATTTCAGTTATTGTATTCTTCATCTCTGTTTGTTCTTTAATTCTTCTAGATCTTTGTTGAACATTGCTTGCATCTGCTTGATCTTTGCCTCCATTCTTTTTCCAAGGTCCTGGATCATCTTCACTATCATTATTCTGAATTATTTTTCTGGAAGATTGCCTATCTCCATTTATTTAGTTGTTTTTCTGGAGTTTTATCTTGTTCCTTCATCTGGTACACAGCCCTCTGCCTTTTCATCTTGTCGGTGTTTCTGTGAATGTGGTTTTTGTTCCACAGGCTGCAGGATTGTAGTTCTTCTTGCTTCTGCTGTCTGCCCTCTGGTGGATCTGTTCATTAAGTCTTTCTGAAAGTTTCAATTTGCAGTGATGCTACAGGAAGTGGGTTAGCTCTGCATTGCCTGAGCACCCTTCCTTTGTATGCCCAGCCTCCTGGGCAATTTTGGAAGCTTTCAGGAAGATGAAAATTGCCAGTCTGGCTGACCTGTATCCCAAGCTGTTAGCTCACCTTTTGTATATGTTACTGAGAAATGCATTATTTGTATTTGTCACACTGAAGGTCATCTGTCTACCTCATTCTTGGAACACTCACAGAGCCTTCCATTCGCTTTCTGAAATAAATCTACTAGAGATCCCAAGCGTTTCTTGATTCTCTTTGTAAAGTTGACAACATCAGTGTGTATTCCTGCCTTCAACACAATTATAAAACAATTAAAAATGTATGAGCTCAGCATCAACTCCTACATAACCCCACATTTAGCCTTGGTGATCTGGAGAAGTACTTATGTAATTTTTAGTTGACATTTCCTGGCATTAGTCTGGTTTTCTTATCCTTGATAACACATTTCACGAAGTCTATAATAATGTTTTTTTAAAGGAATTTGACATGAAGTCTAATCTATAACCTTTTGAAAAGTCATATATGCAGTAGTTGACACTTATCTGAATAATGACAACAGCAACAACTAACATTGGGATCTTAGCATGTACTGAGGACGCTGATCAATGATTACATGCTTTTATCTCTTTTAATCCCTTCAGATATCCCAGGAGGTGAGTACTGTCACCATGCCAAGTTTAACAACCAGGCTGAGATAACCTGTCTCTCACTGGTAGAACCTAGCTGTGAATTCAGGTGTGCTTGATGCTGTCTACACTGCTGGCACATCACTGCTGCCCCTTCAGCATATGTAACTTCCTTAAATAATCTAACTAGATACACCACACTGTGTGAAATATTATGAATCTTAATTATCCTATATTAAAATGAAAACACCACAATGCCTTTCGAAGTTAAATTTAAGTTATTTTTGGAGTAGGAATGCTCTTAAGTTATCCACCGCCATTAGCATTGGTAATCAAGGTTTGAAAGCAACCAGTAACAATTTAAAGGGTGGTTGAAAAAAATACTTGGCTCAAAGTTTTGGTGCAAAGAAAAGAAAGGAACAGAAAAGAATCTCCCTTCTTATCTGACTTTATTGCTGCAGGTTACTGTGATCCTGTTGCTCTGAAGATATTGCTGGTAACCAAATCTGTAGGCAGGAGGATTAGGTATCTTTAATTTTTTTTTTTACTTTATTTTTTTCCTCATCCTTTATTCTCAAGTTAGGAGACAATGGGATTAGTGTGCCAGGCACTTTTTTGTTTTTTTTGTTACGCGGGCCTCTCACTGTTGTGGCCTCTCCCGTTGCGGAGCACAGGCTCCGGACGCACAGGCTCAGTGGCCATGGCTCACGGGCCCAGCCACTCCGCGGCATGTGGGATCCTCCCGGACCGGGGCACGAACCCGCATCCCCTGCATCGGCAGGCAGACTCTCAACCATTGCGCCACCAGGGAAGCCCACATTTTTAATGTTAATAGTATGGATTGTACTTTGATATTAAAGTACTATGACAAATGCCTAGATCCACTCTCCAGCAATCTCAAGAAAGTAGTGCTTAAACTTCCAGAGAAAAAGTGAGGAACCACAAGGTCAAGGAGGACATTATGCTAATGTATATAAATACAGATGAACAGAGCCCGCTGCACTGGCAGCTTTGAACTTCACAGGTAAGATAAGTGAGGGTCACTATGAAAGTATCGGTCTAAGATTGCTCCTTGAAAACAGGCTCAAATGAGGAAGAGCAAATTTTAAAAAGCTGAGTTTAAGATGAGCTGCAAGGACTTCCCTGGTGGCGCAGTGGTTGAAAGTCCAGCTGCTGATGCAGGGGACACGGGTTTGTGCCCCAGTCCGGGAAGATCCCATATGCCGTGGAGCGGCTGGGCCCGTGAGCCATGGCCGCTGAGCCTGCGCGTCCGGAGCCTGTGCTCCGCAACGGGAGAGGCCACAACAGTGAGAGGCCCGCGTACTGCAAAAAAAAAAAAAAGGAGACGAGCCAGGCCAAGAAAAGTCTCGTTTGCTGAGTGTGTTAATGCAAAAGCTCTGAGATCACATCCTACTCAGTGCAAATCTCAGGCGCCTTTGGGAACTGAGCAACGAAGAAAGAAGGCTGATGACAGCGGAAAGATATTTGTTCAATGCAAGCATAAGCCAATTTCAACAGGGTTGAACTATCTCCTTGGAAGTGATAATAAAATACTTATCAGGCTTAAGCTTTTCCATGAAGAAAGAGAAAAAAATAACCCCAGCTCTCCTCACTGAGTCTGATGTATCTGTCCTAACTGCAGTTGCAAAGGGTGGAGGGAAGGAGGGAAGGAAGGAAGGAGGGAATGACAATTCTTTATCCTTTGTCCAAAAGGCAAAGATAATATTCCTGGTGAGGCTAAGGGCATAGTCTCTAAACTATCCCCACCGCTGTCCCACTGTATCTTTCTCTGCTGTATTTTTCTTCATGGTGCTCATCTATACTGGACATAGCGTCTATCACTTGGCTATTTGCGGGTCGCATGTACTTTCTCCACTGCAATGTAGGCTGCAGGCGATGTGTCATCTCACTGCAGCTGTCCTCTACCTCCCAGAACAGTGCCTAGAATGGTAGATGCTCAATACATATTGGTGAAATAACAAATGGGTGAATTGATTCACTACAAGCTAATTAATTAATTTGCTGGGGGTATCAGAATATCTTCCTTTTTCAAAATATTAATATCTGGGCTTCCTTTTCCCCTTTCCCCAGGCATGGGGAGATGCTGACATTACTCCCCCAAGCCTAAGCCCAGCTTAGGACCACAGTCTTATGAACACACACAAAATTTTGCTTATGCAAAGAAATTCAAACTAAAAAGAAAATATACTCTGATAGAAAGTGAGAAGACAGAACAGGCAATTCAAAAAAATGAAAAGAAATACAAAAATACACCCTCTGCAGTAACTGAAGAAGTAACTAAAACATTGATGAGAGACTAGTTTTTTAGAATCTTTGCCATTTAGATGCAAAAAAGCAATATCCATTTTTTTTACAAGTGTACAGGGAAATGAACACTTTTATGTACTGTTAGTGAAGTGTCAAGGGTTAGACAGTCTCTTCACTCTATGTAGTCTTACATGGAGTGGGCTGTCAACTACAACGTCTGTCCTGCCACAGAGGTAAGCCCAAGATGGACCCAACATAGGGGAGATAGGAAATTGCGCTGGGAAGACTAATCCTTTAGTTCCTGCAGATCACTACAGATGTTTAAGGATGTTGAACTCATTCAGACAAATCAATACCTAAGGACTGACCCACTACTCTTCAACTGACCATAAGTGCAGCATCTTCTGTGGACTTCCAGAGAAGCAGAAATTAAAAGAACCTTGTTCTCTTTAAGAGTCAAAATTAAGAAGATTGCATTGTCTAAAGCAAAGAAAACTATCCTATAAGTATCCAGCTCTCAGTAAGCCGAAACCCATCAGAACTACATCATTATCTAATAACACAGTGAAGAGGAGAGTAAGAAGGGAAATGCCCCACTGAACTTCATGCCGGGCATAGTGCTAGAGACTCTATACATGTTAGTCCTCTCCCTATATGCTTCTCCCTTGGGAGTCAGTAGCTTTGCTTTCTAAGGTGTAATAGACATTTATTGATCTATATACTGGAGGATGCCTGAACAATTTTGCATTTGGTATTAATACAAGAACAGTCTTTTTAAATGGGTTTTAGTTTGCTTTGCATGAACACAGGTTAGCTAGATAATGAGTCATTTTTCAATCAAAGCCATATGGAATTTTTCTGTTTCAGTCATCATTTTCCTAAAGTGATTTTAAATAAGTAAATGGAAATATGTTCTCTATTCTATATATTTTTAAAAGAATCAATAGCAATTTTCATAGTTTTTCAACCAAATGTCTTCCTCTGAAGAGTACCTACAAAGAAAATGTAAATTCTGAACATAGCTAATTTGGTGATGTAGAAGTCAAATTGTCAAGTCCGCAGAGCTAGCTGGTGATAACTGGGGCAGGGGTGGTGGTGGTTCAATTGTGTGAAGTGAGAACCTTTATCCCTAGACATATTGCCACCAATTTCCACTGGTCCCAAGCGGGGTCCACCATAGGGTGTGAGAAAATGTTACTCCTTTTCAATTTCCAAACTTCTTCATTGAGCAGGAGACTGTGATTCTTCTATTTTCTACCATTGCCTCTCAAATTACAAATGTAATTTCCAGAATTTCTAAAGAGGGATGGAGAAAATAATACTAAATATAACTCAGAAATCTTACCCAGAGCGATTCAAAATCCTTTCCATGGAAAGTCCTCATCCCTGTTTCTCCCTTCCTCCATACCCTTCCTTGCAAGTAACAGAATGTTCCCCTATGTGTCTTAAGAAAAACAAACCTTCACTTTTACTATCAAATCCAGAGGCACTACAGTGCCAGACTCAATTGGTTCTGGATCTGATTCTCTATTCTCGGCTCTTATCCTCCTAGGCATAAAATGGCTGCCTCAGCCCCAAGCATCATGCTCTCATTTTACGTTGCCAGAGACAGAACGGAAGGTAGAGCAGTGATTCCTCTCATATTCACAGGAAAACCATAGAGTTTATCACTTGAATTAGAATTTTTTTCAAGTGAAAGAAAGTATTATTAGTAATTTTACCAGGACAATACACATAAACCAGCACTATCTCAGAAAAGTGAGATATGTGCTCGCCTTACTTATTAGAGACAAAAGCATTTCCCAGAAGCCCAGGGGGTTTGGAAGGGGCTCCCCTTCCCTGAGCACACTGATGCCCATACAGGCTTCGGTTAATAAGGAAGAAGGTGGGTTAGCTGTTGAGTAGGCAACAAACTGTATCTACCATCAATCCAGGTCCATGACAATAAAACTAAATTTCCTCTAAATGGAGAAGGAGACCTGCTTTTCTGAGAACACAGCTGCAGAAGGAGGTAGAGCTGTCATGCTAGTAACCATCTTTCCTCCAGACTTAAATCCTCACAAACCCCATTATCAGACAAAAACCTTTCTATCGTCCCATTTGAGTTAGTATTCTCAAAGTGCATAGAGCAGTGCCCTACGCTTGGGATGAGCTCACAGTCGGTCTTGCAGTGAGTGGGCGTTCCACAGCTCAAAGCAGGAACATCTACCTGCAGGCAAGGATGCTGATGCCGGGAGATATATTTCAGTCTGAGTGTCGGGTTGAATGGCATTTATACTCTCAAAGTTGAGAATTCTAGAATAAATACCTGGAGACTTTATTCTAGCTTCACTCTCCAAGTCATGACAGTGAAGTATTGCCTCTTATACAATCTCTAACCATGCCATTTAAAAAATCATTTGATGTACCTTTAAACAAAAATGCCTCAAAGTCCTGAAAGGTTATTCAGAAGGTTGGCAAGCAGTCAAACAGATGTGCAATCCAAACCTTTGTCATCCTTTTTTGATGGTATCTGAATCATCAGAAAACACAAAACTAATATTCTGTTCCAAGACTTTGTTTCTTATGGTGGGAACACACATGTAACATGCCTCAAAAACTGTAAATGCTGACGGTGCTGACTTAGTTCAAGTTCAGTATGTTCACAACCAAAGGGTAAATACTCACCTGTCAGATTTTGACTTTATATAGAGTATGATGGCTAAGGTCCAAAAACCAAGGCTTTGACACTCAGCATGAAAAAATACTTTTAAATCCTTATTATATTTCTATGATTAAATCTTGATTTCTATCTGGAATAACTGACAGTGAAGAGCGGGGTAAAGAAAATTTTTTTTACGTTTGCCTAAGTCTGATGCCTGACTTAAGCTGCTGCAACAAATGGGCTTATGAACATGGTTGTAGGATGTATGTGCTTGTATGTCATGTTTCAGGGGATCACGCGGGTCACTCAGGGAGAATCAGACCCAACCTCCCCTCTTCCAGAAGTATCTTTCCAACATCCTTGGGGACAGGAAATTAACCTACATGTCAACAGCTGATGCTCTCAGTTTGTGAAATATTGAAAACCCATAATTAAGTAGAAACCAATGGAAATCAGACGAGGTTCTGGGTTTTAGCATAATTATAGCCCCATTATTCTAAAGTGAGAGGTTCTACTCAGTTTTTAGAATGTGTTGGGGAAGCACCTCCCTTTCCATGAATGTATAATATGCCCAAGAAATGGAGACCCAACTATATTTTAGACTTTGGCTCCTGTGACAATTTATCAAGGAGGATTGGTACCCATATTGAAAACCCATAATTAAGTAGAAACCAATGGAAATCAGACAAGGTTCTGGGTTTTAGCATAATTATAGCCCCATTATTCTAAAGTGAGAGGTTCTACTCAGTTTTTAGAATGTGTTAGGGAAGCACCTCCCTTTCCAGGAATGTATAATGTGCCCAAGAAATAGAGACCCAACTATATTTTAGACTTCGGCTCCTGTGACAATTTATCAAGGAGGATTGGTACTCTTATGAATACTCTTCTCAAATGATAGTGTATGTACTCTAATCAATCTAGTCTATTTTTAACCAGATCTTTAGTATTTCATTATTGTTTTGGTCCACATTGAATTGTTCAAAAACAAACTCAAAACTATCAACTTAAACATTAAAAAACATTCTATTCCCCCATGTAATGAACAAGGGCAATTCTGACGTTTTAGTGATTCCCCTCTATGGCAGACTTTTTTCATTCAACAAAAAAAGAAATGATGACATAGGCAAAGATATTAAAAAAGTGCTTTCCAGAAAAAGTCATTTCTGGACTTAAATCATTTCCAATGAGGAAAAACAAAGCAGTTTTGTACCTGTCTGACAAAAGGAACTTCATCCGGCACCTTGCAAAGTGAACTTGTCACAGTCTCCTGCTAAGTCTCAGATTGAACCCTGATGTCACCACATCTGTGTATTGCAGTTCTGTGTGCAAAGCTCTCATATCAAAACATGTCATCTTAGGAAAGGCGCAGAAGTAAAATGCAGTCTTCGGATCCTGTCCAAGCATATTAGAAGGTTGACAAACAGAGTTGGAGGTAAAATTTTTCTTCTTCAACAATGGTCTCAAAAAGCCACAGAAACATGTTCTGCATGTGTGCTTTTAAACATGCCCCATTTATCTAGCCTACAATTGTGTATTGCTTGGCAAACGGGAGTATTATTTTAGGCTGAGGACAAATTTCATCAAACAGTGGATGATTTGCCTCAAGCTTCCCAGGCAGTGGTTAGCTCAACGGGGTTCTCAGTAAGGGCATGCCTAACTCAGGAAGGCCCCTGAGGAGGAAGGGATTAGAAAATAAAGCAACTCCAATAATGAGGTTTTTGTTCCTGAACTGTCTCCACACTCTTGTATTGAAAACAAAACCCCCTAAATAAGTCCAGTTGTTCTCAGTACACGAGTTCACACTGTCTTCTCCGGGGTGGAAATCAAGTCTCCTCTATAGGATTAATGACTGAAACAGGCTGGGGTGGCTTGAGCCAGCAGTGCCAAAATTTAATATAAGACCTTCGCAGCCAAGTCGCCCTTCAAACTCACAGTGCTGAAATAGTTTCTCTGCTTTTTTGTGACACTTCTGTTCTAGAACTTGAGTTCTCTTTTCACCTCTACGTTATGTATTGACTTAAAAAGATGCTCAACTTTTAAAAATTAAATGGAAAAATATACATAGAAATAATATTGTAAGACAGGAGTAGTTATTCTGGGGTATAAGTTAGGAGTAGTACTTACATTTTTATTTTTCAAGTATTCCTAGAACTCTTCAATGAGTATTTATTTGCATAAAGAAAAATAAATGCACAGAAAACTAATAGTCACAATAATTGTATTGTATTGCTGATATATTCTCTTTCTAAAATAAAGCTTCTAGATTTTTCTAAATGCAAATTTATGCAGTTCCCTTCAGTAGGTTTATTTTTACTCAACTTATTTCACCTTCTTCATGTCTTTAGAATTTCTAGATTTATTTTAAGTTGGAAAGAGCGGCCTCTGGTCCTGTTTAACAGACCTTTTAGACATTAGTTGAATACGAATAGATTATGGATACTGTGTTGCAACATATAAATACCTTCCAAGCATCTGCGTATTGCTCCTTCTCAGAGACATGTCTTAGGGTAGGGAAATTATGTATCTATGCATCGTGTGCAGCTGTAACTATGAGAGCTTAAGTGGAAAAATAATACAGGACCTAGTCTCTAACCTGAAAGTTTTATTTATTCATTATCTGTTCAAATGTTCCCCAAACTAAACTAATCTGAAGCCCCAGAATCCTGAATGATAAAGTGTGGAAGAGATGTCCTAGATCTGGGAGATTCTGAGGGCAGGGTTTATCAACTTTCTGCCTCTTACAAAATATAACTTTAATAGTGTTCCAGTAGAATACTTGATTTTTGAGGAAGCCTGCATACCAATGAGCCTGCCGGGTTGGTTAGTTGTAAAATGTACTCCCAGGTGAATCATTTAACGGTGCCTTCTGGTGCACTGCAAGAGCCCCTTTTAAATACAATTTCCACATTAATTTGAAATTATTCACGTGCATGTCTGTCACTCCGGACAGGAGGGCAGAACATGTGTTTCTCCTTCCTCTTCAGTCCTACCAGAGTGCTGAGTACTTAGTTGACACTTATTAAATATTTATTCAGTGATTCACTTAACAGTGTATTGATTATTTGAACTTTTAGATGAATAAAGCTATAGGAAGGAAATGCTGTTTTAAGAAGGCCTGTGCAATGACACAGGTTAGGCAAGGCATGACACTTCAGTAGCCTCCTCTGTCCAATCCTGTTCCCCCCTCCCTTCTTTCCACGGGTGTTGATCCCTAATTAACATCATGCATCCCAAAGTCTGTTTCAGCGTCTTCTGCCAGAGAATCCAACCCATGAGTAACTGGAATAAAATATAAGACAAAGCCTTCAAGGCAAAATACCTCAATGGCCTCTGCACAAATGGCACATCCTCAAAGAGGGCTTTGCTGACCCCTGTCCCTAAAGTTCTTCCCCTCGATCACTCACGCCCATTCCACCACTCTTCATTTCCCTGTGTTGCTGTAGTTTCCTTCCTAGCAGTATCTCTTCCTGGATTGCTCAGGGTCTCCCGGTGCCAGAAGATAAATTCCATAAAGCAAAGACTTTGACTTATTCATTGCTGTTGGCCCAGCCCTGAGAGCACTGCCTGCAATACAGTAGGCATTCAATAATGAATGAATGAATGAACCACTGGTAGATTTATTATCTTAGAAACATAAAGGGAAAACCTAGAAGCCAGGTTCTATATATTGAAATTTTAATAAGAGTTCCTTCCTATGGTTAACTTAAAAAAAAATCACTGAATATATCGAATAGCCTCAGCAGTTAATTGGATTCAGCAGTTCTAACTATAAGCCTTTGTGCAATCATGGAAATAATTACTAATTCATAAATCCTGAACCAATAAAAATCGGAGGCAGACCTAAGAGGATCATCACCCATCTTCCCCCAACTATTGTATTTTGGCTTGGTTTCCATGTAACTTTTTTGTGTTTTGTTTTGTTTTGTTTTTAGAGAAAACTCCAAGGGTATTTGTTTCGTGAAGATCTCATTTTTTTATAGGCTACACAGGGAGATCACAATAGAGGAAAAAGCAACGGCCAGGAAGGGAAGGGTAGAACATTATTCAATACAGGTTCAGCCTATTCATTAATTTACCTTAAAAGTGTGTATTTAAAAGGGTGTGTTGAATGGCTCCTATGATCTGAGCGTAATGCTAGACCCCTTACCTCATATGGAGTGTATATAAGTAGGAAAGACAGATAATAGACAGGTGAACAGATAAGGAAACCAAATGATTATCGCTGTGAAAACCCCTTAAAAGAAAAAGAAGAGTGCTATCCAAGAGTAAAGAGGTACCAGGTGGGATTAAGATAGGATGATCACCTTCCCTAAGGAAGTGTCATTTAGGCTGAGACATAAGGAAAAGAAGGAACCATCCATGCAGTGATCTGGTGGATGGTAGATTCCATGCGAAGGGAAAAGAATGAGCAAAGATCATGAAGCAGGGATGACCCTGCTGGTTTGAGCAGGGTAGGAATTAGGAGGCGGCATTCATCTAGGTGGCAGAGTTCAAGGGGGTGCCAAAAAACTCAGAAAAATAATGCTTTAATGCAATATTTTCAAAATCAAAATTAATGCAAAGACCCATCTGTGATGAACAAAATACCAGTCTTTTAAATATAGGCATGTTCAGTATCATTGACTTTTCTTTTTGCCTCAAGCTCCAGTATAGCTGGGCATAACACTGGTAATGATCCTATCTTTAAATTTTTTATGTTTTGTGTGTTATTCACCTGACATTGGCCCCAGCCCTGAGAGTGAGAAACAGAAGCAGGGCAGAGTGGCTGGAGTGCAGTAAGTAAGAGGAGAGGGAAGCAGGGGCCATTCAGGCTGTGGTAGAAGCATGGATTTTATTCCTGGGGTCACGGGGAGTCACTGAAGTGATTTAAGCAAAGCTGTGTTAAGCCTCTGTTGACAGTTTTAAAAGATCATTCGCACTATGAGTGCTTGACCAGAAGTGGGGTGACTAGGGAGAAGCTTAGATGTGGGTTGCCCTAGATTGGTGTGGTGGTGGAAATATATTTTAGAAGTAGAAACAAGGCTTACTGATGTGAGGAAACCACAATGACCCCACCTTCCTGGTTTGAGCTGGGTGGATGGTGGTATCATTTACTGAGATAGAAAAGACTGAAGAAGGAAGAAGTGGATTGGAGGAAAGGGAGTAAATCAAGAATTCCTTTTCTGAGACTTCCCTTGTGGCCCAGTGGGTAAGACTCCACGCTCCCAATGCAGGGGGCCCGGGTTCAATCCCTGGTCGGAGAACTAGATCCCGCATGCATGCCAAAACTAAGAAGCCCACATGCTGCAAGTAAAAGATCCCGCATGCCGCAACAGTGACCCCGTGTGCCACAACTAAGACCTGGCGCAGCCGAAAGAAAGAAGTATTAAAAAAAAAAAAGAATTCTATTTTGGTTTGTTGATGTTTGAAATGCCATTGAGCCATATACTAGGTCAAATACACAACTGGAAATATGATTTTAGATTCTACAGGAGAGATCTGAAGTAGAGTTAGAAATTTGGGATGTACCAACATAGAGATGACTTTCAAAGCTTTGGAAACAGATCCAACCATCTAGGAGAGAGCTTACAACATGGCTTGTCAATCTTCACTTTTCATTAGAATTAGTATTGTATCATTTCACATTTCACCTCTCAAACTTCAATTTTTCCTTGTATTTCCTACTTCACACTTCCTACTTCCCACTCACAAATGTAAAACTTTGTAATGCTATACTTTTGTTTTGCCTGCCCCCTATTCTTTTTTTTTTTTTTTTCAGTACGTGGGCCTCTCACTGTTGTGGCCTCTCCCGCTGCGGAGCACAGGCCCCAGACGCGCAGGCCCAGTGGCCATGGCTCACGGGCCCAGCCGCTCCGCGGCACGTGGGATCTTCCCGGACCGGGACACGAACCCGCGTCCCCTGCATCGGCAGGCGGACTCTCAACCACTGCGCCACCAGGGAAGCCCCTGTCCCCTATTCTTTTGTGCCATTGTCGTCCCATCTTTTACTTCTACATTCATCATAAACTCCACCTTAAAATGTTATCATTTTTGTTTTAAAGAGTCAGATGTCCTTAGAAGGGAAAAACGATATTCATTTATATTTACACATTTTCCATGTTTTGTAGTTCTCATTCCCTTTCTATAGATCCAAATTTCCTCATGGTTTCATTTCTCTCCAACCTGAAGCATTTAGTTTCTCTTACAATATAATTCTGCTGGCTAAATATTCTGTTACCCTTCATTTATCTGAAAATGTCTTTATTGCACCCTCATTTTTTAAAAAAATTCAGTATATAGAAAATACAGCACAGAGACATTTGCTTTTTCTCTCACTTTCAAGGTGTCGTTTGGTCTTCGTTGCCTTGTTTTTTGTCATTGTCTTTTGGTTTCCATTGTTTTTGATAGGAAGTCCAGCCATCATTTGTAGCATCATTCTCCTCTGTAATGTGGCATCTTTCTCTGGCTGCTTTCAGGATTATTCCTTTATCTTTGGATTTCAGCAGTTTGACCATGATGTGCCTAGGTGTGGTTTTTTTGTGTTTATACTGCTTGGGGATCACTGAGTTTCTTGAATATCTAAGTTGATTTTTTTTAATCAATTTGGGAAAGTTAGGCCAGTATTTCTTCAAATATTTGTCTGCCACATACTCTTCTTTTTCTTAGACTCCAATTACACGTATACAAGACCATTTGATAGGCCCCCAAGGCTATGTTCACCTCTCCTCAATCTTTTTTCTCTATGTTCTCCAGATTGGATATATTTTTATTGATCTTCAAGTTCACTGACTCTCTATTCTACCATCTTCAATCTGCTATTAAATCCACCCAGTGAATTTTTCATTTCAGTTATTGTATTTTTTAGTTCTAGATTTTTCAAAAATTTTATAGTATAGAAAGAGAGATGGAAGGTGCAGAAGAGAAGGGAAATGGGATCTAGTGAAAAAGATGAGAGATTTACTGTTAACAAATACACAATGAAGGGGAGGAAGAAGACAGGCTCAGATGAAGATCAACTTTTAGATTCTATCGTGAGGAGATTTCAGAACTCCGTTCAACAGCTTTTGATTTCTCAGTGAAATATGAAGCATGTTGTCAACTGGAAAGTAAGAGAGGCTTAAGGAGACAGAAGATGGTAGTAAGCTGTTATCTTCAAAAGTAGGAAAGTTTCTTTATTAGGGAAATGAGCAGGGTTTGTTATATGAAGACTGTTTTTGTGATTTTCTCCCAAGATGAGATGACATGGATGAAGATAATAGGAAGTTTTGCAGACAGGTGTGACAGAGGTAGAGAGAGGGCACAGATTTGAGTGCACTTGTTATGCACTCAAATGATGAACGAAAAGATGAATAGAGAGCAAAGTAAAGACACAAAGGAACTTGTGAGAAAGTGTTGGGATCACTTAAGGGAAGGTCATGATGAGTTTGAAGATCTGTGGCAGTGAGGCTAGAAGCATCAGTGAGCCTGTGTAGAGTTGGGAGTGATCAAAGGATGGGATGTTTAAAACTGAGAATTTTAATTTGGTACAGTTTCTAGTAAAAAAAAAAAAACAGCAAACATTTAGGATATGAATATGAGAGGAGTTTGTGGTTAAGGAGATTCAGGGATTAAGACGCTAGGGTATACGATTGATAATAGGGCTTGGGAAGGTGAGAAATTTTACAAACCCAAAGGTAAACTAGGTACAGAGGAAGGACTTTGGAGAGAAGAGAGAAATTAGGAGATGTATCAAGCAGTATGTAGAAAAGAGTCCAGGTGATGACAGATACTTGGGAAAGAGAGTGAGACTTTTGGAAGGATCAGAAATAAACAGGGATGAAAGAGGGGTGGTAGAACAAGTTTTGAAGGTCCCTTAGAGGGTGAGAACTTACCTCTAAAGCTGTGGACCTGAATATTTAGCTCCTTCCAGCTCAAAAGCATTCTGGCAGCAAAATGATTTGTGAAAACTATGAGCCATTCTTCTGAAGGTCTCTGACACAGGCTTGGGCAAGCTGATGATGAACTCTACCTCAATGGCAATATCAAATCTGCCCAAAGATTTTTTTTTTAAATGCATGTCATATATCTAGCTTTGAAGTTCCTCAACTATCCCTAAACCAAGTCAACATAATAAATTTAATAAATGTACAGATGGAGATTTTGTTTTCAATTTAAAGGGGAAATTAGTCATAGAACTATTTTAATCAATTGGCATGCATCTGAGTTTGTTCAGGAACAAAGCAGCAACATGTACCCAGAGGCCCTTTTGAAATGAGATTATCACACTCAAATGTAGTTTATAAATGTAGTCTGAAGAAACTTTCTGTTCTCTTCATGTTATGGGCCAGCTGAAGTAATATTAAAGAGGAGCGTATATGTTAGAACTTGAACTCAAGTGGTCCAGCATAGCTCCTTAAGCAAGCAGCCCAGACTCCTTCATGCTTGCAAGCTAAACAAGCAAACTACAGCATGGCTTCAAATTTTAAAACATCTTCGTTACACATTCGTTGAAAAGGACCCTCTAAAGGTGAAGCCAGTCACATTTATAATATGATAGGTGCCCCTTCCATGTACTCTGACTTTTTGGAAATTTGTATTTTGGTAACTGTATTCTTTTTTGGTCTTTCCTGCTGCTCTTAGGGTGGGACCTGTTGTTACAAAGACCAACACCCTCAGTGTTGGTTGAGTTGTTACACCCTCAGTGTCTGACATATAGTAGGTACTCAAGAAGGATTTGTTGAGTGAATGGATGTAGACAGCCAAAAGAGGACAAATAATGTAGTCTGGTAAGGAAATAAAAGCTGTAACCTCTTGAATCCAGAATCTAAGAGAGGATAATAGTTTATTTTCTCCATCTGTTTCTCATGAAAAGTAAGAGTTAAAATAATGACATGAGTAAGAAAAATTATCAGACCCACTCTTAAAACTAAGTTTTGAATAGCAGTGCCCTGAAAAAGAGAGTCTTAATGCTTCTAGGACAGAGAAAATGAAGAGAATTTACTGGCTTGCCAAAATGTGCCAAGGAGTTGACTAGACCAAAAGGTTGTAGAAGATCCTGCAGCATTCATAGAAATATTGAGACATTTGATAGTTGGTCTCTGTCTGAGTTAGTTCGGGCTGCTATATACAACAAAATGCAAGAGACTGGGCAGTGTATGAACAACAGAAATTTATTTCTCACAGTTCTGAAGCCTGGAAATCTGAGATCAGGGTGCCAGTATGGTGATGGCCCTCTTCTGGCTTACAGGCTGCCAACTTCTCGCTGTATCCTTATATGGCAGAATGAGAGCAAGAGAGTTCTCTGGAGTCCCTTTTATAAGGGCACTAATTCCTTTCATGAGGACTCCACCCTCATGATCTAATCACCTCCCAAAGTCCCCACCTTCTAATACCATCACATTGGGGGTTGATATCTCAACATATGAATGGGGGGGGCAAGAGGAACATTCGGTTCATAACAGTCTCTACCAACACTAAACTGAGCATAGCATTTCTTGGCATGTTGTAACAATTCACTCTAGGGCGACAAATAAAACAGGGATATCACAGTTGGCACTAGCTGCACCATTGGAAGTTTCTGGTTCAATCCTCTTCTCTTGGCTGCTACTTCGTATGGCTGCATGTACTATCACCTTTTCCAGTTACTTCAATGGAAAACAGGAGTGGATAAATTGTATCTCAGTTCAAGGAAGAGGAAATTGGTATACAAACATACACTTTAAAAAGAAAAAAATATGGCGAATTGACAGTATATTCAATATATAGTCATTGCGGTAGCAGAAATCTTGAAGGACAAAATCTAGATTTTGCCTCCAAAAATGATACAGCTAGATTTCTCAACAGTAGCAATGGTAATACACTTCCTGTGGCCCACCACGTACCTATGATCACTGAGCACTTCCCTGCATGGCTGTCTGCAGCCACAGTACTTTGCACTGATTCATGTATTTCCTTTGTGAATATAAGCCCTGTTTTTCTCATTACAGTAAAGATTTACAAAAGGAGATGTACTTCCTCTTTTTGTTCTTTTCTTCTGTGTCTCTGCCTTTTCTTCTGTCTTTGCAGCTTTCTTTCCAACTTTCTCTTTATTTAATCTCCAAAGGGGTTATCTCAATTCATACGTCTCTGTCCTTATTTACTACCACATCCTCACCCTCACCCGTAACTCCTTGGCTCTCTCATAGTCTTGGAACTTGACTGAGTAAACGGAAAGTGTTCCATGCAGAAGGGTCAGAAAGAGTTAGTCTTGGGTAGGAGTTTACTTAAGTCCTACCTCTTCTTCGGTGCATCTCTTGGAGATGTAGAGCCCTGTGAGAAGATGGAGGCTTAGCTTTACAATCATGTCATTCACGCTGGGGCAGGAAAAGAATGTCCAGCCTTGGGACTGAAAAAAAAAGGGTCACGTCTGACCTCAAGGGCTGAAATATGGAGGTGGGGGAAGGACGACTCATTCTAGCTGTAGTGTGTAGCCAAGACTGGAAACTCCTCAGACCCATCTACCTGCTGTGGCACCATAGGAATGCCTGGGGGAATGCATGTACTTAAAACCCAGAAGAGCTGGTAACTTTAGGAACCCAGTTCCGGGGAAGCTCAGAATGACATTAAATGAGCAAAACAGCTGAAGACTTCTCGTCTCTCACCCAGGACCTAGATCACCAAAACTCCCTTCTCTAGTGGACACATATCACCCCAGGCCCAGGTTATGGGACTTCAGTGCCGTGCTCATCGACACATCACTGTGGAGCTTCCAGCAATGGCTAGCATGGCTCCGGGTGGCCTGATCGTCAGTGATTCAACAGCATAAAGGCGGTGACAACTACTTCCAAAATAAGAGGACTGTTTGTGGACTGAGGTTGCCTGGATTTCTGTCAAGAGGAGATGATCAAATTCGTTCTAGATTCCTGGGCAGAGTGAACACTGTTGAAGTTCTTGGAGAAATCCCGGGAGGGGAAGCAGGAGGGAGAGAAGAATAAAACTATTTGTGATAGATGGAGGGAGAAACCATGACATTTAATGTTAAAAGTAATGAAATGCTGTTCTACGCCCAGAGGTCACATGCAGACAATTCCCGCACAACGAAGCACCAGGCAGCTCTCTCTGGAAGGAGCACGAGTTGTTCAGTCAATGCACAGGGCAGCCCAGAGGGGCTGCATGTCTGTACCAGGGATCGGTGGGTAAATGCCTCAGCTTCCTCACCCCTCAAGGAGATGTTGCTGAGGTTTCTCACACGGCCCCAGGGGGATTAAGCCTCAGTTGTCCATAGGTAACCTGCTCATTTGTGTTCTCCTAAGGGGTTTGCTCCCTTCCCTGTCCTACTTCCCCACTCCCTGAAGTGCTTCCTGGGACAAGCTCTCCTCCCCCGATAGGAGAGAGAGAGAGAGAGAGACTGAAACCGACACACAAGAAGGGCTGGGTGGGAGTGAACACCGTTGAACAACCAATGGTCCCACGTGGGTGAGACCCAGAGGGGCTCCTGAGCTCAGCCTCACCTGCTGGTGCAAGAAGCTGTCCCAAGGGCAGGCTTCTTCACAGCCCCACCCCGGGACACCAGCCTCCACACCACCATAGACGGAGTGCAGCTGGAGGAGGGCACACCTAGGTGGGGCAACCTCTGTGATTTTTTTCCAGGTTGGCCTTGCCCAGTGTGACGTGGTCAGCCAGGCAACACCACATCTTAAGCACCCATCTGTGCAGGACTCACTGATGAAGGGGAATGGGGTCCAGGCCTTGAGAGTGTTGAGCCTGTTGTTGGGGGGAGGGGTGGGCCGGCCACTTGGCCGTGCCTTCACCTTAACAGACAGCCTCCAGGTGTGGCTTCTGAGGTTCAATGTGCAGTCACTGGAGTGTACTGAAATAGTTCCAGGAAGGAATGGTCTCCATGCAACTTTAAAGTTGTAGTGTTTCCTGTACTGGGCTTGGAATGGATTTCTTTAATGAGTCTTGAAATTAACATGTGAGTAGCAGCATCACACATCATCTGTGCGTGTGTGTGTTAAGACCATTCATTTGTTCAATGGAACACTTTAAAAAATATACCACATTCTTCCTATCCTATTCTGACACATCTTTGTTTTTGAAAGGGTCAGGGCCTCAGTAAATGCTAATGGCTTAGGTCACACCTGACCTCTGAGAGGCCTGGAAAGGCCATGGACTAGAGAACTCAGACCAAACCCAAGCCCCATTTCTGCAGAAGTTGAAAACTTCCCAGCCATAGGTCCCAGCAGCCCTCCAGGGCCCCAGACTCAGCTTTGCTATCAGCTGTGGGATGTTGGGTCAGTCACCCAAAGTCTGGGCTCTGTCTGTGCAATGCAAGGCTGGCAGGACAGCATTATACATCTGAGTTCCTCTGCCTGTGACATCTTAAGAAGTTAAAGATTTGCTACACAGCTTCCAAAGGTGCCCTGGATGAGTAGACCTCCTACAAGCCAGCTTCTTGCCTGCCGTTCGGAGGGGAAGTAAGCAGTACAGAGAGGAGGGGTGGCCTGGAAGCCAGGCATCCTGACTCTAGGCTCTTCAACAAAGTTTTGCTGGAGCAGACTCTGGCCTGGGGGGTCCAGCAGGAGGCTGGACTCAAAGGACTAGGTCACACCTCATTTGTTCATCAGGTATTAACTGTCCTGGCTCTGTTCACCTCTGGTGATTGAACATGGACAGGAGAGGTTCCTGCCCCGCCTGGGGCTTACAGTCTAGAAGTGGGGAGGACATCACTATCTGAAATGACCTTATTTATAGTTTAAAGCCATTATTTTAAAAAGGGGGAGAATCATGTGAGGGGTGTGTGAAGTGGGGATGGGGGAGGGTGGAATGGTCGGAAAAGGCCTTTCTGAGCTCTTCCAGTTCTGAACTAACTTGCCCCTGACCCCATCATTTTCACCCTGAGGGTCTCGGTTCTTGGTTTCTACAGCCCACAACGAAAGGGGCTGGCCTCCCCTCTTCCTGCTCAGCGGGGTTCGACTCCCACGCTCTGCGATCCACTTCCCCAGCGGGCCAGGCTGTGTGGAAACAGGCCGGGTCCTGGCTTCCCGCCGCTTGCCAAGGACTAACCGTCCCAGGTGTCTCCTGTTAAGCGGCCGCCAGAGCCTCCCTTCCACCCCGCGGAGAATTCCCGAAGAGCCCGAGGCCCGGGCTGCACGCGGCGGGCGGGGCCCACCTAACTTGGCCCTGTCACGCCCCTTCCCGGGCATCCCAGGTGGCTCGGGGCGGGGAGGGGCCGCACCAACGCCAGCCAGCCGCCAGTGAGCTGCTAGCCGGGACCGGGACCGGGAGCAGGGAGCCGGCCGGACGCGCGGACAGGCCCGGCGAGCGCGGCGGAGCTGGTGAGCCGGGCGGGCACAGCGGGCGGGGGGGCGGCGGTCGGCGGGGGACGGCGGGCTCCGCGCCCGGGTCCTGCGGGGCCGAGCGGCTGCGGCGGGCAGTGCGGGGCTCGCCTGCCTGGCGCGTCGGGGGAGCGAGCGCGCCGGGGTCGCGGCACAGCGGAGGGGTCGGGGCCCCGTAGCTGCCTGGGGGCGAACAGCTGCGACCCTCTGCACCGGGCTGGAGCTGGGGGCGGGGGCGGGCGCGGGGACAGGGCCGGGGCTGCGTGGGTCTCTGGGCGGCGCGGAGGCGCTCTGTCCGCGGCGCTGGTGGGGAGAGGGGAGGCTGGGGGTCCCACTGCTGCGGAGAGCGCGGAGCAGCGCGGGGGGCTCAGGCCCGCGGGGGAGACCCGAGCGAGCTCCCGCCTCTCCCTCTGCGGCGCTTCCCAGGGGCCGGCTCAGGTTCAGCTGCTCCCTCTGCCCGGCGCTTTACTTTTGTTGCTGGTGTTGAGTGTCCGACATACACCTGGGTTAGTTACCTGGGGCTTCCAAAAAACTGGGTATGCAGGGCTGCTCTGACTCCAGGGGCCTGCGCTTGTAAGGCTCCATCCAGGTCTGTGTGTCCTGGGGCGCTGTCGGGGGTTGGGGTGGAGGCGGAGGGTGCGCTGCATCTCCCAGGCCCTGGCCATCGGTGTGATAAAGTGGAAAAAGTCTAGAATTTAAATTCTAGTTACTAGCTGTGTGACCTTGAGCAAGTTGCTTAACTTCGCTGATTCTCAGTTTGCTCAGAGGTAAAAAGGGTATTATAATCATTACAACGGCCTGAAGTTATACGATGTTCATAAAGCCCATAGCACGTTGCTTGATGAAAGTTCTCTCCATTTTTTCCCTATGTGTTAATGTAACACTTCATGCCTTCCAGAGGTTCCCACTCCTTTCTGAACAGAAGGGAGATCCAGGAGGCTCAGAGTACCCTCCTTTAGGAGGGAAGGTGGTGGTGTGTGGTTTGGGGGGGGTGGCATTTTGTCCATTCTAACTTGTTCATGGCCTGGCCTCCTCCAGGCAGTTGTACTTCCTGACACCATTCTAGAGGCCCGGTTTGAGAGGTGACAGTGCACAGGTCCTGAATATAGAAGGGATGTTATCGGCTTGCTTTCATCATTACTGACTGTATTTGTCAGAATTCTTTTCTTTGGGTTGGGTTTGGTCACTTGAAAATTGCTTTATGCAATATAGAAATTGATTGGGTCACATAAATGAAAAGGCTGAGAGTTTAGCTTTAGGCATAGCTTGATCCAGGGACTCACATAGGGTTGCCGGGCTTGTTCTCTCTTTTTCCCTCTGTGTTGACTGTTCTTAGTATGGAGTGATAAAAAGCACTGGCATCTCAGGCTTATCTGTTCCTTTAGAGAGAGGGGGCATAGGAGGATGTCTCTCTTTTCTTCCGTCACCTCCATCCTTATAGCAAACGTTATTGATACACTAGACCAAAGCAGGGCCAAGCCATCTCAGTGGACAGGGAGTGGGTTTCCACCATAGCAGTGGGTACTTTGCTCAGGTGCCACTGTGATAGTCACTCCCACCCCAGGTGCCGGGGATTGGGCAGGGACAGTTCCCAATGAGAGGTCTGACTTCTGGGCAGATAAAATAGGACCTGTTCATTGCGTTGTCTCTGCCTTTGCTCACCGCCACCTAAAGGAAGTCTTTAGTAGAGTGTAGACTGCCTGGGTGCCATGTTCCATCTGTCAATTGTCAAGTCTTATCCCAGGCAAGGAAGGCATCCTGCATGTTCCTCCTTTGATTCCTTGTTTTGTTGTTTGTTTGTTGGTTGATTCATTCATTCAGCATTTAATAAATGCCCAGCATACACCAGGGCCTCTGCCAAGAGTGAACATGTTTGCTTTTGAGAAGCTCACGGTCTAGTTGGAGAGGCAGATGTGCAGAGAACAGAGTCTGGGACTGTGTAACTGTCTGGGGACAAGCAAAGACTTCCCAAGGAAACTGTACTTGAGCTCTAAATTGGAGATAGTAGGGGATAGTAGGAGGAAAAGTTGCAGGGACTTCCCAGGCCAAGCGGTGTGGTGTGGTAGGGTACTTTCTGTTGTAAGTAACACTAGTTAGGTTACTTTACTGTCTTGCTTAAGAAGTCTAGAGGTGGGTGGTTCAAAGTGGCCACAGTTCTGGGTTGGCTTCTTGAAGATTCTCTGGGTTTTCCCTGCCCTGCCACAGGGTGACTGGAGCTCCATCACGCCTTCACGTGATAACATGTAGAGCAAAAAGGGAGGGAGACGGCTTGCTTCTCAGTGATTCTCTAGATAACAAAGGTCAGAATTTCTTAGAGGTTCCCTGTGTCACTGGCCAGAATGGTCATACGCCCGTGCTGAGCCAGTCACTGGCAAAGGAGGAGAGGGTGGCTGTGATTGTCGTGGCCCAGCCGTGTTCTGGAGCTGGGGGAGGGGTCACCTTCCCTGAGCGCGTTGGTGCCCCTATCTGAAAATCGGAATTCTGTTAGCAAGGCAGAAAGCGAGACTGCCTTGCCTGTCGGGCGGTTAGGTAGCCGGTCACCCGTGTCTCCTGCAGGTGGTGACAGATGATGAAAGACATGGCCTTACAGGAAGCAGGAGAAGCTCAGGATGGTAGGGGAAGTGTAGGGTGTGGCTGAGGGGAGGGAAGGAGCTGAGGTTGGAGGCACAGTAGAGACAGGAAAACCCTGTGTTAGATGCCCTCTGGATATCACTAAGAAGCCTAAATCTCGGTCCCATTCCTCAAAGAGCTTACACTCAAAACCTGGGAAAGTTTTTCTGGGTCTGTCACAGTCCCATAGTAACAGCAACAGTGGTTCACTCTATGGGGGTAACTGTGCGGGGGATTAGGGTGGAGGAGTTTAGGGAGGGGCCGTGTGCAGTTTGAAGAAGCCTCACAGCTGGTTCTGCTGTGCCTCCCACTCCCCAGTGCCCCCTTCACCTTCTCCCCTGCCCCTTATTGAGAACATTTGTTCTAAATCATGTCTTTGTTTCGGCGCCCTTACCTGTCTTCAAGCTAACAGGCTGGGACTTGGAGAAGATGCAGTTAGTGGTAGATCCTGGACTAGAAAACAGTTCTCCTGATGATAGTCTAGCGGGTGAATACTATATAATCGTGTTCAGTAGGGAACCAGCCTCCACTGTCTACTGCTTTTCTTTTTTTTAAACAGCATTTTTAAAAATTTTTTATCATTTGCGGTACGCGGGCCTGTCACTATTGTGGCCTCTCCCGTTGCGGAGCACAGGCTCCAGACGCACAGGCTCAGCGGCCATGGCTCACGGGACCAACCGCTTTGTGGCATGTGGGATCCTCCCAGACCGGGGCACGAACCCGCGCCCCCTGCATCGGCGGCAGACTCTCAACCACTGCGCCACCAGGGAATCCCATAAACAGCATTTTAAAAAATTTTTATTTATTTATTTTTTGTACAGCAGGTTCTTATTAGCTATATATTTTATACATATTAGTGTATATATGTCGATCCCAATCTCCCAGTTCATCCCACCCATCCACCCTCGCTTCCCCCCCTTGGTGTCCATACATTTGTTCTCTACATCTGTGTCTTGATTTCTGCCTTGCAAACTGGTTCATCTGTACCATTTTTCTAGATTCCACATATATGCATTATATATGATATTTGTTTTTCTCTTTCTGACTTACTTCACTCTGTATGACAGTCTCTACGTCCAGCCATGTCTGTACAAATGACCCAATTTCATTCCGTTTCGTGGCTGAGTAATATTCCAGTGTACCACATCTTCTTTAACCATTTGTCTGCTAATGGCATTTAGGTTGCTCCCATGACCTGGCTATTGTAAATAGTGCAGCAATGAACATTGGGGTGCATGTGTCTTTTTGAATTATGGTTTTCTCTGGGTATATGTGCAGTAGTGGGATTGCTGGATCATACGGTAATTCTATTTTTAGTTTTTAAGGAACCTCTATACTGTTCTCCATAGTGGCTGTATCAATTTACATTCCCACAAGCAGTGCAAGAGGGTTCCCTTTTCTCCACACCCTCTCCAGCATTTGTTGTTTGTAGATTTTCTGTTGATGCCCATTCCAACTGGTGTGAGGTGATACCTCATTGTAGTTTTGATCTGCATTTCTCTAATAATTAGTGATGTTGAGCAGCTTTTCATGTGCTTCTTGGCCATCTGTATGTCTTCTTTGGAGAAATGTCTAGTTAGGTCTGCCCATTTTTTGATTGGGTTGTTTAATATTGAGCTGCATGAGCTGTTTATGTATTTTGGAGATTAATCCTTTGTTGATTTGTTTGCAAATATTTTCTCCCATTCTGAGGATTTTCGATTCATCTTTATAGTTTCCTTCCTTGTGCAAAAGCTTTTAAGTTTCATTAGGTTCCATTTGTTTATTTTTGTTTTTATTTCCATTACTCTGGGAGGTGGGTGAAAAAAGATCTTGCTGTGATTTATGTCAAAGAGTGTTCTGCCTATGTTTTCCTCTAAGAGTTTTATGGTATCCAGTCTTACGTTTAGGTCTTTAACCCATTTTGAGTTTATTTTTGTGTATGGTGTTAGGGAGTGTTCTAATTACATTCTTTTACATGTAGCTGTCCAGTTTTCCCAGCACCACTTATTGAAGAGACTGTCTTTTCTCCATTGTATATCCTTCCCTCCTTTGTCATAGATTAGTTGACCATAGGTGTGTGGGTTTATCTCTGGGCTTTCTATCCTGTTCCATTGATCTATATTTCTGTTTTTGTGCCAGTACCATATTTTCTTGATTACTGTAGATTGTAGTATAGTCTGAAGTCAGGGAATCTGATTCCTCCAGCTCCATATTTTCCCCTCAAGATTGCTTTGGCTATTCACTGTCTTGTGTCTCCATACAAATTTTAAGATATTTTTGTTCTAGCTCTGTAAAAAATGCCACTGGTAATTTGGTAGGGATTGCACTGAATCTGTGGATTGCTTTGGGTAGTATAGTCATTTTCACAATATTGATTCTTCCAATTCAAGAACGTGGTATATCTCTTCATCTGTTTGTGTCATCTTTGATGTCTTTCATCAGTGTTTTATAGTTTTCTGAGTACAGGTCTTTTACTTCCTTAGGTAGGTTTATTCCTAGGTATTTTTTATTCTTTTTGTTGCAGTGGTGTATGGGAATGCTTCCTTAATTTTTCTTTCTGATCTTTCGTTGTTAGTATATAGGAATGTAAGAGATGTCTGTGCATTAATTTTGTATCTTGAAACTTTACCAAATTCATTGATTAGCTCTAGTAGTTTTCTGGTGGCTTCTTTAGGATTAGCTATGTATGGTGTCATGTCATGTGCAAACAGTAACAGTTTTACTTCTTCTTTTCCAATTTCTATTCCTTTTATTTCTTTTTCTTCTCTGATTGCCATGCCTAGGACTTCCAAAACTGTATTGAATAATAGTGGCGACAGTGGACATCCTTGTCTTGTTCCTGATCTTAGAGGAAATGCTTTCAGTTTTTCACTATTGAGAATGACGTTTGCTGTGGGTTTGTCATATATGGCCTTTATTATGTTGAGGTAGGTTCCCTCTATGCCCACTTTCTGGAGAGTTTTTATCGTAAATGGGTGTTGAATTTTGTCAAAAGCTTTTTCTGCATCTATTGAGATGATCCTATGGTTTTTATTCTTCACTTTGTTAATATGGTGTATCACACTGATTGATTTGCATATATTGAAGAATCCTTGCATCCCTGGGATAAATCCCACTTAATCATGGTGTATGATCCTTTTAATGTGTTGTTGGATTCTGTTTGCTAGTATTTTGTTGAGGATTTTTTCATCGATGTTCATCAGTGATATTGGTCTGTAATTTTCTTTTTCTGTAGTATCTTTGTCTGGTTTTGGTATCAGGGTGATGGTGGCCTCATAGAATGAGTTTGGGAATGTTCCTTCTTCTGCAAATTTTGCAAGAGTTTGAGAAGGATGGGTTTTAGCTCTTCCCTAAATGTTTCATAGAATTCACCTGTGAAGCCATCTGGTCCTGGACTTTTGTTTGTTGGAAGATTTTTAATCACAGTTTCAATTTCATTACTTGTGATTAGTCTGTTCATATTTTCCATTTCTTCCTGGTTCAGTCTCAGAAGGTTGTGCTTTTCTAAGAATTTGTCCATTTCTTCCAGGTTGTCCATTTTATTGGCATAGAGTTGCTTGTAGTAGTCTCTTACAATGCTTTGTATTTCTGCCGTGTCTACTGTAACTTCTCCTTTTTCATTTCTAATTTTATTGATTTGAATCCTCTCCCTCTTTTTCTTGATGAGTCTGGCTAAAGGTTTATCAGTTTTGTGTATCTTCTCAAAGAACCAGCTGTTTAGTTTTATTGATCTTTGCTATAGTTTTGTTTCTATTTCATTTATTTCTGGTCTGATCTTTATGATCTCTTTCCTTCTACTAACTTTGGATTTTGTTTGTTCTTCTTTCTCTAGTTCCTTTAGGTGTAAAGTTAGGTTGTTTATTTGAGAGTTTTCTTGTTTCTTGAGGTAGGATTATATTGCTATAAACTTCCCTCTTAGAACTGCTTTTGTTGCATCCCATAGGTTTTGGATCATTGTGTTTTGTTGTCATTTGTCTCTAGGTAATTTTTTATTTCCTCTCTGATTTCTTCAGTGATCTCTTGGTTATTTAGTAACGTATTTTTTAGCGTCCATTTGTTTGTGTTTTTTACGTTTTTCCCCCTGTCGTTTATTTCTAATTTCATAGCATTGTGGTCAGAAAAGATACTTGATATAATTTCAATTTTCTTAAGTTTACTGAGGCTTGATTTGTGACCCTAGATATGTTCTATCCTGCAGGATGTTCCGTGTGCATTTGAGAAGAAAGTGTAATCTGATGTTTTCGGTTGGAATGTCCTATAAATATCAATTAAATGTATCTGGCCCATTGTGTCATTTAAAGCTTGTGTTTCCTCACTAATTTTCTGTCTGAATGATTTGTCCATTGGTGTAAGTGAGGTGTTAAAGTCCCCCACTATTATTGTGTTACTGTCGACTTCCTCTTTTAGAGCTGTTAACATTTGCCTCATGTATTGAGGTGCTCCTATGTTGGGTGCATATATATTTATAATTTTTATATCTTCTTTTTGCATTGATCCCTTTATCTTTATGTAGTGTCCTTCCTTGTCCCTTGTAACATTCTTTATTTAAAAGTCTATTTTTCTGTTATGAGTATTGCTACTCCAGGTTTCTTTTGATTTCCATTTGCATGGAATATCTTTTTCCATACCCTCACTTTCAGTCTGTATGTGTCCCTAGGTCTGAAGTAGGTCTCTTGTGGGCAGCATATATATGGGTCTTATTTTTTATCCATTCAGCGAGCCTGTGTCTTTTGGTTGGAGCATTTAATCCGTTCACATTTAAGGTAGTTATCGATATGTATGTTCCTATTACCATTTTCTTAATTGTTTTGGGTTTGTTTTTGTAGGTCCTTTTCTTCTCTTGTGTTTCCCACTTAGAGAAGTTCCTTTAGCATTTGTTGTAGAGCTGGTTTGGTGGTGCTGAATTCTCTTAGCTTTTGCTTGTCTGTAAAGCTTTTGATTTCTCCATTGAATCTGAATGAGATCCTTGTCGTGTAGAGTAATCTTGGTTGTAGGTTCTTCCCTTTCATCACTTTAAATATATCGTGCCACTTCCTTGTGGATTGTAGCGTTTCTGCTAATAAATCAGCTGTTAACCTTATGGGAGTTCCCTTGTGTGTTATTTGTCGTTTATCCCTTGTTGCTTTTAATATTTTTTTTTGTCTTTGATTTTTGTCAATTTGATTACTATGTGTCTCTGCATGTTTCTCCTTGGATTTATCCTGCCTGGGACTCTCTGTGGTTCCTGGACTTGGGTGGCTATTTCCTTTCCAATGTTAGGGAAGTTTTCGGCTATAATCTCTTTAAATATTTTCTTGGGTCCTTTCTCTCTCTTTTCTTCTTATGGGACCTCTATAATGCAAATGTTGTTGTGTTTAATGTTGTCCCAGAGGTCTCTTAGGCCGTCTTCATTTCTTTTCATTCTTTTTTTCTTTATTGTATTCTGCAGCAGTGAATTCCACCATTCTGTCTTCCAGGTCACTTATCTGTTCTTCTGCCTCAGTTATTCTGCTGTTGATTCCTTCTAGTGTTTTTTCATTTCAGTTATTGTATTGTTCATCTCTGTTTGTTTGTTCTTTAATTCTTCTAGGTGTTTGTTCTTTAATTCTTTTAGGTTTTGTTAAACATTTCTTGCATCTTCTCACTCTTTGCCTCCATTCTTTTTCCAAGGTCCTGGATCATCTTCACTATCATTATCATGAATTCTTTTTCTGGAAGGTTGCCTATCTCCACTTCATTTAGTTGTTTTTCTGGGGTTTTATCTTGTTCCTTCATCTGGTACATATTCCTCTGCTTTTTCATTTTGTCTGTCTTTCTGTGAATGTGGTTTTCGACTGTCTGCTGCTTTTAAAGCATTTAGCCTATTTTCATTTGAAGTATGAAGTGCAAGCTGCTTTTTGTTTCCATTTGACATGGTGGACATTGGTGGGCATTTGGAGTTAGATTGACAAGCAGGATGCTACTTCTTATGATCCACTGTCCTCAGTACCTACTTAGCACAGAAATTGGCAGAAAGATCTAGTCACTAATCCTGGAAGAAAGGAGGGAGTGTAGGGCAGCATATTTTGTTGTTTCCATCAGCAGTCCTGCCGAGGGCTGCCCAGGATCACTGGCAGAGTGTGAGGGAATGAGGTAGAGAGATGCATTGGGCAGTCATTCATTCACAAATATTTATTGAACACCTACTGGGTGCAGACACTGCTCTGGGAATAAAAAGAGTATATAAGAAAGACAAAGTCTGTTCTCTGAGCTTACACTTTCCTGGAAGGAGACATATTTGTTTTGTCTCCTGTGTCAGGTGATGAGAAGTACTATAATGAAAAATAAGGTAGGTTAAGTGAAGACTGCAGTAGTTTGAAACAAGCTGGATATAGTACTACAAATCATCAAAGTTTAGTCTCTCTCCGTTTTCCAGCAGAGAAATATGGCCAGAGTTGGTATGGTATTGGGCAAATAAAGACGTTCATTTGGAGGAACGGGATTATGTATTGAATAACTTGATCTTAAAGGATTTCTTTCATGCAGAATCTCTTTGTTATACTTCGCATAGTTCCCAGACATGATTTACAATGAGTTATAAAACATAGTACCAAGTGATGAGAAATAAATGAAGAAGTACAAGCAAAGGGAAAATAAAGTTCATTTCTTTCATCATTGTTTTCCAGAATTGTTTAGGTTTGGTAGCAGGGGAAGAAGGAAGTATGGTGATAAAAAATGTGGTGATTCATGCTCAGCCTTCATTATTTAAAAGATGACAAAATAGGGCTTCCCTGGTGCCGCAGTGGTTGAGAGTCCGCCTGCCGATGCAGGGGACACAGGTTCGTGGCCTGGTCCAGGAAGATCCCACATGCTGCAGAGCGGCTGGGCCTGTGAGCCATGGCCGCTGAGCCTGTGCTTCTGGAGCCTGTGCTCTGCAACGGGAGAGGCCACAACAGTGAGAGGCCCATGTACCGCAAAAAAAAAAAAAAAAAAAAAAAAGGTGACAAAATAAATCTTTGATGCCTCAGAAAGTTATCACTTTTTTGGGTCTGTGTGTAAAGAGTCAATTTTATTTGATAGGAAAAAATAGTGTCTATACTAAAGATGTATATGAAAATTATCTCCTGAGTTCAGAGAAATTTAATAGTATTTTTAAGGTCAGTATGAAGTGCATTAAATGTTAACAGAGATCGAAAGCCTAATTCCAGGGTCAAATAATATGGTATAAATAAAAATTGGTGAGAATTTAAGTTTGGACTTATAACTGGCTGGGAAAATATACAAATTCAAATTAAAATTTACAGCATACAAGTGTTATGCAGAGGTAATTTTGATGACCTGTTTTTATTGGCTTGTTTTCTTTTCTTATTGTTGAGTTTTGAGAGTTCTTTACATAATCTGGATATATGTCCTGTGTCAGAATGTGATTTTTAAATAAATTCTCTCAGTCTGTACCTTATCTTTTTATTCCCATAGCAGTGTCTTTCTCAGGGCAAAAGTTTTTTAGCTTTAGTAAACCAATGTATCAATTTTTCTATGGATTAGACTTTTGTTGTTGTATCTAAGATTCTTTGTCAAACTACAAGTCTTGAAACTTTTCTACATTTTCTTCTAGAAGTTTCATAGTTCTATGTTTTACACTTAGGTTTATGATCCATTTTGGGTTAAGTTTTATATAAGGTGTAAACTATTAGTCAAGAATTTTTTTTTTTTTTTGCATGTGGAATTCCAGTTTTTCCAGCACCATTTGTTGAAAAGACTGTGCTTTCCCTAGAATTGTATGGACATTTTTGTAGATAATCAGTTGGCCATAATTGTAAGCATTTATTTCTGGATTCTTAATTTTATTCCATTGATCTGTAAGCCTACTTTGTGCCAACACTACACTGGCTTGATGCTGTGACTTTATAATAAATTTTGAAAATAGGTAGTATAAATCCTCCAAGTTTATTTCTTTTCAAGATTGTTACGGCTCTCCTAGTTCCTTGGCCTTTTCATATAGGTTGTAGAGTCAGCTTGTCAATATCTGCAAAGAGTCCTGCTGGGATTTTGAATGGGCTTGCATTGAATCTATAGATTCATTTAGGAAGAAGTGATATCTTTACAATATTGAGTATTCCAGTCCATTAACACAATATTGTTTATCACTTTATTATTTCTGTTTTTATTTTTTTATCAGCATTTGGTACTTTTCAGGATATAGACCTTCCACATGTTTTGTTAGATTTATACTTTAGTATTTCATTTGGGGGTTCCTCTTGTTGCTAATATAAAGAAATACAATTGATTTTTGTATTTTGATATTGTATTCTATTACCTCTCTGAAGTCGCTTATTCTAGGAGGTTTATTTATAGATTTTTGGGGATTTTCTACACAGACAGTCATGTTATCTGTGAATAATGACAGTTTTATTTTTTCCCTGCTAATCTGGACGCCTTTTATTTCTTTTACTTGCCTTAGTCTACTGGCTAAGTCTTGTAGTACAATGTTTAAAAGGAGTGGTGAGAGAGAACATCCTTGCCTTGTTTCTCATAATAGGGGAGAAGTAATCTTTCACTATGAAGTATGTTAGCTGAGAATTTTTATAGGTGCCCCATGAGGTTAAGGAATTTCACTTGTATCCCTAGTTTACTGAGAGTTTTTATTATGAATGGATTTTGAATTTTGTTGTATACTTTTTCTCTGTCTATTGACAGGGTCATGTGATTTATTCATATTTACTATGGTGAATGACATTGATTGATTTTCAGATGTTGAACCAGCTTTGTATTCCTGGGATAAACCCTACTTGGTTGTAATGTATTTTTGGAAGAGACTGTGTAAGATTGTTATTTTTTCCTCCTTCAGTATTTGGTAGAATTCATTAGTGAAACCATCTAGGCCTAGAGTTTTCTCTGATGGAAGGTTTTTAAACTACAAATTTAACTTGTTAATAGATACAGGACAATTCAGGTTATCCAGTTTTTCTTGATAAGTTTTAATTGTTTATATATTTCAAGGAATGGGTCTTCTTCACCTAAGTTGTCAAATTTATGGATATAGAATTGTTTGTGGTGTTCTATTATTCATTTAATGTCTTTGGGGTCTGTAGTGATGTTCCCCCTTTCATTCCTGATATTGGTAATTTGTGTCTTCAATCATTTTCTTAGTCTGTCTACAAGTTCAGCAACTTTATTAATCTTTCACAGATCCAGATTTTGATTTCATTAATTTTTTGTTTTTCTGTTTTCAATTTTATTGATTTATGCCCTTTTTATTTCCTTCACCTTGCTTTGGGTTTAATATGCTCCTATTTTCTTAAGGGGTAAGCTTATATTACTGATCTGAGATTTTTCTTCTGTTTTAATATAAGCATTTAGTGCTATACATTTCCCTTTAACCACCGCTTTAGCCTGCATTCAACAATTTTGATATGTGCATATTCATTTTTATTTATTTAAAATTAAAATATTTAAAATTTCCCTTGAGACTTCCTCTTGACCCATGTGTTATTTCAAAATATGTCATTTACTTTTCAAATACTTGGGAATTTTCCAGAAGTTTTCTTGTTATCAGTTTCTAGTTTAATTCTCTTATTGTCCCATAATATAATTTTTATTTATTTATTTATTTATTTTTGGCTGTGTTGGGTCTTCGTGTCTGTATGTGGGCTTTCTCTAGTTGTGATGAGTGGGGCTACTCTTCGTTGTGGTGCGCAAGCTTCTCATTGTCGTGGCTTCTCGTTGCGGAGCACCGGCTCTAGGTGCACAGGCTTCAGTAGTTGTGGCATGTGGGCTCAGTAATTGTGGCTTGCAGGCTCTAGATGTCAGGCTTAGTAGTTGTGGTGCACTGGCTTAGTTGCTCCGCGGCATGTGGGATCTTCCCAGGTCAGGGCTCGAACCCATGTCCCTTGCATTGGCAGGCAGATTCTTAACCACTGCCACAAGGGAAGCACCATCCCATAATATAATTTGCATGATTTTTATTCTTTTAAATTTGTTCACATTTATTTTGTGGCCCAGAATATCTTGGTCAATGTTCAGTGTGCACTTGAAAAGAATGTGTATTCTGCTATTGTTGGGTAGAATGTTCTGGAAATATTAGGTGAAGTTGCCTGATAGGTTTGTTCAGGTCTCCTGTGTCCTTATTCATTATCTATCTACTTGTTTTATCAATAACAGAGAGGCATGTTAGAATAGAATCTCCAACTACAATTGTCGATTTTAAAATTTCTTGTTTCAGTTCTGTCACTTTTTGATTCATGTATTTTGACCATTTGTTCTGAAGTGCAACTTTAATAGTATAATAGCTAGTTATTTTACCAGTGAAAGCAAGTTTTTTCTGGAATAGCCAAAGGAATTGCAATTCAGGATATGTGAACTATGGTATACCATAGGTAAATCCAAAAACAAGGAAGGGGAACTTACTTTTATAGGGAAAAGCGAAACTTGGAAGGAGCTGTAATAACCAAAGAGACCTGTTGCAGGAAACTGGGAGTCCAGTGTATGGAGGCTTCTCATTGGTTGGGCTGCTACAGTGTCTGATTGGCTGGACTGCCTTCCAGCAGAGAGAAGCAGCAGCAATACCTTCCTGTTTGGAGTAATAGATGGTGCATGGTGGGCCCTGAGAGCTCCCCCTACAGGCCATCCCAACTCCAATTTTAGCGGAGGTTTTTAATTCCACAGTGCATACACATTTAGGATTGTTATGTCCTCTTGGAAAATTGATCCTGTTCTCATTATATAATATTCCTCTTTATCCTGGTTAATATTCCTTGCTCTGGGGTCTACTTTGGGTGTTAATAATATAGCTACTCCAGCTTTCTTTTGCTTAGTGTTTGCAGCCATATCTTTTCCTATTCTTTTCATTTTAACCTGTCTGTGTCTGTATATTTAAGGCACAGTCCTTGTAAACCTCAGATAGTTGGGTCTTACTTTTTTTTTTTTTTTTTTGCGGTACGCGGGCCTCTCACTGTTGTGGCCTCTCCCGTTGCGGAGCACAGGCTCCAGATGCGCAGGCTCAGTGGCCATGGCTCACGGGCCCAGCCGCTCTGTGGCATGTGGGACCTTCCCGGACTGGGGCACGAACCCGTGCCCCCTGCATCGGCAGGCAGACTCTCAACCACTGCACCATGAGGGATGTGCGGGTCTTACTTTTTAAATCAATCTAACAATATCTGTCTTTTAACTGGTGTATTAGACCATTCACATTTACTGTGGTGTTAATATGGCTTAATTAAAAGCTACCATCTTGCTAGTTATTTTCTCTCCGTTCCATTTTTCCCTATTACCTGAGCATTTCTTGATTCCCTTTTATCTCCACTTCTTATTTATGCTTCTTTAACATTTTTAGTGATTCCCCTAGAGTGTTTATTTATATCTATATATCTTTAATTAATCAGAGTCTACTTTCAAGTAATATTACACCGTTTCATGTGTAGTCTAAGGAACTTTCAGCAGTATATTTCCAACCCTTCTCTTCCATCCTTTGTGTTATTGTTATTTTTTTTCTACATATGCTGTAAACAAAATATTGTTACTGTTTTTGTTTTAGGCAAAGGGTCAGCAAACCTTTTTTTTGTAGAGGCCCAGAAAGTAAATAGTTTGCTCTGAGGCCCCATATGGTCTCTGCTGCATATTCTTTTTTTTCTGAAACAACACTTTAAAAATATAAAAACCATCTTTCGCTCACAGGTCATACAAAAACAGACTGCGGGCTGCATTTGGTTTGCAGGCCATAGTTTGCTGATTTTCTTTAAACATTCAGTTACCTTTTATAGCAATTAAATATCAGAAAAAGAAGAATTATATTTGACATTCATTTGTTCCATTTCTAACACTTTTCATTTGTGTAGATCCAGATTTCTGTCTGGCATCATATTCCTTCTGACTATAAAACCTCATTTAGTATTTCTTGTAGTGTAGGTCTTTTGGTAATGAATTCTTTCAGTTTTTGTTTGCCTATTGCAGTTATTTCTCCTTCATTTCTGAAGGATATTTTCACTAAGTACAGAATTCTGTGTTGACAGTTTATTTCTTTCAGTACTTCGAAGATGTTGCTTCATTGTCTTACTTGCATGCCTTCTGACAAGGTGTCTTCTGAAATTTTTATCTTAGTTCCTTTGTATTTAATATTTCATTTTTTCCCACTGGGTTTGAGACTTACTTTCTTTCTTTTTTTTTTTTTTAGCTTTCAAAAACTTTTAAAAACATTATAAAGTTTTATAAAATGTCACAAAATACAAGTTAAATCAGTCAGATATTTTGAATAACCTTGCAATTTACTACAAAAGTCAAGTATTACAAATGCTTGTGGATTTTTATTTATAGGAATTTCCTGAGAATTTCATTTCTACGTATATAAAACCCCTTCACCGTGTCCAATATGAACTATTTTTTTTAAGTTCTCTCATTTAAACATTTAAAATTGCTGTACCATTTAAATTGCTTCAATTTAAGTATTTAGTGATACTTCTTTATATAAAAATACAGATACATAAAACAAAATAGCACCTATCATTTAGATTTTGGAAAGAAATGCAGTTTTTAGTTAGCATTGAGGCAAAGCAGGGCACCTGCTTCTTTCCAATTGCACTTGGGTCTCTGCAGATATCCACTAGGCACTGAGAAACTTGCCTGTTCACCAGTGTGGGGAGTTCTGTGAATTCTAAGGAGGAGTTGAATTTTCCCAGCATCTCGCATAAATCTTGAATGTATCATGAGCCAGTCACAGTTTCCCGATGAAAATAATAACCTTCTGCCACAAAGTAACACATGACAAAGTCTGCTCCAGCAGGAAGTGTATAAACTGAGGCTGAAACCACCTGGTTAGGTTGACGTCCAGCTTGTCTGTCTGATGATCCACTACATCCAAAGGGATGACTGGCACATCGCGCTGGTTTCCCCGACATGCCTGAATGTTAAATATCTTGGGTCTTCCAACCAGGCTCTGACACTTGTCTCCTTTGAACAAGCCAGTCAGTGTCTGAATTTCAATTTTGGCATCATATGCATAGATGTGGTTGCCTTCACCATGACTCAGGAAAACACACAAAAAGTAATTGGCGTCTGCGTGGCTAGCGATTGACGCCTCATGAATTTTGAGCAGTAGTTCTTCTGCTTTAAGATCATCAAAGCATTTCGCTTCAAATCCTAGATCTGAAAACCTGGGCTTAAGATTGTCTCTGTCGGTGCTGGTGCCCTGCCTGTCTGGCAGGGTTAAGTGCCAGAAGATCCTCTCATGATTGAAGATTAAAGCAATTCCTCTCCTCTTGTGGTCCCTTTTGTACGTTTCTGCCGTATCAAACACTTCTCTGTTTATGAAAAGTTTAAAAAACAATCACTTAAGCCATATTAAATAATGAGCTCCTCCAAGCCCAAGGTCAACATATAGAGTAGATAGAGGTCTGCTGCATCCTCCTCCTCTTCCAGGCAGACAGACCACTGGTGTGCCCCAGGAAAGCCTCCCAGCCATACTGGCAAGGAAAGTCCTGAAATATTGGGTTGGCCAAAAAGTTCTCTTGGTATTTAAGTAAAAAGACACATTTTCCATTTTCACCAAGAACTTTATTGAACAACGTATTCACCATTTTGTTCCATTACCTTCTGCCATTTTTCAGCCTACTTCAATTCCATCTTCCCAAAACTTTTTATCTTTTTGAGCAAAGAACTGTTCCAGGTGCCTTTTACAGTCTTCCAGGAAATTGAAATTTTTTCCATTAAGAGAATTTTGTAAAGACCGAAATAAATGGAAATCCGAAGGTGCAATGTCTGGTGAATACGGCGGACGAATCAGGACTTCCCAGCCAAGCTGTAACAGTTTTTGCCTGGTCATCAAAGAAACATGCAGTCTTGCATTATCCTGATGCAAGATTATGCGTTTTCTGTTGACTAATTCCGGACACTTTTCGTCGAGTGCTGCTTTCAGTTGGTCTAATTGGGAGCAGTACTGGTTGGAATGAATCGTTTCATTTTCCAGAAGGAGCTCATAATAGAGGACTCCCTTCCAATCCCACCATATACACAACATCACCTTCTTTGGATGAAGACCAGCCTTTGGTGTGGTTAGTGGTGGTTCCTTTTGCTTGCCCCACAATCTCTTCTGTTCCACATTATTGTACAGTATCCACTTTTCATCTCCCATCACAATTTGTTTTAAAAATGGAATGTTTTCATTACGTAAAGAATCACATGTGGAAATATGGTCAAGAAGGTTTTTTTTTCACTTATGTGGAACCCAAACGTCAAAGTGATTAACATAACCAAGTTGGTGTAGATGATATTCAGCACTTTATTTGGATATTTTGAGTATGTCAACTATCTCCTGCGTGGTATAATGTTGATTGTCCTCAATTAATGTCTTGATTTGATCGCTCTCAACTTCAGCTGGTCTAGCTGACCATGGAGCATCGTTCAGTGAGCAGTCTCCAGCGTGAAGTTTTGCAAACCACTCTTGACACGTTTGATCAGTCACAGCACCTTCTCCATACACTGCACAAATCTTTTTTTGCATTTCGGTTGCGTTTTTACCCTTCTCATAGGGAAGGCATCTGTTTATCATGTTTTGCTCACCTGCACCGGGAGCCCCACGGAGCCCTGGTGCCGAGCTCATTGCAGCTGAGTGCACAGCACTGATGCCTAGGCGGCCTCCTCTTCCTGCAGCCGGGCCACAGCCCCCCAAGATTTTCTTTTTGTCTTTGATATGCAGCCTCTGATATGCCTCTGTGTGTGTGTGTGTGTGTGTGTGTGCGTGCACACGCACGCACATGCTCACATGTGCACATGCCTGCACATGCTTAGTTTTTATCCTCTAGCGTTTTTGAGTTTTTGGTTCTGTGGTTTGGTATCTGTCATTAATTTTAGAAAATTCTCAGCAGTTATTTCTTCAAACATTTCTTTTGCCCTATTCTCTTTCTTTTCTCCTTCTGAAATTTCAACTACACCTAGGTTAGGACTTTTGGTATTATTCCATGGCTATTGGACACTTTGGTTTTGCTTCATTCCTCTCTTTGTTTCTCCTTATTTTAGTTGGGGATTTCTGTTGACCTGTTTTCAATTCACTGATTCTTTCCTTGGATGTGTCACATCTACTGAAGAATGCCTGTTGAGAGCATTTTTCATTTCTGTTATTGTGTTTAGCCTTTCCAGCATTTCCATTTGATTCTTTCTTATAGTTTCTATCTGTTTAAAAATATGCATTTGATCTTTCATATTGCCCACCCTTTCTATTAGGGACTTTTACCATTAATTACGGTTATTTTAAATTCTGTGTCTGATAGCTTCCCCATATGTGTCATATCTGAGTCTGGTTCTGTTAATGGCTGTGTCTCTTGGCAGTGTTGTTTTTCTTGCTTTTTGTACGCTCTGTAATGTTTTGTCAAGATGTGGACCTCTTGTGCAGGCCATTAGAGGCTGAGATAAATCGATTTTATTCCTGGAGATGGAATGCCTTTCTATTTCTGCTAGCCCTTTAGTGTGGGGAATTGATCATTCTGGTCAGGAGTTGACTGGATTTGAGGTGTGTTGTTGGTGAGCCTATCCTCAGGGCACCACAGACTTCAGATTCCTCTAGTGACACCTTGAGTTTAGAGTTGGGACTGGTTTGCTGAAGGGCTTTTCTCATTGTTTCAGTGTCAGCCTTTGGTCTTCCTTCTGCACTGTGGCTCAGAGTGGTCCGTCTCCATGCTCTTTCAACTCTCCCAGCAGTGTTCCATTGTTATTTGTTACTTGATGCTTGTTAGCCAGTGTCCAGGTGCATCTACCTCAGGAAAACAAGTGCTCATGTCTTGTTTCTTCCTGCAGGTGCCTGGTTCTCCTCAGATTCTGGGCTAGTTTGTTCCACTGAGACCTCAGCTGTCTAATGGATTCAAGAAAGATATGAACTTGTAGTTGATCTGACTTTTTATTTGTAAGCATGGGAGTGATGCTCTTTTCAGCTCTCTACACCCTGAGCAGAATTCAAAAGCCATGATTTGATGTTTTCCAGCTCTTTCTTTTTATTCATGTAAAATCCTGGAGCTATTTTCCTTCCCTCTCAGCTTTATAAAATGTCATTTTTTACATTTTACACATATAAATCAGGGGTTTGCAATTCTTACCTGGGAAACAGAAATAAAATACAAGTGTTGGGCCCCAGTGTTTTAATTGATATATGTTGGGATCCAGGCATGGGCATCTTTTTACAAGCTCCCCAGATGATTCTGATGTATCCCTAGATTGAGAACCCTTAGTCTAAGTATCACTTATAACTTTTCCTTTCACAGAGGTGCTGTTCCAGTATAAACGACCAAATGAAATTTCAGGCTGTATACATTCACCCCTGTAACTTTGTGGAGTTGGTTCCCTCCTAATTGTGCCTTCAGTGGCAGTTAAGTGCCTGTGATTTAGACCGATGTCTCATAGAATGGGGAGGAAACTTGGAGTTCTTCCTATTTAACTTTCCACTAACATGAATATCCTCCTTGACAATCTGTGGCTTTGATGCTGCTTGGGGTCTTTCAGGGGCTGGAAGCTGTCTGCCATTCACAGTAATAAACCCCATTGTGAGACAGTTTCATTTGTTTGAGGTATTTTCCTTCTATTGAATTGAAGTTTGTCCTTTTATAAACTACCAAATAATTTGTCTAATTCACAGCCTTGCAAACTGTTTTGAAAAAAATCCCTTTGCATGCCCCAGTGCACATGCCTGTGCACATACACACACACACACTCATTTGCATGACAAGCATTTTATGAAACAGCACTTACTGTAAGTCTTCTACCTCTAGATTGGTTTCATGACCCACCTATGGGTGGCTTTTTGCAGTATGAAAAATGCTTATCCAGCCCATCTTCCACTTGACAAGCTTTCAAAGCTGTCACGACAGCTCTCCTGGCTCCTCAGAGTTTTCTTGTGCCTGGTGTAATGCTGCTTCCTTTGGCTGTGGTTCAGCTTCCTCACTGCCCTGGCCAGAGTCATGCACTAGGTGGCCTTCAGTGTGTGGAGTCTTCTGCAAATGAATGGCCTAGTTCAGAGGCCAGGGCTCTGCAAGTGTCAGGTCAGTTCAGAGTAGAGGAAGGTCTCTTGTCTTTTGCTAGACATCATTTCTAGTCCTGTGGCCCAAATTCAGTGGGATGTAAACTGAAGCCATCTCTTGAGGAACATAGTTGATGGCTTTTCTTTGCAGTTTTTATGTGTCCTCTCACATTTTTCATATTAATAACATGCTATTCTAATTAGCTACATATGCATCTTCAGTTTCCAGGAGACTGAACTCCTTAGATGTCAAGAAGAATATTTCCTTCTTTTTCTCCATTGTGAGCAGCACAAAAAATTTAATTTGTTAAACTAATCTTAGAAAATGTGTTCCCAGTCAAGAAACTTTGGACTTTTATCACCGTTGCTTTGCTAACAGTTGTGCTACCAACCTTACCTATAACTTACCAAGGGGGCAGTGGACAACCTGGGAATTTAGATGAACTTGTCACTTTGGTACTCATGCACAAGACACTGTGGCCGGTGCTGGGTGAGATGCCCAATATTTCACAGCCTACAGCCTGGTTGGGGACACATGCATGCAAGATGAGCATCAGTGAGTTGTGTAGTGGGAATGTGTTCTTAGAGGTCACAGATGAAACAAAGGTCACACAGCTTGTCAGGAAAGACTTGATTTCGGCCTTGAAGATAAGCATCAGACTTAAGGAATGGAAGGTATTTAGGGGTGGAGAGGACTTGGAAGGAGAAGAATGCTATTTTAATAGTCTCCCAAGTTCTACAAAGTCTTTGCTTCTCTCTAGGAGTGGCTTGGATCTGAGAGAAACTGTAGGTAAGATACAGAGGGAAATGTAATTTAAATTGTTTCTGTAGGAAGGATAGACATTAACCAAAGGTAATAGGCTCAGTTTTCCTCACCCCCGTCCCCAGTGTCTGACTCTTCAGGGACTCTGACTCTGACAGATTTAGTTTGGAAGTGACTTCTTGTCATGGTGAGGGTTCAGCTTGCCAGGGGCCACCTCAGGGCTGTTAGTTTACCTCTGCCTCTTTGTGGCTTCCATCAACTTTTAGAGCAACCATTCATAGCCATTGACTTAATTTTTTCTACTTTCTCTTCTTAGAGGGCTCTTAGAAGATGTATTATTTAGAATTTCTACTTTCTCTTCTTAGAGGGCTCTCAAAAGATGTATTATTAAGAAACTTACATTCTCAAAGTATGTCACATCTACCACTCCTCAAGATCCACTGCATCTGTGAGACAGTCTTCTGAGTATTCTTGTGAAACAGTGACGCCATCAAAATATTGCATAAAAATCCGATATTGTATCATTGGTGTCTTACTGAAACCATCCCATTCATCTGGGGGCTGTTTTGCTATGGTAGGAAAATAGGGATGGAAGTACATTATGAAAAAAATACCAGGCACTGTGTGTGTGGTATTTGTCCCTCAGTGAGATATGGGGACCACAGCTCTTAAGCAGCTACAAGAGTAGTTAGAACAAAGATAAGGGCTGTGAGTAATCCCCCGATGTCTTGCTCTACAGGGTAGGTATTAGTGTTATTGAGAAAAGTACATCATACATTTCTCTTAGAATCTAGTGCCAGGATGGTAGTTTATCTTCTGGGAAGAACTGATAAATCAAACAGTGGAAACCTGTATAAGTCTTTATATTTCTTTTTGCCTTTGCAGCCAGGAAGCCTGGAGCCAACTGTAAAAATCCTCAACTATCATGATAATTTTGTTTCTAGTTCTAAGGACAGAGATTTCCTGTCTTAAATCAATATGATTTCATTTTTTTAAAAACAGTAACTTTTATTTTTTTCTTATTACCACAGTGATACATGTTCATTATACAAAAGGTGGAAAATAATAGATTACCTCCTGCATCAGATATTTTCCTGCCACATAGTAGGTGACACTGTTTATGTTTTAATCATTTTCACTTCTTCTAAGCATATGTGTGTATATATTTTTTCTTGGTACTTGTCACACTGTATTAAAACTTAAAAAAAAAAACCCTTAACCTTTATAAACATTTTCCATGTCATTAAATATTCCTGCACAGCATTATTTTTTAATGGCTAGTATAATATTCCACCATGAGGCCATATCTTGTACTTTTAGCTTGAATTCAGCCTTCTGCCCCTGTAAACAACTCTGTCATGTACATTCTTGTAGCTAAATCTCTGAGCACATCCTCTATTATTTCCTTAGAATAGAGTTTCAAGAAGTGACACAGTTGCTTAAAGGGCTGTAATATTTTTAAGGCTTTAGATATATATTTCCATGTTGTCCTCCAGAAAGTATGAGCTAATCGCCTAAAGTTTGAGAGTGCCTTTTCCCCAAGCCTCTTGCAGTTCCAAAGTGATTATTGTTCAGAATCTCTATTAGGAGGAAGGACTTCAGGCTGTGGCCACGTGAGGAGGTTGCACATCCTCTTCCCCAGAAAGCAACTCTATATCTGGACAAAATGAGCAGAAATAAGTGTTCTATCACTCTGGAAATCCATCCATCACACAACAGTCTGTGAAGCTGCCCCTGCCCTGTGGGTGCAGAGGTGTTGTCTCAGCAGGGGAGGACCAGCCCCTTTGCTGCCCAGATCAGAGGGACTCCCTGCATTTGTGCTGGGCGATACCTGCACCCAGTGAGTGTTTTTCCAGATCCCTTCTCCCCTGTTTCAGTTTACTTTGAATCTTTAAAAAATAAAAATATTCTTTTATATTTATTACAGAAAAAGTAGAAAATAAACATAAAGAGAAGAAAATTAAAAACATCTATAAGCCCTCTTAGTGTGTATTCTATATCAACTCATTTCAGTAGGACTTTCTGCAATTTCAGAAATGTTCTGTGCTGTCCACTACAGTAGCCACTGTCTTCCTCTGTTTACTGAGCACTTGATGTGGCTAGAGTAACTGAGGTAGTGAATTCTTAATTTTGGTTAATTCTTATTAATTTAAATTTAAATATCCTCCTTGGCTAGTGGCTATAGTGTTGGGCTGCCTGGTTCTATTATTTCTGTAACATGGAGGCATGAATACATACATATATAGTTTAAAGAAACAAAAATAGGATCATACTGCCTGTTGTATTTTATATCCTCCTTTTTCTGGTTAACAGTATATCGTAAACATAATTTTAATAGGTGACGTATTAAACTGAATGGATGTACCATAAATGGTTTAACAAAATCTCTGTTGTGCCTTCGGGCTATTCCCAATTTGGTATTATAAACAACATTGAAGATAATCTTTAGAGCTAAAGTTGTGACATTATTTATAGAGGGTAAATTCTTATAATTTGATTTATCAGGTAAAATTTGATACCATTTTCCAGACCTCTCTTTCAAGTTCTGCTAGTGACCATTCTTACCAGCATGAAAATATATGAAAGTATCTCACCATTATTACTGTTAATTAATTGAGATAAATACATGTGCCATAAAATTCACCCTTTTAAAGTGTACAATCCAGTGGTTCTTAGTATGTTCACAAAGTTGTGCAACCATCATCACTAATTCCAGAATGTTTTCATGACTCTACAAAGACATTTCATACCACTGACAGTCACTCCCCATTTCCTCCTTCCCTCATCCCCTGACGATCGCTAATCTGCTCCCTAGTGTATGGATTTGCCTGTTCTGGACATTTCATATAAATGGAATCATTCAATATGCAGCCTTTTGTGTCTAGCTTCTTTAGCATAATGTTTTCAAGATTTAAGGTTCAGAAACCAGTACTTCATTCCTTTTTATGGCTGAAAAGTATCCTTATTATATGGATATACCATATGCTGTATATCTATTCATCTTGATGGAAATTTGGGTTATTTGCACTTTTTGACTATTACAAATAATGCTTCTATGAACATACATGTATAAATTTTTGTGTGGACATATGTTTTCATTTCTTTGGGGTATATACCTAGGGGTGGAATTGCTGGATCATATGGCAAGTCTATGTTTAACTTTTTGAGGACCTTCCAAACTATATCCAAAGCAGCTGTGCAGTTTTACATTCCCACCAGCAATGTGTGAGGGTTCCAGTTTCTCTACATCCTCACTGGCATTTTTTTTTTTTTTTGTGGTACGCGAGCCTCTCACTGCTGTGGCCTCTCCTGTTGTGGAGCACAGGCTCCGGACGCGCAGGCTCAGCAGCCGTGGCTCACGGGCCTAGCCGCTCCGCGACATGCGTGATCTTCCCGGACCGGGACATGAACCCGCGTCCCCTGCATCGGCAGGCGGACTCTCAACCACTGCGCCACCAGGGAAGCCCCTCACTGACACTTTTTATTGTCCATCTTTTTGCTTATAGTCATCTTAGTGGGTATGAAGTAGTAGCTCTTTGTGGTTTGTATTTACATTTTCTGCTAACTAAAGATATTGATTATCTTTCATGTGCTTATTGGCCGTTTGTATATCTTCTTTGGAGAAACGTTTATTTAGATCCCTTGCCAATTTTTAATTGGGTTATGTGTCTTATTTTATTTATAAGAGTTCTTTATATATTCTGGGTACTAGACTCTTATCCAATATATGATTTATAAATATTTTCTCTCATTCTATAGGTTGTCTTTTAACTTCCTTGCTAATATCCTTTGAAACATCAAAGTTTTAATTTTGATAACATCCTGTTTATCTAATTTTTTTCTTTTTTAAGTTGTGCTTTTTGGGTCATATCTAAGAAACTAGCGCCTAATCCAAAATCACAAAGGTTTACTTCTAAGGGTATAGGTTTAGCTCTTCTATTTAGATATTTGATCTATTTTGAGTTAATTTTTGTATATGGTGTGAGTTAGGGATCCAAGTTTATTCTTTTGCATGTAACTGTCCAGTTGTCCTGGCACCATTTGTTGAAAAGAGTATTCTTTCTGCCATTGATTGTCATAGCACTTTTGTCAAAAATCACTTGACCAAAAAGATATACAATTACTCTGTACTCTGAATTCTATTCCATTGATCTATATATCTGTCCTTATGCCACTACCACACAATCTTGATTGTTTTTATTTTGTAGTAGTTTTGAATTCTGGAGTGTAAGTCTTCCAACTTTGTTCTTTTTTTTTTTCCAAGATTGCTTTGGCTATTCTGGGTCTCTTATATGTCCATGCAAATTTTAGGACTAGTTCGTTAATTTTTGAAAAAAAGCCAGCGGGGATTTTGATAAGGATTACATTGAATCTGGAGATCAATTTGAGGATTATTGCATTTTAACAATATTGTCTTCAAGTCATGAACACAGGATGTTTTTCCAGTTATTTAGGTCTTCTTTAATTTCTTTCAGTGATGTTTGATAGTTTTCAGTGTCCAAGTCTTGCACTTTTTTAATTAAATTTATTGCTGAGCATTTTATTATTTCAGAGGCAGTGTAAATGAAATTGTCTCAATTTCATTCTTGGATTGTCTGTTTGTAGTACATAGAAATACAATTGATTCTTGTGTTTTGATGGCATATCCTGAAACCTTGCTGAACTCATTGATTGATTCTAATAGTTTTTTACTGAATTCATTAGGATTTTCTGTATACAAGATCATCTAAAAATGGAGATAGTTTAACTTCTCTCTTTCCAATATGATACTTTTTTTTTCTTGCCTAATTGCCTTGGCTAGAAGTGACAGTACAATATTGAATAGAAGTGATGAGAGCAGACATCATTGTCTTGTTCCTGTCTAATGTTCCTGATTAAAGAGATGGCCAGGATTATTCTATTTTTCAATGATTGTTTTTATACTCTGAAAATCTGAGAGATAGGGAAGGAGTTGCTGCTTGGTTCTTCCAAGGGAAGGAGGAATAATAGACAATCAAACAATAAAATCAAACAATAAAAATCCCCTTTGTGCTATGTATTGGGAAGCTTGGCATAGTAGTTACTAGAAAAGAAGTATTTTAGTTGAGGAATCTATTCATGTAACATCTAGGTACCAAGGATTTTGATTAGCATCTGATATGTAAGCGTTCATTATTTAAAAATAAAACTTAAATTGTCCCTACTAATTTTTCCGTTCTGTCTTTCAACGTATTTATTGGACTTTCCCCTACATGCTTCAGGTACTATGCTGGGATCACAAAGATGAATTAAATACAGGCCATGTCTTCAGGGTGCTTGTGGAGAAGGCTTTTGGGGGAGACAGGAAACAGGAAGTTTAATATTCTGGCAAGTGGTTCCCATCAAAGGGTAACCGGTCAGAAGAGGTGAGCTAAACCCTTGGAATTTGGGGATCTCAGTTTGCTGATGGAACATTCACTTCTACTCCACAGAATCAAAGAATTTTAGAATTGGAGGCTTGGAAATCTTTTTATCCACATTTTTCAGCAGGAGGACTTCTTACCTTATTCAGTAATTCCTGCTGTCTCTCATCAGCAACTCTTCTTTCTCTGAAATGGTTTACCTCACAAACACATACACACACAGACAACACACATGGACGTACACATGTACAGTATTTTCCATAGAGAGGCAATCCATGTTCAGTCCACATCCTGGCTCCATTTGTTGTGTCTGGTTGGGGTAATATAACACCAGCGCCCGTGTTCATCTTCAGTATGACTTGTCTAAGATTCCTGCTTTACCTCAAAGACTACTCAGCATCGTCCTTCTGATAGGTGCTTCTGACGTGGAGCTGACAAGGACAGGGATGTTATCTGACTCCAAATCTGAGTGACCCAGAGGCTGTGGGAGGCTGCCTGTTCTGTTTAATTGTATGTTCAACTTTCTTTATAAAGAGCATACTCCATCCATTTTAAACTTGTCAATTCAGAGGATTAACTAGGAGGCATATAAAGACATACCTGTGTGCTTACTGTAAAGTCATCTTTCTAGGAAGGAATGAAAGTAGTATTAACAGAAGCAATTAAACAGGTTCACACCTTGAAAATGTTTACAGAGCCTTTTTTTAATAAGTCAATTCAGAATTGTGTGGAACATGTGTTTTAAAAGAACCTCTTTATTCTAGCTTTATTATATATCATTTATTATTATGATTAAAATAACATCAGGTTACTTTTTATCATTCCACCAGTAAAATGGAATGTGAACCTTATGGTATTAAGCTACTAAAGGAAATGAATCGTCCCTACAAACCTTTCAAGTTTAATTAACTTTTAAACAAATATGAAGTTCTAGTTTCCGTTTTTCTTTTTTATTACAATGTGTTTTTTCTTTTGATTATGTCAAGGGTGAGATAAGGATGCAAAAGTGCTTTCTGGTTCACACTGTTACGGCATATGATACAGCAGCCAATTCGATCAAAAGGGAAATAGGAAGATAACTGCTCTGTTTGTGCCTTGTAAGCAGTTTGTAAAGTCCCCTCCAGTCCCTACGATTAAATGTTGGCATCTCTCCTTGCAGGCTTCTAAAATGAAATTAAAAAGTGGAGCAAACAGCATTTTAAAATCAAACACATACTGTGTAGGGACAAACGCAGCAAATTGAAGAATCACAGCATTGCAGGCATTTGATTCAGTGCTGCAAGAAATGCTACAGAAAGGGAATGGGCCTGCCACAGGGGATCCTGAGAAAGTTCCAAGTCATTGAAAGGCTCTGATGAGTTGCCCATGTTGGGGGTCAGTTGGGGTGGGGAGTGGAGGGGATGGGTTGGTAAAAAGCAGAGCTTTCCCTATTGTGTGTGATAAATGCATCAGTAAAACATACTGTCACTAAGTTACTCTTTACCTCAGTCTAAGCCCTGGGGTGGGCCTGGAACTTGCTCACGGGGAGGCAGGGTGTGGAGGGCTGTTTCTACAAAAGGGGGTGGCACCGTTTAGAGGAAAGCGTGTTTGAACTGGCAGTCAGGAACTTGAGTCCTGTTCTTGGTCCTTCTGACTGTGTGACCTTGGATGAGTCACCTTACCTTTCCTGGGCAGTGGTTTCCATACTGCAAAATGCAGGCTTGGGCTAAATGCATGATTTGCAAACCAAATTCCCAAGCCTCCATCAAGCCAGCTCAGAGGTTGTCCCTGTACGGACAACTGGGGTTCCTGGCTCCTGCCTGCCGAAGGGAGCAGCCTCAGTCTCCTCTCTGGTATTTATGCTTCTGCAAGCTGTTGTTTGAACAAAGCAGTCACTAGAAAGTGAAAATTATTAGGTGGCCTGATCTCAAAGACCTTCTGGTTCTTACATTCCAGCTGTCTATAACTCTGTCATCCCATCCAAGGGATCAGGAACACACGTTATCCCAGCCTCTCTCCATCTTTCCCAGGAAGCACCAGGGACGAGCGTCTTTGGCATCAGAAACTGCTCATCAGTGGCCGTGAAGCTGCAGTGGGGAAAGGAACCTGCGTTTGTAGGGTTTCAGCCTCCGATTCTGGAACAGAGCATTTCACTGTCATGGGATATAGTTGCCCCTTTGCTCCAAGCTTGGGGCCCAGCTATTGGAAGTGGCCTGGAAGCCGTGTAATTTTGAGGGCTGCTGTAGCCTCCATCCCGTGGCCCTAGTCAGCTTTCCACACGTGCTGTCAGGCTGCTGAGTCCTGAACCTTTACTGGGTGTCTCTGAGGTTAAGGCAGTAATGACCACCTGTCAGCTGCAAGCTGGGATTCTGAGCGCTGGGCCTCTCCCAAGAGTCACTTGCTAGTTGGTGTTAAAGAAGCTTTTGCTGCCCCATGTCAAGGTATCACTTATCTGGTGCCTGTGTTGGGAATCTTTTCCTTTCACTCCTTAATAATGTGCCTTCTTGTGCCACAGACGTTCCTCCATCCCTTTTGAAATCATAGTACGTGTACTCTTGTGTTGCCAGGAGTGAACGTTTAGGGAGTAGGCCTTCAGTTTCCCTGCTGCTTGAAGCAAATATGGTGCCTTTTGTTACGTGTCCCAAGACACCCTGGTGAACACAGACGCCTGCGAGGAAGGTTTGGCAGAGGAAGCCATCATGAAAGACCTATTTTAATTGAGGAATATATAGCTGGAGACCCAGGGATGTTGAGCAGTTTAATTAATGTTGAAGAGAAATGAAGACTTGCTGTTTAAAAATGAAAATGCAGACCTCCTGTCTCCATATCCATTTCTCCATCATGTCGTTGTTCCTTTCACCTGATCTGTGATTTAGCAAACTTCCCTGGAATGCCCACGATGAGACCAGACACCGTGCTGAACACGGGGCTGCCAGAGGGGAACAAGCCCAGGCCTTGCCCTCAAGGGGCGTGTGGCCGGGCTCGGGAAGGAGCTAAGCAGTGACAGCCTGAAGTGGTCCGTGCACGTTCAGGAAGGTCCCGGGAGTGGGGGACTCGGGGTGAGCAGCCACGTGCTCCTGGCTGGGGCCCGAAGTGTTCCTGCAGGAGGTACCCCAGGGGGATGACCTAGAGGTGCTCCAGAAAGGGGGGAGGGCGTTCCAGGGGGGGCGCGAGGGACTTGGTGGGTTTGGTCAAGTGTAGGAGCTCAGAGTGGCTGTTGAGCTCAAGGCCTGACCTTGAGGGAGAGGAGGAGGGAGCGGGGGCCTGGCCTGGATATGCAGGATCAGGCTGGGGAGGACCTGGAATACTTCACAGCTGCGCTTGTCAGTTTGGGTTTTACCCCGAGGGCGTGGGACCCGCAGCAGAATTTGGGGCAGATTGGGAGGCATAGGAGGAGGTTTGCAAGGCTGCTGGACGTGGGGTTGATAAGCAGGGGCTCCGGGTGCAGGTGACTGGGGTTTGAATCCTGCCTTTACCATCTTCCAGCTGTGGGCAGGTTACTTAACTGTGCCTCTGTTGCCTCATCTTTAAAAAAGGGATGAAAATCCTCCTTGTCTTATAGTGTTCTTGTGAGGAAAAAATACGTCCACCTAAAGCTCTTACAAAAATGAGTCCAAAATAAGCACTTATTAAAATTTGGTTATCGTATTTTGGGCAAGGGGGCATGTCGTATCTTCCACGAGCAGTCTCTTAGACTGTGTATCACTTAGCTGTTGGCATAATAACGCTGGCAAAAAATGCTCGAAAATGCAGCAGCTCAGAGCAGTGGTTCATGATCGCTTTTGCAGCTGTGGGCTGGTAGTGGGGCTCGGCTGCTCCACGCTGGGCTTAACTGAACAGCCGTGGCCCTGGCTGGGCCCGCGGGTTGGGTTCACGTCCGCTCCACGTGGGTCCAGGCTGAGGGCAGCAGCCGTCCCGGGGCAGCTCCTGCCAAGGCCGTGGCAGAGCTGGAAGGGGTAAGAGGAAACCTGCAAGGCTTCTTCGGGCCTGGGTTCCCTCTGGCCAAAGCAAGTCACAGGCTAGCAAGCCCGGGGTCAAGGGGCCAGGGGATGATTCTGTTCCCCTTTAGTGGGAGGAGCTGCAGAGTCTCTTGGTAAAGGCCATGCACACAGGGAGGGGGACGGGTTGGGGCCACCAGTGAGGTACCATGGGCTGCGCTGGCATTTGCTCCAACTGCAGCTTCTAGAGGGGAGTTTCCACGAGGGGTGGAGCCAACACTCACCTGGCCAAGAGTGAGCCCAGGGTCTGGCTTCAGTTAGTGCCCTTCCTGGTTTGTCGCAGCGCCGACCTTTAGGCCTTGCAAATGCGTGCTTTCTCCTGCTTCTCGGAGGCTTAGGGGGAGCCTGCACATTTTAGGGAAAAAGTACTGGTGTGGGTTTGACTCTTCGAAGTGGGGACGAGAACAGACTCTAATGATCCTCACTGCAAAGATGGGAGAGTAGCCGAGGTGTTGCTGCAGGAATGCTCAACAGCCGCTCGCAGACTCAACAGGCTGCAGTGTCAGTGAACGTGTCGGCAGATGTGAACTCCACGAGAAGACTTACTGTTTAAATCCAAGAATAAAATGTCTCTGCTCACGTGTATTTTTAGATGCCTTTCTCCCAGTACAGTTGAGGAATTGCATTTTTTTCTGGGCTCCCTGGCATTTGCTTTCTACTCCCTGGGAACCTCTTGTGAGACGTGCCAGGCTCTCGAGTGGCCACCCCTAGGCAAGTGCTGGGAGAGAGGTGAGGGAGAGGCCGCTTGGGTGGGATTTATTAGTAGGTAACTCTGCCTCTCGTCTTCCCAGCCTCCTCGGGGCTTGGGAGTAGGATGGGGACAGTGCCGGGAGGAGACGAACACAACGGCTTTGCTTTGCCAGCACGTAAGATAATCTCTCTCCTCTTCCCTGGCCTCCTTATGCTGCATGACAAATGTATCCATTCTTCTCCAACAGAAAAGAGAGAAGCAGGGAACGGGAGGGCATTCTTTTTGGTTAGGCTTTTCTATTTTATGTACGAGACTATACCGTGAAATGAAATATCCCATTTCTTAACGTGCTAGTCATGTATTAGATTAAAAAATTCAGCAAGATCTCTAAAATTACGCTTAATAATTAAGCATGATATTAAATTGAGCAATTTTTTCAGAGATGGGGAGGAAATACATCCTAGAATTTTTTTGGTAACAAAAACAGCATCAGATATAACAAGTGAAACGTTTAGCAGTGTGACGGGCATACATAAGATGCTCAGTAAATTGTACCATTGATGGTGATGATGATGGTGCTCTCTCTGGTCCATTTGTTGGTGGAGGGGATTAAAAGCAGAGAATACCAGGCTGAGCACTGCCATCCAGTGCCTTCGTCCAGAGGAACCTCTCTCAGCCATCCCCTCCTGACCTGGAAAAGCAGCAGGAAAATGAACCAGAAAAGCTCAGATTCTCAAACCAAGCCATGTAGATACCTAAGAAGTTAAAAAATATTTTTCCTTACTTCTAAAAGACACAATTCAAAATAGTCACTCCAAGAATAGACGTGCTGAAACCCTAATGGTGCAATTCTATTCTGAGTCAAAAAAAAAAAAACATAGGGCTAGAAAATGTTGAGTCATAGCTATGCAAATGAAAAGAAAGATCATAGGACTTCCCTGGTGGCGCAGTGGTTAAGAATCCACCTGCCAATGCACAGGACACAGGTCCGATCCCTGCTCCGGGAAGATCCCACATGCTGCAAAGAAACTAAGCCTGTGCACCACAACTACTGAGCCCACGCGCTGCAACTACAGAAGCCCGAGCGCCTAGAGCCCACGCTGTGCTACAAGAGAAGCCACTGCAGCGAGAAGCCTGCGCACTGCAACGAAGAGTGGCCCCTGCTCGCCACAACTAGGGAAAGCCTGCGTGCAGCAACCAAGACCCAACGCAGCCATACATACATACATACATACATACATACATACATACATAAATATAAAGTTGAAGACGTAAAAAAAAGAAAGATCATGTCTTGTGCTTCAGGGTGTGAATTGATGGCATAAATCTATCCATGTTACTTAGTAGGGGGGATGAATTCAGATAAAAGCATTCAGTGATATATGTTCTATTTTCTTTTTTTCTTTAAGCATCACTCATGGCTGAGATGCTAAAATAGTTCATCCATTGGCAGCCTTTCCTGAGTGACCACTGTGGGCAAGGCTCAGAAAGAGGTCACTGCAAGGATTGTACATGAGTCCCTCCTTCCTTCTTTCTCTAATAGACGCAGCCTTTGCTTTCCAGGAGCTTATATCTTTATGGGAGTGGCAAGATGCAGACATTAGAAACCTAAAAAACAAGGGCAAATTTACATAGTACATACTATCTATGGTAGGCTTCTAATAGATCTGGAGGAAAAACTCAGTTGAGTGAAAATCATGGTTCTAAATCTTGACCAAATTAAACAATGAATTCTTTGACTTCTTTTTTTTTTTTTTTTCAGGGCAAGGAGTGTTATTTCCAGGTGTGTCAAGGTTAGAATAATATTGCCACCTAAGAAGTAGTCCTTCCCTATAAAATAAGCAGAGAATTCAAACAGTTGGTGACTCAGCTACCATACACTTATATACCCTACAATTACATTCTCAAAGGCTTCTGCTGAATAGGAAGAACTGATTTGAACAGGAATTATCGCTTAGTTGACTGCTGCCCCACTGAGGATGAAATGGTGTGATGATGATTTGATTTGCTGATAATCTCTAGCTGAGGTTTCTAATAAAACTACTATGTATATTTGGATTTTTACTTTGAGGTTCTTGTACTTTATATTAAAAAAAGTAAATTGGAATAGTTTCCTAACTATATATAAATCAAATGTGCTAAATTTTTAAAATAAAGCAATGAGGAAGGATTATTTAATAGATTATTTAATAAATGGTTTGGACATAATAAGATATCAATTTGGACCCACACCAAATATACCATGCCCCAAATATAAACTCCAGAGAGTTGAATATTGCAAATCAAATAATAGAAACACTAGCAGAAAATATAATATTTATTAGGTCTGCATAGGAATGACAATTTTCATGGCTTCAAAGCAAAAGAAGCAACCAGGGAAGAAAAAATGAGTAGATTTGAATATATTAAAATTGAAAACTTCTATACTAATGAAGAGGCATACTGAGAAAATTTGCATTAAATTTGTGACACATAAATGATATGTGTTATAACCTTAATATATAGCTCATTCAAATGTATAAGAAAAGAACTGGGGCCCTAATAGATAAATGTAAATGATAATTGCTCCCATTTATTAAATATTTTTCTATGCCCAAATAGATTTACAAAAAATCAGATGATACTGATCGTTTTGTACACAGAATGTTTTGTAACCAGCTTTTCTCACATGCCCAGACTGTGTTACTAACTAGGCTTCTAAATCACGGCTTCCAGGGGTTGCAAAGTATTTCACTGGTGAAGAAGTACAGCTCAATTTTATTTCACTAAGTTTTCAGTGCTGTATGTGAAGGTTACAGAAATCTAATTTAAGGTGATTTTTCTATAATCTCTTCTACTTATGAAACCATGGTCTGCTGTTAAAATTATGGTAATGGAAAAATACATCACATTATACTTTATAAGGAAGCACATTCAATATTGTTTTTATCAACAATTTTATAGGTAGCGTTTGCCACTGAAACTTGTTTTAGTGAAAGAGGAAATATAATTTGAGATCCCATACTTTTCACAACATGTCATCAGTTATCTTTTTTTTTTTTGCGGTACGCGGGCCTCTCACTGTTGTGGCCTCTCCCGTTGCGGAGCACAGGCTCCGGACGCGCAGGCTCAGCGGCCATGGCTCACGGGCCCAGCTGCTCGGCGGCATGTGGGATCCTCCCGGACCGGGGCATGAACCCGTGTCCCCTGCATCGGCAGGCGGACTCTTAACAACTGCGCCACCAGGGAAGCCTCCATCAGTTATCTTTAAATGTCTTAGTAAAAGGAACATGTTAATTACCATCCCTGTGAGCATTTCTAGGGTAGTGATGACTGTAATGTTATGTTAGGGCACTTTTTCAAGCATGTCATTCCCTTATCTTGCTTTTATAGCAGAGGAAATAAAGGCACTAGACAAATGTCTTTGAGGTCACACAACAAGTTAACAGCAGATAAACATTAGAACTGGCAGCTCCAGAATTCCCACTGTGTGTAATTAGTTCACTGCAGGCGGGAAATGGCAGCATGGGGGCTAAATGGCAAATGTGGTGTTTGGGGACCTAGAGGCTGGTGGGAATTCTCTGTGCTCTTGTGAATCGTTAATTAAGTTAGTTTCTTTCTGAGGTTCTCATTGCGTAGAACTTGGAGGCCTCTCAGCCAGGTACCTTATTCCTTAGGATGAAAGGAAACACTACAGTCACCCTCTAGCGCCTTGATGGGCAAGCGAGGTGGAGGATATAGGCTGTGGGCCTCAATATTTTCTTGGGCATTGCAATCTCTTCCTGAGGTTTTTTGGAGTTCGAGTGTGGTTCTGTACTTAGCTCCTGATGGGCCCCCGAGGTGGCTGGGGGGAGTGAAAGGGCAGGAACTGTTTGACTGTTTACAAGTTCACCCTCCTTCCCAGCAACTCCAGGGTCCAGAGTCACCTGATAAGCACTTGGTCAGCTCGTGGAGTGCGTGCTTGCCTTTTTTGTTTGTCTGTTTACTTTTTTTGGTCTCCTTCTGAGTGTTACATATGGAATTGGTGGACTGCCTCCTATTCGTAGGCATCTGACAGAATCATTGTAGGAAACAAGGTGGTATTTGAAAGCTACCATCAAGAGATTGATTTGGAGAATTCTAGAGAGCACAGAGGCAGTCTGCCAAGTTGGAATCAAAGGCTGCTCCATCTGACGCTCTAACAAGCTCATTAGATTCTGGAATCATGGTTATCTTAATTTCATTGGCCCCCGTTTAAGGACATGACTAAGTATTTAGTCACCAAGGGCTGATTGGAGAGAGAGGAATCTGCCTCTGCTTTAGAACTTTCAAAAGAAGGCGGGATCTGGAGTTCAGCTTCTCTTCTGTCCTCTCTCAAAGGAGCTTGGCAGGCTTCACGAGGCTCTACTCACTTCCCCTTGCATCCATCCTGGCTACTCAAAGCGAGGTGCACTGATTGGCAGCATCAGTATCACCTGAGAGCTCGTTAGAACTGCTCAGTGCTCTCACACACCCTCCAGGTGGTTCTTCCACCTCCTCAAGTTTGAGAAGCACTGGTATGTAAGGTGTCAATTGTTTGACTCTGAAAGGCGGCTTGATCAGTGGCGAAAGCTTTCTTCCTGATTATATTGTGTGTTTATACATTTATGACCCTTAATAAATACTTTAGTCCTTTGACATTTTAATAATTTAAACAGCTTTTTAAAAGGTTGTTTTTCATTGTAAATTACTACATTTTCGTTCTAAAAGCTTCAGAAAATACAGAAAAGTGAAAAGTAAAGAGCAACTTACCCCCCCCCCCAAGTATACTTATTCATAACATTTTAAAGGTACATTTTCTTTCTGTCTTTTCTGTGCATAATTTTGAAAAACTTTACGTTTTTTCCTGATTGTAGACATAATACATGATTCTTGTAGAAAATCAAGAAACTAGGAGAAAGCATAAAACAGAGAATGGAAACCATCCTGTATATTTAGGTTTGGGGATTTTACCTAGTGTTATAAAGTGCTTCATAGTCTTTGCATCTTTCCTTTGGTTTTAGTTCTTATACTACTTAAAGGTCCTGTTTCTTATTTAAATTTGATATGATTTTAGAAGATTCTGGTGTAATCATCAATGTCTCAAATATTTTATTTTGTGGTCAGAATGGAGAATTTAGTATCTGTTATGTGCAGCTGAGAAATTTAATTGACTCCTCACCAGTAGGGCACATTCTATATTACATATGAATCTTCTTTGACCAGAAACTTCCCAGAGGGTAGAAGGATGCATGACAACCACTGTTGAAGGATGCATGACAACACTTCTCTCCACTTGCCTGATAGGTCGTCTTCCGGAGGGGAAAAGAGGACAGGTTAGATTGCTGCTCCCTAGAGAAAGTCCTTTTTTCTTAGGTCTACCGCTTAGAAACTTCCAGATGATTGGAGAACACCACTGCAAGGAAGCAGGTTTTTGTTACCTGGGCTTTTGGTTGAGACTTGAAAAATGCAAGAGAATGAATCTTTGCCCAAATCTCTGGGTTTTTTAGGTAGTTTGAGAGAAATCTAGCATGTGATTTTGAACATCTGTAGAATGACTGGCTTCAGTGTTTGAGGCAGGTAGGGGACATCTGGTTGTGATTTTCCCTGTGACAACTTTGCCAGGCTTTGTTTTGGAATACGTCATTGCCCTCAATAATGCAGAATGCATTGCGTTAAGCGAAGAATTCACTGCATTTTTTTATGTCTGTGGACTAGACTCTTTGCTCAAGTCTAGTTGTTCCAACAGTAGTTGATGAAGCTTACCATCCAGAGGAACACAGTTCAGAAACTGAATTAACAAGTATTTCCAAACTTCAAACTTTACTTGACTCTTCCAAAGAACGTTAAAAAGAGATTCAATGTATATTTCTAAAAATTGTAAGTAACATCTCTAAAAGTTCTCTCCCTTCTCTCCTGACTCACACTTCTGGTTCACCTCTCCTCAAAACTCATTTTCACTCTTCTGATCCACACCTGTCTGAAGTTCTAGGCACTTCCTCCCCTGTAGTTCTTCACTCTATGGATCACTTTAGCCCCACTGACTTCTTTTAGATTTCTTTTGATAACTTCCAAGTAGGGAGAGTCAGCGATGGGAATTTGTCCAATTTGTGGGTGGGGCAGTGGGTGTGGCCTCAGCAGAACCTGATGGGGAAGGATTGTGGCTACTTAGTTATTAATAATAATAGCTCTTCTTGGTTTTTTTTGGTGTGTGTGTTACACAGGCTTCAGGTGTGCCCTGTAGTCCATGCTTGTTGCCTTGGTGACGCTGTGTGTTCTTCGGAACGGTGGAGGCACTCCAGTGAGTTGTGCAGAATTTGTTATGAGTGTTTGCTCATTGGAAAACTGAGTATATGATGCATGAAACTGGGCTGATCAGGACTGAATGGGATTGGCAGGTAGCAGATCCGAAGGTACCACACCCAGACACTGCTGTTGCAGATCTTGGCTGAGAGCATCTTACCAAGAAGCTGTTTGGGCAGGAAGGGCATGTGGTCTGGACTATTGCATTAGCCAGCTTGGCATTTAAATTTGCCAAAGAGTTTGACGTATTGCACCATTTACAAAAATGTCCCTGTGGTAAATTTCAACACTTCAGCCTCCTGTAATTCTGCATGTTATTCTTTTTAACCAGCTTGACATCTTTCTACAACATCATTGCATGTCCAGTCACCTGCAGTGCTGAGCTGTGTTCCCTGTTGCGACGCCTGGTCCCAATCCTATAGAAGCTTACACTGAAAGCCACAGACTGTTCCATTTTTATTAATAGACGCTTAGGAGTTTTCCCCAGGCAAATATCTTGGCTTGCTGTGTAATTTTTCTGTTTTCTTTTTGTAGAGGGCAATTTGTTCTCTTGAATTAGAACCGAGAGGTTGTGAGTAACTCTTGTTGGCTTCTACCTGTCATAATTGTCCTCGCCCACATTTTAGACAACCCGGTGTAAGCTAGCCCACTCCCTGCACAGAACAGTCTGTGATTTCGAGGTGCATCTGGAGGCTCCCTGTTCTGGCAGGCTTCCCAGTCGGTAACCATAGGAAGTAAACACTCATCGGTATTTGGTGTGTACAGACATGTCCCGTGACACTGTAAATGCCTCTCTCTCTGCATGGTCCTACTATCTCATACATTTCCAAGAAGCCAACAGGTATGAACAGATGCAGCCTGATTGATTTCTGGGAAGGTAAAGACGGAGCATATTTGCTGTGGGATAGGTAAATGGAATCTTTGGCACTGGGATTCCTTTATCGTTCGTCCACGGATAAAAAGTGTATGACTGACTTATCATTTAATCCCACACCCAGCATTAGCAGTGGTGCTAGGTGAGGGGTATGAGATTTAATCCCACACCCAGCATTAGCAGTGGTGCTAGGTGAGGGGTATGAGGAGAGGGACTTATAAAAAGTGATAAGATGGTGGGAATGTGAAACTCGGCCTGGCAGGGTCCGCCTGGGGTTTTGCTGAGTCCGTAGCAATACTTAACTAACTGCGCAAACATTCAAGATAAGACTGTAACGGTTGCCTGGGGGAAAATTCTTTTGAGTCAATATTTGTTTGATCTGTTATATAGTATTTTGGCTCTGCTGTTCAAGCTTTAGCAAAGTTTCTATAATAAATGCCATTTCCAGGGATTTGCTGTATTTACACACAAGGTCAGTCCTGGAAGAGGTAAAGGATTGGAATCGCTGTCTAAACAGAGGTTCTAAGGGGTCTCAAATGAATCTTTAAACGTGGAAATCCTTTGTTTCAATCAGTTGACAAATAATTATTAAACATCTGTGGTAAGTACTCTGGGGGAAAATTCAAAAAAACAGGGTAAGATGTTTGCCCTCAATTCGCTTATAATCTAGCTGTGGAAATGAAACTTTAATCAGTATATGTGATACAAGATACTTACACTAAATAACAGTAATAATGGCTCTGATTTATTGGCTAATAAACAGCACCACACGGTCCTAGTACTTTCCTAAGCATGAGCTGACACGCTGTGTTCTCCCAGTTAGGCAGGCGCTGTTGGTTAGTGTGGAGTTCGCATGGAACAGACAGTGCTGTGGCAGTTTGGAGAAAGGTGAGAGAGGGGAGCAGAAGAGACGTGAAGGTGAACCCTAAGGAAGAGGTCTCTCAGTCCAGATCTTAAAGGCTGGGAAGCAGCAGGACCTACTGTATAGCACAGGGAACTATACTCAATATCTTGTATAACCTATAATGGAAAAGAATCTGAAAAAGAATGTATATGTGTGTGTGTGTGTATAAATAAACCACTTTGCTGTACACCTGAAACTAACACAACATTGTAAATTAAATATACTTCAATTAAAAAAAGATACAGATAAAAATAGTTACAAATTTTGCTCTAAAAAATATTGGGAAGCAGATGGCTGTGTCATGGGAAGAAGGAAAAGGGCATGATGGGCATTTGGTTTTTTTCCTTGTAATACTGATACCTTCTTTCACTTTGGAAAGTTGTTTTACCCTTCCTTGACTCTCAGCACGTGTGCTTTTGGTGAAGGTGACAATAAACAAATACAGAAGGAAAACATGGAATGTCAGTGTGATAAGTGTTGTGAAGAAGAAGAAATACAGGAAAAGGAAAGGATGCTGAGGTGGTGGAGGAGGGGATTTATGATTGAAAAGGGTGGTCACAGAAGGCTGATTAAGACACTTGGGCGAATATTGAAGGAGGAGAGAGAAAGAGCTATGAAGGTACCTACGGGAAGAGGCTTCTAGGCAGAGGGAACAGCAAGTGCAAAGGCCCTGAGGTGGCAACTTACCTAGTCTGTTCTAGGATCATCAAAGAGGCCAGAGAGGCAGGAGAGTGGTAGCAGGTGATGTCTTTAGAGGCAATGCCTGCCCAGTTGCTGCTAGTTTTGTTGAGGGGGATGGTGGTGATGATGTAGGAGGAGCTCTTGAGAGTTTCTGAGTGAGGGGAATTGCAGTTGGGCAGCTGTACCTGCTTCCTCCAGCCCGGTGCGGCTGTAGCTTCTCGTGGGCAGAGGCACTTCGGCAGCGTCACATCCATCGCCTGGCAGGTAGGAAACCGGCGATACAGCTCAAGGCCCGGGCGAGAGCACCCGCATGAGCCGAGCGACCCCCTCACCTCAATCCTCACGATGTTTTCTTGGCCTGCAATTCTGCGTTTTTCCTTTGGTTTCCTGCTTGGCACCGACGTTCCTTCTGGAACAGCCACCCTGGCCTGAACTGCAGCCTCTTGGCTGGGTCCTTGGCTCCACCTGGTCCTACCCCGCCAAACCCACCGCCGTGTTGCCGGGGGTCAGTGGTGGTTCTGGGCCGTATCTGTAGTTATCTGGGGTGTGCTGAGTGGAGAGTTAGGAAGATGCTCTGTGCCGCTGGGGCCTCCTTTTCCCCCACCGCGATGTTTTTGGTTATCTCCCCACCACTGCGTGTCTCCTTGGATAACAGACAGGAAACTGGAATTAGCTCGGTGGCCGCTGCTTCTTTAGACACACGTGCTGGACGGTTGCCAGAGTCCTTGGGGCAGGGCTGGGACGCGTGGATTCCCTCCAGCCTGGGTTTGCCTGTCTCTGATCCTTTCCCTTTAGTCCCTGCAGGTGATCCACTCAGTTATAAGCATAGGCTGTAGTAGAGAGGATGGAGACCTGGGGTGGGGATGGGGTCCCAGACCAGGCAGTGCTAAAGGAGGAGGAGGGCGGACGTGGGGGTTTGAAGAAGCCTCGACAACACGGTAAGGTCTGCTCTAAGGCAACGTGGTAAAAAGCAGAACTGAAACAAGCCTTTAAGGGTTTAGGGATGAATATTAATTCACAAGTTGCAAACGCGACAAGCACTTTCAGAGTCTTATAGGTGAGTCATGACCAAGTTATGTAAAGGAGAATGTGTCTGCCTTGGAGACCCTGTGAGGGTACAGGTGGGGTTAGGTCCATATGGATTAAGTTCAGATCAGACGGTTGAACTAATATTTGCTCAGCCATAGGGTCACTTGTGTGAGGACACACCCATGCACACACACATACACGCACATTCTCACCCATTCCGTCATTTGGTTTCTGTTTTCAGTTGCTGTTACTTCTGTGTAGATCTAAAACACCAACATAAATGCTGTTAATAGGAACAATTTCAGTGCCAAGGGGCCTAGTTTTGAAAAATACAGACAAGAGGCTGAGGTACTGGAAAGTTCTCTGCAGTGAGAACCTGACTCACTAGAGGTGCACGTAGAAGCTTTTTCGAATTTCCTGTGAATCAAGGCATGCTGTTGGGTCCTTCTGGTGCTGGAGAAGAGTAATAGGGTTGAAAATATTATCATAATGAAAATATAATATTGGCGTGATCCTAGGAGGTGGTTAAGCTAAGGCATGTTCCCTGTGTGAAGAAAAATGCTAAGTAAAGTAACTTGTCTCCCTGGCCCGACCACTTACTTTCCTGGGAAATGGATTAATTTAACATTTAGTCAGCTTCCAGAATAGCCTATGAAATGGTTTAAAATTTTAAAATAAAGTTTATTTTCTGAATAATTGACTCACGTGATTCAACATTAAAAGCTGCAAAAGAATATTCAGTGAAAACCCCTCCTCCTCTCCCTCCTCCAAGTTGGCTGGTTCCTTCCTCAAGGCAACCCACCTTACCAGTTTCTGATCTATTTTGTTAAATACAATAGAATGCGCCCCACCTGTGTTAATATTAAGGAAAAACAAGGTGGCTTTTCTCTCTTTGAGGAACTTCTATTTAATGAAAGAAAGTGAGCCAATGATTGATACTGTAGTTTGGAAACTTTTGCTATAAATCCAGTAATTACAAAGTTCTTAGATGCTGAAGTCTGTATTTGATACTCAGGTTTTCGGTCCTCAAACTAGCAGCAGTAACAAGCTCCTGGGAGCTTGCTAGAAAGCAGAATCTCTGGCCGCCGCTGTGTCTCATTTTCACAGCATTGGCCTCAGGTGGCAGAGTAAGTGAAGGTCCATACAGAATGAAGGAAAGGAGAGATGGTCTGAGGTAGAGCTCTGCGCCTCACCTTATATCACAGGCTCTGTTTTGTTACTAAAGTTATATGATGCTGATTTTTTCTTAATTTGCAAGCAGATGAAGGTACTGTGTAAACTTTTTGTGATTTTGATTTTTAAATTCAGAAGTCTTCCAACTTTTCTCCTTCCCTTCCTTATGAATTGTTCTTAAACCTTCGGCACTCGGTGTTTGTTGCTTCCTTGTGGGGCTGTGCTGAGCTAAGTGAAATAAGTAATAAGCAAGTGTTAATGGGAAAATGTAGGAACAGCCGACCAGATATAGATTGACAGCTTCTGGTTTGATGGATACATATGTTTATGATTGTGGTTTTATATTATGTTTTGCAGTGTGTTTGTACATTGTGTTAATTTTCACCTTTCTGAGCAATTTAGACTTAATGTATATGTTTGTGCTAATCTCAGTGTGATGGAACTAAATAAATAGTTAATGGGATTCTGAAAAAAAGATTTAAATTTCTTAAAAGTTGTCTAACTTGTCTTGGAGGAAAGAAAGAAGGAAACTTTTTTGTTTTGTGTAATTGGAGGAGTAGAGGGCAGAAATTATTGAAAGCCCGATGTTGGGCGAACATGTAAACTAGTGCAAATAATTTGAATTTAACAAGGAACTTGTGGAAAATTTACAAAAAGGAAATTAGATGGTAGATTATAGGACTATATTGTGTTTTTTTTGATGTTAAATGCTTAAAAAGTGTTTCTAATCACTAAAGAGTTCACCTTCTATAAAACAGGTCAGATAAATATGTGATCCACATGATTTAAAAACTAATGCGAATGGAATACTCTTTTGAGTGTGCTGTGGCAGGGCTGGAGGATGAGTGAAACAGAAACAAAAGCAAATTCATAACAAAACTCTGCCTTCTTAAAAGTGAGACACTTAAGCCTAAGAAACTGGGGCGGGTTCTACTAGTGCTGGAGAAGGAGGCCTAAGGGAGGGAGGAGGCCAGTCCAGGAGAGAAGGCTCCGGAGAAGAGTGGTTTAGGGAAGAAAGGCTGCTGAATACGGGAAAGTGAAATGTCAGGAATCAACATGGAAATGAGAGCCCTTTCGCCAGTGGGACAGTGAAAACTTTGAAATTATTTGCACATTTGGGTAATTACTCACACCTGGAGTAATTCTAATGCTAGAAATCTATTTTCAAGGGAATGTCTGAAATTAAAAAAAATCTTTGGTGTAAAAATGTTCTTTAAAGTGAAATTTATAATAAAAATGGAAAGTGAGTTTTCTAACAAGAAGGGAATAGATAAGTAAATTGTAGTACATCCATAGGATGGTCATTTTACAGCTAAAATAATATTTATGATATATTCTAAATTAGGTATGAAGCAGGATAAAAATAGTTTGGAAAAATGACGGAAGGAATTTTGATGGTGGTTGTTGTATATGTGATGGGTTTTTAAATTTTTATTGGAGTATAGTTGCTTTACAATGTTGTGTTAGTTTCTGCTGTACAGCAAAGTGAATCAGTTATACGTATACCTATACCCACTCTTTTTCAGATTCTTTTCCCATATAGGTCATTACAGAGTATTGAGTAGAGTCCCCTATGCTACACAGTAGGTCCTTATTAGTTATCTGTTCTATATATAGTAGTATGTATATGTCAGTCCCAATCTTCTAGTTTATCCCTCCCTTCCCTTACTCCTTGGTAACCATAGTTTGTTTTCTACATCTGTAACTCTATTTGTTTTATAGATAAGTTTATTTTTACCCTTTTTTTAGATTGCACATATAAGTGACATCATATGATATTTGTCTTTCTGTGTCTGACTTCACTCTATGACAATCTCTAGGTCCACCCATGTCATTGCAAATGGCATTATTTCATTCTTTTTTTGTGGCTGAGTAATATTCCACTGTATATATGTACCACATCTTCTTTATACATTCCTCTGTCGATGGGCATTTAGGTTGCTTCCATGTCCTGGCTATTGTAAATAGTGCTGCAGTGAACATTGGGTTGCATGTATCTTTTCGAATTATGGTTTTCTCCGGATATAGGCCTTGGAGTGGGATTGCTGGATCATATGGTAGCTCTACCGTTAGTTTTTTAAGGAACCTCCATACTGTTCTCCATAGTGGCTGTACCAGTTTACATTCCCACCAGCAGCGTAGGAGGGTTCCCTTTTCTCCACACCCTCTCCAGCATTTACTGTTTGTAGACTTTTTTGATGATGGCCATTCTGACTGGCGTGAGGTGATACCTCATTGTAATTTTGATTTACATTTCTCTGATAATTAGTGATGTTGAGCATCTTTTCATGTGCTTTTTAGCCATCTTTATGTCTTCTTTGGATAAATATCTATCAAGATCTTCCCATTTTTTGATTGGGTTTTTTTTTTTTTTTAATATTGGGCTGCATGAGCTCTTTGTATATTTTGGAGATTAATCCCTTGTCGGTTGCTTCGTTTGCAAATATTTTCTCCCATTCTGAAGGTTGTCTTTTCATTTTGTTTATGGTTTACTTTGCTATGCAAAAGCTTTTGAGTTACATTAGGCCCAAATTGTTTATTTTTATTTTCATTACTCTAGGAGGTGGATTGAAAAAGATCTTGCTGCAATTTATGTCAAGGAGTGTTCTGCCTATGTTTTCCTCTAAGAGTTTTATAGTATCTGATCTTACATTTAGGTCTTTAATTCATTTTGAGTTTTTTTTTTTAATGGTGTTGGGGAGTGTTCTAATTTCATTCTTTTACATGTAGCTGTCCAGTTTTCCTAGCACCATTTATTGAAGAGACTGTCTTTTCTCCATTGTATATTCTTGCCTCCTTTGTCATAGATTAGGTGACCACAGGTGTGTGGGTTTATCTCTGGACTTTCTATCCTGTTCCACTGATCTATATTTCTGGGTTTTTTTTTTGTGCAATACCATACTGTTTTGATTACTGTAGCTTTGTAATATAGTCTGAAGTCAGGGAGTCTGATTCCTCCAGCTCAGTTTTTCTCTTTTTAAAAATAAATTTATTTATTTTATTTTTGGCTGTATTGGGTCTTCATTGCTACACGCAGTCTTTCTCTAGTTGCAGTGAGCGGGGGCTACTCTGTTGCGGTGCATGGGCTTACCATTGTGGTGGCTTCTCTTGTTGTGGAGCGTGGGCTCTAGGCACGCGGGCTTCAGTAATTGTGGTACATGGGCTCAGTAGTTGTGGCTCATGGGCTGTAGAGCGTAGGCTCAGTAGCTGTGGCGCACCGGCTTAGTTGCTCCACAGCATGTGGGATCTTCCTGGACCAGGGATCAAACCCATGTCCACTGCATTGGCAGGCTGATTCTTTTTTTTTTTGCGGTACACAGGCCTCTCACTGTTGTGGCCTCTCCCGTTGCGGAGCACAGGCTCCGGACACGCAGACTCAGCAGCCACGGCTCACGGGCCCAGCCACTCCACGGCATGTGGGATCTTCCCGGACCAGGGCACGAACCCGCGTCCCCTGCATCAGCAGGCAGACTCTCAACCACTGCGCCACCAGGGAAGCCCCAGGCTGATTCTTAACCACCACGCCACCAGGGAAGCCCTCCAGCTCTGTTTTTCTTTCTCAAGATTGCTTTGGCTATTTGGGGTCTTTTGGGTTTCCATACAAATTGTGAAATTTTTCGTTCTAGTTCTGTGAAAAATGCCATTGGTAATTTGATAGGGATTGCATTGACTCTGTGGATTGCTTTGGGTAGTATAGTCATTTTCACAATAGTGATTCTTCCAATCCAAGAACATGGTATATCTCTCCATCTGTTTGTGTCATCTTTGATTTCCTTCATCAGTATCTTATAGTTTTCTGAGTACAGGTCTTTTGCCTCCTTAGGTAGATTTATTCCTAGGTATTTTGTTCTTTTTGATGCAGTGGTAAATGGGATTGTTTCTTTGATTTCTCCTTCTGATCTTTTGTTGTTAGTATATAGGAATGCAAGAGATTTCTGTGTATTAATTTTATATCCTGCAACTTTACCTAATTCATTGATGAGCTCTAGTAGTTTTCTGGTAGCATCTTTAGGGTTTTCTATATATAGTATCATGTCATCTGCAAACAGTGACAGTTTTACTACTTCTTTTTCAATTTGGATTCCTTTTATTTCTGTTTCTTCTCTGATTGCTGTGGCTGAGACTTCCAAAACTATGTTGGATAAAAGTGGCGAGAGTGGACATCCTTTTCTCGTTCCTGATCTTAGAGAACATGCTTTCTGCTTTTTACTGTTGAGTATGATGTTAGCTGTGGGTTTGTCACATATAGCCTTATTATGTTGAAGTAGGTTCCCTCTGTGCCAACTTTCTGGAGACTTTTTATCATAAATGCGTTGTGAATTTTGTCAAAAGCTTTTTCTGCATCTATTGAGATGATCATGTGGTTTTTATTCTTCAGTTTGTTGACGTGGTATATAACACTGATTGATTTGCAGATATTGAAAAATGCTTGCATCCCTGGGATAAATCCCACTTGATCATGGTGTATGATCCTTTTAATGTGTTGTTGGATTCTGTTCACTAGTATTTTGTTGTGGATTTTTGTGTCTATGTTCATCAGTGTTATTGGCCTGTAATTTTCTTTTTTGTGTGATATCCTTGTCTGGTTTTGGTATGAGGGTGATGGTGGTCTTGTAGAATGAGCTTGGGAGTGTTCCTTCCTCTGCAGTTTTTTGGAAGAGTTTCGGAAGAGTAGGTGTTAACTCTTCTCTAAATGTTTGATAGAATTTGACTGTGAAGGCATCTGGTCCTGGAATTTTGTTTGTTGAAAGATTTTTAATCACAGTTTCAATTTCAGTACTTGTGATTGGTCTGTTCGTATTTTTTATTTCTTCCTAGTTCAGTCTTGGAAGGCTGTACCTCTCTAAGAATTTGTCCATTTCTTCTAGGTTGTCCATTTTATTGGCATAGACTTGCTTGTAGTAGTCTTTTATGATCCTTTGTATTTCTGTGGTGTCCTTTGTAACTTCTCCTTTTTCATTTCTAATTTTATTGATTTGAGTCCTTTCCCTTTTTTCTTGATGAGTCTGGCTAAAGGTTTATCAATTTTATCTTCTCAGAGAACAAGCTTTTAGTTTCATTGATCTTTTCTATTGTTTTCGTTGTCTCTATTTCATTTATTTCTGGTCTTATCTTTATGATTTCTTTCCTTCTATTAACTTTGGGTTTTGTTTGCTCTTTCTCTAGTTGCTTTGGTTGTAAGGTTAGGTTGTTTATTCAAGACTTTTCTTGTTTCTTGAGGTAAGATTGTATTGCTGTAAACTTCCCTCTTAGAAATGCTTTTGCTGCTTCCCACAGGTTTTGGATAGCTGTTTTTTTGTTGTTGTCATTTGTCTCTAGGTATTTTTTGATTTGCTCTTTGATTTCTTCAGTGATCCATTGGTTATTTAGTAATATATTGTTTAGCCTCCATGTGTTTGTGTTTTTTTAGGTTTTTTTCCTGTAATTGATTTCTAATCTCATAGCATTGTGGTTGGAAAAGATGCTTGTAATGATTTCAATATTCTTAAATTTACCAAGGTTCAATTTGTGACCCAAAATGTGATCTATCCTGGAGAACGTTCCTTGTGCACTTAAGAAGAATGTGTATTCTGCTGCTTTCGGATAGAATGTCCTATAAATATCAATTAAGTCTATCTGGTCTTATAAGACATTCCATCCGAAAGCAGCATTTAAGGCTTGCGTTTCCTTATTAATTTTCTGTCTGGATGATCTATTAGTGTAAGTGAGATGTTAAGTTCCCCCACTCTTATTACATTACTGTCGATTTCCCCTTTTATGGCTGTTAGCATTTGCCTTATGTTTTGAGGTGCTCCTGTGTTGGGTGCATGTATGTTTACAATTGTTATATCTTCTTCTTGGATTGATCCCTTGATCATTATGTAGTGTCCTTCCTTGCCTCTTGTCACAGTCTTTAAAGTCTATCTTGTCTGATATGAGTATTGCTACTCCAGCTTTCTTTTGATTTCCATTTGCATGGAATATCTTTTTCCATCCCCACACTTTCAGTCTGTATGTGTCCCTAGGTCTGAAGTGGGTCTCTTGTAGACAGCATATACACAGGTCTTGTTTCTGTATCCATTCAGCCAGTCTGTCTTTGGTTGGAGCGTTTAATCCATTTACATTTAAGATAATTATTGATATGTATGTTCCTATTGCCATTTTCTTAATTGTTTGGGGTTTGTTTTGTAGATCTTCTTTCTTCCCTTCCTCTTTTGTTCTCTTCTTCTGTGTTTCTCGCCTAGAGAAGTTCCTTTAACATTTGTTGTAAAGTTGGTTTGGTGGTGCTGAATTCTCTTAGCTTTTGCTTGTTGGAGAAACTTTTGATTTCTGCAAATCTGAATGAGATCCTTGCTGGGTAGAGTAATCTTGGTTGTAGGTTTTTCCCTTTCATCACTTTAAATGTATCATGCCATTCCCTTCTGGCTTGCAGAGCTTCTGCTGAAAAATCAACTGATAACCTGATGAGGATTCCCTTGTATTTTATTTGTTGCTTCCCCTTGTTTTTTTTTTAAATATTTTCTCTTTGTATTTAATTTTTGTTAGTTTGATCAATGTGTGCCTCAGCATGTTCGTGCTTTGGTTTATCCCATATGGGACTCTCTGTACTTCCTTGACTTGGGTGACTCTTTCCTTCCCCGTGTTAGGGAAGTTTTTGACTATAATCTCTTCAAATATTTTCTCAGGCCTTTTCTCTTTTTCTTCTTCTGGGACCCCTATAATTCGAATGTTGGTGCATTTAATGTCGTCCCAGAGGTCTCTGAGACTGTCTTTATTTCCTTTCATTCTTTTTTCTTTACTCTTTTCTGTGGCAGAGATTTCTACCATTCTGTCTTCCAAGTCACTTATCCATTCTTCCACCTCAGTTGTTCTGCTACTGATTCAGTCTAGTATATTTTTCATTTCAGTTATAGTATTGTTCATCTCTGTTTGTTCTTTTGTTCTTCTAGTTCTTTGTTAAACATTTCTTGTATCTTCTCAATCTGTGCCTCCAGCCTCCATTTTTTTTCCTGAGATCTTGGATCATCTTTACTAGCATTACTCTGAATTCTTTTTCAGGTAGATTGCCTTTCTCCTCTTCATTTAATTGTTCTTGTAGGTTTTTATATTGCTCTTTCATCTGCAGCATATTTCTTTGTCGTCTCATTTTGTCAAACTTTCTGTGTTTGTGGTTTCCTCTCTGGAGGCTGTAGACTCGTAGTTCCTCTTCGTTTTGGTGTCTGCCCCCTGGTGGGTGATGTTGGTCCAGAGGCTTTTGCTGTTATCCCATTGATAGGGGGTTTGATTGGTGGTGTGACCAGAGCCTGCCCTGGATATTGAGCAGTGCCTCCTCTTTGCTTTGTGTCCAGGGCTGTTTCTGATTCTCCAGAGTGTTCTCCCAGATCCAGGCTGAGAACTATTTAAGGTCAAGGGCTGTTACTTGCCATCTCTGCCTCTCCTGGGTACACCTTAGTATCTCCTGGGCCGTTTATGTTCCACCAGGCACAGGCACCTCCTCTGTGCAGGCTACCGGCTTCCTCCGGGGGCCCCGGCTCTTAGTCCCCCTGCCCAGACCATCTGAGGGGTGCAGTAGGCGCAGGGCTGAAGGGGCTGTGTGCCACCTGGGCAGGAGTCAGGGGGCCAAAGGAGGCAAAAGAGAGAGAGTGTGATTTTTTTTTTAAAAAAATAAACATTCTGGATCTAATAAATAGGCTGTATAGTGAGGATATATTACCTGAAAAAGTAGCAGAGAAAACCTTACTCTAATTTAAAAAAAAAAAAAAAGACCAAAAGTCGAAATGGACAGAAATTTGGTTGCCTTTATTTAGTGGAGGATATTATCATGAATGTTTTAAATCTGAGGTGTTCAAGGCATTTTTGTAAGTTGCTTAGCAATGTACTGTCAAGGCTAAGATGTACTGGGGTTGGAGTTGGCTATACAGGGAGGGGAGGGGAGAAAGGAACTCTTAGTGGGGAGAAGTAAAACATTCCTAATCTAGAATTCACATAGTTTGTAGGCTCCCTCCACCATGTACATGAGGCATTAGTAATTCGTGGAGATGACAACCAGGGCCTCTGGATGTAGATGGCCAAGCTGCTGGATGCCTGTAATGGACGACAGCTGTGGATGTCTTAGTGACCAGTGTCCTGTTAGATGCCACAGGACTCCCTGGCAGCTCATTTTAAATTCTAGGACGTCCCTTGCAACTTTGAAAAGATAGGCAAGAAATCCTTGCCAGAGCGTAAGCAGCCTCAGTGATGTCTGCAGGAAGCTCTGGAGACAGTGAAACTTACCAGCTTTGCAGCAGCCCAGGGAGGTGAGGGCTTTGGGTTCTGGCTTGGTTTAAATAGCCATCTGGACATAATAGATTAACTCTGAAAAATATGTTCCCTATTAGGAAACTATTGTATTTCTATACATTTCAATTTTTCTTAAGGACAATGTGACATGTAGTAAGAAATGGTACCTATAATTTAAAAAAAAATTTCCCTAGGACTGTGATGAAGCAGCTTCTGAAAGGAGGTTTTTAAAGTGATTTGAAGGGAGTGGCTTTTAAGATTTTAGTCCTTTTCATGTATCTTATTCTTTAAAGTCAGTGAGTTGAGCACATCCCTGTGAACACATGCAGTTATACTGCTCCATTTTTGAGCTCACCTGTGCCACTGTGAAAGATTAGCACCATTAGCACAGTGTGTTAGCCTCTATCCTCAAAGTGCTGGGTGTCGTTTTAGTGGATAAAATGCAAATTTAATAATGTAAGACCTGAAGTTAATCACACTGGCATCTAGCTTTCAATTTGTCATTTGGCTGAAGGTGACTCGATTTCATTGAGAAAGAAGGTAAGTTGGAATGGCATCAAGTCCCAACAGGGTAGCTTTGGGCTAAAACTGAGTTGCTGCTCCTTGAAGCAAGTGCTGCTGCTTCAGGAAGAACTGACGTTAAAGAGGCTGTTCTGAACTGCTTGGTCCTCAACAGCAAAGGACCGTCATGGAATTCACACAAGGATGTGACTGTCAGTGATATTAGTTTGCCTGGTAGGCTGAGACTGTCAGGTCACAGTGCCACGAGGTCAGGCCAGAGGAGGGTCCTTGAAGGCCTGAGGGCATCCCATATGTAGGGTGGTGTGAATGCTCCTGGCACCCCTGCCTCCCCTGGGAAAGTGCCGTGATGACTGGACGGAGGCCTGTTTCCTGCCACAACCAGATCTTCCTCTGTGTTGGCTTTGCTTCCCTCTCAGTTCATGAAATGCTTTACCCACATCCCCTCTGAGTATGCTGGAGGGCATATTCCTTTCTAGAAACCAATGATGTGAAATGTGGACTTGTCAGCCAAGATAATAAGTGCAGTTTCTTGAAGTTACCTGGTCCTATGAAGATTAAATCAGTGACCTTGGCTTTTTCAGGCTACCCATTGGTCCTCTTTTCAAGTTGGTGCGCACACGAAGCGGAATGCTCCTCCCACGCACTGTCCTGAGAGCAGCCCAGAGCCCAGCCTCTGGTACTGATTTCAGTGATAGTCATGGAGGTCTGGCTAATTTTAAAACTGAGAAGAACAAATAGAAAATTCTAAGATAGCTGTCACTACAATTTCTCCTTTAAAGATCAGCAAATGTTACAACCGTTTGTGTTACCTCTGGATTCCCATTTGAGAGCTTCACTCTAAACTCCATGAGGGCTTTTAGACAGGGCTGGTGTCTATTTTATTCACCCCTAGGTCTGACTTGCAGTGTGATTTGGCATCCAGCATGTAGCAGGTGCTCAATTAATATTTTTGTAATGTGTGGCTTCCATTTCATAAAATCTAACTCTACCCATATTGTTCCAGCCAATATTAAATGTAATCTAGATATTACTGACGTTTACTGTAGTTTGGATTTTAGCCATAGCTGGCACACACCAGGGATCAATTCATAAAACCCACCCTAACACTGATTGCTTTTAGAGGTTCATTTGTATTTTCTGTGGCTTCATTTGAAATGGACACCATTGTGCAATTTCTTTGCTGGACTGACAACACTCTTGGAAGATGATGTAGATTAATTCTATGTTAAATTTCAGAAGTGACTCTGAACTTCTAGCTTCCCTTGAAGTCTTATTACTTATTAAAATGCCATTTCTATTCACATTCTCCTTTTTCTTGCCTCATTTTCAGTAACTACATTCTTTTTAGCAGAGTCAGGCCTTTGAAAAGTAATGCATTCCCGTAGTGGGAATTACAAGTCTTGGGGCAGGTGTGCTGTTGGCTTAGATTTGTAGTGGTGGAAGCACCTTCTTTATAGACAGGGCCACCCCAGGCTCTCCCAGACAGGAGTTAGCAGGCCTCCAGGAAAGGAGAGTTTGCCATTTCTTTCATGCTTTTACTTCTTATGACTTTTCGCAGCATATTTTTTCTTGATCCCTGAGTTCTAATTTTGGTCAGTGGGGGCTTTGTGACTTACAGCAGTATACCTTATTTCTCTGTACTTGTTTCTTCATCTCTAAGATAAGGATAGAAGTCCTTGTTCACCAGCATTGCCAGACCTGGGCTATGTAGATGTATTTGTTTGCTCAGGCTGCCACGACAAAGCACTAGCCCAAACTGAGGGCCTTAAACAGCAGAAATGTATCTTCTCACATTTTCTGCTGTTTGTGTTCATTTCACAAACAGCAGAAATGAACTTCTCACAGTTCTGGAGGCTGAGAGTCTGAGATGGGCAGGGGTCAGTAAGTCCATGCTCCCTTGGAAGGCACTAAGGAAGAAAGTGTTCCAGGTCTCTCTCCAGCTTCTGGTACTTTCTTATGGCAGTGGGACTCCAGTCTTCACATGGTGTGTGTGTGTGTGTGTGCACGCACGTGAACCCAAGTTCTTCTTTTTATAAGGACCAGTCGAGTTGGACTCGGGCCCACCCTACTCCAGTATGACCTCATCTTAACTGGTCACATCTATGCTATTTCCAAATAAGGTCTCATTCTGAGGACTGGGGGCTAGGACTTCAGCATATGAATTTTCGGGGGACACAATTCAACCTACAACAGTAGGCAAGAAGGTCAAATAGAATTGGGAGGTTTGAAGTTACAGACTGTGCTATTTCTCTCAAGTTCTCTGTTCTTTCTTGCTTTTAAAGAATCTAATATATTAGGAAAAATGCCAACCTGGGACACATAGATTTGCTCTCTGATTGGGATCCTTCTCATAAGGACCAGACAGAAGTTAACTTATGTGGAGTTTTGACTGAATCATGTTTTTATATCAGGACATTAGTAACACGTAGGCCCTTTCTGAATTCAGCTGCTCCCATGCAGAGGTGCAGGATCTGGGGCTGGTGCTATAAACAGATGAAGACGCAGTTGCCTTTGTCAGTGCACTGCTGGGCCTTGTTTGTTTGCTGGCTTCTTTGAGATCCCAGATAGAAGATATAATAGAAGATCAAAGGCCTCTGTAATTACTGCCCCCCAGCAGTTCTTGCTAATGCCTGCAGAGTGATTTGTACAGCTATTGCAGGGACTGTGTCTAATTTCACTTTACATGTGGACTTAGGTGTTGGTTCCTAACTGCCTTCAGCTCTCACTTTCTTTAAGTGGATGATTTTAGATAACACCACCATTTCTGAGGTTGTTTCAAAAGTAGAAGTCAGAGATCTCTTGGTATAGGAATATTAAATTGTCTTCATATTTATTTATGAAAACATGTAATTGACATACAATATTATATTAGCTTCAGGTGTACAACATGATGATACAGTATTTGTATATATTGCCAAACTGGTCACCACAATAGTTAACATCTGTCCCCATACATAGTTACAGAATTCTTCTTGTGATGAGAACTTTTAAGATTTTCTCCTTTAGCAACTTTCAAATGGACTGTACAGTATTTTTAACTATAGTCACCATGCTGTACATTACAGCCGCATGACTTACCGTATAACTGGAAGTTTGTACCTTTTGGCCTCCTTTACCCATTTCGCCCACCCCCGGTAGAAGTCCCTAGCTGACTGTTCCAAGGATCTGTGGGGACCTGGGCCATCTTCCTGTGGAATGGGTTGAATTCCATGAGCCATCATGAGCCTCAGTTGAAACTGTTGGAGCCTCGAAGACACAACTTAACCAAAAGGTTAAACAAACAAGGGCCAAAAAGAACAACAATAGCCACTTAAAGGGCCTAGAAAAGGGAAGGAACAGTGGAGGCAATATTGCCCCAGTCAAAATTGTGAAGCCATTCTGCTTGAGTGTATATTTTGTTAATCTCGGGGTTAAAGTTTAGCATGTTTCTCTATTTTTAAAATGGAAGGTCTGGTCCTGTTGGTCCCAGGTCTCTTTCTTGGACCAAAAAGTCTTAGTCACAGATGTACAGCAGAAGGGAAGACAACGGAGCACTAGATGAAATATAAGATAAATCAGTATGACTGAAAAGAGAAGGGTTATAAGAAAATGAAAACCTCCCGCCAGAAAGTTTTTTACACCTTGTGGCATCCAAGAGAACAAACTAGAGAACCAGTTTTCAGTTTCCCCACGCATACTGAATAGTGAGGCTTGGTGGTTAATTGTAAACTGCTGTTGTCAGTAAACCATTCCTCCTCAGGGTTTTCTGTGGCCTGGTCTCTTAGATCAGGCCTACAGGCATAAACCTGGGCAAGGGTTTTGAGGCAGGAATGTGTTAGTTTGGGGCTTTCAGCAGGCATCAGTGTAGCTGGAATAAGCATTTGGCATGTTTTCAGGGTTACCTCTGGGGAGTCAAGGAGTAAAGCCTGGTATTTAGTAAGGTGGTCTCCAGTTAGCCAGTGGTGGCTTTAATGTCCAGAATCACCTGTACTTGATGAAGGATCTGAACTTGCAGTGACTGTCCAAAGTTAAACTTGTTAGCTTTTTCCACCTTTTTCCAGAGGCAGCCGGGCCAACCTTGGGCCATGGAATTTAGTTGTTTTGAAAAATAGCCTGTAGGCCGAGGAACTGCTCTTAGCTTCTGTATAAGGACCCCCAGAGCTGTCCCCTGCTTTTCAGCTACGTACAAGATGAATGGCTTTTTTAATCTGGGGATACCCAGAGCAGGAACTCTGGTGAGGGCCTGTTTGATATTATTAAAAGCCTTTTCTTGTTCCCCAGTCCAAAGTAATGATTCTATATCTAGTCCTTTAGTGGCTTCATGTAGGGACTTAGCCATTAGCCCGAATCCTGGAATCCAAATTCAAAGATGTTTCTTTGTCTTTGGGGCACTTAGGCCTAATATAGCTTGTTTTCTATCTGGAGATAACTGTCTACTTCCACGGTTTATAATATATCCCAGATATTTAACTTGTTGCTTTGAGATTTGTGCCTTTTTCTGAGAGACTCTGTAACCCCGAGCTCCAAGGAAATTAAGGACTTCAATGGTATTTTGATCTGAGGCCTCCATGATGGGGCTACATATTAATATATCATCTACATACTGTAGAATAGTCCCTTCTTTTAGGTGTATTTCCCTTAGTTCTTTTCCTAGGGCCTAGGTGAACAAGTGTGGGCTGTCCTGAAACCCCTGAGGCAATACTGTCCAGGTATATTGTTGCATTTGGCCCAAGTAGGGGTTAGTTCACTTGAAGGCAAACAGATACTGAGATGAGGGATGAACTGGGACACAAAAGAAGGCATCCTTGAGGTCAAGCACAGTAAACCATTTGGCATCTCCAGGAACCTGGACTATATTCTAAGGATTGGCCACAAGGGGATGTATAGGGGCCACTGTATCATTTACTGCTCTAAGGTCTTGTACCATTTGATATTTCCCACTTGGCCTAACAACTGGCAGAATAGGGGTATTGCAGGGCACCGAGAGGCCGGAGGGGTTATAAACCCTTTTTTGTTTTTAACTTTATGGGGTATTGTCTCTTGTTAGAGTAAGTGGCTTCTGGCTTAAGGCTAATTTTTACAGGTTGGGCATTTATAGTCTTCCCAGGGATTCTCTTGTCCCAAACTGCAGGGTTTGCTGCATGTAGAATATGGCTGGGAATAGGCCCTTGTTCTTTCAGCTGATTTGTCTTAGAGTCAGGAAAAGGGGCTGCTTGGGGCCTCCTAATCGTAATATAGCCCTGAGGGAGCCCAGAAGGTCTCTCACCAGTAGTGGGATAGGACACTCAGGCACAACTAAAAAGACATGTGAGATCAAATGCTGTTCACATTGGCAAGTGAGAGGTCCAGTGAAGTAACGGGTGCGAGGCTTTCCGCCGACACCAGTCACTGTACAGCTTTTGAAAGAAAGAGGCCCAGCATGAGAGATCAGAACAGAGTAACTGGCTTCTGTAACAGTTTAAAAAAATGATTTTCTTATATACCACATCAAGGACCACCCAGGGCTCCTTGATGGAGATAGACATCTCATGAAGAGAATCCCTGGGCCACCTCAGTCGTCTAGCATGGCCATCTCAGGAGCAGGGGCTCCCCTTCCCCTTTGGGGCTGGGGACTGTTCCACTTCCAGTGACCTGTTCATTTGCAGACTGGGCATGGACCAGGGGGCTCTCTCTGGCATTCATGGGCCCAGTCACTAGTTGACTTGCATTTGAAGCATTCCCCCTTGCTGGTTTTACCTGCAGATAGATGGTTAAACCTTCTTGTCCCCCTTGCGTTGTCCTGCGGTTGCAAGGCATGGCTGACAGCAACGGCCATCAGTTTAGCGTGAGCCCTGGCCTGCCTGTTTTCACATTAGGCCTCTCTTCCTCCTCAGCTTGATCTCGATTATTAAATACCCCAAAGGCCACCTCTAGGACTTGGGGCATAGGGGTCTGTGGGCCTAATTGTAACTTTTGGAGTTTCTGCCTAATATCAAGGGTGGACTGGCTGATAAAATGTTGTCCCAGCAGGGATTGAACCTTGGGAGGGGATGGGTCAATGTTAGCAAATTTTCTAAAAGCCTCCACAAGCCATCCTTTAAAGAGGACTAGATTTTCTTTTTCTTCTTGGGTCACTCCTTTAACCTTTTTATAGTTAACTGGCTTCTTGATATACTTTCTCATTCCTTCTAATACACATTGGATCACGTGGTTCCTTTGGGGAATTATAATCCCAGTGGGGCTCCTGATTTGAGACTGCGTCTCCACCCATAACAGAATGTTCTGGTTTGTCCCTAGCAGGCTGGTTGCCATGCCCCTGGGCAGCTGCCCAAATTCTGTTTTCCTCAAGAGTACAGCAGGTAGATGGGATCATTTGGACATCCTTCCAAGTTAAATCAAAGGCCAGAGTTAAGGCCTGAAACCCTTCAGCAAACTTATACTGTCTTCAGAAAATCGGCCCAGTCTCTGTTTGCATTGGGCTAAATCAGTTAAAGAGAAGGGCACATATACTCTGTCCCTTTGCCACTTGCCACTTCCGTAAGAGGGCATATTTTCCCTGATCCTGGGTGATAGGAAGTTTCCCTACTGGTTACCCTGGAGGGACTAGTCTCTCCCTCCTGGGGTAACGGAAGATATAAAGGGACCTAGGGAGTCAGAGTTTGGGATCCGTCAGAGGGATCTGGAGAAGTAGGTGGCTCTGGAAAGGTAGGTAGCACCAGAAAAGCAGGGAAGGCTTGGTTTCCCCCCTGAGAGTTGGCAAAGGTTAGAAGGGGATTGTCTAAGATGTTGGGAGTGTTTTCTGATTCCCCAGGCCTTTGATTACTAAGGCCCCATAGGGCGGGATTTTGGTAAAGGACCATGAAAGCTTGAACATAGGGAATCTCAGTCCATTTTCTCGTCTTGCAACAGTAAAGAGCCATTTGCAAGATAGTATTATAATTTAGAGATCCATTTTCAGGCCATTTTTCTCCATCCCCCCAACTTGCATAAAGGCCATACAGTGTTCCAGTAAAGTTTTTCCTTTTTCAGCCCATCTATTTTTTAAAATTTCCTATTTTTAAGGATATACGCCAGAGGTGTTTCTTCTGGCTTAGAAGGGGATCCTCACGTGTTGAGCAACCTGCAACCAAGAACAAGAGAGCGCTCCTAGAAATGGAATCCAGTCTCCCAGAAACATTGAGGAGGCTTTAACCTGAAGGGTCAGAGTGTCCTCCACATTCCCTTCAAACCTAATGGGGTTTAGAGCGTCCTCTACTCTCCCATTGACGAACCAGACATCTCTGGTTGACCCAGTCCCTTGCGCAAGGGGTCACTGGGTGGTGGGGGCGGGGGGGAGGGATGTTTGAACCATTGTCGGCGCATTGCCAGGACTCTCCTTGATGGGGATCTGTTGTCTATAAAGCTTATGTCTTATAATAAGTTTTCCTATGCTGGGTTGTATTCCTCACGATTGAGCATCTACAGAGTTTATAATACGGGTTTCTGGGCAGTGGCCAGCACAGTAGGCTGTCTGTAGCAGTGTATAGGCTGCCAACGCTTGGAGTAAAGGGGGTCCAATAGATGTAAAGAGGAACCCTTGGAGAAGTTGGAGTTGGGCATTATGGAAGGCAGCATGGGGTTCAAGACCCAAGGGACAGGAGGCAAAAAAATTATTGGGGATTCCTGGAAATAGAGTGAGGTTGGAGATGAACAAAACTGAAAAATTATAACATATCCATCAGTTTACTCAATCCCATGTAATTATTAGTTTTATAAGCCCATCAGATTTACCCAGTTTAGTGGTATGATATAGAAGTTACCAGAAACCTGTACTTGTCAAAAGCTCTTTCTATGAATCTTCTTGAAGGTGAGGCATTTTTGCAAAGCATCAGCTTAACTGTCTGTGAATGACTAGACTTAAAGGTACAGTTAAATATCTGATCACAATGCAATTGACAAAGAATCCTGGTTATAATAACTGTAATTATGACTGGTAACATTTTATCAGAGCGTATCAGATTTTTAGGAATTCCATATAAGTTCTAGAATATTTATATTAATAACATTTACCCATACCACACAACCTAAGAAGATTTAGTACTCATTCGACAATGCTTCCCATGTAATTTAACATACCAAATGAACCTAATTAGTTTAGGGTCTGTCTTTGGGATGCTCCAGGGGCCCACAGTTAGCTGGAGGTCAAAAGAACTTTAATTAGAATTTGACATTTGGGAAGTCTGTCAAAAATTTCAAAGAGTTTTAAAACACCTACTCAGATAGGATCATAGGTCGCTGTGAAACAACACTTATTCCTTGAGCTAAGGTGAGAAAAAGATTTCAAAAGTAAATACAGATCACTTAAAGGCACAGAAAGTCACATGATTGTTATCAAAAGCAGCATTCCAGAAGAATTTTGTCCTCTTAGAGAGAGAGAGAGAGCACCAAATTGAGTCTTGTACCAGCTTACTTTCAACAACATTTCATTTTTCTTAATTAAATTCAATCTAAACCTAGCCAATCCCAACCATGCACAAACCTTCCATCACTTTCTATATCCATATTAACTTGTCCCTCATTTTTTCCATCCAGAAACAACCTAAGACAAACCTACTTTCTTTTACCTTAATAGAATGCAATTCCATTTCTCATACCTTCTTTACTGAAAACACACATCCTACTTTCCTTAAGCAACCATAAACTGTCTTATTGGTAGAGAACATCTCAGGGTGGCACCAGACATATTCATTAACAGTTCTATATACCTTTAGTTTCTCTGTTTAGTAACTGATGTCTAGATATTTTATTTGGAAATGACCTAGCTGTTCAACAAACTTCCATCATTTAACTTAATTTAGCTTCAAGTTACCAAAATCTGGAGAGACTATTTTATATGCATATTTCCAAAACATAATTATTCCTATAGAGTTTACCAAAAAGCTCTTTTACATTTACATAAAAGTTTAATATCAGGTTATTTTCCTCATTGACAAATTTCGTAACAAACAATATGCACTTACTGACTTTCAGTAACCCTAGGTACAATAAAAATCTTATACTTTATGTTGATGACTCTAAAGACAGGTCTGTATTAGTTAAACCCACAAGCTTAAGCTGGCTTTAATACCAGATATTCAATACTGAGTACTTCCGGGATCACATGAACCTGAAATGTATTCTGGTGAGTTTCTTTTATATTTCCAAGAATGTATATAAGTGCTCAATTTAAGCCAATTAAATACAGCTCGTTTACAAGCTGATTTTTACATAAAGACAGACAGAACCAGAGATCTCATAGTTTTCCTGCCTGAGTTTAACAAGGCCTCTTTTTTTTCCTCACTCTGGGGGACTACAGATGGATCAGATAGTTCCTGAAAGCCCAGGCAGAATAGTTACATTACAAAGGCAGAGGAGAGAAATGCAAGATCCTTTTTTTGTTTTCTTCTTTAAAATCCCACTAAGTAACCCAAGGCTGGAGTCTCAGGCAATGTGAGCTGTGTTTGTATTTCTAAGGCTTAAATGCTCCACTGTGCCCACAATTTTGGCAGAGACTTGTAGCAGCAGTTGGACAGACAAAACTGCATAAGACAAAGATCCTTTTACTCAACATGTACCAATGGCAGAAACTTAAAGACACAAACGAGGTTTTCAGGGTAAGGGGGTTGGGAAAAGGCATAAAAATCAAGGGAGAGGTAAAGGGAGGAGGGACAGAAAAGACTGAAAAAAGAGACAGCAGGAAAATAAGGGTGAGAATACTGGGACAATCCAGACTTTCAGCCACTACAAGATATGAAGTTTAAACCTATCACTCGTAAATCTCCCATCAGGGAGAACCCACTGGACCAAGACCTGCATGGTGCAAGGTGAGCCTCTCCCACCTCTGCTTCACCCATCAAGGTGAGCCATTGCCAGCCAGAGGGAGTATGTCCTCACAGGCTGAGAGGAATGATGCTGTAGCTGCCCGACGTCCACTCTCTCGGAAGGATAGGACAGAGAAGTAGGAGAGGACAAAGGAGAAGTAGATATCAGGAGAGGGAAAGGGACAAAGGGGAGGGGGAAACTGTTGAATGAGGGTACTGAGGCCCCCAGGGGCCAGGAAGGCAGACTTAGCAAATGTGGTGACACTGAAACAAGAGGTTCGGGTGGCCACTTGTCACCCATGGGGAAGCTGCATTCAGTGGTCCTTGGGGTGCCCAGATCCTCTCCCAAGAAGGGGCAAACTGCCTCATGTTGGGCGCCACAAAGTCTGTTAACAACCAGGGTTCTTGGCCTTCCTTAATCAATAGAAATCAATGAGAGGCCAGACAGGAAATTCAGGCAAGGCTTTATTGGGGCTCCTGCTGCAGAAGCGGGGAGCGAGAATAAGTCGCAGGTTCCCTTGCTCCCTCCCCGAAGGGGGCAGGCGAGCTGGTTCCTTAGCTGGCGTGAGGGCAGGGACGGGTTCACGGGTCAGTCCAGAGGGGTGGCTTAGGTGTTCTGCTCACCTCCTTGGTGGTGCTGTGTGCAGGGGGCATGTGCAGTACCCTGCTTTTGCTCTCAGGTCCTCAGAAGTGGCAGTGGGGTTTTGGTCTTTTTTGTATTTTTTGTTCCTAATTTACCCCAACTGCACATGCACACAGCTATTTTTAGTCCCTTAGAGTTTCTGTGTATTTTGTGCAGGTGCAAGCACTGAAGCAGAGGGTCCCAGGTCCCAGCCTGTCTCACCCCTGCCTCTGGCAACCACCACTCTGTTTTCTGTATCTGTGAGCTTGTTTGTTTTTTAGATTCCACGTATACATGAGATCATATAATATTTGTCTTTCTCTGACTTACTTCACTAAGCATAATATCCTCAAGGTCCATCCATGTTGCAAACAGCAATATTTCATTCTTTTTAATGGCTGAATAATATTCCATTATATATATGTGTGTGTGTGTATATCTAAATCTATATATATGTATATAGATTTTATATATATATAATCCCACATTTTCTTTTTCCATTCATCCGTCAATGAACACAGGTTATTTTTGTATCTCGGCCATTGTTAATAATGCTGCATTTAACATGGGGGGGGGTATAGGTATCTCTTGGAGATAGCTATTTAATTCCCTGTGGATATGAATATATACCCAGACTGGAATTGCTGAATCATATAGTAGTTCTATTTTTAATTTTTTGAGGAACCTCCATCCTGTTTTCCATAGTGGCTGCACCAATTTACATTACAACCAACAGTGAACAAGGGTTCCCTTTTCTCCAGATCTTCACCAACACTTGTTAATCTCATTTTTTTTATAGTAGCCACTCTAACGGATGTGAGGTGATATCTCATTGTGGCTTTGATTGTTTTCACACGTTTTTAGTTAAATTTTTGAAGTGTAACATACATATGGAAAGTACACACAGAAGAGTATACAGTTCAATGAATTTTCATGTGCAGAGAAGACCTGTATAATCAGCACCCACATAAAGAAATAGAACCTCACCAGCCCCCAGAGACACTCCCTACCCATGGTGCCCCTTCCTAGTTACTACTCTCTTCAAAAGTAACCACTATTCTGAATTCTAATAGCATTAATCATTTTTGCCTTGTTTGAATTTTATTCTGTATACACATTTAAAATATTTTAAAAATTAAAAAAATATAAATGAGTAAATTATACAAATATACAAAGTGATTGTATGTACTAGTTAGTGTCTGGCTCCTTTTGTTCAACATTATATGAGATTTCATCCATATTGTTGCCTGTAGTGATGAACATTTTTTCTGTAAGGGAGGAAGAATTTTCCCTCTACCCTTCTAAGTTCTTAGCTGAGACGCTTGTAATAAAAGACTAACAAGAGAAAAACAAGTTAACACGCAAATCTCAGTTTACATGGGTGATACTGAAACGGAGCGGGACCCCCCCATGTCCTCTGCCTGCCTTTTGTCTGTGGAAAAACTTTAGCCAAAGAATAAGTTTAATCAGAGAAGTGAGAAAATGCAGAAACAAAACAGTCCAACAAGACTAAATAATAATAGTTCAGTCAATAAGCGTAGTCAAGGACGTTTAGTTCCTCTTCATGGGCTATAGATAATCTTCTGAGCCATATCAATCAGAGAAGTGAGAACATGCAGAAACAAAAGGAAACAGTCCAACAAGACTAAATAATAATGGTTCAGTCAATAAGCATAGTCAAGGACCTTTAGTTCCTCTTCATGGGCTATAGATAATCTTCTGAGCCCTATCCTGTGAGCTGTCTGGTAGACACTGAAACCCCACCAGGTGGAAGAAGTTAACTACGTGATGACCAGACTGTAGCCATGACATAAACTGCCACAATTCTGAGAACTGGCCTCAAGGAAATGGGAACAAACCGACCCTGGCACTGAAGATGACTGTACATAAAACAATCAAGATGGTGCTAGTCAGACCGCTGCACGACTAATTTTAAGATGACTGTCAGAGCTGACTGTGCTGTTTCTGCATGTAGCCCCCTCCCTGCATCTATAAAGCTCTTGCCCAGGGATTGTCGGGAGGTGGGGGAGGGGGGAGTCGCCCCCGCCCCTCCCCCCACCAGTTGCCGGCGTCCAAAATAAAGCAAACTTTCCTTGCCGTCAACCTTGCCTCTTTAATGCTTTTTGAGTGGGGAGCAGCCAGACCCCACTTTGTTACAATACCAGGGGAAAATTAGTAACTCCCCCAGGTGGCTGAGAATTCAGGATTGAAGACCATCTGAATAGAGAAAGGGGAAGTGGGTATAGGCCTCTTAGGGGAGAGTAAATGATTTTTAGGAAGGATGAATGGGCCCTTGAATAGATGGGAGGTATGAGAGTTTGTGACAAAGTTTGTGTTGACTTCTGTTCTGCTCTCTTGTGATAACAGTTTTCCCCAGTCGATGAAACTCCCAGGGAGGGGATTTATGACAGATGCATTGTTTTTGGAAGCTCTGTCTTTAGGGAGATAGGGGAGTTTGGAGGAAGCCTCTCCCTGCATTTGCTGTTTTTCAAGTGCCTACAGCTCAGAATAATCAATATTCCCAAGTGGCATGCTTTGGAGTGGCATGTCCTGAACTCCTGTGGTCTTATTTTGGGGGTGGTGTATTCTGCTACCTTTCCATTCCAATTGCTGTATGATATTCCAGTGTAGCCTTCCTATTGTATGAGTAAAAAGTTACTGTCTTCTGGATAGTTAGCAGGTAGTTAAATACTGGAGTCAGTTACTAAATGGTTGACGACACTTCTCTTTTTGTCCATGTTCATGTAATTCAGCTGCCAACCTCCAAGATTCAAATGCCTACCTGACTTCCTTGATGTTTGCAGGTGTTTTTTCCCCTTTATTCTATCCCCAAGGGATATTTGATGCTTCTTTTTCCCCACCCTTAATAACTGTCTGCAGTAACTTTGAGGAGGGAAACATCTGCTCTAGTCTTTAGAACTTTCTAACGCTAATGTGTGAAAAGAGTTGTGAGCAATGGCAAGTGGCCGATGAGTGATGGCCCAGGAGGAACAACTGGGTTAGGTTATATATCTTTGCTTCTCTTGCTTTGATTGCGGATGTCAAAGCAAGCTGTGATTTTTGATTGTGGTACATTCTTTCCATAATAACTGGTTATAGATGCCGAGACTTGCAAGAGTTTGAGGGCTGATTTGCATTAATGGTTTTTATTTTATTTATTTTTTATTAAAAATTTATTTTTGTTTATTTATTTTTGGCTGTGTTGGGTCTTCATTGCTGCACATGGGCTTTCTCTAGTTGCAGCGAGCTGGGACTACTCTTCATTGTGGTGTGCGGGCTTCTCATTGTGGTGGCTTCTCTTGTTGTGGAGCATGGGCTCTAGGTGCGCGGGCTTCAGTAGTTGTGGCTTGCAGGCTCAGTAGTTGTGGTGCACGGGCTTAGTTGCTCCACGGCATGTGGGATCTTCCTGGACCAGGGCTCAAACCCGTGTCCCCTGCATTGGCAGGTGGATTCTTAACCACTGCGCCACCAGGGAAGTCCTGCATTAATGGTGTTTAGGAAAGAAAGACTGAACCTCCTCCCATCTCCAGTATCAATTCCCATTTTTTCAAGCCAAGGTGACTTAGCCATCTGAATGTGAATATTATTCCAAATTACTTTTTAGCCTTTGCCTGCAGTGAGGGTTTCAGTCAGTCCTGGATGGTAGTACTTAATGGTAATACGGTAAAGCTTGACCGCGCCTGTAAATCCATACGTTAGGACACATCAGGCACTTAGAATGGTGTCTGGTACTTAGTAAGTCCTCCAGAACCATGGCTGTCGTTGCTGTTATTGGAAATTATTTGGAACTTTTCTTGTGCCAGCAGAGGGCCCAGGCCTGCTGGACTCCGTTGTGTGGTTAATAATTACCATATGCTGTGAGGCGGCCGGAAAAGCTTGTCAGCTGAACCTGGCTGGGTTCAGCCATAATTCAGGCCTCCCTTTCTACCTCATTGCGTGTAGGAAATAAGGAATTCAGGGTGTGGAACAGCCTTCTCACTGCCTGCCTGTGTGCTCCTAGCTGTGCCTCCATAAAGGAAAGCCAGCATCGGCACACAGAGCAGAGACTCCTGCTGTCAGATGAGAAAGCCAGTGCAGAACCCCACGTCCCTGGGCTAGAGTCTGGAGACGCCGGACCAGGTACCCAAGAACGGGAGTAGCATGGCACAGTAGGGCGTGACGGCAGGGCAGTTCTCTTACAAAAGGAAAGAGCTTCCTGTGTGCCCTGCCAGTACGCTGCAACAGCAAGCAGTATTTCGCTATATCTGCTCTTAAGTTTCAGACATCAGAGCATTTCACCGCTAAATACTTCAGGATGCATCTCTTAACAATAAGGACATTTCCCCTTCTTCACAATAATACAGTAGTACCCCTAAGAAAATTAACAGTGACTGTTTTACCATCTAATATCCAGTATTTTCAAATTTTCATGCTTATCTGAAAAATGTCTTATAGTGTTTTTGCAATTTTAGGATCTAATCGACATTCATAAGTTGCATTTGGTTTTGTCTTTTTTTGTCCATTTTAACAGCCTCCACACCTCCTTTAACTTTTTGGAGAGTCTGGGCTTGTTGTCTTGGAGGATGTCCCACATTATGGGTTTCTTGATGGTTTCCGCAGGTATCATTTACTTATTCTTTAGCGTGTGTATTTCCTGTAAACTGGAAGTTAGGTTTAGAAGTGTGAGTAGATTCAGGTTAGATTATCTCAGTCCACTTAGGCTGCTGTAACACAAATACTGTAGACTGGTGGCTTATAAACAACAAATTTATTTCTCACAGAGCTGGAGGCTGAAGTCTGAGATCAGGGTGACTCTGTGGTTGGGTGAGGTCCCCCTTCTGGGTTGCAGATGGTCTCCTTGTACCCTCACATGGCAAAAGGGGCAAGGGAACTCTGTAGGGTCTCTTTTATAAGGACACTAATCCCATTCATCAGGGGTATACCCTCATGACCTAATCATCTCCTGAGGCCTTACCTCCAAATACCATCACGCTGGGGATTAGGTCTCAACAGAGGAATTTTGGGTGCGGGGCACAGACATTTCAGCCTGTAGCAACCATTTTTGCCAAAACTACTTCATAGGTGATGCTGTGAAGTTCATATTACATAATGTCCTGCTGTCTCAGTATTACTGATGCAGAGCCAATGACTCCTGGGTCTTGCCACCAGAAAATTACCTTTTCCTTTGCAATTAGTAAGAATTTGTGGGCTGATTTTTGGCAGAGTGCAAATATCCTGTTTCCTAACAACTTTTCAACCAAATTTTACCTTCCTTTGCTCCCTGCCTGAATCAGCTCTTACACTGGAAGTACTGAATGGAGATTCTCTGATTCTTTCATTGCTGCTGTGTTGAGCTGCTGGCATTCATCTGTAAAGAGCTTCCTCACTCACCCTTTTATGAGTATCACTATAGATTTGTGGATTTTTTATGGCCGTTATTCTTTTTGATCCTCTTGATGACCTTCTTGTTGAAAGATAATAGGAAACTGAGTTTTTTAGTTGATTAGTTGATTGTATAAGAGTGATAGTGGTGCGATTTAAAGTAGTTTCTTCACTATAGGCAACTGGCTTAAAAGTTGGTTATATTCAGAAGTATTTAGAATGCTCCACGATGGGGATGGATGTGTGAGGGGTTAGATCTTTGTAAGAACCAGCTTTGTTTCTGGCAGTTATAAAACTGTAAAACCTAAGAAAGGATTTGATGCTGAGTATTGCTGTAGCAAGGAGGAGAGTGAGGAATTCATCTAGTAACTTTTGTGCTAAGGTAACTTAAGCTTTTCTTCTGATTTGAAGCATTATCCTTTCTCTAAATTTTCTATCATTAATATGGAAGAATGATCAAAGACTAGTGAGAGAGGACAGGAAGGTAGCCCTGTCCAGAGGGCTCATCAGTGAGGACTGGAATCTCCCCAAAGAGGAAGTTGGGCTATCGGTGCCTCTCGGTTACTGCAGGCAGTGGCAGAAAGGTCCGTTAAAAACAACTCCATCAAAATCCAAGACGTCGCCAGGAAGTTGTTCTCAGATGGAGGGCCTGGGCCTTTTGCCTGCACAGGTGCACCTTCGGGGAGGTGCTCTGGTGAGGGTGGATGAAAATGAAATGTTTCCAGAATATACTCCCCCACCTCCGTACACAGAAACGCCCCTCCAGTGTTAAACAGCCTACCCGTCTGTGTGTACATTTAAGAATTGTAGAAGCAGAGGAGGCGACATCTAGAAAATGGAGAGGAGGTATCAGTTCTCTCCCTGATAAGAAAGGCAAGGAGGGAGCTGGTTGGTTTGGGGTTTGTGGATATTGACCTTCTTTCCTCGCAGCCCTCACCTCCCCCGTCGGCTCCTTCAGACCCAGAGGGGAAGAGGAGCCACAGGAGATGAACAGCAGTGGTGCCATGAGCTTCAGGCAGCACAAAGTGATAAGCTGTTGAACATCTGGTGCTTCGTTCTCTCCTCCCTTTTTCTTAGAGTGTCAGCTCTGAGCACGGCCTGCCTCCTTTCAGAACTAGGACAAGTACACTGCCTCAGGAAGGTATTTGATGAGATAGGATTGCCTTGCTTTTTATACGAGTAGATGTGTTAGTTTGGGAAGCCTGCCATCACAGTGTACCGCAGACGGGGTGGACTAAACGACCACCCAGGTTTCTTCTGAGGCCTCTCTCCTTGGCTTGTAGATGGCCGCCTTCTCCCTATGTCTTTATGTCATCTTCCCTCTGTGTCTGTGTCCAAATTTCTTCCTCTTATAAGGACACCAGTCCTACTGGATTAAGGCCTACCCTACTGACCTCATTTTAACTTAATTACCTCTTTAAAGACCCTGTTTCCAAATATAGTCACATTCTGAGAGACTGGGGGTTTGGACTTCAACATATGAATATGTATATGAATTTTATATCCCATAACAGGAGATATAGAAACACATCCTAGTATTTGATCTGAATATTAGAAATCATCAATATATTTGTAACTTAAAAGCAAGCTTCTGAGTGCTGCTTTGATGTGCAACTTGTCTTTTTCCCTTCCCCCAACAAAAAATACCGACAGTCATCTATAATAATTGAGTTTAGTGGAAAAAAGTACTTAAGTGGTCCTTTCCTTTGTTTCTGCATCTCCTACTCTGTATTTAATTTTTAGGTGTGGAAGGAAAGGATAAATCAGTTACGATAGATAGTACTCTTTAATAGTTCTAATGTACTTCTCTGAGCAGATTGTATATTTGTTGTGCAGGTCCCCTGTACCTGTGGAAGCCTTGCCAGTGTCTTGCTTACCCACTAACAAGTTCTTGCAGTCACTTGGGGGCAGCTGTCAGAATTGGGAACTAGTGCCCAAAGGAAATTCTGTAGCCTCTCTATCTGGTACCACCTGCATCAGAATCACATGTGGTACAGTGTTCATTGCAGCACTATTTACAATAGCCAGGACATGGAAGCAACCTAAGTGTACAATGACAGATGAATGGATAAAGAAGGTGTGGCACATATATACAATGGAGTATTACTCAGCCACGAAAAGAAACGAAATTGAGTTATTTGTAGTGAGGTGGATGGACCTAGAGTCTGTCATACAGAGTGAAGTAAGTCAGAAAGAGAAAAACAAATACCGTATGCTAACACATATATATGGAATCTAAGAAAAAATGGTTCTGATGAACCTAGAGGCAGGACAGGAATAAAAACGCAGACGTAGAGAATGGACTTGAGGACACAGGAAGGGGGAAGGGTAAGCTGGGACAAAGTGAGAGAGTAGCATTGACATATAAACACTACCAAATGTAAAATAGATAGCTAGTGGGAAGCAGCCACATAGCACAGGAAGATCAGCTCGGTGCTTTTTGACCACCTAGAGGGGTGGGATAGGGAGGGTGGGAGGGAGACACAAGAGGGAGGGGATATGGGGATATCGGTATACATATAGCTGATTCACTTTGTTATACAGCAGAAACTAGCACATTGTAAAGCAATTATACTCCAATAAAGATGTTAAATAAATAAATAAAACTAAGAACAGGGGAAAAAATCACGTGTGGGGCTTTTAAAAATGCTCATCCGTGGGCACTACACCATATCTAGTGCATCAGTATCTTTGGAAATAGGGCCTAGGAATATTCATTTTAAACACTGCATCAGGAAATTCTCAGGCAGATAGAATTGGAGAACTACTGTGCTGTTGGCAGGACTTGCAAATCTGCACCGCCATGAAGCGTTGACAGTCATTTCACCTCTCAGAAGCCACTGTTTGTAGGCAAATAATTTAACGCTTTGTCTTCCGGCCCCTCTCATCTCCCCTCCACATTTGGTCTTCATTAGAACAGGTTTGATATCTCCTTGTCCCCTCGTCCCCACTTTCTGCCTTTGGAATTATTATGTTTATTTGGTGCCAGGTGTGTCCTGGGTTCATGCTTCTCTGTGATGGTGGGTAGCTTCTAGAACCTTCCATGACATCTAGAAATCACACTAACCATGTAACACTTTCAGAGGTTTTCTTTGAAATTCTTAGGACCAAGGTTATTTGGAGACACATTTTCTAATTATTTGTTGCCTGTGTTCAGTGTGGGCTGGATTATACCATCCCAGTATATGGTTAACCTGGCAGGGTGAATAAAATATGAACAGATAAATTAATAGATGTTCTTTTGTTGAGAGTTGATCTTTTAGTTTCCAATTTTAGTTATGTGAGCATGTTGTCTTTTAGGTTTGATAATTTCTTCTTTGGATCATTGATTCTTTGGAAAATTCTGATGTCCAGGAGCAAATCCCAGCCACATTGCCTTCCCTCCTGCTTCTTGGTGGTGGTACCCATTCCCCTTTTAACAGCCTAAGGACATGACCACTATGGTCAGCTCTACCACACACGTCCCTCTAAAAAGTTTGTCTTCTAGGTGGAGGAATTTTTCTAAGCAGTATTCCATTTTGGACAGTGCATAAAGTAATAAGATTTAAAGCGAGACAGAATATGACTCACACCCAAATCCTGTTTTTCGGGTCTGCTTTTGGGAAAACAATGATAACAGTTATAAACTGCAAAGAGGGATGTATCTGTTAAATCACTTCGCACATGTGCCTCTCCACTAGACTCAGCTCTCTGGGGACAGGGAATGTGTTTCTATTTCTGGCACCTTCCATATCCTGATTCTTTTCAGATTCTTAAATATTTGTTGATTAATGAGGTACCCAAACATGTCCATTTAAGCTATCACATTTTCTTTCTTAGACGCAGCATGCTCAGTTTATTGGGTAAAAGCAAAGTGACAATAGCTGGTGACAGCTACTGTAGCCAATGAAAAGTGGTACCTACTTCATAAAAAGACATCCACTTAGCTTTTAGCATAATGCGGAGTAAAGAGGACCTCACAGTGTAAGCCTGCCAAGAGTTCACAGAGGGATTACCCACCACACGCACAAAGTTGCACGACAACTCCACCCAGTGCTGTGCAAGGCAACACCAATACCAAACATCCAGGAAGGGACACGACACAACTAAGGCAAATTCCTTTCCACACAAAAACTCAACAGGGACTTCCCTGGTGGTGCAGTGGTTAAGAATCTGACTGCCAATGCAGGAGACACGGGTTCCATGCCTGGTCTGGGAAGATCCCACATGCTGCGGAGCAACGAAGCCCATGCACCACAACTACTGAGCCTGCACTCTAGAGTCCGTGAGCCACAACTACTGAGCCCACACGCCACAACTACTGAAGCCTGTGTGCCCTAGAGCCCATGCTCTGCAACAAGAGAAGCCATTGCAATGAGAAGCCCGCACACCTCAACGCAGAGTAGGCCCTGCTCACAGCAACTAGAGAAAGCCTGCGTGCAGCAATGAAGACCCAACACAGCCAAAAATAAATAAAATTAAAAAAAAGAAAGCCTCAACAAATCCCATTCAGGCTGGTGACACAGGGTTTGAACACCACACAATCTAGCAGGACTGCCTTCTTCATTGACTGGCTGTTGCCAGAGTGGAGAAATATCCTGAGACTCAGCGCTGAAAGACAATAAAAAGCTCCAAACATAATGATCATCCCTTCCTTCTCCCCTAATTTTTGCATCTTCCTGTCTCTACCACTCCCCCAAATGAACTACGTCTGTCAAACTATGCCCCCATATCAATGTATTCTTGGTTTTTAAGTCTTAGCTAACACTATTTTTTATATAATTATTTTTTAGCTTAGTGGACCATAAGGTACCATAAGAGTCAGGGGTGGGGTCTCTTGAATGAAGTGGACATTCCTATTCAGTCATCCTGAGATGAGGCAGCTTCTGGGGCAGGCAGGAACGCAGGCCTGGGAGACAGACTAAACCACAAGGGGAAAGAAACGCCTGCCTTTCTCTGTACCAGGGATCCTCCAATAGCTAAAGCATTTAAGGTGCCTGGTGGAGGTGTGGTGGCTACAGATGTTGTGGGCAAGGCAGGGAATGGCTGATGGTGGTGAGCTTGCTGCCTGCACAGGAAGGCAGGCCCCATGGAGCAACCCTGGGCAGCCGCTTCAAGTGTCAGCGTCAGTTGTTGTGCAGTGTACTTCCGCTCCAAAATCACCTAATCTGCAATGAAGTTTTGTTCCAATTTGGCAGTATGGGCTCAGCTATGGAGGATTAAGGGAGAGGATTCATGTAGGGGAGGCCGTGCTCTGCCCTCTAAGTACTGAATGGTGTGAAGAGGGGCAGGCAGTAGGAAAGCAGAAGGGAGCTCATCATGGGGTGGGGGTGTGTGTGTAATAGAGCAGAAGGACTTGGAGAACTAGCTCCTACAGAAAATGGCATTTTGGGGAAGTTTTTAAGAACAACTAAAATTGCTCTTTTTTTTTTGCGGTATGCGGGCCTCTCACTGTTGTGGCCTCTCCCATTGCGGAGCACAGGCTCCGGATGCGTAGGCTCAGCGGCCATGGCTCACGGGCCCAGCCGCTCCGCGGCATGTGGGTTCTTCCCGGACCGGGGCACGAACCCGTGTCCCCTGCATCGGCAGGCGAACTCTCAACCACTGCGCCACCAGGGAAGCCCTAAAATTGCTCTTTGATTGTTGTCCCCAAGTCTCCTCAAAGTGGGTATGCTGAGCATTTCATGGATGTCTTTGGTTACATGCAGTTATATCTATTTGTTCTGCGTGGTGATACGGGCGTCATCTTACCCAAGAGATCCCCTCTGTAGCAGACCAGCTAGAAGTGACTGCTCGCTCTCTCTTGAGTATCCACTGCAAATAGTGTCCAGACACTTCTCATCTCCTAATTATTTGGCAGGAAAAACAAATATCATATATTGATTACAGTGCTGGTTCACTGCAAAGACTCAGGTTAATGATTTGTTCATTTAAACTAGTATGATGTGTTTATATTAATCATTAGGGTCTAGGAGCAAATATTAAGGAATTTGAATTTTCAAACATCTACTTGAATTTCTCCTTGACCTTGGCATTTGAAGACACAATTCATCAATCTGTGAATTCTTTACTGCCATTTTGACATCAGCTTGTTGGACTTTGCCTTTTAATATAAATCTGTTAGGGTTAATTAGTGGGTATTAAATTCTGATTCTCCACATCAATTTCTAGAGCTCCTTTCTCCACACCAACCAACACAAACCTTACACATAGATTATTGAAATGCATGGAAATTTGAATATTGAATGAGACAATGTTTCTGAAAATTTGAACTTGGAGTACTTTCCTGAAACCAGCTCTTATACACCGATATTCAAAATCTCTTGACCTTCAGGGAACAGGAGAGACAACCCTTTAGCCAGCCCTTGGCCTAATTCAGTTGAGTCCCAGAGCTGACATTACTTATGGAAACATAAGCAGTTGGTTGGATGAATGCCCAGGGCCCTTGGCATTGTAGGTACTTAAATAAATCAAATGATCCAGAAAACTGGTATTATGGGAGACCTCCCCTTGAACTGCCACCTCCCCGCTACCCACTGGCAAATCCAAAGGGCAGGGAGGACCCTCATCCAGTATGAGGGGTGGGGACAGGCAGAATGAGGGGAGAGAGCCTAGTCAGGCATGCCCAGTGTTTAGTGACATGGAGACCTTGTAATATTGCGGGGGGGGGGGGGGGTCGGGTAGAAAGAGATCATGCCCCCTAGAAATGAGAAACACTGCTTACTGGTTTCTGGTGCAGACGTGGCTTCTAGAACCCAGGCTGTTCTCGGGACCTCTACGGAGGCTTTACTGAAGCATAAGCCACAGGGCCAGGCAGAAGCAAGAAATCACATTTTTAATCAGGTTCTAGTTTTCATTATTTCTATCATTTTACTAAACACCTTTATCCCTGTGGCTTGTTTTTCAAAAATCTGGTTATCTTACAGTGACAGACATTTCTCAGCAATTCTCCCCCAGGAAAATAAAATCCTCCTTGAGCATAATAAGGAAATGCAACCCCACCATCTAAGTATTCAGGATAAAGACTAAAAGGTCTAATTGAATATTGACCAAATAAAGGTACCTTGTTTATTCCTAACTTAAATGTTCTTTCTTGAAGCAAACCTTATCAGTCTGGCCTCTGGTCTGTCAGACAGACCAGCAAGATCAGCAGGAAATTGGAAAAGCTGCATTTAAGATATTTAGGTCATAAGTCTCCCAAAGTGGGACCACGTCTACCTCCTGATTGAGTGTGGTTACTTGGAGAGACTGATGAATGTTACATCAATTACCACACCAGCAACAGCAGCAAACATGCAGTGAGTTACAGCTTGAATGCATTCCAGATGGATTTCACCTTCATGAAATTTAATTAAATGCTATGTGTATAAATAATCTCATACGTTCTAATTCCCTATCCCAGTCAGAGTAGCCCTGGACTTGCAGCCTCTTTCTCTGCTGCATGACTACGTGTTGATTTGAAAACTCAGAGCAATTAATGAGAGGGTCAAGCCCATAGGAAAAGCAGGCGTTCTGGGCTGTCACCTCTGTCACCTTCATTGTGTCACTGTGGATTTTATCCTTTTATAAACATAGCTCTAACTGCCCGGAACATTGGAACACAGAATGTACTTCTCTTCAAAATTTTAAGCCCCTGAAAATGTGATAGCTGGGCAGTCGTGGCCTTATTAATTGAAATTCAAATGCTGAAGGAATAGATTTGATGTTGAGGAAGGAAGAGAGGTCATGAGAGGAAGATGCCTCTATATTGTCACATTTACCTTTAAAAGGACCCTCAAAGGTGTGTCCTACCTTATTATTTAGGGTCCTGATCAATTATAGTACCTAGCTGGCTCATCACCACTTAGAAGGTGCCCTGCGTGGCTGCCTTGCGGAGGGGAGAGTCAGGTCCTCTCCACTTGTTGGACCACACTCCCTGGACCAGGGGTTGGAAAAAGGCCTGGAGTGGAAATGACTTCCAAAGCAAGGAAGTGCTGAGCAGCTCAGACTGTGCAGCAGGAGTGAATGCAGAAAGGTCATGAGGCAGAGAAGTGACAGGAGCCCAAGGAGCCAGAGTCAGGAAGGATTCAAATGCCTGAATAAGCAGAAGCTACAGGCCAGAGAGAGGGTCAGGGAGCCAGTTCGTAGGAGGCATAAAAAGAGAAGACATCAAAAAGAGGCGTAATTGGGAAGTCATGGTAAAGGCAATGCAGAAGAGAGAAGATCCAGGCTCCTTTGCTTTACAAGGGTCTTGAACCCCTGTGGGCCTGTAGTTCCAGTCTTAGAACAGGCCAAATCAGGTTCTGTTCTGCCCAGGAGGCCTGCTTCCTTCCCTGCCTTGTAGCTGAATTTCTCCCCTCCCCCCACCCCCACCCAGCATATAAAAACTAAGATGCAGATAAGCTGGGCTAATGCTTTTCTGGTGGGCATATTAAAGTCTCCTTATGTGACAAGCATCAAGGGCAGTGTGGGAAAACTGTGATGAATTTTCTTTTAACTGTCAAGTGCAATGGAATGTTACCTATCAGCATCTTGAGATGCAGGCAAAAAGAAAAAAAAAGGATAATTAAACCCAGCCTTTCAAATAAGCGTTGTGGCAAAGGTTACAAAACACTGCAGTGTTGCCAAACTTCGTGAAATCAATTTCCAGTTTGTTTCAGTGTATGTGTCATGCAGAGATTGCTGAAACCAACAAAATGAAAAGCATTAATAATTGGTATTAATAGCTTGTATAAATTAATTAGCCAAACAATCCATTAAATGGAAACTCTGCACTTTATGTAGTATAGAGCAGATCCCTCCTATTTTTTTTTAACATCTTTATTGGAGTAAAATTGCTTTACAATGGTGTGTTAGTTTCTGCTTTATAGCAAAGTGAATCAGATATACATATACATATATCCCCATATCTCTGCCCTTTTGCGTCTCCCTCCCTCCCACCCTTCCTATCCCACCCCTATAGGTGGTCACAAAGCACCGAGCTGATCTCCCTGTGCTATGTGACTGCTTCCCACTAGCTATCAGTTTTACATTTGGTAGTGTATATATGTCCATGTCACTCTCTCACTTTGTCCCAGCTTACCCTTCCCCCTTCCTGTGTCCTCAAGTACATTCTCTGCGTCTCTATTCCCATCCTGCCCCTAGGTTCTTCATGACCTTTGTTAACATACGGTATTTGTTTTTCTCTTTCTGACTTACTTCACTCTGTATGACAGACTCTAGATCCATCCACCTCACTACAAATAACTCAATTTCATTTCTTTTCATGGCTGAGCAATATTCCATTGCATATATGTGCCACATCTTCTTTATCCATTCATCTGTCGATGGACACTTACGTTGCTTCCATGTCCTGGCTGTTGTAAATAGAGCTGCAGTGAACATTGTGGTACATGACTCTTTTTGAATTATGGTTTTCTCAGGGTATATGCCCAGAAGTGGGATTGCTGGGTCATATGGTAGTTCTATTTTTAGTACTCTAAGAAACCTCCACTGTTCTCCATAGTGGCTGTATCAATTTATATTCCCACCAACAGTGCAAGAGGGTTCCCTTTTCTCCACACCCTCTCCAGCATTTATTGTTTCTAGATTTTTTGAGGATGGCCATTCTGACTGGTGTGAGGTGATACCTCATTGTAGTTTTCATTTGCATTTCTCTAATGAATAATGATGTTGAGCATTCTTTCATGTGTTTGTTCACAATTTGTATATCTTCCTTGGAGAAATGTCTATTTAGGTCTTCTGCCCATTTTTGGATTGGGTTGTTTTTTTTTTTTGATATTGAGGTGCATGAGCTGCTGGTAAATTTTGGATATTAATCCTTTGTCAGTTGCTTCACTTGCAAATATTTTCTCCCATTCTGAGGGTTGTCTTTTCGTCTTATTTATGGTTTCCTTTGCTGTGCAAAAGATTTTAAGTTTCATTAGGTCCCATTTGTTTATTTTTGTTTTTATTTCCATTTCTCTAGGAGGTGGGTCAAAAAGGATCTTGCTGTGATTTATGTCATAGAGTGTTCTGCCTATGTTTTCCTCTAAGAGTTTGATAGTGTCTGGCCTTACATTTGGGTCATTTTGAGTTTATTTTGAGTTTATTTTTGTGTATGGTGTTAGGGAGGGTTCTAAGTTCATTCTTTTACATGTAGCTGTCCAATTTTCCCAGCACCACTTATTGAAGAGGCTGTCTTTTCTCCATTGTATATTCTTGCCTCCTATATCAAAAATAAGGTTACCATAGTACATGGGTTTATCTCTGGTTATCTGTCCTGTTCCATTGATCTATATTTGTTTTGGGGCCAGTACTATACTGTCTTGATTACTGTAGCTTTGTAGTATAGTCTGAAGTCAGGGAGTCTGATTCCTCCAGCTCCATTTTTGTTTCTCAAGATTGCTTTGGCTATTTGGGGTCTTTTGTGTTTCCATATACATTGTGAAATTTTTTGTTCTAGTTCTGTGAACAATGCCATTGGTAGTTTGATAGGGATTGCATTGAATCTGTAGATTGCTTTGGGTAGTATAGTCATTTTCACAGTGTTGATTCTTCCAATCCAAGAACATGATATATCTCTCCATCTGTTTGTATCATTTTTAATTTCTTTCATCTTATAGTTTTCTGCATACAGGTCTTTTGTCTCCTTAGGTAGGTTTATTCCTAGGTATTTTATTCTTTTTGTTGCAGTGGTAAATGGAAGTGTTTCCTTAATTTCTCTTTCACATTTTTCATCATTAGTGTGTAGGAATGCAAGAGATTTCTGTGCATTAATTTTGTATCCTCCAACTTTACCAAATTCATTGATTAGCTCTAGTCATTTTCTGGTGGCATCTTTAGGATTCTCTGTGTATAGTATCATGTCATCTGCAAACAGTGACAGCTTTACTTCTACTTTTCCGATTTGGAGTCCTTTTATTTCTTTTTCTTCTTTGATTGCTGTGGCTAAAACTTCCAAAACAATGTTGAATAATAGTGATGAGAGTGGGCAACCTTGTCTTGTTCTTGATCTTAGTGGAAAAGGTTTCACTTTTTCACCACTGAAGATGATGTTGGCTGTGGGTTTATCATATATGGCCTTTATCATGTTGGGGTAAGTTCCTTCTATGCCTACTTTCTGGAGGGTTTTTATCATAAATGGTGTTGAATTTTGTCGACAGCTTTTTCTGCATCTATTGAGATGATCATATGGTTTTTCTCCTTCAATTTGTTAATATGGTGTATCACATTGACTGATTTGCATATATTGAAGAATCCTTGCATTCTTGGGATAAACCCCACTTGATCTGGTTTATGATCCTTTTAATGTGCTGTTGGATTCTGTTTGCTAGTATTTTGTTGAGGATTTTTGCATCTGTGTTCATCAGTGATATTGGCCAGTAGTTTTCTTTTTCTGTGACAGCTTTGTCTGGTTTTGGTATCAGGGTGATGGTGGCCTAGTAGAATGAGTTTGGGAGTGTTCCTCCCTCTGCTATATTTTGGAATAGTTTCAGAAGGATAGGTTTTAGCTCATATCTAAATGTTTGATAGAATTCACCTGTGAAGCCGTCTGGTCCTGGGCGTGCGTTGGAAGATTTTTAATCACCGTTTCCATTTCAGTGCTTGTGATTGGTCTGTTTATATTTTCTGTTTCTTCCTGGTTCAGTCTCGGAAGCTTGTGCTTTTCTAAGAATTTGTCCATTTCTTCCAGGTTGTCCATTTTATTGGCATAGAGTTGCTTGTAGTAATCTCTCATGATCCTTTGTATTTCTGCAGTGTCAGTTGTTACTTCTCCTTGTTCATTTCTAGTTCTGTTGATTTGAGTCTTCTCCCTTTTGTTCTTGATGAGTCTGGCTAATGGTTTATCAATTTTGTTTATCATCTCAAAAACCAGCTTTTAATTTTATTGATCTTTGCTACTGTTTCCTTCATTTCTTTTTCATTTATTTCTGATCTGATCTTTATGATTTCTTCTGCTAACTTTGGGGTTTTTTTGTTCTTCTTTCTCTAATAGCTTTAGGTGTAAGGTTAGGTTGTTTATTTGAGATGTTTCTTGTTTCTGAAGGTAGGAGTTTATTGCTATAAACTTTCCTCTTAGAACTGCTTTTGCTGTATCCCATAGGTTTTGGGTCATTGTGTTTTCATTGTCATTTGTTTCTAGGTGTTTTATGATTTCCTCTTTGATTTCTTCAGTGTCCTCTTGATTATTAAGTAGTGTATTATTTAGCCTCCATGTGTTTTTATTTTTTACAGATTTTTTCCTGTAATTATCTAGTCTCATAGCATTGTGGTCCAAAAAGATACTTGATACAATTTCAATTTTCTTAAAATTTCCAACACTTGATTTGTGACCCAAGATATGATCTATCCTGGAGAATGTTCCATGAGCACTTGTGAAGAAAGTGTATTCTGTTGTTTTTGGATGGAATGTCCTATAAATATCAATTAAGTCAATTATTTAATGTATCATTTAAAGCTTGTGTTTCTTTATTAATTTTCATGTTGGATGATATGTTCATTGGTGAAAGTGCTAAAGTCCCCTGCTATGATTGTGTTACTGTCAATTTCCCCTTTTATGGCTGTTAGTATTTGCCTTATGTATAGAGGTGCTCCTATGTTGGGTGCATAAATATTTACAATTGTTATATCTTCTTCTTGGATCGATCCCTTGATCATTATGTAGTGTCCTTCTTTGTCTCTTGTAATAGTCTTTATTTTAAAGTCTATTTTGTCTGATATGAGAATTGCTATTCCAGCTTTCCTTAGATTTCCATTTGCATGCAATATCTTTTTCCATTCCCTCACTTTCAGTCTGTACTTGTCCCTAGGTCTGAAGTGGGTCTCTTGTAGACAGCATATATACAGGACTTGTTTTTTTATTCATTCAGCCAATCTGTGTCTTTTGGTTGGAGCGTTTAATCCATTTACATTTAAGATAATTATCGATATGTATGTTGCTATTACCATTTTCTTAATTGTTTTGGGTTTGTTATTGTATGTCTTTTTATTGTGTTTCCTGCCTAGAGAAATTCCTTTAGCATTTGTTTTAAAGCTGGTTTGATGGTGCTGAATTCTCTTAGCTTTTGCTTGTCTGTAAAGGTTTTAATTTCTCTGTCAAATCTGAATGAGGTCCTTGTTGGGTAGAGTAATCTTGGTTGTAGGTTTTTCCCTTTCATCACTTTAAATATGTCCTCCCACTCCCTTCTGGCTTGCAGAGTTTCTGCTGAAAGATCAGCTGTTAACCTTATGGGGGCTCCCTTGTATGTTATTTGTTGTTTTTCCCTTGCTGCTTTCAATATGTTTTCTTTGTATTTAATTTTTCATAGTTTGATTAATATATGTATTTGCGTGCTTCTCCTTGGATTTATCCTCTATGGGACTGTCTGCTTCCTGGACTTGATTGACTTTCCTTTCCCATATTAGGGAAGTTTTCAACTATAATCTCTTCAAATATTTTCTCATTCCCTTTCTTTTTCTCTTCTTTTTCTGGAACCCCTATAATTCCATGTTGGTGCATTTATTGTTGTCCCAGAGGCATCTGAGACTCTCCTCAATTCTTTTCATTCTTTTTTCTTTTTTCTGCTCTGTGGTAGTTATTGCCACTATTTTATCTTCCAGGTCACTTAACCATTCTTCTGCCTCAGTTACTTTGCTATTAATTCCTTCTAGAGAATTTTTAATTTCATTTATTGTGTTGTTCATCATTGTTTCTTTGCTCTTTAGTTCTTCTGCATCCTTGTTAAACGTTTCTTGTGTTTTCTCCATTCTATTTCGAAGATTTTGGATCATCTTTACTATCATTACTCTGAATTCTTTTTCAGGTAGACTGCCTATATCCTCTTCATATGTTTGGTCGGGTGGGTTTTCACCTTGCTCCTTCATCTGCTATGTGTTTCTCTGTCTTCTCATTTTGCTTAACTTACTGTGTTTGGGATCTCCTTTTTGCAGGCTGCAGGTTCGTAGTTCCCGTTGTTTTTGGTGTCTGCCCCCAGTGGCTAAGGTTGGTTCAGTGGGTTGTGTAGGCTTCCTGGTGGAGGGGACTGGTGCCTGTGTTCTGGTGGATGAGGCTGGATCTTGTCTTTCTGGTGGACAGGTCCTCATCTGGTGGGTGCTTTGGGGTGTTTGTGACCTTATTATGATTTCATGCAGCCTCTCTGCTAATGGGTGGGCTTGTGTTCATGTCTTGCTTGTTGTTTGGCATAGGGTGTCTAGCACTGTAGCTTGCTGGTCATTGAGTGGAGCTGGGTCTTTGCAATGAGAAGGAGATCTCTGGGAGATTGTCGCCATTTGTTATTACGTGGAGCTGGGAGGTCTCTCGTGGACCAGTGTCCTGAACTTGGCTCTCCCACCTCAGAGGCGCAGGCTTGAGACCCGGCCAGAGCACCAAGACCCTGTCATCTACACAGCTCTGAATAAAAGGAAGAAAAAAAGAAAGAAAGAAGAAAGGAAGAACGAAAGGAAGGAAGGAAAGAAAAGAAAATAGAGTAAAGTTATTAAGATAAAAAATAATTATTAAAAATAAAAAAAATTTTAAGTTATAAACAGAAAGAAAGAAGAGAGGAACCAAACCTAAAAACAAATCCACCAGTGATAACAAGTACTAAAAACTATACTAAAAATAAAAAAACAAAAACGGACAAACAGAACCCTAGGACAAATGGTGAAAGCCAAGCTATATAGACAAACTCACACACAGAAGCATATACATACACACTCACAAAAAGAAGAAAAGGAAAAAAAATATAGATATATCATTGCTCCCGAAGTCCACTGCCTCAATTTTGGGATGATTCGTTGTCTATTCAGGTATTCCACACATGCAGGGTGCATAAAGTTGATTGTGGAGATTTAATCCTCTGCTCCTGAGGCTGCTGGGAGAAAGTTCCCTTTCTCTTCTTTGTTCTCACAGCTACTGGGGTTCACCTTTGGATTTGGCCCCGCCTCTTCGTGTAGGTCGCCTGAGGGCATCTGTTCTTCGCTCAGACAGGAAGGGGTTAAAGGAGCAGCTGATTCGGGGGCTCTGGCTCACTCAGGCCGGGGGAGGGAGGGGTACGGAATGCAAGGCGAGCCTGAGGCGGCAGAGGCCAGTGTGACATTGCACCAGCCTGAGGTGCGCCGTGTGTTCTCCCAGGAAAGTTGTGCCTGGATCACAGGACCCTGGCAGTGGCGGGCTGCACAGGCTCCCGGGAGGGGAGGTGTGACTAGTGACCTGTGCTCGCACACAGGCTTCTTGGTGGCGGCAGCAGCAGCCTTAGTGTCTCATGCCCATCTCTGGGGTCTGCGCTGTTAGTCGCGGCTCGCGCCCGTCTCTGGACCTCATTTAGGCAGTACTCCTCTCCTCGAGCACCAGGAAACAAAGAGGGAAGAAAAAGTCTCTTGCCTCTTCAGCAGCTCTAGACCTTTTCCCGGACTCCCTCCCAGCTAGCCGTGGCACACCAGCCCTCTTCAGGATGTGTTCACACAGCCAACCCCAGTCCTCTCCCTGGGATCCGACCGAAGCTGGAGCCTCAGCTACCAGCCCCCACCTGCCCCGGCAGGTGAGCAGACAAGCCTCTCGGGCTGGTGAGTGCTGGTCAGCACCAATCCTCTCTGCGGGAATCTCCCCGCTTTGCCCTCTGCACCCGTGTTGCTGCGCTCTCCTCTGTGGCACCGAAGCTTCCCCCCTCTGCCACCTGCAGCCTCTGCCCACGAAGGGGCTTCCTAGTGTGTGGAAACCTTTCCTCCTTCACAGCTCCCTCCCACTGGTGCAGGTCCCGTCCCTATTCTTTTGTCTCTGTTTTTTCTTTTTTCTTTTGCCCTACCCAGGTACGTGGGGAGTTTCTTGCCTTTTGGGAGGTCTGAGGTCTTCTGCCAGCGTTCAGTAGGTGTTCTGTAGGAGTTGTTCCACATGTAGATGTATTTCTGATGTATTTGTGGGGAGGAAGGTGATCTCCACGTCTTAGTCTTCTGCCATCTTGAAGCTCCTCCCCCCTCCTATTGTTTTAAAATATGTGGCATTTGAAGTTTGAGGAAATCTAACCAATTAATGAAAACTAAATGAGAATCCCTTTGTCAGTAAAATGAAGTCAATTCCATGGGTGCAGAAGGGCATCTTAATGACTTCAAAACCACAGAAAATATAAAGGGTGGCACATAGCATATAACTGATCAACATGACATAAAATGGAGATAATTTAAGTTCATATAAGTTCATATTTGTTTGCAGCACTTGCTGACTACCAGTACCTAAGAGTAATTACTTGATTCTTCTGCAGTGTCTAGGAGGTGGATGGGGAATAAATAATAAACACAAATGGGACATCAAATGCTGGTGAGCTTAACAACTTTGTGAAAAATAGTTCATGGGTTCATTTCAACAGGTACTCATTGTCGGGCGAAGCCTTGGTTTACCTGCCATTGGCCCAGTTACAGGAATCGATGTTGGGTGTGGTGGCACAGGGATTCCTCAACTTCCTGCCCCTCCCCAGTTTTTTGTTTATAATCATATCTCTTTTCACATTCAGCTCTTCAAGGGCTAAGTTAGAAGCTTTGAAGACTGTTAGGATCGACTTTTCTCAATTCTTCCTCCTTTCTTGCCTATTCATTTTTAGTAAGCCTCCCACCAGAGGTTGGTTTCTAACTGCTCCCTACAAGGGACGAATACATCAAAAGTTCTATACAATTTCAGGGTTGTAGAAATTTATCATAAAAACGGGCAGGAGTTTACTCACATGGAGCAAAACAGGTTGGGAAAAATCTGAGTCTCAAATGGGATAATACATGATATTGCTAAGCCATTCCCTGATCCCATTTTACAAATAATTTGCCTTCACACCTATTGACCTGCCACTGTCATCCACCCATCCCCCATCCAAGAGAACCGCAGGAAATAAGAGTCATCCTCATTCAACCAGCTGGTCCTGAGTGCCTTAGGATGTTAGGCTGTAAATCATTCAAATCCTGGCGGCTTATAAAGCTCAACTCTCAGAACAGAGCTGTAATGGCTAAAGCTCCCGTAGGGTAACCTGTTAGGCCAGGCTTGCCCCCTGCTGCATTTAAGGTACCATTGAACCCCAGCAGATTCTAAGAGAGTAAGCACTGCAAAACCCCTCCACACGTGTGGTTTTCCTGCTCATCTGTGCGAATCTCAGATTACACTTCCCCGCAAGACACTGCAGACTTCTCCGAGTAAAAAAAATTAAATGCTTATTAGGATTCTGCACGTGCTCCCTGTAAACTGCACCCCACATACTACGGTGCTGTCCTTGCCTCGTTAGCACAGACACTTACCCATGGCTGACTAGGGACATCAAACCACTTCAGGTAATTGCATTTCCAGAGCAGTTGATAGTGAAATGGGGAAGATTTGCCCTTGCCCTGATCAAAAAGTAGATAAAGGGCTTCCCTGGTGGCGCAGTGGTTGAGAATCTGCCTGCCAATGCAGGGGACACGGGTTCGAGCCCTGGTCTGGGAAGATCCCACATACCGTGGAGCAACTAGCCCCATGAGCCAAAATTACTGAGCCTGCGCGTCTGGAGCCTGTGCTCCGCAACAAGAGAGGCCGCGATAGTGAGAGGCCCGCGCACCGTGATGAGGAGTGGCCCCCACTTGCCGCAACTGGAGAAAGCCTCGCACAGAAACGAAGAGCCAACACAGCCATAAATAAATAAATAAATAAATAAATAAATAAATAAATAAATAAAATTTTTAAAAAAAAGTAGATAAGGTCTAGCATTCTTGATTTTTAAAAAATAATCAGTCAAGAAAGTTTTGCCTCAAACTATTTGATTGTTTCCTCCCTAACCATGAACTCTAAGCTTTTATTTACCATGTCCTTTGTTTGCAATATGTGTTTCGTTATTTTATTTAAGCATGGACTATCTTTCCACTTAATTAAACTCACTTCACTTTGAAACATTGCATTGAAAAGAAAAATATAGATGTCATGTAGAATTATTTCACTAGTCTATTTTATCAAATAATTGCTCCCTGCCCCCAGGTAGTTAAAGATGACACATTGTTGCAACTGTGATCAAAATCTTTCTCTTTTCTTTTTTCAAATTCCACAGTTTTTAAGGCCAGGTAACTATAAAAGAGTCAGATCCTGCATACTGCCAAGAAAACATTCTTCCAAAATCAGACATTTGGATTTCTGATTAGTTACAAAAATAGATCCATCAAAAGAAATGGATTAGGGAAAATACTGTAGTGTTCCTTTACTGTTCAACTTAGTTATGTCTTCATTTTCTTTTTTTAATTTAATTTTTATTTTATATAGGGGTATGGTTGATTTACAATGCTGTGTTAGTTCAGGTATACAGCAAAGTGATTCAGTTATACATATACATATATCCATTCTTTTTCAGATTCTTCTCCCATATAGGTTATTACAGAATATTGAGTGGAGTTCCCTGTGCTACACAGTAGGTCCTTGTTGGTTATCTATTTTATATACAGTACTGTGTATATGTCAATCCCAATCTCCCAGTTTATCCTTCCCCCACTTCCCTTTCTGTAACCATAAGCCTGTTTTCGAAGTCTGTGAGTCTGTTTCTGTTTTGTAAATAAGTTCATTTGTATAATCTTTTTAGATTCCACATATAAGTGATATCATATGATATTTCTTCCACTGTCTGACTTACTTCCCTTAGTACGATGATCTCTAGGTCCATCCATGTTGCAAACGGCATTATTTCATTCTTCTGTTGGGCTGAGTAATATTGCATTGTATATATATACACCACATCTTCTTTATCCATTGCTCTGTTGATGGACATTTAGGTTGCTTCTGTGTCTTGGCTATCGTAAACAGCGCTGCAATGAATATTGAGGTGCATGTATCTTTTCGAATTATGGTTTTCTCTAGATATGTGCCCAGGAGTGGAATTGCTGGATCATATGTAGTTCTATGTTTAGTTTTTTAAGGAACCTCCCTACTGTTCTCCACAGTGGCTGTACCAGTTTACATCCCCACCAACAGTGTAGGAGGGTTCCCTTTTGACACACCTACTCCAGCATTTATTGTCTACAACTTTTCATTGATGGCCATTCTGATCGGTGTGAGGAAATACCTCATTGTAGTTTTGATTTGCATTTCTCTGATAATGAGTGATGTTGAGCATCTTTTCATGTGCCTATTGGCCATCTGTATGTCTTCTTTGGAGAAATGTCTGTTTAGGTCTTCTGCCCATTTTTTGATTGAGTTGTTTGTTTTTTTGCTATTGAGCTGCATGAGCTGTTTGTAGATTTTGGAGATTAATCCTTTGTTGGTCGCATTGTTTGCAAATGTTTTCTCCCATTCTGTGAGTTGTCTTTTCGTTCTGTTTAGGGTTTCCTTTGCTGTGCAAAAGCTTTTGGGTTTCATTAGGTCCCATTTGTTTATTTTTGTTTTTATTTTCTTTACTCTAGGAAGTAGATCCAGAAAGATACTGCTGCAATTTATGTCAAAGAGTGTTCTGCCTATGTTTTCCTCTAAGACATATTCATAGTATCCAGTCTTACATTTAGGTCTTTAATCCATTTCGAGTTTTGTGTATGGTATTAGAGAATGTTCTACCTTCATTCTTTTACATGTAGCTATCCAGTTTCCCCAGCACCACTTATTGAAGAGACTGTCTTTTGTCCATTGTATATTCTTGCCTCCTTTGTTGTAATTAATTGACCATGGATGCATGGGTTTATTTCTGGGCTCTCTATCCTGTTCCATTAATCTATATTTCTGTTTTTGTGCCAGTACCATACTGCTTTGATTACCATAGCTTTGTCATATAGTTTGAAGCCAGGGAGCTTGATTCCTCCAGCTCTGTTTTTCTTTCTCAAGATTGCTTTGGCTATTCGGGGTATTTTGTGTTTCCATATGAATTAAATTTTTTGTTCTAGTTCTGTGAAAAATCCCATTGGTAATTTGATAGGGATTGCATGGAATCTGTAGATTGCTTTGGGTAATATAGTCATTTTGACAATATTGATTCTTCCAATCCAGGAACATGGTGTATCTTTCCATTTGTGTCCTCTTCGATTTCCTTTATCACGTCTTATAGTTCTCAGAGTACAGATCTTTTGCCTCTTTAGGTAGCTTTATTCCAAGGTATTTTATTCTTTTTAATGAGATGGTAAATGGGATTGTTTCTTTAATTTCCCTTTCTGATCTTTTGTTGTTCGTGTGTAGGAATGCAAGAGATTTCTGTGTATTAATTTTGTATCTTGCAACTTTACCAAATTCATTGATGAGCTCTAGTAGTTTTCTGGCAGCAGCTTTAGGATATTCTATATATACTATCATGTCATCTGCAAACAGTGACAGTTTTACTTCTTCTTTTCCAATTTGGATTCCTTTTATTTCTTTTTCTTCTCTGATTGCCATGGCTGGGACTTACAAAACTATGTTGAATAAAAGTGATGAGAGTGGACATCCTTCTCTTCTTCCTCATCTTAGAGGAAATGCTTTCATCTACTTACTGTTGAATATGATGTTAGATGGGGGTTTGTCATATATGTCCTTGATTATGTTGAGGACATAATCCCACTTTCTGGAGAGTTTTTATTATAATTGGATGTTGAAATTCATCAGAAGCTTTTTCTGCATTTATTGAGATGATCATATGATTTTTATACTTCAGTTTATTGTCATGTATCACACTGATTGATTTGAAGATATTGAAAAATCCTTGCATCCCTGAGATAAATCCCACTTGATCATGGTGTATGATCCTTTTAGTGTACTGTTGGATGTGGTTTGCTTGTACTTTGTTGAGGATTTTTGTGTCTATGTTCATCAGTGATATTGACCTGTAATTTTCCTTTTTTGTGGTATCTTTGTCTGGCTTTGGTATCAGGGTGATGGTGGCCTCGTAGAATGAGTTTGGGAGTGTTCCTTTCTCTGCAATTTTTTGGAATAGTTTCAGAAGGATAGGTGTTAACTGTTCTCTAAATGTTTGATAGAATTCACCTGTGAAGCTGTCTGTTCTGGACTTTGTTGGAAGTTTTTAAATCAAAGTTTCAATTTCAGTACTTGTGATTGGTCTGTTCATATTTTTTATTTCTTCCTGGTTCAGTCTTGGAAGATTGTACCTGTCTAAGAATTTGTCCATTTCTTCAAGGTTGTCCTTTTTTTTTTTTGGCGTATAGTTGCTTGTAGTAGTCTCTTATGATCCTTTGTATTTCTGTGGTGTTGATTGTAACTTCTCCTTTTTCATTTCTAATTTTACTGATTTGAGCCCTCTCCCTTTCTTCCTGAAGAGTCTGGCTAAAGGTGTATCCATTTTGTTTATCTTCTCAAAGAACCAGCTTTTAGTTTCATTGATTTTTTCCTACTGTTTCGTCTCTATTTTATTTATTTCAGTTCTGATCTTTATGATCAGAAAGTATTCTTTCCTTCTACTAATCTTGGGTTTTGTTTGTTGTCCTTTCTCTAGCTGCTTTAGGTGTAAAGTTAGGTTGTTTGAGATTTTTCTTGTTTCCTGAGGTAAGATTGTATGACTATATGCTTCCCTTTTAGAACTGCTTTGCAAAATCCCAAAGGTTTTGGATTGTTGTGTTTTCTTTTTCATATGTCTCTAGGTATTATGAGTTTTTTTAGTGAATTTTATTATTATTTTTTAACATCTTTATTGGAGTATATTTGCTCTACAATGGCACGTTAGTTTCTGCTTTATAACAAAGTGAATCAGCTATACATATACATATATACCCATATCTCCTCCTCCTTGCGTCCCCCTCCCACCCCACCATCCCACCCCTCTAGGTGGTCACAAAGCACGGAGCTGATCTCCCTGTGCTATGCAGCTAGGTATCTATTTTACGTTTGGTAGTGTATATATGTCAATGCCACTCTCTCACTTTGTCCCAGCTTACCCTTCCCCCTACCCGTGTCCTCAAGTCCATCCTCTACAACTGCGGCTTTATTCCTGTCCTGCCCCAAGGTTCTTCATGACCTTTTTTTTTTTTATTCCATACATATGTGTTAGCATATGGTGTTTGTTTTTCTCTTTCTGACTTACTTCACTCTGTAAGACGACAGACTCTAGGTCCATCCACCTCACTACAAATAACTCAACTTTGTTTCTTTAATGGCTCAGTAATATTCCATTCTATATATGTGCCACATCTTCTTTATCCATTCATCTGTTGATGGACACTTCAGTTGCTTCCATGTCCTGACTATTGTAAATAGAGCTGCAATGAACATTGTGATACATGACTTTTTGAATTATGGTTTTCTCAGGGTATATGCCCAATAGTGGGATAGCTGGGTCATATGGTAGTTCTATTGTAGTTTTTTAAGGAACCTCCATACTGTTCTCCATAGTGGCTGTATCAATTTACATTCCCACTAACAGTGCAAGAGGGTTCCCTTTTCTCCACACCCTCTCCAGCATTTCTTGTCTGTAGATTTTTTTTTTTGTGGTACACGGGCCTGTCACTGTTGTGGCCTCTCCCGTTGCAGAGCACACGCTCCGGACACGCAGGCTCAGTGGCCATGGCTCACGGGCCCAGCCACTCCATGGCATGTGGGATCTTCCTGGACCAGGGAAAGAACCTGTGTCCCCTGCATTGGCAGGCAGACTCTCAACCACCGTGCCACCAGGGAAGCCCTGTAGATTTTTTGATGGTGGCCATTCTGACTGGTGTGAGGTAATACCTCATTGTAGTTTGATTTGTATTTCTCTAATGATTAGTGCTGTTGAGCATTCTTTCATGTGTTTGTTGGCAATCTGTATTATGTTCTCTGGAGAAATGTCTTCTGCCCATTTTGGATTGGGTTGTTTGTTTTTTTGATATTGAGGTGCATGAGCTGCTTGTAAATTTTGGAGATAATCCTTTGTCCGTTGCTTCAATTGCAAATATTTTCCTCCCATTCTGAGGGTTGTCTTTTCGTCTTGTTTATGGTTTCCTTTGCTGTGCAAAAGCTTTGAAGTTTCATTAGGTCCCATTTGTTTATTTTTGTTTTTATTTCCATTTCTCTAGGAGGTGGGTCAAAAAGGATCTTGCTGTGATTTATGTCATAGAGTGTTCTGCCTATGTTTTCCTCTAAGAGTTTGATAGTGTCTGGCCTTACATTTGGGTCATTTTGAGTTTATTTTTGTGTGTGGTGTTAGGGAGGGTTCTAATTTCATTCTTTTACATGTAGCTGTCCAGTTTTCCCAGCACCACTTATTGAAGAGACTGTCTTTTCTCCATTGTATATTCTTGCCTCCTATATCAAAAATAAGGTGACCATATGTACATGGGTTTATCTCTGGTTATCTATCCTGTTCCATTGATCTATATTTGTTTTGGGGCCAGTACTATACTGTCTTGATTACTGTAACTTTGTAGTATAGTCTGAAGTCAGGGAATCTGATTCCTCCAGCTCCATTTTTCTTTCTCAAGATTGCTTTGGCTATTTGGGGTCTTTTGTGTTTCCATATACATTGTGAAATTTTTTGTTCTAGTTCTGTGAAAAGTGCCATTGGTAGTTTGATAGGGATTGCACTGAATCTGTAGATTGCTTTGGGTAGTACAGTCATTTTCACAGTGTTGATTCTGCCAATCCAAGAACATGGTATTTCTCTCCATCTGTTTGTATCATCCTTAATTTCTTTCATCAGTGTCTTATAGTTTTCTGCATACAGGTCTTTTGTCTCCTTAGGTAGGTTTATTCCTAGGTATTTTATTCTTTTTGTTGCAGTGGTAAATGGAAGTGTTTCCTTAATTTCTCTTTCAGATTTTTCATCATTAGTGTATAGGAATGCAAGAGATTTCTGTGCATTAATTTTGCATCCTGCTACTTTATCAAATTCATTGATTAGCTCTAGTCATTTTCTGGTAGCATCTTTACAATACTCTATGTATAATATCATGTCATCTGCAAACAGTGACAGCTTTACTTCTTCTTTTCCTATTTGGATTCCTTTTATTTCTTTTCCTTCTCTGATTGCTGTGGCTAAAACTTCCAAAACTATGTTGAATAATAGTGGTGAGAGTAGACAACCTTGACTTGTTCCTGATCTGAGGAAATGGTTTCTGTTTTTCACCATTGAGAATGATGTGTGCTCTGTTTTTGTCATATATGGCCTTTATTATATTGAGGTAAGTTCCCTTTATGCCTACTTTCTGGAGGGTTTTTATCATAAACGGGTGTTGAACTTTGTCGTAAGGTTTTTCTGCATCTATTGAGGTGATCATATGGTTTTTCTCCTTCAGTTTGCTAATATGGTGTATCACATTGATTGGTTTGCGTATATTGAACAATCCTTGCATTCCCGGGATACACCCCACTTGATCATGGTGTATGATCCTTTTAATGTGCTGTTGGATTTCATTTGCTAGTATTTTGTTGAGGATTTTTGCGTCTGTGTTCATCAGTGATATTGACCTGTAGTGTTCTTTCTTTTTTACATCTTTATTTGGTTTTCATATCAGGGTGATGGTGGCCTCATAGAATGAGTTTTGGAGTGTTCCTCCCTCTGCTGTATTTTGGAATAGTTTCAGAAGGATAGGTTTTAGCTCTTCTCTAATTGTTTGATAGAATTTGCCTGTGAAGCCATCTGGTCCTGGGCAGGCGTTTGTTGGAAGATTTTAATCACAGTTTCCATTTCAGTGCTTGTGATTGGTCTGTTTATATTTTCTGTTTCTTCTTGGTTCAGTCTTGGAAGGTTGTGCTTTTCTAAGAATTTGTCCATTTCTTCCAGGTTGTCCATTTTATTGGCATAGAGTTGCTTGTAGTAATCTCTCATGATCCTTTGTAGTAATATCTCATGATCCTCTGCAGTGTCAGTTTTACTTCTCCTTTTTCATTTCTAATTCTGTTGATTTGAGTGTTCTCCCTTTTTCCTTGAGGAGTCGGGCTAATGGTTTATCAATTTTGTTTATCTTCTCAAAGAACCAGCTTTTAGTTTTATTGATCTTTGCTATTTTTTTTTATTTTTTAAAAAAAAATTTTTTTTTTTTTTTTTGCGTTACGCGGGCCTCTCACTACTGTGGCCTCTCCCATTGCAGAGCACAGGCTCCGGACACGCAGGCTCAGCGGCCATGGCTCACGGGCCCAGCTGCTCTGCAGCATGTGAGATCTTCCTGGACCGGGGCACGAACCCGTGTCCCCTGCATTGGCAGGCGGACTCCCAACCACTGCGCCACCAGGGAAGCCCATGCTATTTTCTCCTTCATTTCTTTTTCATTTATTTCTGATCTGATCTTTATGATTTCTTTCCTTCTGCTAACTTTGGGGTTTTTTTTTTGTTCTTCTTTCTCTAATAGCTTTAGGTGTATGGTTAGGTTGTTTCTTGAGATGTTTCTTGTTTCTTTTTTTCTTTCTTTTTAAAATTTTATTTATTTATTTATTTTGCGGTACATGGGCCTCTCACTGTTGTGGCCTCTCCCGTTCCGGAGCACAGGCCCTGGATGCGCAGGCTCAGCAGCCATGGCTCATGGGCCCAGCCGCTCCACAGCATGTGGGATCTTCCTGGACCGGGGCACGAACCAGTGTCCCCTGCATCGGCAGGCAGACTCTCAACCACTGCACCACCAGGGAAGCCCTGTTTCTTATTTTTTTTTTTTTTTTTTGCCGTACGCGGGCCTCTCACTGTTGTGGCCTCTCCCGTTGCGGAGCACAGGCTCTGGACGCGCAGACTCAGCGGCCATGGCTCACGGGCCCAGCCGCTCCGCGGCATGTGGGATCTTCCCAGACCGGGGCATGAATCCACGTTCTCTGCATCGGCAGGCGGACTCTCAACCACTGCGCCACCAGGGAAGCCCTGTTTCTTATTTCTTGAGATAGGATTGTATTGCTATAAACTTCCATCTTAGTACTGCTTTTGCTGAATTCCATAGGTTGTTCTGTTTTCATTGTCACTTGTTTGTAGGTAATTTTTGATTTCTTCAGTGATCTCTTGGTTAGTTAGTAGTGTATTCTTTAGCCTCCATGTGTTTGTATTTTTTACAGATATTTTCTGTAATTGATATCTAGTCTGATAGCGTTGTGGTCAGAAAAGATACTTGATACAATTTCAGTTTTCTTAAATTTACCAAGGCTTGTTTTTTAACTCAAGATATGATCTGTCCTGGAGAACGTTTCATGAGCACTAGAGAAGGAAGTGTATTCTGTTGTTTTGGTATGGAATGTCCTACAAATAGCAATTAAGCCCATCTTGTTTAATATGTCATTGAAAGCTTGTGTTTCCTTATTTATTTTCATTTTGGATGATTTGTCCATTGGTGAAAGAGGGGTCTTAATATCTCCTACTATAATTGTGTTACTGTCGATTTCCCCTTTTATGGCTGTTAGCATTTGCCTTATGTATTGAGGTGCTCCTATGTTGGGTGCATAAATATTTACAGTTGTTATATCTTCTTTTTGGATGGATCCCTTGATCATTGAGTGTCCTTCTTTGTCTCTTGTAATAGTCTTTATTTTAAAGTCTATTTTGTTTAATATGAGAATTGCTACTCTAGCTTTCTTTTGGTTTCCATTTGTACAGAATATCTTTTTCCATCCCCTCACTTTCAGTCTGTACGTGTCCGTAGGTCTGAAGTGGGTCTTTTGTAGACAGCATATATACGGGTCTTGTTTTTGTATCCACTCAGCCAGTCTGTGTCTTTTGGTTGGAGCATTTAATCCATTTACATTTAAGGTAGTTATCGATATGTACGTTCCTATTACCATTTTCTTAATTGTTTTGGGTTTGTTATTGTAGGTCTTTTCCTTCTCTTGTGTTTCCTGCCTAGAGAAATTCCTTTAGCATTTGTTTTAAAGCTCGTTTGGTGGTGCTGAATTCTCTTAACTTTTGCTTGTCTGTAAAGCTTTTAATTTCTCTGTTGAATCTGAATGAGATCTATGCTACGTACAGTAATCTTCATTTTAGGTTTTTCCCTTTCATCACTTTAAATATGTCCTGCCACTCCCTTCTGGCTTGCAGAGTTTCTGCTGAAAGGTCAGCTGTTAACCTTATGGGGATTTCCTTGTATGTTATTTGTTGTTTTTCCCTTGCTGCTTTTAATACTTTTTTGTATTTAATTTTTGATAGTTTAATATATGTATTAATAATATTATTATATTGTATTATTATAATATAATATAATATAATATATGATTGATTAATAATATATGTATTAAATATGTATTTAATATTGTAGGGGACTCTCTGTGCTTCCTTGATTGACTATTTCCTTTTCCAGTTTAGGGAAGTTTTCAACTATAATCTCTTCAAATATTTTCTCAGTCCCTTTCTTTTTCTCTTCTTCTTTTGGGACCCCTATAATTCGAATGTTGGTGCATATAATGTTGTCCCAGAGGTCTCTAAGAGTGTCCTGAGTTATTTTCATTCTCTTCTCTTTATTCTGCTCTGTGGTAGTTATTTCCACTATTTTATCTTCCAGGTCACTTATCCGTTCTTCTGCGTCATTTATTCTGCTATTGATTCCTTCTAGAGAATTTTTAATTTCATTTATTGTGTTGTTCATCATTGTTTGTTTGCTCTTTAGGTCTTCTACGTCCTTGTTAAACGTTTCTTGTATTTTCTCCATTCTATTTCGAAGATTTTGGATCATCTTTACTATCATTACTCTGAATTCTCTTTCAGGTAGACTGCCTATTTCCTCTTCATTTGTTTGGTCTGGTGGGTTTTTACCTTGCTCCTTCATCTTCTGTGTGTTTTTCTGTCCTCTCATTTTTCTTAACTTACTGTGTTTGGGGTCTCCGTTTTGCAGGCTTAAGGTTCGTAGTTCCCGTTGTTTTTGGTGTCTGCTCCCAGTGGCTAAGTTTGGTTCAGTGGGTTGTGTAGGCTTCCTTGTGGAGGGGACTGGTGCCTGTGTTCTGGTGGATGAGCCTGGATCTTGTCTTTCTGGTGAGCAGGACTGCGTCTGGTAATGTTTTGGGGTGTGTGACCTTATTACGATTTTAGGCAGACTCTCTGCTAATGGGTGGGGTTGTGTTCATGTCTTTCTAGTTGTTTGGCAAGGGTGTCTAGCACTGTAGCTTGCTGGTCGTTGAGTGGAGCTGGGTCTTAGCACTGAGCTGGAGATCTCTGAGAGAGCTTTCGCTGTTTGATATTACATGGAGCTGGGAGGTTTCTGGTGGAAGAGTGTGCTGAACTCGGCTCTCCCACCTCAGAAGCACATGCCTGATACCCGGCTGGAGCACCAAGACCCTGTCAGCCACACAGCTCAGAAGAAAATGGAGAAAAAAAGAAAGAAATAAAAATAAAGTTATTAAAATAAAAAAATTATTAAAAGTAAAAAAATTAGAAAGTAATAAAAATAATAAAGAAAGAAGAGAGCAACCAAACCAAAATACATATCCACCAATGATAACAAGCACTAAAAACGATACTAAAAACAAAACAAACAAAAAAAACGGACAGACAGAACCCAAGGTCAAATGGTAAAAGCAAAGCTATACAGACTAACTCACACAAGGAAGCATACACGTACACACTCAGTAAAATTGAAAAAGAAAAAAATATATATATATATTTGAAAAAAAAGGAAGCGAGCAACCCAGTCAACAAATCTCCAATGATAATAAACTCTAAATACTAAACTAAGATAAACATAAAACCAGAAACAAATTACTTGCAGAAAGCACACCCTAAGTCTACAGTTGCTCCGAAAGTCCACCGCTTCAATTCTGGGATTCATTGTCTGTTCAGGTATTCTGTAGATGCAGGGTACATCAAGTTGATTGTGGAGATTTATCCGCTGCTCCTGAGGCTGCTGGGAGGAATTTCCTTTTCTTTGTTCGCACAGCTCCTGGGGCTCAGCTTTGGATTTGGCCCTGCCTCTGTGTGTAGGTCACCTGAGGGTGTCTGTTCCCTGCCCAGACAGGACAGGGTTAAAGGAGAAGCTGATTAGGGGGCTCTGGCTCACTCAGGTGGAGGGGAGGGAGGGGTATGGAATCCAGGGCAAGCCTGTGGTGGCAGAGGCCGGCGTGACATTGCAATTGCCTGAAGCGTGCTGTGTGTTCTCCCGGGGAAGTTGTCCCTGGATCATGGGGCCCTGGCAGTGGTGGGCTGCACAGGCTCCTGTGAGGGGAGGTGTGGTTAGTGACCTGTGCTTGCACACAGGGTTCTTGGTGGCTGCAGCAGCAGCCTTAGTTTTTCATGCCCGTCTCTGGTTTCTGCACTGATAGCCACGGCTCGTGCCCATCTCTGGAGCTCGTTTAGGTGGTGCTCTGAATCCCCTCACCTCACACACCCTGAAACTGTGGTCTCTTGCCTCTTAGGCAGGTCCAGACTTTTTCCCAGACTCCCTCCCAGCTAGCTGTGGCACACTAGCCCCCTTCAGGCTGTGTTCACACAGCCAACCCCAGTTCTCTTCCTGGGGTCTCACCTCCAAAGCTGGAGCCTCAGTTTCCAGCCCCCACCCACCCCATTGGGTGAGCAGACAAGCCTCTCATGCTGGTGAGTGCTCGTTGGCACCAGTTCTCTGTGTGGGAATCTCTGTGCTTTGCCTTCTGCACCCCTGTTGCTGCGCCTCTCTGTGGCTCTAAAGCTTCCCCCCTTCCAACCCCCCATCTCCTCCAGTGAAGGGGCTTCCTAGTGTGTGGAAACCTTTCCTCCTTCACAGCTCCCTCCCTAAGGTGCAGGTCCTGTCCCTATTCTTTTGTCTCTGTTTTTTCTTTTTTCTTTTGCCCTAGCCAGGTACGTGGGGAGTTTCTTGCCTTTTGGGAACTCTGAGGTCTTCTGCCAGCGTTCAGTAGGTGTTCTGTAGAAGTTGTTCCACATGTAGATGTATTTCTGATGTATTTGTGGGGAGGAAGGTGATCTCTGCGTCTTACTCTCCCGCCATCTTGAAGTTCTCTCTCTAGGTATTTTTTGATTTTCTCTTTGATTTCTTTGGTGATTGGTTGTTTAGTAACATAGTAACATATTGTTTAGCCTCCACAAGTTTGTGTTTTTTACAGTTTTTATCTTGTACTTGATTTCTAATCTCCTAGCATTGTGGTCGGAAATGATGCTTGATATGATTTCAGTGTTCTTAAATTTCCCGAGGTTTGCTTTGTGACCCAGCATATGATCTACCCTGGAGAATGTTCCACGTGCACTTGAAAGAATGTGTATTTTGCTGCTTCCAGATGGAATGCTCTATAAATATCAATTAAGTCCATCTGGTCTAATGTGTCACTTAAGGCCTGTGTTTCCTTATTGATCTTCTGTCTGGATGATCTATCCATTGATGTAAGTGGGGTGCTAAAATCCCCTACTATTTTAGTGTTACTGTCAATATCTCCTTTTATGGTTACTAGCATTTGCCTTACGTATTGAAGTGCTCCTGTGTAGGGTGCATATATATTTATAATTGTTACATCTTCTTCTTGGGTTGATCCATTATGAGGTAGTGTCCATCTTTATCTCTTGTAACAGTCTTTATTTTGAAGTCTATTTCGTCTGATATGAGCATTGCTACTCCAGCTTTCATTTGATTTCCATTTGCATGGAGTACCTTTTTCCATCCCTTCACTTTTAGTCTGTATGTGTTCCTAGATCTGAAGTGGGTCTCTTGTAGACAGCATATATACAAGTCTTGTTTTTGTATCCATTCAGCCAGTTTGTGTCTTTTGGTTGGAGCATTTACATTTAAGATAATTATTGATATGTATGTTCTTACTGCCATTTTGTTAATTGTTAGGATTTGTTTTTGTAGGTCATTTTTCTTCCCTTTCTCTTTTGTTCTCTTGTGATTTGATGACTATCTTTAGAGTTGTGTTTGGATTGCTTTTTCTTTTTTGCATGTGTATTTATTGTAGATTTTTGGTTTGTGGTTACCATGAGGTTTTGATATAGAAGTCTATACCTATATACACGATTGTTTTAAGTTGCTGTTCTCTCAATTTCAGATGCATTTCCAATATCCTGCATTTGTACTCTCCTCAACAATTTCTAGTTTTGATATATTTGTTTGTGGATGATTTCCTACCTTTATGTTTGCCTTTACTGGTGAGCTTTCTCATTTGTAGTTTTCTTGTTTCTAGTTGCGTCCTTTTCTTTTCTGCCTAGAGAAATTCCTTTAGCATTTGTTTCAAAGCTGGTTTGGTGGTGCTGAATTCTCTTAGCTTTTGCTTGTCTGTAAAGGTTTTGATTTCTCCATCAAATGTGAACGAGAGCCTTGCTGGGTAAAGTATTCTTGGTTGTAGGTTTTTCCCTTTTGTCACTTTAAATATATCATGCCACTCCCATCTGGCTTGCAGAGTTTCTGCTGAGAAATCAACTGATAACTGTATGGGGATTCTGTTGTATGTTATTTGTTGCTTTTCCCTTGTGCTTTTTAATATTTTTTGTCTTAATTTTTGTCAGTTTGATTAATATGTGTCTTGGTGTCTTTCTCCTTGGGTTTATCTTGCATGGGACTCTGTGCTTCCTGGACTTGAGTGTTTCCTTTCCCATGTTAGGGAAGTTTTCAGCTATTATCTCTTCAAATGTTTTCTCAGGCCCTTTCTCTCTCTCCTCCTTCTCCACGCAAATGTTGGTGCATTTAATGTTCTCCCAGGGATGTCTTAGACTGTCCTCATTTCTTTTCATTCATTTTTCTTTATTCTGTTTTGCAGCAGTGATTTCCACCAGTCTGTCTTCCAGCTCACTTATTCATTCTTCTGCCTCACTTATTCTGCTGTTGATTCCTTCTAGTGTGTTTTTCATTTCAGTTATTGTATTGTTCATCTCTGTTTGTTCTTTAATTCTTTTGCGTCTTTGTTTAACATTTCTTGAATCTCCTTGATCTATGTTTCCATTCTTTTTACAAGATCTTGGATCATCTTTACTATCATTACTCTAAATTCTTTTTCAGGCAGATTGCCTATCTCCACTTCCCTTAGTTGTTCTTCTGGGATTTTATCTTGTTCCTTTATCTGGAATATATTTCTTTGCTGTCCCATTTTATCTAGCTTTCTGTGTTTGTGGTCTCTGTTTCTCAGGCTGCAGGTTTGTAGTCTGGTGTCTGCCCCTTCGTGGGTGAAGCTGGTCCAGGGGCTTGTGAAGGCCTCATGGTGGGAGAGACTGGCACCTGCCTACTGATGGGTGGAGCTGGGTCCTGTCCCTCTGGTGGGCAGAGCTGTATCCCACCCTGTTGGTTGTTTGGCCTGAGGCATTCCAGCACTGGAGCCTGCAGGCGTTAGGTGGGGCCGGGTCTTGGTGCCACATTGGTGAACTCCAGGAGAGCTCACACTGGTGAACATTCATTGGGGCCTCTGCCACCAGTGTCCTCGCCCACACAGTGAACTACAGCCAACCCTTTCTCCCCCAGAGACCCTCCAAGACCCACATGTCTGTCTGTTCCAGGCTCCTATGGAGTCACTGCTTTGCCCTGGTCCCAGTGCACATGAAATCTCGTGTGCCCCCTCCAAGAGTGGAGTCTGTTTCCCCCAATCCTGTGGAGCTCCTGCACTCAAACCCTGCTGCCCTTCAAAGCCAAATGTTCTGGGGGCTCCTCCTCCCAATACCAGACCCCGAGGCTGGGGAGCCTGATTTGGGGCTCAGAACTCCTACTCCAGTGAGAGAACCTCTGTGGTATAATTATTTTCCAGCCTGTGGGTCACCTACCTGGCAGGTATGGGATTTGATTATATTGTGAAAGCACCTCTCCTACCATCTCTTTGTGGCTTCTTCTTTGTCTTTGGATGTAGAATATCTTTTTTGGTAGGTTACCGTCTTTTTTGTCAATGGTTGTTCAGGAGTTGTGACTTTGGTGTTTTCATGAGAGGAGGTGAGCTCAAGTCCTTCTGCTCCACCATCTTGTCTCCTCCCTTCACCTGAGCAAGTGGCCAGAGGTGCAAGTTAAGGCATCATAGTGGATGGACACCACTGTTGACACATGGGTAGAGCTTTGTGGCCAGTGGGAAGTGGTTTATGGTAAAAGATGCTTAGGCAAGGCTGTGGGAAGGGGTGTGAGCTCCCTTGCCCTCTCTGAGCCTCCATGCGTTCACCAACCTGGAAGATCCTATCTTCATTTTCTTTTGTTAGATGAGATAAAGACTTTCCTTGAGAGTATGTCCACATCTCTGACAAAAAGGCATCTTCAGTCTATTAGTAAATTCTGGTCTAAATTCATTAGTTAAAATAAGGATAAGTACTTAGTATTCAGGACCCATCTCTGACTAAAGATTAATTTCATAATCTAAAAATATTTAAAATAACAAGTGACTACTTCAGATAATTCTTCAAAGGGCATATGGAAAGAGAGGAATACATAATCCTCAGAAAACAGTGCCTTCCAGATTGATTTACAGTTGAGTCCTAAGGAGTAGTGGGCCCTTCAGAGCTAGACAAAAATGCCATGAGTGGGATCAAAATTAGTTCAGGACACTGATAGGTCAACAACATGAGAAAAGAATTTTTTTTTAAGCATTTTGCCCGTTTTTAAGGCAGTGTCTTAGTTTTCTGCCTTTGCTCACCTACAGATAATGGACACAAGTCTATGTAGAATGGAGCCCGAGCTCTTGGAGCAGTGAGTATTTCTGAAGGAGTCAAGGTTTGTGCACTTAGCATGTGTTCACCAACCACCTAGGATATACCACTTATTTTAGGGGTCAGTTCCATCCCCATCCCCCGAGTTCTGCAGTTTTCCCCCCGATATTTCTCTACCTTTGCAAAGTAGTGTTGGCTTAACAGAGGGTGTTCTGTGGAACTCAGATACTCGAGACAGAAAAGCTTCTCTTGCAGAATAGTTTGGGAAGTGCTGAACACTCTCTCCACTCCGTGCAGATGTACAGCCTACATTAATCAAAAGAGAACTTGGTGGAAATTGCAGTAGGCAGCAGAGTTTCTCTGTCTGGGTCTGCTACCAACTAGCTGTGGGGTTAGGGCAAGTCCGTACAGCTTCAGAGGGCTTGGCTGGCTTATCTCTAACACATGAGCACTTTCTCAGCCGCCTTAACAGCTGCCTCCTGACGTGGCCTCAGACTGTGGGAATCTGGAGCAGACATTTCTGGCTGCCCTCCCAGATCCATTTCTTCCTTCCTCCTCTTTAATTCCTATTTTGCTCAGCTTATCTACCCTCTGCCGTGCACCACACATGCCTCAGGGGACAGAGATCTCCCTTCAGCTGTACTAAGCCATGCGTAACCACATCTTCCTTGGCTTCCTTTGTGATTGGCTGGGAGCCTGGGTGAAGACTTCCACTTCCTGGCATGTGGCCAGTAGTATCCCTCTGTCTCTTCCCCGGATGTTGGCTGGGACATATGGGATAGCTGTGCCACCTCCTTACCAGAGGACATGGGGGAGCTGGAGCCAAAAGAACACTCTCCCTCTGGACTTCTAGTTGTGTGAGCCACATATTTATTTATGCCAATTTGATTGGGCCTCTCTGTTATTTGTAGTTGAAGTCATCCGGATGGATACATCACTCTCTAAAAGGCACTCTCCTAGACAGAGTCTGTCTCCAGGACCTGCTTGCCCCCTGTTGCTTATCCTCCTTTAGAGAATATTTGAGTTGGATCTGGTCTTTGGTCTCTGCTTAGCCTCTGTGGACAGGCTCCATTGCCCTTGGCTTTGTGCTGCTCCTGCTGCGGACACAGCCATGACTTGCAGGGAGTCTAGTCAGTGGTCAGAACCCTGGACATCCTGCATGGCTAGAAGAGGTACAGGTTTCTTGCAGATCCCACTTGTCCAGGCCTCCCAGGACCATCCCCAACAGGGCAGCTCTGCCAAGCCACGGTGTCCTCCAGTTGCTCCTAGACCCTTCACTGGGACCAATTCTCATAGACCAAAAAAGTCCAGATATGGAGGTTTAGGAGTTGCATGGTGGATGCTCTCAGTAAAGCCTCTACAGCCTTATACTGAGGCCCTGCATTATTGTTTGTAAAGATGATGCCCTCAGACTACCAGTATCAGAATCACCAGATTCATGACCAGATAGATGCTTGTTCAAAATGCAGGTTCCCGGACTCCTTGAATAGTATTCTTGGGATTGAGCTGTGAAAGCCCTATTTTTCACAGCCTACACTCTGAGTAACTCACATTCTGGATTACCCCCTAGATAGCTCAGCTCCTAGCCTCAGCATCTGATAAAAGAGGCCAAGGCAATGAGGGAGGGGGATGGGGGAGGAGACAGAACTATGAAGGCCAAAGGAGAAGTGGGAGGTGTGATAGGAAGATGCTAGACTGTTTCGGGTGCACAGCCGTGGAGCTGTGCCTAAAGGCAGACTGAAATTACGACAGCCATTTTCTCTCCAGTTTCTACCACTTTTACCTTTGTGCATCCACTATTCACCTTTGTCCTCTGGCATGCTTTGTCCCCTGACATATCCAGCATCGCAGTGAAACCCTCCACAAATCGAAGAGTCAGTGACTAAGATCTAGGTGAAAAGTAAAATGTCCAAGATCCAAAGGTCAGAGCAAAGTTTCCTAACATGGCAATTGACGTCACAAAAATCGTGCATTAGAGTTAGTAATTTCTTACATGTGAGATACTTCCCAGTTCCTAAGTCCGTGCCGGTTCATACTGCTTATTTCACGCTTTGCACAGCTTTATAAGTTTTCTCCCAGTGAGAAAGGGAAACTGACCCACCTCCTTCCCTTTTCTTATGAGATGTATTTTACACAGTGACTGACACAGCAGAATGCAGACTGTATGGAAAACAATACCTGTAATTTCTGGCTGCTAACTTCACTCAGAGTTGGATTTGGGGAGGGTTTAGACAGAGCAAGGAGAAGATGTGTTCTGTACCTTTTTTTTTTTTTCTTTTTCAGAAAGTGATGGATGGGAATTCAGTTTATTCTAGAATGTAGATCTATTCAAAATGGACCTTTGACAGGTCATTCCCTCACACACTCCTCATATTCATAGCTAATCCCCTTGTCTCTTTTACAAGAACAAACCTACATACCCTCATGCCCTCACTACTCCAGTTTTCAATGGACATTTTGACAAAGTACTTTTCATCATCTTGCTCATTAGGAGCAAATGAAATGAATCTGAGGTCTGGAACACTTGGCCATTCTAAGTCACTATTCAATGGACTAAAAAAATCCATGCAGTGGACTCTAATTAGATTTTTGGATTCTAGTTTTAAAACAGTTACATTGGAGACATCACACAGAGTCCATTTATAATGCAGAGGGCTTTCGAGGTCAGGTGTTAAAAGTTTGGGCCTTCCGGTCCGTAAGTCACCTCCATCTCTCATTCTCTAGTTTAGTGGCTCCCCAAATGGCTATGTATCAGAATCACTTGAGGAATGTATAAAAATACAGATTTTCTGACTCAGCCCCAACAAAAAGAAGCTGACTTTCTGGATTTGGGGCCTGCTTCTCATTTTTTTTTTTTTTTAAATATAAGTTCCCTGAGTGATTTTCATGCAGCCACCAAGGACCCGTTTACAGAAGACATTTAGGAAGCACTTCTCTGGTCCAGTGGTTCTTGAACTTGCGTGTGCATCAGAAGCACCTGGACACTTTATTAAAACACAGAATGAACCCTCAGAATTTCTGATTCCATGGGCCTAGAATGGAGGCTGAGCCTTTGCATTTCTAACAAGTTCCCAGGTGATGCTGACACTGCTGGTCCGGAGACCACAATGAGAACCCCAGCTCCAACCCAGGTTACCTGTGAGCATGCTTACTCTTCATTAGCACTTGTATTATGTGGCCAAAGACTGGGCTTCAGAAAAAGGAATAAACCTCTCAGGTCAAGGGTAACACACCCGGCTGAGCATCACAATCATCTGGGAGCTTTTTCTTTCACATTTAATTATTGGGGTGAGGCTTGGGCTCCCATCCCAGATCTACTGAGTCAGTGTCTCCAGGATGCCCTGGGAATTTGTATTGTTTTGAAGTTACCCAGAAGGTTCTGATTACAGGGACTTGAAAACATTGCCTTAGATGAGCCACACTTACGAGTTCATGAATAACTTATACTAAAAAATTGTTGTTTATCTGAAATTCCAATTTAATGGGGCATCCCATGCTCTTAATTATTTGTAAATCTGGCCCCCCTACTCACTCAGCTGCCTTTGCAGGCGTTTGTTTCCTCTGTGTGTTCTCTCTTTTGCTCAGCATAGCCCTATCTTAAATGCTCAGTGGAGCGGTGGTAAGGTAAGGAGAGCAATCCATGAAAACAAAATGTGTGGGGTGAAGAAGAGAAAATTAGATGTTTCCTCAAGAAAGAAAAATAAAAGGAAAGATCATTCATCTAGAAAGCAGAAACAAAATCAGAAAAAAATACTGGCTGCTAATGGTTTTTTAACCAATTCGTCAACTACACAGACGAATAAAAATACACCCACCAAAGATGCTATTAAAATGTTCCAACTGAAGCCATATATAATTAATTTCAAACAAGCATAAGCGATAAAAACTCAAATGCTTCAAGGTGCTGAGTGAAAGGCAGGATAAATCTACATCAGGCTTCAAAACGGACGCTTCCAGGTGAGTCTGGGGTTTCAGCCAGAGACGGGGAGGTAACGATGTCTGCTTCCTCCCTGTTGTACTGGAAGCTAAAGAGCCTTAGGAAGAGACTCTCCCAGTGTGTCAAGGATGAGAAGAAACAGACGGCTCGGCACCTTACAACAGCACGTCACTACTGAGAGGCTGAATCAAAGGAGTGGAACAATCAATCAAAACGAAGAAACATGCATGGATGCATCTAAGGAAAGTGACCTGGCAAAAACCACTGCAGAGGCTGAGGAACCCCCGTGAGCACCACGGTCCCGGTAAAGCGAGCAGCTTTCTCCCAATGCACTTCTGCCATTTCAGAGGTTAGGGGTCGGCACGCTTTTCCTGTAGAAGGCAAAAGAGTAAATCTTTTAGATTTCGTAGGCCAGATGCTCTTTGCTGCATCTACTCATCCTCGGTGTTGTAGCAGGAAAGAAGCTTGTAGACAATAGGTAAACCAATAGGCACGGCTGTGTTCCAATAAAACTGTGTTCACAGAAATAGGTAGTTGCTAGAGAGTGAGCATCTGTCTCCCCCAAATTCATGTGTTGGAGCCTAAATCCCAGATGTGGTGGTATTTGGATGTGGGGCCTCTGGGAGCTGGCTAGGTCATGCAGGTGGAGCCTCATGAACGCGATTAGTATCCTTATGCTCACTCTCTGCACTCTGCCCTGAGAGGATATGAGAAAACCACAGTCTGCAAACCTGGAAGAGAGCTCTCACCAGACAGTAGATCTGCTGGCACCTTGATCTTGCATTTCCCAGCCTCCAGAACTGTGAGGATGACATGTTTTAGTTTAAGCCACCTGGTCAACAGACTATTTGCTACGGCAGACTGAGAGCAGTGAGATGTATTTGTCCCATGGCCCGTAGTTTGCCAACCCCCATCATAGATGAGCCCGCGTGGCTCATGCAAGGACAGCATCATTAGTGGATTCTACGGAGCACTCAGGATTCTAATGGTAGATGCTCAATTAAAAAAAAACAAACACTTCATTAGCTCCTCACTGTACATACAAGGGCAGAGTGTTTAAAGGTCACCCCAAAGTGTAAAGGCAGGAAATTAGGATTCTAGAAACAGAAGTTGTTCATTTGAAATTCTGGGACTGTGTTATAAGAAGGAAAGAGAAGACAAGGGGACCAAACATTTTAGCATGTGTTTAGAAAGGTTCTCTTAGTGGCCCTGACATTCAGAGACAAGTTGACTGGGAGAGGGACACTAGTGCCAGTTTCTCTGTCTTTAAGCCGCTACTTTTGAGGGTCCATCACATGATAAGGTATCATCTTCCTTGATCAGGGAGGTTTCCTCACCTTCTCAACTCACTAATTTTGCATTTAGCATCCTAAGAAGGGTCCTTCACCCAAAAGAAAAAACTATGTCACAATGGCGTAGAATTTTATACTTTAAGCTAGAATATATCAATCACCTGTGGTGCATGAACACATAACTTCAATTAGCCTCCCTTATGACACGGGTTAATGTTTCATCTGAGATCGCCACATCAGCCAAGAAACACATAAGCATGCATTTTACATTGTATAATTTAAAAGTTTTATTTCCCCCCCACAATAGCAAATGGGTTTCATATTAGTTCCACTGGAAGTTTTCTTCTTGTAGTTGCCCTTCTCATTGACTGCACCGTTGGCGGGGAAATTGCTTTCTTATTGGAGAAGGGTTATATTTCATAGAGATGCTCTGAGCTAATCACAGAAAAGAGAGGGTCTGATCCAGCAGCCCCTGAAGGAGTTGATCAGTCAAGGAGTCCTTTCTGCTCCAGGCCTGGTCAGGTGGGGACAATACAGGCTACTGAACCTGCCCGTAGTAGATGCTGGCAAGACTCTCCTTGCAGAAGTGACTAAATGCAGCCCCTTTGATCAAGAAATATAAAATCCACAACATCCCTCAGTCCCTGCCAAGTCCCCTTCCTCAGTGGCCTCGTGCAGGAGCATTTCAGCTAAGCACCTGGCTTCTGCTTTGGGGTCCGATGAGCATTCTTCACCAAGTGCAAGATGGGTCTTCACTCCAAAGTTCACTGTTTACACAGTTGTTGGCTTGTGCTTTAGAGGGCTGGTCTCTGCCTCGCCCAGGAATGGTGGTATCACATCAACAGCAGCATGAAGGCCCAGGCCAGCACTGGTAGGTGGAGCGCAGGGGCATGGCTGCCAGACGTTCTCTGAGCATGCATCACAGCAAAGACCGCATTAGTGTGGTTGGTGGGTAACTCAACATTGCAGATCATCCCTTCACAGCAAGACCTACACTCCTGTTACCAAAGGAAGAGGAGAAGGAAAGAGCAAGTGAATAAAGGGAAGAAGAGGGAAGGGTCAAATGAAGAAAAACAAAAGCCTTCTTCAGCTCTGAGGACAGAATTATTTTTTTTATCTTTTATGAGTATATAAATTTTTATTTCAATTTAAAAATTTTTTGAAATATAATGGCATACAAGAGAAAAATGCTGTCTTAATTTTTAAATGTTTGAGACTTAATAAACATTATGAATTTGAAAATGTACCTTTTTCATATCAAATTGACAAAGATTTCCAAAGTGTACATGAGCCTGGGTCCATGACGTGGTAGTAATTTTGATATTCTCAAACACTGCTACTGAGAATATAATTGCTTCAGTTTTCTTGGGGAGTAATTTGGCAATCTTTATCAAGAGCTTCAAGATTATTTATATAAATCAATCCAGTAATATGCAGTAATATGCACCAAAGTCACAAAGATTATGTGGGGCTTCTTTTAGAATAGAGAAATATTAAAAGCTGCCTAGTATTTTTAATATGGAATTAGATAAATTATAGTACAAACACATATTTTAATATTATGTAGCCATTAAGAATATTTCTGAAGAATAGTTAATAGGTAAGTTTTCTTTAAAAGTATTTTTATTTTATATTGGAGTATATAGTTGATGTGTTAGTTTCAGGTGTCCAGCACCTAAACAGTTAGACATGTATCTATTCTTTTTCAAATTCTTTTCCCATATAAGTTATTGCAGAATATTGAGCAGAGTTCCCTGTGCTATACAGTAGGTCCTTGCTGGTTATCTATTTAAAATATAGTAGCATGTAAATATCAACCCCAAACTCCCAATTTATCCCTCTCCCCCACCTTTCCCCTTTGGTAACCATAAGTTTGTTTTCAAAGTCTGTGAGTCTGTTTCTGTTTTGTAAATAAGTTCATTTGTATCATCTCTTTTTTTAAAGATTCAGCATGTAAGTGATATCATATTTATCATACTAAGTCAGAAAGAGAAAGACAATCTCCAGGTCATCCGTGTTGCTGCAAATGGCATTATTTCATTCTTTTAACGGCTGAGTAATATTCCATTGTATATATGTACCACATCTTCTTTATCCATTCATCTCTCAATGGACATTTAGGTTACTTCCATGTCTTGGCTATTGTAAACAGTGCTGCAGTGAACACTGGGGTGCATGTATCCTTTCAAACCATGGTTATATGCCCAGGAGTGCGATTGCTGGGTCATATGGTAGTTCTATTTTTAGTTTTTTAAGGAACCTCCATACTGTTCTCCATAGTGGCTGTACCAATTTACATTCCCACCAACAGTGTAGGAGGTTCCTGTTTTCTCCACACCTTCTCCAGCATTTATTGTTTGTAGACTTTTTGATGATGGCCATTCTAACGTGTGAGGTGATATCTCGTTATAGTTTTGATTTGCATTTCTCTAATAATTAGTGGTGTTGAGCCTCTTCATGTGCCTCTAGGCCATCTGTATGTCTTCTTTTTTTTTTAATTTTATTTATTTATTTTTTTGAACATCTTTATTGGAGTATAATTGCTTTACAATGGTATGTTAGTTTCAGCTTCACAACAAAATGAATCAGTTATATATATACATATGTTCCCATATCTCTTCCTGCTTGCGTCTCCCTCCCTCCCACCCTACCTATCCCACCGCTCCAGGCGGTCACAAAGAACCAAGCTGATCTCCCTGTGCTATGCGGCTGCTTCCCACTAGCTATCTACCTTACGTTTGGTAGTGTATATATGTCCATGCCTCTCTCTCGCTTTGTCACCATTTACCCTTCCCCCTCCCCATAGCCTCCAGTCCATTCTCTAGTAAGTCTGTGTCTTTATTCCTGTTTCACCCCTAGGTTTTTCATGACATTTTTTTTTTCTTAAATTCCATATATATGTGTTAGCATATGGTATTTGTCTCTCCCTTTCTGACTTACTTCACTCTGTATGACAGACTCTAGGTCTATCCACCTCACTACAAGTAGCTCAATTTCGTTTCTTTTTATAGCTGAGTAATATTCCATTGTATATATGTGCCACATCTTCTTTATCCATTCATCCGATGATGGACATGTAGGTTGTTTCCATCTCTGGGCTATTGTAAATAGAGCTGCAATGAACATTTTGGTACATGACTCTTTTTGAATTATGGTTTTCTCAGGGTATATGCCCAGTAGTGGGATTGCTGGGTCATATGGTAGTTCTATTTGTAGTTTTTTAAGGAACCTCCATACTGTTCTCCACAGTGGCTGTATCAATTTACATTCCCACCAACAGTGTAAGAGGGTTCCCTTTTCTCCACACCCTCTCCAGCATTTATTGTTTCTAGATCTTTTGATGATGGCCATTCTGACTGGTGTGAGATGATATCTCATTGTAGTTTTGATTTGCATTTCTCTAATGATTAGTGATGTTGAACATTCTTTCATGTCTTTGTTGGCACTCTGTATATCTTCTTTGGAGAAATGTCTATTTAGGTCTTCTGCCCATTTTTGGATTGGGTTGTTTTTTTTTTGCTATTAAGCTGCATGAGCTGCTTATAAATTTTGGAGATTAATCCTTTGTCAGTTGCTTCATTTGCAAATATTTTCTCCCATTCTGAGGGTTGTCTTTTGGTCTTCTTTATGGTTTCCTTTGCTGTGCAAAAGCTTTTAAGTTTCTTTAGGTCCCATTTGTTTACTTTTGTTTTTATTTCCATTTCTTTAGGAGGTGGGTCAAAAGGGACCTTGCTGTGATTTATGTCATAGAGTGTCCTGCCTATGTTTTCCTCTAAGAGTTTGATAGTTTCTGGCCTTACATTTAGGTCTTTAATCCATTTTGAGCATATTTTTGTGTATGGTGTTAGGGAGTGATCTAATCTCATATTTTACATGTAGCTGTCCAGTTTTCCCAGCACCACTTATTGAAGAGGCTGTCCTTTCTCCACTGTACATTCCTGCCTCCATTATCAAAGATAAGGTGACCATATGTTCGTGGGTTTATCTCTGGGCTTTCTATCCTGTTCCATTGATCTTTCTGTTTTTGTGCCAGTACCAAACTGTCTTGATTACTGTAGCTTTGTAGTATAGTCTGAATTCAGGAAGCCTGATTCCTCCAGCTCCGTTTTTCGTTCTCAAGATTGCTTTGGCTATTTGGGGTCTTTTGTGTTTCCATACAAATTGTTAAAGTTTTTGTTCTAGTTCTGTGAAAAATGCCAGTGGTAGTTTGAAAGGGATTGCATTGAATCTGTAGATTGCTTTGGGTAGTAGAGTCATTTTCACAATGTTGATTCTTCCAATCCAAGAACATGGTATATCTCTCCATCTATTTGTATCATCTTTAATTTCTTTCATCAGTGTCTTATAATTTTCTGCATACAGGTCTTTTGTCTCCTTAGGTAGGTTTATTCCTAGGTATTTTATTCTTTTTGTTGCAATGGTAAATGGGAGTGTTTTCTTGATTTCACTTTCAGATTTTTCATCCTTAGTGTATAGGAATGCCAGAGATTTCTGTGCATTAATTTTGTGTCCTGCTACTTTACCAAATTCATTGATTAGCTCTAGTAGTTTTCTGGTAGCATCTTTAGGATTTTCTATGTATAGTATCATGTCATCTGCAAAGAGTGACAGCTTTACTTCTTCTTTTCCGATTTGGATTCCTTTTATTTCCTTTTCTTCTCTGATTGCTGTGGCTAAAACTTCCAAAACTATGTTGAATAAGAGTGGTGAGAGTGGGCAACCTTGTCTTGTTCCTGATCTTAGTGGAAATGCTTTCAGTTTTTCACCATTGAGGACGATGTTGGCTGTGGGTTTGTCATATATGGCCTTTATTATGTTGAGGAAAGTTCCCTCTATGCCTACTTTCTGCAGGGTTTTTGTCATAAATGGTGTTGAATTTTGTCAAAAGCTTTCTCTGCATCTATTGAGATGATCATATGGTTTTTCTCCTTCAATTTGTTAATATGGTGTATCACGTTGATTGATTTGCGTATATTGAAGAATCCTTGCATTCCTGGAATAAACCCCACTTGATCATGGTGTATGATCCGTTTAATGTGCTGTTGGATTCTGTTTGCTAGTATTTTGTTGAGGATTTTTGCATGTATGTTCATCAGTGATATTGGCCTGTAGTTTTCTTTCTTTGTGACATCCTTGTCTGGTTTTGGTATCAGGGTGATGGTGGCCTCGTAGAATGAGTTGGGGAGTGTTCCTCCCTCTGCTATATTTTGAAAGAGTTTGAGAAGGATAGGTGATAGCTCTTCTCTAAATGTTTGATAGAATTCGCCTGTGAAGCCATCTGGTCCTGGGCTTTTGCTTGTTGGAAGATTTTTAATCACAGTTTCAATTTCAGTGCTTGTGATTGGTCTGTTCATATTTTCTATTTCTTCCTGGTTCAGTCTTGGCAGGTTGTGCCTTTCTAAGAATTTGTCCATTTCTTCCAGGTTGTCCATTTTATTGGCATAGAGTTGCTTGTAGTAATCTCTCATGATCTTTTGTATTTCTGCAGTGTCAGTTGTTACTTCTCCTTTTTCATTTCTAATTCTATTGATTTGAGTCTTCTCCCTTTTTTTCTTGATGAGTCTGGCTAATGGTTTATCAATTTTGTTTATCCTTTCAAAGAACCAGCTTTTAGTTTTATGTATCTTTGCTCTCGTTTCCTTCATTTCTTTTTCATTTATTTCTGATCTGATTTTTATGATTTCTTTCCTTCTGCTAACTTTGGGGTTTTTTTGTTCTTCTTTCTCTAATTGCTTTAGGTGCAAGGTTAGGTTGTTTATTCGAGATGTTTCCTGTTTCTTAAGGTAGGATTGTATTGCTATAATCTTCCCTCTTAGAACTGCTTTTGCTGCATCCCATAGATTTTGAGTCGTGTCTCCATTGTCATTTGTTTCTAGGTATTTTTGATCTCCTCTTTGATTTCTTCAGTGATCACTTTGTTATTAAGTAGTGTATTGTTTAGCCTCCATGTGTTTGTATTTTTTACAGATCTTTTCCTGTAATTGATATCTAGTCTCATAGCGTTGTGGTCGGAAAAGATACTTGATACAATTTCAATTTTCTTAAATTTACCAAGGCTTGATTTGTGACCCAAGATATGATCTATCCTGGAGAATGTTCCATGAGCACTTGAGAAAAATGTGTATTCTGTTGTTTTTGAATCGATCCCTTAATCATTATGTAGTGTCCTTCTTTGTCTCTTCTAATAGTCTTTATTTTATAGTCTATCTTGTCTGATATGAGAATTGCTACTCCAGCTTTCTTTTGGTTTCCATTTGCATGAAATACCTTTTTCCATCCCCTTACTTTCAGTCTGTATGTGTCTCTAGGTCTGAAGTGGGTCTCTTGTAGACAGCAAATATATGCGTCTTGTTTTTGTATCCATTCAGCCAATCTGTGTCTTTTGGTCGGAGCATTTAGTCCATTTACATTTAAGGTAATTATCAAGATGTGTGTTCCCATTCCCATTTTCTTAATTGTTTTGGGTTCGTTATTGTAGGTCTTTTCCTTCTTTTGTGTTTCTTGCCTAGAGAAGTTCCTTTAGCAGTTGTTGTACAGCTGGTTTGGTGGTGCTGAACTCTCTCAGCTTTTGCTTGTCTGTAAAGGTTTTAATTTCTCCATCAAATCTGAATGAGATCCTTGCTGGGTAGAGTAATCTTGGTTGGAGGTTTTTCTCCTTCAACACTTTCAATATGTCCTGCCACTCCCTTCTGGCTTGCAGAGTTTCTGCTGAAAGATCAGCTGTTAACCTTATGGGGATTCCCTTGTGTGTTATTTGTTGTTTTTCCCTTGCTGCTTTTAATATGTTTTCTTTGTATTTAATTTTTGACAGTTTGATTAATATGTGTCTTGGCGTATTTCTCCTTGGATTTATCCTGTATGGGACTCTCTGTGCTTCCTGGACTTGATTAACTATTTCCTTTCCCATATTAGGGAAGTTTTCAACTATAATCTCTTCAAATATTTTCTCAGTCCCTTTCTTTTTCTCTTCTTCTTCTGGAACCCCTATAATTCGAATGTTGGTGCGTTTAATGTTGTCCCAGAGGTCTCTGAGACTGTCCTCAGTTCTTTTCATTCTTTTTTCTTTATTCTGCTCTGCAGTAGTTATTTCCACTATTTTATCTTCCAGGTCACTTATCCGTTCTTCTGCCTCAGTTATTCTGCTATTGATCCCATCTAGAGTATTTTTCATTTCATTTATTGTGTTGTTCATCATTGTTTGTTTCATCTTTAGTTCTTCTAGATCCTTGTTAAATGTTTCTTGCATTTTCTCTATTCTATATCCAAGATTTTGGATCTACTTTATCATTATTCTGAATTCTTTTTCAGGTAGACTGCCTATTTCCTCTTCATTTGTTAGGTCTGGTGGGTTTTTATCTTGCTCCTTCATCTGCTGTGTGTTTTTCTGTCTTTTCATTTTGCTTATCTTACTATGTTTGGGTTCTCCTTTTTGCAGGCTGCAGGTTTGTAGTTCCTGTTGTTTTTTGTGTCTGTCCCCAGTGGCTAAGGTTGGTTCAGTGGGTTGTGTAGGCTTCCTGGTGGAGGGTACTAGTGCCTGTGTTCTGGTGGATGAGGCTGGATCTTGTCTTTCTGGTGGGCAGGTCCACGTCTGGTGGTGTGTTTTGGGGTGTCTGTGGACTTATTATGATTTTAGGCAGCCTCTCTACTAATGGGTGGGGTTGTGTTCCTGTCTTGCTAGTTGTTTGGCATAGGATGTCCAGCACTGTAGCTTGCTGGTCGTTGAGTGAAGCTGGGTGCTGGCGGTGAGATGGAGATCTCTGGGAGATTTTTGCTGTTTGATATTATGTGCAGCTGGGAGGCCTCTTGTGGACCAGTGTCCTGAAGTTGGCTCTCCCACCTCAGAGGCACAGCACTGACTCCTGGCTGCAGCACCAAGAGCCTTTCATCCACACTGCTCCTTAATTTGGGATGATTCATTGTCTATTCATGTATTCCACAGATGCAGGGTACATCAAGTTGATTGTGGAGCTTTAATCCGCTGCTTCTGAGGCTGCTGGGAGAGATTTCCCTTTCTCTTCTTTGTTCTCACAGCTCCCAGGGGCTCAGCTTTGGATTTGGCCCCGCCTGTGCGTGTAGGTTGCTGGAGGGCGTCTGTTCTTTGCTCAGACAGGACGGGGTTAAAGGAGCCGCTGATTCGGAGGCTCTGGCTCACTCAGGCCGGGGGGTAGGGAGGGTCACGGAGTGTGGGGCGGGCCTATGTCGTCGGCAGAGGCCGGCGTGACGTTGCTAGCCTGAGGCGTGCCGTGCGTTCTCCCGGGGGAGTTGTCCCTGGATCCCGGGACCCTGGCGGGCTGCACAGGCTCCCCGGAAGGGGGTGTGGATAGTGACCTGTGTTCGCACACAGGCTTCTTGGTGGCGGCAGCAGCGGCCTTAGCGTCTCATGTCTGTCTCTGGGCTCCGCACTTTTAGCCGAGGCTCGCGCCCGTCTCTGGAGCAGCGTTCTTAATCCCCTCTCCTCGTGCACCAGGAAACAAAGAGGGAAGAAAAAGTCTCTTGCCTCTTTGGCAGGTCCAGACTTTTCCCTGGACTCCCTCCTGGCTAGTCGCGGTGCACTAACGCCCTGCAGGCTGTGTTCACGCCGCCAGCCCCAGTCCTCTCCCTGCGCTCCGACTGAAGCCGGAGCCTCAGCTCCCAGCCCCGCCTGCCCCGGCGGGCGAGCAGACAAGCCTCTCGGCTGGTGAGTGCCAGTCGGCCCCGATCCTCTGCGCTGGAATCTCTCCGCTTTGCCCTCCACACCCCTGTTGCTGTGCTCTCCTCCGCGGCTCCGAAGCTCCCCCACTCCGCCACCCGCAGTCTCCGCCCGCGAAGGGGCTTCCTAGTGTGTGGACACTTTTCCTCCTTCACAGCTCCCTCCCGCTGGTGCAGGACCCGTCCCTATCCTTTTGTCTCTGTTTATTTTTTTCTTTTGCCCTAACCGGGTACGTGGGGGGTTCCTTGCCTTTTGGGAGGTCTGAGGTCTTCTGCCAGCGTTCAGTAGGTGCTCCGTAGGAGTTGTTCCACGCGTAGATGTATTTCTGGTGTATCTGTGGGGAGGAAGGTGATCTCCGCGTCTTACTCTTCCGCCATCTTCCCGGAAGTCCCATCTGTATGTCTTCTTTGGAGAAATGTCTATTTAGGTCTTCTGCCCATTTTTGGATTGGGTGGTTTGTTTTTTTGATATTGAGCTGCATGAGCTGCTTGTATATTTTGAAGATTAATCCCTTGTTGGTTGCTTCATTTGCAAATATTTTCTCCCATTCTGTGGGTTGTCTTTTCGTTTTGTTTATGGTTTCCTTTGCTGTGCAAAAGCTCTTGAGTTTAATTAGGTCCTTTTTTGTTTTGTTTGCTTGTTTTATTTCCATTATTCTAGGAGACGGATCAAAAAAGATATTGCTGCGATTTATGCCAGAGTGTTCTGCCTATGTTTTCCTCTAAGAGTTTTAGAGTATCAGGCCTTACATTTAGGTCTTTAATCCATTTTGAGTTGATTTTTGTGTATGGTGTTAGGGAGTGTCTAATTTCATTCTTTTACATGTAGCTGTCCAGTTTTCCCAGCACCATTTATTGAAGAGGCTGTCTTTTCTCCACTGTATAGTCTTGCCTTGTTTGTCATAGATTAATTGACAATAGGTGTGTGGGTTTTCTATTTCTATTGTTTTCTCTGGGCTTTCTATCCTGTTCCATGGATCTATATTTCTGTTTTTGTGCTAGTACCATACTGTTTTGGTTACTGTAGCTCTTTGGTACAGTCTGAAGTCAGGGAGCCTGATTCCTCCAACTCAGTTTTTCTTTCTCAGGATTGCTTTGGCTATTTGGGGTCTTTTGTTTCTCCATATAAATTTTAAAACTTTTTGTTTTGGTTCTCTGAAAAATGCCACTGGTAATTTGATAGGGATTGCACTGAATCTGTAGATTGCTTTGAGTAGTATAGTCATTTTGACAACATTGATTCTTCCATTTCAAGAACATGGTATATCTCTCCATTTGTCTGTGTCACCTTTGATTTCTTTCATCAGCATCATAGTTTTCTGAGTACAGGTCTTTTGTCTCCTTAGGTAGGTTTATTCCTAGATATTTTGTTCTTTTTGATGCAGTGGTAATTGGGATTATTTCTTTGATTTCTCTTTCTGATCTTTCATTGTTAGCATATAGGAATGCAAGAGATTTCTGTATCCTACGACTTTACCAAATTCATTGATGAGCTCTGGTTGTTTTCTGGTAGCATCTTTAGGGTTCTCTATTTATAGTATCATGTCATCTGCAAACAGTAACAGTTTTACTTCTTTTTCAATTTGGATTCCTTTTATTTCTTTTTCTTCTCTGATTGCCATGGCTAGGACTTCCAAAACTATGTTGAATAATAGTGGTGAGAGTAGACATCCTTGTCTTGTTCCTGATCTTAGAGAAAATGCTTTCAGTTTATGGCCTTGATTAGATTGGTTCCCTCTATGCCCACTTTCTGGAGAGGTTTTATCATAAATGGATGGTGAATTTTGTCAAAAGCTTTTTCTGCATCTATTGAGATGACCATATGATTTTTATTCTTCAATTTGTTGATGTGGTGTACCACACCGATTGATCTGTGTATATCAAAGGAGGTTGGTCCAGGGGCTTAAGCAGGCTTTTTGGTGGGAGGGACTGGTTCCTGCCCACTGGTGGGTGGAGCTGGGTCATGTCCCTCTGGTGGGCAGGGCCATGTCAGGAGGTATATTTAGCTGGTAGCTGTGTGCTCAGGAAGACTTTAAGCAGCCTGTCTGTTGATGGGTGGGGCTGTGTTCCCACTCCATTGTTTGGCCAGCAAACAAGGTGTCCCAGCACAGGAGCCTACAGGCTGTTGGGTGGGGCCAGGTCTTGGTGAGAAAATGGCGGGCTCCCAGAGGGCTCATGCCAATGAGAACTTCCCAGAACTACCACTGCCAGTGTCTTTGGCCCTGCAGTGAGCCACACCCCGCCTTCACAGGAGACCCTCCAATACCAGCAGGTAGGTCTGGCCCAGACTCTTAAGAGGTCCCTGCTTTTCTCCCTGGGTCCTAGTCACACAAGACCCTGTGTGTGCCCTCTAAGAGTGGAGTTTGTTTCCTCCAGTCCTGTGGAGCTCCTGTGACAAACCCCAGTGGCCTCAAAGCCAGATTCTCTGGGGGCTCCTCCTCCCATTGCCAGACCCCCAGGCTGGGGAGCTTGATGTGGGGCTCAGAAGGGTGAACTTCTGTGACAGAACTATTTTCCAGTTCGTGGGTTGCCCACTGGGCTGGTATGGGATTTGATTTTATCACAGTTGCACCCCTTCCACCATCTCCTTGTGGCTCTTTGTCTTTGGATGTAGGATATCTTTTTTGGTAGGTTTCAGCGTTTTTCTTGTCAATGGTTGTTCAGCGGTCATCTGTGATTTTGGTGTTTCGTAAGGGAAGATAAGCTCATGTCCTTCTACTATGCCATCTTTTCTCCAAGTTTCCATACTGTAATTTTTCTAAGTGGAAACGTTTCTTTGAGGTGGGAATTGAGGAAGGGCCTGGCTGGGCAGTTCTGGCTTGGGGTCTCTTAAGTGGTTGCAGTGAGACAGTAACTGAAGTGCAAACATTTAGGAGGTTAAAGACCTCTCTGAGGACAGAATTGAGTTGGCTTTTAGTCTGTGAGTCATCCAGGCCCTTGGGCACCCTTCCCCCCACTTACCTCAAAGTAAAAACCATCTTGAGAGTCTTTTCAAGTGTGATACCTGCACCAACCCAAGCATAAGCAAGAGAAAGGCAAACTGAATAAGACTGCTTAACTGAGTCAACAACTGTTCTGAAGGTTTGTAAGCAGAAACACTGAAACAAAAATAAAAGCTAGGAACCTTTTGGATTGGTCATTGATTTTCTTTCTCAGTACTACTTGTTAGGGGATAATTATCACTCGTTGTCTGTACTAACACTGATTCCTATCTTCACAGTGGCATGCTCCCTCACGGCACAAGGTGTTCTCAAGGGAAGCACTCCCTGTCATGATATCGGATACAACGCCTCAACCTGATAAACCTGGACATTCACAGAGGCTTTCAGGATAAAGTATCTATATCACATGGCTTCCAGGATGGCCAGGTAAGATAAAGTATCTACCTCAGTGGTTCTCAATCCTGGCTGCACATCACAATCACCTTGGGGAACTTCAAAAAACAAAAATTCCTGAGGCCCAGGATCTCACTTCAAGTTGCTTCAATTGGTCTGGGATGCCCACCCCACACCAAAGCCCACAAAAGCTAACCAGCAGATTCTCCTTTGTAGCTGGAGCTAAAAGCCAATGGTGTCAGCAACTGAACTTATCTATGAAACAGACTCACAGACGTAGAGAAACAACTTGTGGTTGCCAAGGCGGGGAGGGAAGGATTGGGAGTTTGGGGTCAGCAGATGCAAACTGTTATATATAGGATGGATAACCAACAAGGTCCTACTGCATAGCACAGGGAACTATATTCAATATCCTGTGATAAACCGTAATGGAAAAGAATATGAAAAAGAATATATAACTGAGTCATTTTGGTGTACGGCAGAAATTAACACAACACTTTAAATCAACCATACCAAACTAAATTTTTTTAGAAAGCCACTGGTGTCAGGACCATTTTCTTTATGTATAGGCTAAATTGAATTTGTAGAGCTCATGAAATTAACATACTTTCAAGTAATTTTTTCTCAACCATTTCAGGATTCCAGGCATGTAAAAGAGTAAAATGCCCATTTAGAATGGTAGAATGAGAAAACTGAAGAGATAGATACATTTTAGATGAATCTATCGCTCATTTTTTTTTTTTTTGTGGTACGCGGGCCTCTCACTGTTGTGGCCTCTCCCGTTGCGGAGCACAGGCTCCGGATGCGCAGGCCCAGTGGCCATGGCTCACGGGCCCAGCCGCTCTGCGGCATGTGGGATCTTCCCGGACCGGGGCACGAACCCGTGTCCCCTGCATCGGCAGGCGGACCCCCAACCGCTGCGCCACCAGGGAAGCCCTCTATCGCTCATTTTAATAAGCTGGGGTTAACCTCTCATATTCTCACCTCCTCGTCTGTTTCCACCTTCTCGGTGCAGTGCTCTTGGTGATTCTAGCCATAAACAAAATATGTAAGCTGGGCTGTGTAGTGTTGGTCATCCTCTCGTGCATGGATTGTTTGCTTTTGGGGCTTCCAGTGTTGACTTCAGACAATTCACCCAAAGTCCAAGGTCTAGACCCTGGGGTCTAGCTCTGGAATCTGAGAATTATCATTTGTTTTTAGTAATATTATTGTTTGATGGACAGAAAGGCTTCTTCTTTCATCTCCATTGTATCAGTGTAAGGGAGTCTCTCAAAGTATATGTATGTTTGACATTATCTATCCTTCCTGCCTCTCTATATACAACCAGCCATCACCATCAAGAAACCACAGGACGATAACTACACACACATACGCTCCTTACCGTGTGTTCAGAATCTCGGCTGTGGTGGCAGCCAACAAAATGACATTCACTTGTGGAGGCACACTTTTTGGTGATCGATGTACTCCTTCCATGACTGGTAAAGTGATGTACTGTCAAACAGTACCGTGTATCTAGGCAGAAAAAAGCAACTTGTTTTTTTTGCAATGTAAAAAGCAACCTTTCAACAGTCACTTCAGAAATGACTAAAATTCAGGATGATCCTTACGTTTCTAGGCGGCATTAGCATCTGAAGCACATGTCTATTTTTAAAATGAATATAAATGGGCACTTATTCTTTGGTGCCAGGTAAAGCTGAGAAAAAATTGGACAAGCTTTTCATCAAAACCATAGGTCCAAGAAGTAGGGGATATGGGGACATGTATGCATAAACTATTGTGAAGCAATTATACTCCAATAAAGGAGTATAACTCCAAAAAAATAGGTCTGCTTATTTCCTAAGAAAGTGTCAAGTGGAGGTAAGACGCTGACGTAGGCAGTTTTCCAGGGTTTGTGCTCTTCCCCGGCACACTATCGTGCCTCTTAGTACACGCAGCGTTGAACTGGGCGTGAGCAGAGCGCTCTACAAGAGCAGCTGACTGGGACTCTGAAGGACAGGGAACCACTACATGTTCTGGAAGGCATTCTCATTTGTACTCCAGACAAAGAAGAATTGAGAACTGGTAGCTGCCTGTGTTCCTAGAGACCGTCACACATGCTAAAGCAGCCCTACAAAGTCAGAGTTAAACGCCGGGGTAAATAAAATAAGAAATGTCATTCTTGTCATATCCTGTTACCTAGAGAACCTCTTTTAACAACCCTGGCAGACCACAGAAGCAGAGCTATAAAGTGAAACGGAAACCTGAGATGACAAAGAATAGCCACAGGCCTGTGTGCCCCAAGAAATGGTTGACTATCACCCCCTCAATAATGACAAGGTGAAAAGTGAGCAATTACAGCCTCAGAATTCCAGATGGTTAGTATTTTGGGGGCTTGGCTGGTGTACAATCAAGAATATACCGTTACGCACGCTGGAATGCGGGGGGCATTCCGAGTCCATCTATGAGTCAGGCTTTCCCTGACATTTTCTTGTTGGCGAAAAGCTGCAGCATCCCCCTTTTGCTCCCATGTTTCAACAGAGATGAAATTCTAAAACCCAGAAATTTCCATGCATGTTCCCATTAAAAGTGGCTTCGATTAATGAGAGACAAATTGGAACGTGCACAGACCTAGTAGGAACAGCATTTGGTAAAATCCAAAAGAATAATGCCAGCCATAAAGATGAGGATAAGAAAAGTGCCAGACAGTGTCCATTAAGAGGCTGGACATCAATGCCCCAATCGACCACTGTTCCGAACCCTTCCCATCCAGTTCTTGGGAGAACTTAAAGCAAATGGTTAAAGAATGATACCCACCCTCTGACACAAGCTAGTTAAAGAGAGGCATCTGCCAGCCTCAGAAACATTGAAATTAATGTCTGTGAAAAATGTAGGAACAAATCCCCAAAAGCATACATGCGCTCACAAGCACAGTTCAGTCAACCACTCTGCAGAACTCTAAAATAACCGCAAGAGAAAAATATTCTGATAATTATTCTTGGAAAGAAATAATGAAAAATACTGTCCATGTAAATGTCACAGCCATCTGTGCTAATTTACAGCGTGAGATTCTCAGGCCCAGGAGAGGTCTCCAGTGTATATACTATTTCTTGGTTCCACAGTTTGGCATCATCTGGAAGAGGTAAGGCTATTCCACTGCCATAATGTGATACAGAAATTTCCAAAAGATTCAAGGTAATAGTAGACCCAAACTGGTAATCTCTAAGGCTGGAAGAGTTTTGTTTTTGTTGGCTTTTTACATCTGAAAACCTAAAAAAACAGTGCATCCTATAATCCAAATAGCCTGATCTCCTTATTCTAAGTAGAGTTTTTCAATTACAGCTCATCCATCAGCACATCCTGTCTGCTTTACCTCCAAGTTTAGCCCAAGTCATCATCTTCTTCTGCCCCAAAACAATGAAAGACCCCATTTGGTGTCCCCTTCTTCTCTTGTGCCCAACCATCCATTCTGCACTCAGCAGCCAGAGAAATATTTTAGAACACACCTAGCATCTTGTACTCCACGGCTTAAACACCCTACTCCCTTCCCGTCACATTTACAATGAAATCCAAACTTCTTATCAGAATAAGATGCTGCACATCCCAGTCCTTAAATCTCGATCAGATCCCTTCTCCATCTCCTACTACACCTCACCAGCCAGCCTTCTTCCTGTTCACAGAGGAAGCCAAATCTTGCCTTTGCACCTGCTGTTCGCTCTTCCTGGCGTGCTCTTCCTGCAGATGTCCACGCAGCTGACTTGTTTTGGTCATTTTGTTCTCAGTTCAAATGTATATTCCTCAGAGAAGATTTCCCGACTACCTAGTCAAAGGCATCCCTTCATTCTGTCAATATTTACAGAGCACCTAATATGGTCTAGGCACTGGGGATCTACCAGGGAACTAAACAAACTAAAAAGATGCTCAAATGTTCGTTGAATAAATGAATGAGTTTCTCAAGCATCAGTGTATCTCAAGAGTACAAAAACCTTCCTTTGCTTTAGCCAGTAAGTAGGACTTTTCTAGCAGTATCATCAAGCATTTCTGACATTCTTAGAATGCCCTAGTCAACACTGTGGTCTATTTGTTCTCCCTGGTAAATATTAAGAAATTCTTCCTCAAAGCCCATACAACTACAAATTGAGGCTATGCATCAGTTTCCATGTACTCTCAGAGTAGTCTGATGTCTGGATAGTCTCGTCAAAAAGTCTCTGATTTCTATAGAACATCATCGGCCTGCTGGTTTGCTAATCTCATCACATAAGATGCCTCTGCTCAGGGCCAGTTAAGAGAGAGCTAAATGAGGTCTGATCACCAAAGAGCTCCAAACTCAGCACACTTACTTTGTGGGCACCATTTGTCTTCTGCCCATCGATTGCAGTTATAATTATCCCCTGCATTTTCACAGGTAAAACACTTGAAGCTGTTTGGAAATGGTGTCGCTTTAAAAAAAAAAAAATGGAAACAGTATGGTTAAAAATTTTTTTCAAACATCAAATATGGCATAAAGTTAGCAACTTTCACTAGATCAAATGAAAGTTACAAGTCATTATCCTTACAATTTCTGTTTCTGTGGAGCTGGGCTTAACTGCCACACTTTGGGGAATTTTCTTTATTCCCTTTTCTTTGAATATTTCATCTATGAATATCTACTGCAGAGTAATGCCAATGATTCTATGAGCCACTTTTAAATATCCATGGTATTGTTCTATTATAATTTATAACTTGGGGATAAGTGAGGGTTGAGTGGACAGGCAAAGACGGTGGCAATATCGGGACCAATACTTTGATACAGTATCGGCCCTGAAAAGAACTGCAGTCACATTAACCTAAGCTTGAATTCTGCGCTTCTCACTAATTAGTTGTATGATTTTTTAACCTCTAAGAAATAATGATATTTCCAATAATAGTGACAGTGAAGATCCCCATGACTTGCAGAGATAAAGATTAAACAGCAGGTTGCAAGAAAAATATCTAGTAGAGTCCCTGGCACGTCAAAAACCAGGTTGGTTTCCATCCATATGTACTTGCATTACAGCTACACTTAACTTCAAACAAGTAATCTCATTTGATATATGTCAGTTATCCCAACATTAGACCTCTTTCAGGAATGTAACATTTAATAGAAGGATGATAGTAATTCTCAGGCCCTTGTGCTCAGGCAAGAGTGTTACTGAAAGGAGGAATTATGAGCCACCAGCAGTCTGGATTGAGAACAACTAGTATGTTCTTTTTTTTCTTTATGCTTTCTTTTTCCTGCCTTGTATCTTGTTATTTTGTTGGGCGAGAAGTCAAAAGTACAATAAATTTGACATTTCTCTATAGGCCAGAGTATAAAGCCCTGTATGAAACTTTCAGTTCTCCTATTTTTGGAGAATGAAACAGACACAGATCAAGGTAACCCAAACCATCCCTAAGTTGGGACGATAATTAGAAAGCAGTGCATAAAACAAGAGCAAAATATCAAAAGCTGAAGTTCAGAGGACATGAAAGTAGTTCTTGCAATACATTTCAGTTTTGCCTATGCATAAAAGTGAATTAGGTAAGTAAATAAACAATGAAATAATGAAATCCATTTTCACCTATTAATTCAGTTTAAAAAATACTAAAACTCAATGCTGGTAGGTAAATAGTTAATGTATAAACTGGCACAACCTTTTTGATTTAGTAATTCTAAGCAACTATTCTAAGGTCATTCGCCAACTGGAGAGGAAACTTCATTTAAAAAGATTTTCAATGAAGCGTTAACATTTAGCTTGCTTGTGAGAGTGTGTGCGTGCACTCGTGGGGGGCCAGTATAAAGCTTGGGGAAATAGTTTACTCACATAGCCAGCTATGTGAGTAAAAACATTTTTAATGTAAGACATTAAAATACTTTCAAAGTCATGGAAAAATATTCAAAACACAATGTAAACAAATAAAAGCTACTGCAAAATTAAATTTGTGTGATCTCTGTCACGAAGTTAAATACACATATAGAGTAAGAACAGTAGAAGGAAACACAGTTGACCCTTGAACAACGTGGAGGTCAGGGGCGCCAACCTGCCATGCAGTTGAAAATCCTCATGTAATTTATAGTCGGCCCTGCATATGGCCCTCTGCAGACCATGTAGTACTAGAGTATGGACAATGGGGAAAAAATCCACATGTAAGTGGACCCAGGCAGTTCAAACCCGCGTCATTCAAGGGTCAGCTGTATTCAAAAATGGAAAGAAGAGCTCACTCTGAATCTTGGGATTATGAATAAATTTTGTTTTCTTCTACACATTTCCTGTCTCTTTGGAATTTTCTATAGTAATCAAATATTACTTTTTTCTCTTTAATAATTTTTTCTTATAAAAGGTTACAAATTTGTCAGTAATGTAGATTTTATGAAAAGTGTCTATGCTATGCCATTAAGCTATCAGTATATGATCACTATCAATTTAGAAATTTGTAATAAATGATAGTTCAAGATGTGTGTGGGCTGTGATTCATATGTATATGGTTGTGTAGTATATACGTGCGTACACATACACCTACTAATGACTGAATGTCCTTAAAAACAAAACACAGAATGCAGAATGGTAATCATATAGGAGTACGGAGTATGAGTACTCCTCCTTTAGGAGTATAAAGACAGTGGTTCCCAAACCTGGCTGTGTATCAACAGCATCAGGAGAACTTTTCTAAAAAGAAGAGGGGGAAAAGGAAAAAAAAATATTCTGCGTACCACCCTCCTGACTACTGAATCTCGGGAGAAGGGACCCAGGAATATGTAGTTTTAAACGCTTTTATTGCGATTCTGATACTCTTACAGATGTGGGAACCACTGGCATTCACATTGCCACGAAACAATTTTCATCTATAACAAATTCTCTGTAAAGTATATCAGAGAAGTTTTACTTGTCTGGAGAGAAAGGAGGTGAGATTATATATATGTTCATGCTTCATTAAAAGTCTTTTTAAATGCATTTTCCTCTTCAAATGGCTAATGACCTTAGAATAGATTCTTGGAATTACTAAATATATATATTTTTTATATAAGTATATATAGTGACTGTGCGTAATATTAATGAAAATCTAAATAGTACTCCCCTCCAAATTTCAAACATGCTAATCTGTTTTCAAAATTGTTAATGGCCATTTGAAAGTATATATAATTTATGCAGAAGCTTCCTACAGTCAATATCCTTCTCCAAGGAAGAGATCAACAAAGAACACTGAATTTCTCCTGCTGAGCCATTCTTATGGACAGTGTTCAGAAGATTATTTTAAACAAGAACCCTTTTGAGACTTCAGCAGGAAGCCAAACCATTTTAAAGAAATTGAGAAAATTTCTGTCACCATGTGTTACCCTTACTCATGGAAGTAGTGAAGACTTTCTGATTTACGCTGGGTATAAACCAAACGTTCCGGAAAAGGCAAAGTTACTATAGGGAAACAGGGACTTCAAACAGTTACTCTGACCCCCCCCATCACCAGTGATGGTGACAACCACTACTTACGGTCAAGAGGAGGCCGCACGTTATAGAAGTTGATGTTCTTGGCAAATGCCCGGTTTTCTGAGAAGATAAAGGTCTGGACCACAGCTACAGTGAGGGCATGACAGAGGAGCGGCATTCTGACCCTGGGTGTGGAAAAGTCCAAAACTCATACACCTGCAGCGAAAAGAGACTGGTTGAGTTTATTTGCATTTTATACATCACTAGGAGTACGTTTTGCTTCTGTTTAGAAAGCTTGATTATTCAAATATATTCAACAATCTACTTGTTCTGTAGGGCCAGCACCTGTGAGTAAACTGCATTCTTCCCCTTCAGATGAAAGTTGAGCAGTTGCTGCCTTTTACTGGGCAGGCCTCTGCACTCTGCAGGACGCCCAGTGGCCTGGGTTCCTGGAGATCAAGCAGCAGTCCTGGCCTGGCTGCGCCCCCTTCCACTGCTGCCTCAGTGGGCTGGTTTACTTCGTGCTGAACCACCTGATCTTTGAACAACCACAGGTCGGTTCAGAGGCATGCTCAGCTGAAGTTACAGAACCACCTGTCTGAAATTCCATCCCCTGAGTTAAATACCTATGGTTGATGAATTTTGCAACTCTTTCAAAACTTGGAAGAAACAATAAAAGTTGGAGCAGTAGGAAGGACACTGAGTAAAAGGGCCACCAGTTTGAGAAACAAAGTCTCTGCTGGATCCCAGAACACACAGACGCTGAGAAGAGAAATAAGGGTAACCATGAAATGCCGTCCCCACCTGTTTCCGTCACTTCGGGAGCAAGGAGAAGCAGCCAGGTGGTTCTCAAGGAAACAGAATAACAGTTGTTTGAAAACCATACATATAACGTTAGTCCTGGCCCACAGATACTGTTCATCACTTTCAGCCACTTAAAGACAGCAGGGCCAAAACCCAGTGAAACAACAGATGTGCACACAGCACTGAGTAAGGTGTTCCATCTTAAGCCCCATAGGTTCCACCCTCTAGCAGCAGACCTGCTAGTAACGAAATCTTCAGGAGACATGCTCGGAACCTGAACATCACCACCAGCAGGTTCTCTTTGAGAAGGGGGAGGTGTGGGCCAGTAGAAAAAGTAACTTGGAGGCCAAAGACTTTGGTTCAGGTGCTAGCTCTGCTATTATTAGTGGCCTGACCTTGGGCAAGCTCTTTAAACTCTATTAACCTCAATTTCTTCATCTGTAAAGTGGCTTAATAACACCCGCCCTGCCCACACATTTGGGTAATTGTGAGCATCAGGTAGAGGCTCAGGTAGGATCACATAGAACTGCTTGCATAAGAGCACCTGTAATACAAGTTCTGTGAAAATGCTATCTTAGGGTTCAAAAATATTGGCTAGGGGCTTCCCTGGTGGCGCAGTGGTTGGGAGTCCGCCTGCCGATGCGGGGGGCGCGGGTTCGTGCCCCGGTCCGGGAGGGTCCCGCATGCTGCGGGGCAGCTGGGCCCGTGAGCCATGGCCGCTGGGCCTGCGCGTCCGGAGCCTGTGCTCCACGGCGGGAGGGGCCACGGCAGTGGGGGGCCTGCGTACCGCAAAAAATATATATATATATGTTGGCTAGGGACTCCCCTGGCGGTCCAGTGGCTAAGATTCCATGCTTCCACTGCAGGGGGCATGGGTTTGATCCCTGGTTGGGGAACTAGGCGTGGCCAAAAATAAATATATAAATTGTTTAATATATATATATATATGCATGCTGAACCTGTTTTCTTCTTGCTGAATCAATAGGTCTCAGTGGGTTTAGGGAGTCTTCCAAAGAAAAAAAGTTTGATGTCCACAAATGCAACCATAATCCTTCACATGGATACCTTCTTTGAAGCCAGGGTAAGAATGCATAAGTTCTAGGGATTGTATGCCCCCCCTCTTGTGTTGTGAGTATACTGGTTTCGTATGGGTGGTTAATAATGCCTACCTATAGAGAATGAGCTGAAAATCAGACAGAATGTACCCACGACATCATATCATCCCTACAGATGGCTTTTGCTACTGAGAGAACTGAGTCCCTAAGGAAGGACTCAGGGTGAAAAGCCTGGTAAGTTTCACAAAACAATAGTGCTAAACTTGGTACACTGCGTTTCAGCTCAGTACAGAATCGGACCTAGTGATACACCAATATATTTCTAATTCTGTCCTTGTTCATTTTAGAAACGAAAATTGACCTTTCACAGTTATCAAGTGTCTAAATCCTACTGTTATGCTCTTTCTGAAGAAATTATCATTTAACCAACTCTATGGTTCCTTACAGACCAGTGGTTATACTGACTCAAATTCTGCTTCCCTATTCATTTCTCTGAGTTGGACTGTTCCGTATTCGTTATGAATCTGTAGCCAAGTAATTGATACCCCTTCTTGACGCCAGTGGAGACTTTTTGAATGAGGGAGACTAATCCCTCTCTCACAAGCCTGAAAATGACTGTGTTCCAAGAGCCACCCACAAGTGCTCTTGTAACGTGGAGAGGATGCCTGAGATCACAGCATTCATTATCTACATTCAAGTCCCTTTTGCATCACTAAGCGACTATGGAAATTGAGACAAGTTGCTTAAGCTTTCCAAACCTCAGCTTCCCCATCTGCAGAACAGGCATAATGACAGTCCCTATTTCATAGTGTGGAGCTGAGGACTGAGTGACACCATGCATACAAAGCACTCAGCCAGTGCTGGGCACAAGGTCAAAGCTGTATTTATCAAGCACTCTCTGTTCGGTGGTAAAGCGCATTCATTGGCTCATGTACCTGCCTTCAGACCTACAATCTGTGTAGCTTCGTGCAAGTTCCTTAACTTCCCTGTGTCACAATTTTTGCATCTATAAAATGGGAGTAATAATAATATCTACCTCATAGGGTTATAGGAATTAAATTAGTTAATACATATAAAGCACTTGAACTAATTTGCTCTGTGCTTGGCATTTTGCTAATTCTTACGTAAGCATTTATCATGATGAACAAATCCCCAAATACTTTGGGATCACAATTCAGAACGCCTGATTTTCCTCACATAATCTCAGTGAGACAAAAGCCCATTCATTCATTCAACACACCATTACTGACACCTCGTACATAACAGATGTTTTTACCACTAGATCCCCAACAAGGTCTTTGCTCTCAAGCAATCTGCATTTTAGAGGGAGAAGACAGCCAGTAAATATGGAAAAGACCATACTTTCTGATCGTCATAAACTCTGTGGAGGAAAAATAAGGTGATATGTTAGTGAATAGCAGGACCTGCTTTATATATATGGTGGGCCCGGTACATCTGAGTAGGTAACATGCGCACAGGTGAATTAAATGTTGAGAATAAAGCGTCCGAGCAAAGAATCAAAGGAAAAGAAACCAAGGTCCTCAGTTGGGAAGAAGTGTGCCTCGTCGGGGGAACTCAGAAAGCAGCCAGCGTGATGACAGCATGAGAAAGGGGGAAAGAGACAAAGCCAAGCCAGTGGGGTCAGGCCACACACGCACTTAGCAAGCCGTGGCAAGGATTTCAGGTCCTGCAAAGTCAAGAAACTGTTCGAATTTACATTATCTAGTTTTGAAAAATACTCTCAAGAAAGCTTTGGAGAGTAGTAATTGGTCCCAAACACCTAGCCTTATTTCTAGCTCGTGGAAGAAAGGAAGGCAAGTAACAGTGCATTCCTTTCTTCCAGGAGGAATACAGAGCTCAGATACACCACAAAGGTTCTTCTGAATGGATAACAGAAGACTTAAAAAACGACTGAATGAACAACAAACCCAAGAATTAGACTTGTGTTTTGGTTTCTCCTTTCCTGGAAAGAGCACTGCAGGGAGGATGGTCTCATTACTATTATATAACAGGACAGGGGGGTTCAGGGGCAGTACATGCCAAGATCCTTGCATGGCCTGAAACATAGCATCCCCTCAAAACATGTCCGCACAGCTTGTTCTGGCACAGAAGATGGAAATAGTGAAAAACACACCACAAGAATATTGCTTCCATATAGACTAGATGTATTTTCATTTCCATTTTTAGTTAAAACAGCATAGCCTTATTCTATCAAAATCCTCCAAAACTGCAAAGGTTTTACCTGTCAAATGAAGAAAGCACTAAATAACAGTATGTCACATTTTCCAGAGCATGCTTTATAATCTATCACTACATACTGCTTTTCTCCCAAGCACCTATATTTATCTCTGTCTTTCAGTATATAGGTTTGTGTTAACGTGACTGCTTTATTTTTTCACAACGAAAAGACATTAGGATAATGAAAAAGCAAATGACTATAGTATCTGAAAATTGTTTTACATCTGGAATCATTTCACGGAGACTCTGAACTAAAAATTATCTGCTGAAACTTTGCTGAGTAGGCTCTTGTTGCGATCTTTCTAGCAGAACAAGGTTATAGCAGAGCTTGTATTCTGCCCCAGAAGGAAAAAAATCTTTAATACAAGCTAGACTAAACCATTCTGGTACTTTCTCTAGGACCATCACATAGAGCAGAATTCTTCATCATATGGGGGAGAGGGGACCTGTGAGCTTCTTAAGGTTATTTGCAAAATTGTGTCCATACGTATTTCCCCCCTGGGTTGAGTCTCTCAAAGGAATCTGAGACCTACATAATGGTTAATAAGAACAGCTGCTTGCTGACTCAGAATATGGCCGTTACGATTTGGCCTCCTGTAACTTAGACGTTTCCTTATATTGACACTAAGAAAGCTCCACAGCCATGTTTGTTAGGTATCTGGGCCACACTTCTCAAACTCAAGGGTACCTCAAAACGTTCCTCCCCAGACACAGCGCATTACCATCATCCATCTTTCCCAGAGAGTAGACCTTGTCAGAAACCCCTCACCTGTGGTGCTGGTCTTTATTTTATGAGTCCTCTCTTCGGAAGGTACATTAATTTTTGTTCCAGAATGCAGTGTGCTTCTTTGCCGAGAGGGAAGGGATTTTTGCAAGGTGCATTGGTAGGGATACAACAGGGAACAGCAGGTAGCCAGATTCGTAAATTTAGGAAACCCCAAGTGAGAATGGCCTGCTACTGCCCGGAGTCAAGGACCTACGTGGCCCTTGGTCCACAAGCATGACTATTTCCCAGGGCTGAGCCATGGCCATCATCTCCTCCTATTTGTGGCATTTTTAAGCTTTCTTGGGGAACATGCGGGCCTGAGGAAGTGACACATCCTTGACCCCAAACTCTTTTGAGGTAGGAAGAGGACTACATTACTTTTTATATTCCCTAGGCCCATACTCAGCACATGGTAGATAGTCAATGAGTACGTCTGGGAATAGAACCAACATCATTAGCTATGACCTATATAAGGAGCACCTTTCTTAGCAAGTAAGACAAAGGCTGTGGGCAGTAAGGAGCTGCCAGAGCATCCAAAGATGATAAAGAAATGATGGAATCAAAAAGAGACGTGAAACAGAAGAGGCCAAGCAGAGGTGGTACATACTGGTACTTCCTGCACAATTGCTAATCATGAGTCAGCAAGCACCAGGCCAACCTGCACTGCCAATAAAACAAATGAAGTACATAATTTAAGGGGAGCAGCTCTCCTAAGTCCAACATGCCTATCAACACTCGCATTCACACCTTCCTGCAAGCATCACTTATCCCACAGTAAGACGCTTTAATGACAAACCTAATAGGCCTGGCTCCCCTGTAAAAAGAAGAGAAGGCAAAGAGGAAATTCAACATGAGTGCTGGAATTTTACTCAGAAACAGTGGAAAAGATGAAAACACGCCTCTGAAAAGGAGAAATCTGACGGAAACCTTTACCATCCATCCCAAGGGTGGTACTACTTGCTTCTGGCTATTAGGAGAGGTTGGCCAATGGAGATACTCTGGTTCTCATTAAATTTGGGAAGAGCATCACGGGATCCAAGCTGAGACTCTGCTCCAGCTCTCTTCCTTGAGGGGAACCTCGCCTGGGCACTGAGAGCCCAGCTCCTGCAGCTCAGCTGTTACCTTCTCTGACAGATTCTCTGCTCCGGTACATGAAGAGTTTCTTTTCCCCGCTAAGTTTAAATATTAATTTTAAAGATATTTAATTTAGCATTTCTATGTGCCTGAAGCAAAATACAAGAGAGAATTTAGCTTATGCTCCGTCCATCATGTTCATCTGAAAATACAGAAATCTCCGTGGAGCACCATGGATTCTACTCTTGCATAATAACGTTCAGTAGGGAAAAACAGAATCATGATTCAGCCTCTCAGTACTGCTTGTCCAAATCTTGAAAGCAGCATGATCATAAGTCATGCACTCATACTAGGTACTGTGCTGAGCACTTAGTATACAACACTGAATAAGAGAGACACAGTCCCTGTGCTGTCACACGTTATTGGAGCCCAAAAGTCAACGTGAACCACTAGTGAGCTGTGACTGTCAAGAGTTACTACAGTCATCTTTGAGGGGGAAAACAATGGACTTTTGATTCAAGTAGACCTAGGATAAAATTCTGGTTCTACATTTAGTGAGCAGGCAACCGCAGAGTTAAGAAATACTGTCCCCGTTTGCCACTAAGACAAGCGAGGCTTAGAGTCGTGTAGGTAACATTTCTAAGCTGTGTGGATTGAGTGCAATTACATAGGTAATGTACATTTTACTTAGAGGATGTTGAAGACATGTTCTCCCCCTTCCCTCCCTCCCCCCAGGCTTTTTCAGGTAACATTAGCAGGAGAATAGAGATCAGATCAAGGGATATAACTGTCCAATTCCATTCCACACCAGCTGGACCAAATCTAGTAAACTGTGTTGAGTTCTCTGCACTCATTTCTTAAGAAGATTCAGAAGTTCTCTCTATCGCAACCAAGTGAGAAGTTGGAATGAATGACTGCCAAGGTTCCTTTCACTTCTAATATTCTATGATTTTAGGGGAAGGATATTAATGAAGACTTTAGTTATGCCATAAAAAGTCATAAATGTAATACAATATCATAATATTTCAGATTTCTGCTATACTCTTTTAAAGTAAAACTTAAAAAAAAAATCTCATAAAGCACAGGATCAAAGACTCACAGAACTGAGTATCTCATTTCTAAACATAAAGCTGTGCATTTTGCAGTGCTAAAGATGGGAGTTTTTCCCACTACATGCAACTGTGATACAAGATAATGTCTAAAACAGTGCTATTATTAAAATAACTTCATTATGCAAATCAATTGTGAATTAATACAGGGCCCATAAGTGTGTAATTTGGGTGAAGAAATAGTCTCATCAATTTTAAAGACATCTTTTTAAACGTGATTCAAATTTTAAGAAAAAGCTAAAAGACACTTCCAAAGTAATAGCTTTTCAGCTGCATTTAAAAAAAATAAATTTAGGGCTTCCCTGGTGGCGCAGTGGTTAAGAGTCCGCTTGCCGATGCAGGGGACGCAGGTTCGTGCCCCGGTCCGGGAAGATCCCACATGCCGCGGAGTGGCTGGGCCCGTGAGCCATGGCCGCTGAGCCTGTGTGTCCCGAGCCGGTGCTCCGCAACGGGAGAGGCCACAATGGTGAGAGGCCCGCGTACCGCAAAAAAAATAAATTTATTTTATTTACTTATTTTGGGCTGCGTTGGGTCTTTGTTGCTGCGCGCGGGCTTCCTCTAGTTGCACGAGCGGCGGCTACTCTTCGTGCGGTGCACAGGCTTCTTACTGCGGTGGCTTCTCTTGTTGCAGAGCACGGGCTCTAGGCGTGTGGGTTTCAGTAGTTGTGGCATGCGGGCCCAGTAGTTGTGGCTTGCGGGCTCTAGAGTGCAGGCTCGGTCGTTGTGGCACATGGACTTAGTTGCTCCACGGCATGTGGGATCTTCCTGGACCAGGGCTCAAACCCGTGTCCCCTGCATTGGCAGGCGGATTCTTAACCACTGCGCCACCAGGGAAGTCCTGCATTTTTGTCAAAGATACAATTTTACATCTTTTTGAGAAGGCTGTCATGACACAGAAGAATAAGAAGGTAAGAACTCCATGTGAACAAGATTAGATGTTTAGGAGTTAGAAACAGGACTCCTTTTAAAAAGAATCAAGATTGGTTTGTCATGTTGTATTGAACTATGTGGACAAATGGTAGGAATCTAATAAAACTATGTTAATTGATTATATTTGAGAGTATCCTTCACATAGGTGGAATAATTTTTACCCAGTTTGCTTCCATAAATGATTTTTAGGAGGCTGATGCCAAGTCATTTATGCATTAAACCTCTCAAAATATGGAGTCAAAACCATATTGGATGAGAGGAAAATAAAGATCCTAACCCCTTCTATGAATGGTGTTCCTCTGCTGTATGTCACGCTTTGCTCTGTACTTCCCAGGAGCCAAGAGAGACACACATGGAACACACATTCTCATTAACATTCTCATTATTTGTAAAAAGAAAACTCCCCCTGATCCTTAATTCTCAAATTAGTGGTCCCTATGCGTGTTTATACAGAGAGCAGCAAACAACACATGGATAATGCCCGAAATTTGTTTTGAAGAGCTCCGGATGCATCTCTCATTTGGCCGTTTCTTTAAAAAAGCCAAAGGCATAATATTAAGAGGTAATTTTACAAAGATATTTCCACTGCCAGGCAGGCAAATGAGAGAGATTATTTTCTTTTCTGTGTGAGAGGGGTATTTTTAAATTTGAGAGGAAGATACAATAACTGGACAGAAGTTCTGCGGGAGAGCTGCAGGCACACAGGTGTTGGTGCTGTTAATGGGTGATTCTACCAGCAGAACTGCAAGGATATAAACTGAGTGGCAACAGAGGCTGGGCACGGAAGACATCGTTTTTATGTTCCCTATCCTTGCTTGCTGTACTGAACTCATTTCTTTTAATAACCAATCAAAGTTCACATAATAGAAATCTAGGCTGAAATGTCCGACAGCTGGCTAAGGATCCATTATTCTGTAATTGTTGAGTGGAGGAGAACCACCCCAAAGGTGCATTCTCAAACACATGGCACTCGTGTGAAAATAGCACTCATGCGTGAAGACAGAACTCAACTGAGAAAATAGCTTTCAAGGTCACTAGACGTGCAGGTGATGGCTAGCACTTCTGACTTCATCTAGTCTCAGCTGAGGTAGAAAAATGACCATAAAACTAGAGTGTATACACACAGATGTGTCTCTCATTTGAATCTCTCTGTATATATTCTAATATGATGGAATATCTGTACCAAAGCAGAAATCTTAGATGACAAGTTCATCTGGATACGTGTGTGTGTGTATGTATGTGTATGTGCATCTGCATATACACACGCATACATGTATCTTATTGAATGAATTCACTGCTTCAGCTCTATGTGCCAGGTGATAAAGAATCCCTAGAACTCTGTCAAGAGACTGTATTACCAATCATGTCCAATGCTTTCAGCACCTGCACCGTTATCTGTCATTTGGGAGAGCTTTAGGATGCAGAACTCTTACTATGCATTCGTCCTGTTGTCCTTCTTCTGTGCTGAGGCTTTATGTCACTGACCACTGTTTATAACACTAGCTCAAATTATTCCTGATTCTATATCTAAAAATGTATTATACAAGAACATGTTCATGGCTATCATTCTGAAACAGAAGGGCACTTGAAAACCAACAATAGACTACACGCAATGGCAAAAGACTGTCGTGCTGACTTTTTTGCACAGTCACAAAATCCAGAACAGATTATTCAAAGAACTCTCTGGAAGCTGACAAGCTTATAAAAGCAATCCTAATAAAAAAATTTCTGCATTCTACATATATAACAAAGTTACAGCACGTCATCTGCTCTATAAATTGTCACTATTACCACTTGGAGCAGAAGGAAATGTACATATATAAAGATATATATGTGCATAATTTTATATTCCCAGAGGAAACTGAAAAAGTATGTGCGTTAAATAGTGTTTTCATTGCAACATGAAAAACGACGCTTAGGCAATGGTTCACAGTCCCACAAGGGTAAAGTCAAGTGTAAACGCTGCCTAGTATAATGGGGGGACAATGGACGGGGCACTCAGGCATGGGAGCAAATTCTGATCCTGTCACTAGTTGGATCTATTACTTCTGGCTGATCCCTGTACAGCTCTGAGGTTCAGTTTCCTATCAGTAAAATAGAGATATTAAATATCTATTTTGCAGAGAGTTGTGGGAATTAAAGGACAAGGAATAAGTCCCTACCCATTGCTGCTTTTTCAAATTATTAAATAAATTTAAAAGCTAAAAATAGAGATTTATGGTTTCTCAGTGAATAACATACCAGCCAGTATCGTTACGATTACGCTGTATCTGGCGAGATTTAAGACTGAAATTCAATACACATATTTTCAGCTCTCAAATACTATGATTATCTGAGCATATATGAGAGAAGAATGTAAAACTCCTCTGGAGACAGATTTTAAGAAAACTACTCTAGAATATATGTGGGCACAATATTTAGGCCTCAGTGGAACATTTTCATTTATCTTCTTTCTGATAAATCTATATTGTTTGTCTACGCTCATAAATAAAAGGCAGTTCTCATGAAGTGTGCTCGAGAAAGCAAGTCTCTGTGCTCTCACATGTGTCATTTACCTTGTATTTCTCACTCTTTAAAGGCCCAATTTCAATATTTCTCCCTCATGAAAACTTTGTGTCCACTCCACCCCATGGAATAGTCCCCACCCTGAAAAAAGCATGGGGTTCATTTGGGGACACAAGACTGCCCTCCTTGCTGAGCACTGGGGTGGGCACGGCAGCTCCAATCCTTGCTTAGAGATGGGCTAAAGGTCTCTAAAGGACTCACACACTTGCAGGCCTTACCTTTAAAAAAAAAAAAAAAAAAAAAGGTAAAGCTTTTCTATCTTTTCCACCAACAGAATTTCCATTTCCATTTCCATGTTCACTGTTCACTTAGATTTTAGGTGAACGATGTGAAGATTGTAAGAACTCTATTTTCAACAACTGAAGTTCTGCCCACTGATGGCCTATTCACATGTGGTTCAACACACACTAAATTAGGCCTTAAATATGCTATGACCACACGATCTTCCCAAGCTATCCTAAAAGGGTGAAAGGAGGTGAACCCTGCTGGGCTTTCACCTCTTGCTCCTGTAGCCCCACCCTCCAACCTTGTCCACCCTGCTCTGTGCCCTGGGAAGCCAAGCTATGAAGACCAGGCACACAGCTCCCTTTTCCACCAGCTTTCAGCTTCGTTTGGCCAATGGCAAAAACTGGCAGATCAGAGGGTGGGCAGAGAGTGAGACTGGGGAAGTTACTCCCCTGACTCACTCCCTGCCAGGCTGTCGTCATATCCCTCATTTCCCATCAGGTCCCTGGCTCCACAGCTACCTTCTCCTGGGTTCTGGTAACCACTTGTCTTATCCTTTAGGCCTATAGGATAGAAATGGCTTCTCTCTGTTGCCAGCTGTGAAGACTAGGTGAACCCACACCACTGTAAACAGCCCCTTATTCATTCTCTTAAATAACACCAGTCTGAATATGCCATCTCATTCCTGCCAGGACCCTGACTAAGCCTTGAATCCAGTCTCAAAATACGAGGAAAAGAGCCACACTGAACCAGAGCATCAGGACTTGCTGTTACAGCAGGTATTAATACAAACAGCTGCAATGACTTTACCAGAAGAGCATAAGAACAGTTGTTACTCTTATGTCATAAAAAACCAACAATTGGATTTATGCTACAAACCAATCAAGGTGAGACTGAAGGCTTTAAAAAGAAAATGAGAATATCAACAGGAAAAATCTAGCTGAAAATTATTCTATAATCCCATGCAAATATTACAAGCCCACCAAAATGCAGCTTTTTCTGCTGCTACCATCACTGAAGAACATCATTAAATAAGGAGAAGGGTGGGGGGCAAGATTCCTGAACCTCAATAAAAGAGCTGAGAAAAATGAACACATTGAACATAGCACTGAAGCCCACAGAAGCTTTAGTGTATTCAAGGCTGCACTCTTGCAGCATCATAGAACCTAACACATATCTACACAGAGATGTAAGTTTATTTAAATATAAAAAATTCACAGAGGAGAGGGGCCAAGATGGGGGAGTAGAAAGACCCTGAGCTCACCTCCTCTCATGAGCACACCAAAACAACATCTGCAGAACAACCATCCCCCCCCCCCCAAAAAAAACTAGAACCTACCAGAAAAGATCCTCTCCAACTAAAGACATAAAGAAGGAACCACAAGACAAGTAGCAAGGGCAAACTCAAGATATAATCAAATCCCATACCCCAGGGTGGGCGACCCACAAACTGGAGAATTATATTGCAGAGGCTCTTCCACAGGCATGAGACTTCTAGGCCCCCTGTCAGGCTCCCCAGCCTGGGGGGTCCTGCATCAGGAAGATGACACCCTAGAGCATTTGGCTTTGAAGGCCAAGGGGTTAATTTTGGGAGCCTCGCAGAACTCAGGGAAATAGAGGTTTCATTCTTAAAGGGCCTACCCAAAATCTCACACATACCAGGACCCAAGGCAAAAGCAGTAATTTGATAGGACCCTGGGCCAGACCTACCTGCTTGTCTGAGAGAGTCTCCTGGAGAGGTGAGGGATGGCTGCGGCTCACACAGGGGACATAGTCAATGGTGGCAGCCACACTGGGGAACACTCTACCCATGAACACTGCTGATGGCAGCTGCCATCTTGGCTCAAGACCTGGCCCCACCCAACAGCCTTTAGGCACCAGTACTGGGATGCCTCAGGCCAAACAACTAACTGGACAGAGACACATGCCTATCCATCAACAGATGACAGGCTGCCTTAAGATTTCCTGAGCTCACAGCTGCCTCTAAAAACACCCTAGATACAGCCCTGCCTACCAAAGGGCCAAGACACAGCTCCGCCCACCAGTGGGCAGGCACTGGCCCTTCTCTCCAGGAAGCCTGCAAAAGCCTCTAGACCAGCCTCATCCACCAGGGGGCAGACACCAGAAGCAAGAAAACTACAATCCCACAGCCTGCGGCTCCTGCTCACAGCAGGCCAGATCTTAACCTGGGAACAGCTGGGCCCAGGTCCTGGCCCTGTCCACGAGCAGGCCAATGCAAACTTCGGGACACCACAGACCCCATACCCAACTGTGTCAGGAACACGACCCCCCAAACAATCTGAAATGAGATCTGAGATCCCTGGGCCTTGCAGCCAGACTACAGGAAACAGCTCTGTCTACCAGTGGTCCAGCACTAACTCCAGGACCTGGCCTCACCCACCAGTGGGTGGCCAACAGCTGTGGAGTCTTCAGGACCCTGACTCTGGCCATCGGTGAGCCAAAACTAGCCAGGGGACCCCTGGGGTTCTGCAGCCAGCCTCCTCGTGACCAGGCCCTGCTAACCAGCAGCCAGTAATCATGAGGGCCTGCAGAGTACAAATGCAGAGTTTTAAAAATGCATTTGAAATTAAGAGATCGGCAACTTGAAACAATATATATATATAGAGAGAGACTGCTATACAAAAACCTCATGATAACCACAAACCAAACATCCATAATAGATATACATACAAGAAAGAAAAAGGAATCCAAACTTAACACTAAATATAGTCATCAAATCACAGGAGAATAAAAAAAGAAGAAAGGGGGGAAAAGACCTATAAAAACAAATACAAAACAATTAACAAAAGGGCAATAAGAACATACATATCGATAATTACCTTAAATGTAGTCAGGTTAAATACTCCAACCAAAAGACATAGAGTGGCTGAATGGATACAAAAACAAGACTCATATATATGCTGCCTAGAGAGACTCACTTCAGATCTAGAGACACATATAGACGGAAAATGAGGGGTTGGAAAAAAGTACTCCATACAAATGGAAATCAAAGAAAGCCAGAGTAGCAATACATGTATCAGGCAAAATAGACTTTAAAATAAAGACTGTTACAAGAGACAAAGCAACACACTACATAATGATCAAAGGATCAATCCCAGAAGATATAACAATTGTAAATATATATATGCACCCAACACAGAAGCACCTAAATATTTAAGGCAAATATTAACAGACATAAAAGGAGAAATCAACAATGATACAATACGGTAGGGGACTTTAACACCCTACTTATATCAATGGACAGATCACCGAGACAGAAAATCAGTAAGGAAACACAGGCCTTAAAAACCACATTAGACTAAATGGAATTACTTGATATATAGAGAGAGCATTCCATCTGAAAGCAGCAGAATATACATTCTTTTCAGGAGCACATTGAACAGGATCTAGGATAGATCACATGCTAGGCCACAAAACAAGCATTGGTAGATTTAAGAAAACTGAAGTCAAATCACGCACCTTTTTGACCACAATGTTACGAGATTAGAAATCAACTACAAGAAAAAAAACTGCAGAAAACACAAATACATGGAGGTTAAACAATATGCTACTAAACAACCAATGGATCATTGAAGAAATCAAAGAGGAAATCAAAAAATACCTAGAGACAAAAGAAAATGAAAACACAACAATCAAATACCCATGGGACACAGCAAAAGGTTCTAAGAAGGAAGTTTATAGCAATACAAGCATACCTCAGAGAACAAGAAAAATCTCATAAATACCCTAACCTTACATCTAAAGGAACTAGAAAAAGAAGAATGAACAAAACCCAAAGTTATTAGAAGGAAAGAAATCATAAAGATCAGAGCAGAAGTCAATGAAATAGAGACCAAAAAAAAAGAAAAGATCAATGAGCTGGTTCTTTGAAAAGATAAACAAAATTGATAAACCTTTAGCCAGACTCATCAAGAAAAAATGAAGAGGGCCCAAATCAATAAAATCAGAAATGAAAAAGGAGACGTTACAACTGACACCATAGAAATACAAAAGATCATAAGAGACTACTACAGGCTACTATATGCCAATAAAATGGACAACCTAGAAGAAATGGACAAATTCTTGGAAAGGTACAATCTCCCAAAACTGAACCAGGAATAGAAAATATGAAAAGACCAATTACCAGTAATGAAACTGAATCAGTAATTTAAAAACCTCAACAAACAAAAGTCCAGGACCAGATGACTTCACAGGTGAATTTCACCAAACATTTAGAGGAGAATTAATGCTTACCCTTCTGAAACTATTCCAAAAAACTGCAGAGGAAGGAACACTTCTGAACTCATTCTATGAGGCCACCATCACCAAAACCAAAAAGAGATTCCCCCCCCCCAAAAAAAATTACAGGCCAGTATCACTGACGAACATAGACACAAAAATCCTCAATAAAATACGAGCAAACCAAATACAACAATGCATTAAAAGGATCATACACCATGATCAAGTGGGACTTATCCCAGGGATGCAAGGGATTTTCAATAACTGCAAATCAATTAGTGTGATACACCACATTAACAAATTGAAGAATTTGTTCTTCAAAAGCCATACAATCATCTCAAAAGATGTAGAAAAAGCTATAAAATTCAACATCCATTTATAATAAAAACTCTTTAGAAAGTGGACACAGAGGGAACCTACCTCAACATAATAAAGGCAAACCCACAGCTAAAATCATACTCAACAGTGAAAAGCTGAAAGCATTTCCTCTAAGATCAGGAACAAGACAAGGATGCCCACTCTCACCACTTTTATTCAACATAGTTTTGTAAGTCCTAGCCACAGGAATCAGTGAAGAAAAACAAAGTAACCAAGTTAGAAAGGAAGACTTAAAACTGTCACTGTTTGCAGATGACATGACACTATACATAGAAAATCCTGAAGACACTACCAGAAAACTACTAGAGCTCATTAATGAATTCAATAATGTTGCAGGATACAAAATTAATATACAGAAATCTGAATTTCCCTACATTAATACTGAAGTATCAATATTGAAAGGGAAATTCAGGAAACAATCCCATTTACCATAGCATCAGAAAGAATAAAATACCTGGGAATAAATATACCTAAGGAGGCAAAAAGACCTGTACTCTGAAAACTGTAAGGCACTGATGAAATAAACTGAAGACTACACAAACAGGTAGAAAGATATATACCATGTTCTTTATTGGAAGAATAAATACTGTTTATATGACTATACTGCTCAAGGCACTCTACAGACTCAATGCAATCCTTGTCAAATTATCAAATTAGCAGAGGGGGGAACACTCCCAAACTCATTCTGCGAGGCCACCATCACCCTGATACCAAAACCAGACAAAGATATCACAAAGAAAGAAAACTACAGGCCAATATCACTGCTGAACATAGATGCAAAAATCCTCAACAAAATACTAGCAAACAGAATCTAACAGCACATTAAAAGGATCATACACCATGATCAAGTGGGGTTTACCTCAGGGATGCAAGGATTCTTCAACATATGCAAATCAATCAATGTGATACACCATATTAACAAATTGAAGAATAAAAACCATATGATCATCTCAATAGATGCAGAAAAAGCTTTTGACAAAATTCAACACCCATTTATGATAAAAACCCTCCAAAAAGTAGGCATAGAGGGAACTTCCTTCAACATAATAAAGGCCATATATGACAAACCCACAGCCAACATCATTCTCAATAGTGAAAAACTGAAAGCATTTCCACTAAGATCAGGAACAAGACAAGGTTGTCCAATCTCACCACTATTATTCAACATAGTTTTGGAAGTTTTAGCCACAGCAATCAGAGAAGAAAAAGAAATAAAAGGAATCCAAATTGGAAAAGAAGAAGTAAAGCTGTCACTGTTTGCAGATAACATGATACTATACATAGAGAATCCTAAAGATGCTACCAGAAAACTACTAGAGCTAATCAATGAATTTGGTAAAGTAGCAGGATACAACATTAATGCACAGAAATCTCTTGCATTCGTATTCACTAATGATGAAAAATCTGAAAAGAGAAATTAAGGAAACACTCCCATTTACCACTGCAACAAAAAGAATAAAATACCTAGGAATAAACCTACCTAGGGAGACAAAAGACCTGTATGTGGAAAACTATAAGACACTGATGAACGAAATTAAAGATGATACAAACAGGTGGAGAGATATACCATGTTCTTGGATTGGAAGAATCAACACTGTTAAAATGATCATACTACCCAAGGCAATCTACAGATTCAATGCAATCCCTATCAAACTACCAATGGCATTTTTCACAGAACTAGAACAAAAAAATTTACAATTTGTATGGAAACACAAAAGACCCTGAATAGCACAAACAATCTTGAGAAAGAAGAACAGAGCTGGAGGAATCACACTCCCTGACTTCAGGCTATACTACAAAGCTACAGTAATCAAAATATTGTGATATTGGCACAAAAACAGACACATAGATCAGAACAGGATAGAAAACCCAGAAATAAACCCACACACTTATAGTCAAACTACGATAAAGGTGGCAAAAATATACAATGGAGAAAAGACAGTTTCTTCAGTAAGTGGTGCTGGGAAAACTGGACAGCTACATGTAAAGCAATGAAATTAAAACATTCCCTCATACCATATATAAAAATAAACTCAAACTGGATTAAAGACCTAAAAGTAAGACCAAAACCATAAAACTCTTAGAGGAAAACATAGGCAGAAGATTCTTTGATATAAATCGCAGTGATATTTTTTTGGATCTGTCTCCTAAATTAAAGGAGATAAAAGCAAAAATAAACAAATGGAACCTAATTAAACTTAAAAGAGTTTGCACAGCAAAGGAACAACTGACAAAATGAAAAGACAACATATTGAATGGGAGAAAATATTTGCAAATGATATGATTGATAAGCGATTAATATCCAACATTTATGAATAGATCACAGAACTCAACATCAAAAAATAAACAACCTGATTAAAAAATGAGAAGAACTCGACAGACATTCTTCCAAAGAGGACATGCAGATGGCCAATAGGCACATGAAAAGAAGCTCCACATTGCTAATTATTAGAGAAATGCATATAGAAACTACAATTAGATGTCATCTCACATCTGTCAAAATGACTATCACCAATAAGAACCCAAATAACAAATGTTGGCAAGGATATGGAGAAAAAGGAACCCTTGTACACTGTCGGTGGGAATGTAAATTGGTGCAGCCACTGTGGAAAAGAGTATTAAGGTTTCTCAAAAGCTAAAAATAGAGCTACTGTATGACCCACAATTCCACTCCTGGGTATATATCAGAAAAAAACAAAAACACTAATTCAGTAAGATGCACACACCCCAGTGTTCACATCAGCATTATTTACAATTGCCAAGATATTGAAGCAATCTAAGTGTCCATCAGCAGATGAACAGATAAAGAAAAAGTGGTACAGATATACAGTGGAATACTACTCAGCCATAAAAAAGAATGAAATTTTGCCATTTTTAGCAACATGGATGGACTTGGAGGGCATCATGCTAAGTGAAATATGTCAGAAAAAGAAAGCAATACTGCATGATATCATTTATATGTGGAGTCTAAAAAATATACTAGTGAATGTAACAAAAAAGAAGCAGACTCACAGATGTAGAGAACAACCTAGTGGTTACCAGTGGGGGTTGGATGGGAGGGGCAATATAGGGGTGGAGGAGTGGAAGGTACAAACTCTTGTGTTTAAAATAGGCTCAAGAGACTGGTGGTGCAGTGGTTAAGAATCTGCCTGCCAATGAAGGGGACATGGGTTTGAGCCCTGGCCCGGGAAGATCCCACATGCCGCAGAGCAACTAAGCCCATGTGCCACAACTACTGAGCCTGTGCTCTAGAGCCCGTGAGCCACAACTACTGAGCCCATGTGCCACAACTACTAAAGCTCGTGTGCCTAGAGCCCATGTTCTACAACAGAGAAGCCACCACAATGAGAAACCTGTGCATTGCAACCAAGAGTAGCCCCCGCTTGCTGCAACTAGAGAAAGCCCACATGCAGCAACGAAGACCCCATGCAGCCAAAAAATAAATTAATTTAAAAAAATAATAAATAAAATGGTAAATTTTTAATAAATAAAATAGGCTCAAGGATGTATTGTACAACACAGGAAATATAGCCAATATTTTGTAATAACTATAAATGCAAAGTAACCTTTAAAAATTGTATAATTTTTTTAATAAAATAAAATCACTGAAAACCAGAATTTCATATTAACACAATGGTGCTTTGCCCTATTCTCCTTTCTTAAAATCTTGTATTTCAAGAAACAACACTATTTTTACATGACAATGGGCTTGTCACTTAAATTAAGGACCTTTTCCTGAACTGCCTCTGATTATTCTCTGGTTACCTCTCACCTTCCACAGTCCCAAACCTTCCTATTGGGATAATGGTCTTAGCAGCCTCATTTGTCCAGAGAAGCCCTTCACTTCACCTTCCAAATTTACTCATACTCACCTTTCTTAATTTTCTTTTCTCCTCCTCTTTCACTCCCTGCTACCCTCACTCAAGGACACCTGAAAGAAAAAAAAGAAAGAAAGAGTTCAGCTTGAAATGTACATTGAGATCTCATCCATATTCTGTACCAATTTCCAGACCATAAAACCCCTTATTGCATAGAAAGTGTTCTGTGATAATGCCTGAAATAGTCCCTTTTACCTTGTGCTTAAAATAAAACACACCTTAAACGTACTTTGTAAAGCAGCAGCATGCAACAACAGAAGACAAAGAGGCCAAAAGAGGGGTCTCTTTTCTCTTCCCCTTTTGTTAATGAACACAAAGATTCTTTTCACTGCAAACACCTAGGAGAGAAGACTAGCTTAGGAATTTGGTAAGGTTGGCATCTGGAAAGTGAGGGGACTGAAGGAGCGCTGATCACCCTTATTATTCAGAGTACGCCGGAATGTGAAGCCGACTACAACTGACGCCCAGCTCACATCGTTGATGGCAAAGATGACTTCTCGTCCCCAGAATCACAATTCTAGGCCACGGTCTTCCACTGGGACTAACAGCCGCCCCAGCAATGCCTGCACCTCAGGGCCATCACTCCTCCTGCCCCCATCATGGCTGCCCGTTACCACTTGCACAGGGTAGACACTGAGTAAGGAATCGTTGAATATGCCCAAACAAGGCTGACTTCACCCATTCAGTCTGCAAAGTCCACTCCCCTGACTCTGATGACGACCAATTTCCATTTACCCTTTGCGGCCTGCATTTGGGCAGCAGGCAACTCCTGGCTGTGCAGCCTCAAATTAGCACGCTCACTACACCGCATGACTCAGCAGCCAAGAACTTTCCCATCTGAAACTAATTAATCTTCCCCACATCCCCGTGAGGTAAGCAGGTGTGTTCACCTGCAGGTTATAAGGAGGAAATGGGGATGAGGAGGTTAGGAGCTGTGCCATGGGTTATTAAGGGTGTCTGCCGGGGATGAAGTCATTCTGTAGTCATCCCCGTTCAGTCTCCACCTGCTCCGGATCCAGGCCTCCACACACACACACACACCCACCCCCTGCTTTGACCACCTTATCATTCTCTGGGCTTTTGTGAAGGCGCAGAGTCCCAGCAGACACATGCATTTCAAAAGGATAAAAGGTATTATGATTTGCCCCTGCTAAATACTTTAGACGTCTCTCCCACGATAACTCGTACCAGAAGTCCTCTCTCTCAGACCTTTTCCAGTAAAGGTATCTTGTTAGCTAGAACTAATACTGTCTCCTGGAAAGAGGGCTCAGAATAATACAGCTTCATCCTTTGCCTGGGAAAGGCCTCGTAAGGTTCACTCTCGCATCTTCAGAGGCACAAACCAGCACCCAGGCAGCCCTGGAGTTCAGGGTTATTGGCTGCCCAGGCCTGTGAACTGCCCGGAGCACAGTGATGGCACAGCGCCTCCACACACTTCATCTGGGCCCTCTCGGCTCTGCAACATGATTTGCGTCTCTGATTGGTTCCCTAGGGCAGGTACACAGCCAACGCTGCAACTTTCTCTACTGTAGGCCTTTCTGACTTTGCCAAAGAGAACCAGGATTGGCTACTTCCAAGGGAGAAGCACGCTTCAACCACCAAAACTATGTCCTTTATCCTTTGCTGGTTCTGCTTTCTCCTCCCACCTCCAGATGAGGACCTGCCCCAGGTTTCAAACTTTTATGTTATTACTATTTACTTTCCTATAGTGTTATTACTCTTACTTTCCTTAGGGACCACATGTATGCTCACACATTCTACTCCGACTCCTTGCTGATTTCTAAATCACCAGATCTGACGAGGCTGGACTATAAACTATAATTTTCTGCCATTTTTAAATAGCATAAATTGGAGTAGATGACTTACTATTTCATTTAGGGAATGACTAGTCCTGAAAGACATTAAAACATTCTCTAATGCCACAGTAAATAAAACAGTATAGTAGTAACATTTGAGTAGGCAGACAAATGGAACAATAGAAGGTCTGGAAATAGACTCAAATGCACATGGGAATTTGTTATACGGTAAAGGTGGCATCTCAAACCAGTAAGGTAAGAATACACTTCAAGAAGCTGAGTTGGGACAACTGGGTAGCCAGGAAAAAAATAAGGTTAGTACACACCTCATACTATACACATAGAAAACAAAGCCATAAAAGTTCCAGAAAAGAAAATGTGAACACAGAATAGTATTGGATAATCTTAAGGAATTATTGGTATAATAATATTATAGAAGTTACGTTCTAAAAAGTTCTTACATGTTATTGATATATATTGATATACTTATAAAGAAAATATAATGTCTAGGGTTTGCTTCAAATATTCTCAAAATGGATGGGAGGATAAGATAAAACAAGATTGGCAAAATACCCCTAATTGTTGAAGCTGGATGACATGTAATTGAGGTTTATTATACTATTTTCTAATTTGTGTATGCTTAAAATTTTCTGTAATAAAATGGGTTCTTAAAAATACGAGAAAATTCCCGTGCCACAACTACTGAGCCTGCACTCTAGAGCCCGTAAGCCACAACTACTGAAGCCTGCATGCCTAGAGACCGTGCTCCGCAACAAGAAAAGCCACCGCGATGAGAAGCCCGTGCACCGCAATGAAGAGTAGCCCCCGCTCGCCGCAACTAGAGAAAGCCCGTAGTTGCCCGTAGTTGCCCGTAGAGAAAGTTTGTTGCAGCAACAAAGACCCAACGCAGCCAAAAATGAAACTGAAAAAAAAAAAAACAAGGTCCTACTGTATAGCACAGGGAACTATATTCAATATCCTGTGACGATAAACCCATAATGGAAAAGAATATGAAAAAGAATGTATATATATGTATAACTGAATCACTTTGCTGTACAGCAGAAATTAACACAACATTGTAAATCAACTATACTTCAACAAAATAAATTAAAAAAGAAAAAAAAACACAAGAAAATATGAGTGACTTCCTGGGAGTGGGGAAGGGCCATTCTGACTATGATTAAAAACCCAGAAAGGGCTTCCCTGGTGGCGTAGTGGTTGAGAGTCCGCCTGCCGATGCAGGGGACATGGGTTCGTGACCCGGTCCGGGAAGATCCCACATGCCGCAGAGCGCCTGGGCCCATGAGCCATGGCCGCTGAGCCTGCGCGTCCGGAGCCTGTGCTCCACAACGGGAGAGGCCACAACACTGGGAGGCCTGTGTACCACAAAAAAAAAAAAAAGACCCAGAAAGTATAAAATTAAAGTTTGATTAATTCAATTACATCAAACAACAATACCTTCTGTATGCCAAAAAAAAAAAAAAATTATAAGCAAAGTAAAAAAAACCAAATAAACTGGGGGAAATATTTTCAACTCATGTCACAGACAAAACAATGGATAATCTCGCTAATATGGAAAGAGCTAGTAAAAATCGGTAAGAAAATTATCAGTAACCCAACAGAAAAAGTAACAAAGAACATTAATAGACATTTCATAGAAAAATGAACAAAATGGCCTTTAAACAACATGAGAAAAGTTGAGCATCTTTTCAAACAGGAGAAATGTAAATTAAAAGTATACTTCATAAATTCCAGATTTTGACTAGTCTGATAGATAAAAATGTTTTCTAATATTCTTTTGAGGAGGCCATGGGAAATCAGTCATTTTCATATGTTGCTGGCGGGAATGTGACTCCAAAGAGCAATTTGGTAACATTATTAAAATTTCAAATGTATTTACCCTTGACCCAAAATCTCACTTCTGGGAATTTTTTCTACAGATGGTCTGCTTTCATGCAAAATAATATAATGCCATGACAGTCACTGCAGCACTGTTTACAATAGCAAATGATTGGAAAATCCCAAGTGTCCATCAAAAGAGTATGTGTGTGTGTGTGTGTGTGTGTGTATACATATATATATACACATCTACATATACACAACGGAATCTGATGCAGCCATTAAAAAAACGGAATTTCCCTGGTAGTCCAGTGGTTAAGACTCCGCATTTCCACTGCAGGGGGCACAGGTTCGATCCCTGGTCGGGGAACTAAGATCCCGCATGCTGTGTGGCAAGGCCAAAAAAAAAAAAATGAGGATGCTCCCTATATTTTGCTGTGAAAAAAGTCCTAGGACATATATATATATATATATATATATATATATATAATATACATATATATAATATACATATTTATATTATATATACATATTTATATTATATATGTTATATATATAAATGGAAATAGCTATAAATATATGAATATCATGTCTTTGTGTTAAGGAAGGAAAAGATACTATATGTATTTACTTATATGCATAAATACACTCAGGAACAGTATACAGGAAACTAATAAAAGTGATGACCTGTAGGTGGAGGGACAGGGGTAAATAATACACTATAAGCGGACAGAAGTGGGAAGGAAACTTCTCAGAATATACCTCATTTCATTGTTTTGATTTTTGATCCGTATGAATGCATAACTTATTCAAAAGTTAAAAGAGCTTGATTGGCTCTATAGTTTATGGTTAAGCACCTACTATCTAGCTAAAGCTCAACAGTTCTCTCTAAATGGACCAGGGGCTTGGAAAATCCAAAGAGTAGATGATATAAAATAGCACTTTTATTTGGCTTTGAAATGTACCGTTTGGTGGTAGGGATGGGAGTCCCAGACGATTCACCATCCTAATTACATTTTGCAAATTCCATTGGTAAAGCCCCTGAGAGCTTAGTAAGAACATAGTCACCAGCTCTCTGCAATACAACAGTGGATTAAGAATTCAGGTAAGGAAGATAACAGCCAGGAAGCACTGCCTTCCTGCAGGATAGGGGTGTTCTATCCATTTGAGTACACTGTGATTGTTGACTATTAGTAACACATCCCTCTCTCACGGCAGGTCAATAGGTGCTAATTGTTTCATCCCTAAGGTCCAGACCCCAGATTCCACATTTAGAAGGATTTCTCTAAACTCTATGTAGAAGATAATTAGTTACCCATTTTTAAGATGAAAAGCAAAAGGCACAAGTGCCATGAAAAGTGTCTGACCCACACAAAATAAACTATTACATTAACATGATATATATAATTTGACAAACACACGCAAAAAAGTTTTTATACACATTAGCCCACACTGTTTTACTGCCCCTAAATGAGCAATTTCCTGTAGGCTCTTTGAAATATGACAAACAGTTCATCTCCCAGGACTCCATTTGAGGTTCTGAAATCCCAGATTTCAAGCTTTTGAGCAGACAAGAGGAAGTGGCCTGGGAAGCCTTTCTCTTTGCCCCTAGCATGCAGGCTTCATAGGTAAGAGCTATAACCCACTCCCACAGGAAAGGATGCAATGGTTCCTTGTGCACATAGAGTAAGGGGGGAAATTGCTATTTAGCTGAGTGACGAGCTGAATATTTTGCCACACATGGGCTATTTCTCAGCATTTCAGTTTCCTTACATGTTGAATCAAGTGCTAAGAGTTAGTGCTAACATTGGGCAAGTCACTTAACCTCCCTGTGCCTCAGTTTCCTCATTGTAAAAGATAATAAACAATAACGACCTCAAGGGAGTGAGTGAATATGTCACAATCACTTAGAATAATGTCTGAAGACAGCACAAACTAAATCAGTATTAGCTGCCCACATGTAACATCTTAGAGTTGAGTATGTTGAAAACTCTGTCTTTGGAGTCAGACTTCCAGGGCTGCCTGAGAAGTTACAGAATACATCTTCTGTCACCATTTTCCTTAGAGTAATTAGCTCTGGTACAAATGGAAATTATTTACTTTCATAACTTCAACTTTACTAGTGTTGAGTGATTTACACAATCCTGTAGCCATGAGGTCCCAGAACTGCATTCCCTTCTTGGGCAACTTTGTACATCTTCCTTCAAAGGCAGTATTTGTTCATCACGTCTGAGAAATGACTGCAGGCGAGGGTTAGGCAGAGAATGTCAGTCCCTTTCCCCACCCTCTGTTTGTTCTAGGCCTGGAACACAGGGAGCAGAGGAAGGCGCTGTACACAGACAAGGGCAGAACCCACCAGCCCACGGCTTCCCTGGGGAGTTCAGAAGAGACCCCAGGTGGGGCCGGTTTACAAATGGGAGAACAGAAATGCAGTTGGACTCCGGCATCTGGCACCCCCAAGCTTCTCTTTTCCATCACAAGGGGACGTTAAATTGTCATGATTTGGAAGCAAATAGGAGAAAAGAATGTTTTTAATCAGTCGTTTAAACGTGTGCTTGTCTCTCCCCTACAGTGTCTCTTCTTAACATCACGCAAGCAGGACAGGACAGGAGCTGGGAATGCTGCAGCCAGGAGGACCCCATCCAGATCGTTACAAACAGCACCCCCAGATCATTTGATCTTAGGGAAGAAAAGGGAATCAAACCCTGTGCCCCTGACAGGAAATGACAGGATGAACATTTTCCTGGCTAAAAGTTTGAAATATACACCTCTGCCACACACAAAATTTTCACCCGTTATTTCTTTCCTTATACTTTCCTCATTTAAAATGTACAATTTCATAGACTAATCCAGTTTATACACCCTAAATGCATGACACCCATTTTTTCAGTTATTCAGTCAGTATTTACGGAGCACCTACCACGTGCCAGGCATCGTTTCGTTCACTGCCAAAGCTTCAGTCCCTAAAACAAAGTTGCTGCTCTCAGAGTTCTGACTTCCCCACGCTTTGCTAATGGTTTCCTGCATGAGCCCTCACATACAACGCCGTCCTTTTTTAAGATAACATTTTTTGAGGGTTTATGCGTGTCAGGCACTGAACACCATTAATTCATTTAATTCTCACAGCACCCCTGTGAGGTGGTACGATTTCTATCCCCTCTTTAAGGAGGAAGAATTTGAAATTTAAAGACAGGATAAGTAACTTACCCAAGGCTACAAAGCTAGTAAATCACTGATAGGATTAAAATGTAGGTCCAGTTCCAAACTCCTCCATCTTAATCCCTACGCTAAACTGCCTTCGAAACTTCTTAAATATAGTTGGCTATGACGGACATGTTTGGTTTAGAGTGGTCTCTTCTGCGTTTTCTTTGTTTGGTTTGCGGTGATTCTCATCTTCTGTACAATGCCTTTCTAGCATCTACAAAATGATCATTTAAAAGCAATTGTATCAAGTCATGGGACCAGGGCAGAGCAGGCTAAAAAACGACAGCCATTTGTACATAAATATTTAAATATATGCACTACACTCCATTTAGTGCATTATTCAAACTCTGGGCTTACATTAAAAAGGTTTCCAGAACTTACCAGCTGCTTCCTTTTGTGATCGCAATAATTCTCACCCAAACAAGACTCAAAGGACTCATTGTCCAAATCGGCTTCCTTATATTTACACCTGTCACTGATGTCATTTGCTTTCCTTTCTGCCAACCCCAAACTGACTAGGGAGGAGGATCAATTTGAATTCTTTCTAACTGCTTCCTTTCCCTTTCCCCAAACCTTGCATTTTTTCCCCTAAAACCCCCTAAAGCCAAAACCATAGTTCAGTGAAGTAAGTGTGATTAAGCAAATTATGAACCGGCTCAGGGAGTTGCTCTAGTTGCTCTAATCAGGGCTACTTTCCTGGCTCGGCTGGCAGGAGGCCCGGCCAGCCTAGAGCACCCCCTCCCTGTCGGTGGGCGGTGTGTCAGCCGATGGCAATCACTGCTGCTATTTTTCCAGGTAATGTGAGATTACAGTCTGAAGCCCCAAACTTGAACAATTATTCTCCTCAATGATTTCTTTATTCGTTCCACTGATAAACCTTGCCTTTAATCCCTGAATGGCCCAGCAGCAACCATTCATCAGATGTCAGATTCTTCAATGGGAAGAAGAAGGTGTGCACACAGGCAGGGGTCTGTTTCCCTCTCTCATCATATTCAAGGCCCCTGAAGGCACAGTAGTCTTTCATCTCCAGCAATGGGACTGGTACAGAGCAGGGGCCCAAATGTTTGCTGAATATTGTGGGATGAAGAAAGGAGATAGAAAAGTACAGTCACATTTTCTTTTAAAGAGCACTTAATGGGACAATGGATTTAATAATAAAATACGTGCATAGGGGATATGCATATCACATATAACACTTAAAGGAGGATGTTTTCCTTAAAGAACTAAAAATAGAGCTACCACATGATCCAGCAATCCCACTCCTGGGCATATATCTGGAAAAGACGAAAACTGTCATTTGAAAAGGTACATGCACCCAATATTCTTAGCAATACTATTTACAATAGCCAAGACATGGAAGCAACCAAAGTGTCTGTTGACAGATGAATGGATAAAGAAGGTGTGGGAGATATACACAATGGAATATTTCTCAGCCCTAAAAAAGAATGAAATAATGCTATTTGCAGCAACATGGATGGACCTAGAGATCATCATACTAAGTAAGCCAGAAAGAGAAAGACAATTATATGATATGATTTATATGTGGAATCTAAAAAAAATGATACAAATTAAGTGAATTATAGAACAGAAACAGACTGACAGACATAGAAAACAAACAGGGTTGTCAAGGGGGAAAGGGGTGGGAGAGATAAATCGGGTATTTGGGATTAACAGATACTGTGTAAAATAGATAAACAACAAGGACCTACCATATAGCACAGGGGACTATATTCAATATCTTGTAATGACCTATAATGGAAAAGAATCAGAAAAAGTATATATACACATATATATGTATATATATAAAACGTTGAAAAGACATGGCTAGTTCTTAGTACATATTTTACAGCAAAGATTAGCTGATTTCTCACCATTAACTCAAAACAGTTAAAGGTTGCAAGTCTGTATAAGAAAGAGAGGTTGAAGTACAGAAGAAAAGTATCAAATGGACATCAAATCAGGAGCTTCCACTGGGAAAACAGGAGCAGTAGCAATAATCAATACTCTAACAAGCCTGATGTGGTTATGAAATCCTTCAAGGAAAATTCCAGAACCTTAGGAACTTAATACCTTACTGAGGCCTACGCGGTGGTTGTACATTAAAATACTGCCAGCCCTGCTTAGGCTTTTACTTAACTCTGTGTACCTTTCGGCAATGGTAGTTCATGAAGGAGAGTTGACAGAGCACTGTCACTAGAATTCCTCTGGGTCTGGGCTCACTGGGTCCTGCAGGACACATCCAAGAAGACTTGCCAACGTCCTGCAGCTGCCGCATAGCCACACCATGTAGTCCATGGATTTGGCTTCCTTTTGTGGGGGTGATTTTTTCGAGCACTGCATTAGAAATGTCATGTTCGGCACCATCCATCCAAATTTACCTCTGGCGTTTTTTTCTAGCTAAGTAGTAATAAACTTTTTTTTTTTTTTTTTTGCGGTACGCGGGTCTCTCACCGCTGTGGCCTCTCCCTTTGCAGGGCACAGGCTCCGGATGCGCAGGCTCCGCGGCCATGGCTCACGGGCCCAGCCGCTCCACGGCATGCAGGATCTTCCTCGACCGGGGCACGAACCCGTGTCCCCTGCATCGGCAAGCGGACTCCCAACCACTGCACCACCAGGGAAGCCCAGTAATAAACTTTTAAATTGGAAAATGCATACACACACACACACACACACACACACACACACACACACACACACACATATATATATACCTCTTTTTCATTTAATAAGCATTCTTGAACATCTACTATGTACTATATGAGGAACTAGAAATAAAAATTTAAGTAAGACATGGTCCATGCCCTACAGTTTGAATACAGTGATGAAGGCAGTCCATGTACAAATGGCAAATACGTGAAAGTTGCTCTAGATACACTGGATTGTGGAGTGTTACTAACTCTGCTCCATTTACTTTTCTAAAACGCTAGTGTCTCCTGTAGCTTGTCGTAGGTAGGGAAGGGTATTATTTATGCTGAAATCATGTAGGGAGGCGCCTAGAAATAAGCAAATCTGCGAAGAACAAACTTATACACATTTAGTTTGGCTAAATAGAAGAAATGTCTCAAGAAACAAATTTTTTTCTTAAAAAGGAGAAAGAAGCATGCTGGCTGAGACTTTCCACAGATGACAATCACCAGAATAAATGCATGGGGGCAGACACACTTAGATCTGTAGCACTGACCAGGATCACGTTGAGGCCCTGTAGCCTGAACTAGGGATTGGGTAGTCTGGTACACTGATGATTTTTAGCAAACTTCATAGCTCCCATGTCCCCATTCTTGGTTCAGAAATTTCACCCTTCCAACAAAGTTCAATTCTTCCAGAAGCAGAAGGTACACTAGACACGTCAAGCTTGGAGGGGGGAAAATCAAGTTTTACTGATTGCCAGCTTACTCATTGCAAATTAAACCTCCGGGGTAGTAAGAGGTACCCAGCATGCCCCTGCCACCCGAAGGAGAGTCCATCACAACAGGTTCACCTTATTTTCCTGAAGGTTCACCTTATTTTAGATATCTTTTTAAAAATGGTATATTTCTGTGTGATTTAAAATAAATTTTCACTTACATGAAGTATTTGCCTTCCCCTTACTGAGGCACTAAGAGCACTGACCCTTACAATGGACATAATACAAGAACCTATTTCCTATTTCGACTAGGAGAAAGTTGGAAGCAAATTCATGTGGACTGCTAAAATGTGTCATCAGCTGAAGCCAGCAAAGGGTCTTCTGCTATTTCAGACTGAAGCAGCCTTCTCAGTGAAACCTGGTGTAGTTCTGATAGTCTGGGTGGCATCCTCACTTACTGGGACTTTCTCCCTGTCCAATGTGAGCATCCAGAGAGTCTTTCGGTGGTTTTTTTTTTTTTTTTTTCCCGGTACGCGGGCCTCTCACTGCTGCGGCCCCTCCCGCTGCGGAGCACAGGCTCCGGAAGCGCAGGCTCAGCGGCCATGGCTCACGAGCCCAGCCGCTCCACGGCATGTGGGATCCTCCCGGACCGGGGCACGAACCCGTGTCCCCTGCATCGGCAGGAGGACTCCCAACCACTGCGCCACCCGGGAAGCCCTTGGTGGTTTTTTTGTTTGTTTGTTTTTCATATGATGTCACTTATATGTGGAATCTAAAAGAATGATACAGATGAACTTACCTACAAAACAGAAATAGACTCACAGACATAGAAAACAAACTTACGGTTACCAAAGGGGAAAGGGGGTAGGGGAGGGATAAATTAGGAGTTTGGGATTAACATATACATACTACTTATATAAAATACATAACCAACAAGGACCTACTGCATAGCACAGGGAACTATAACATCCACAGAGTTGTACAAGGCTACAGTGAGGATTGACTACCAGACTCATCACGACTGATCCAAGAACTGAGTTCTGCCTTTAGTTCATTTTCAAGAGAATAACTCACCCAAACAACTTATTTACCCTGCTTCTAAGGTCTCCCACATCCATTTTATATCCTTAGAATTTCAATCTTGCTTTGGGAAAATGCCAGAAATTCAAGTACCTATCTGATAATTAAACAACCAACCACCACTGCAGCACAACCAAAACGGTAGGTTCTTGGGAAATATCAGAGATCAAAATTCTATTAAATCCACATGAAGTACCTGCTGTGTGGTCGGCACTGTGATGACCACTGCAGAGTTGTATTGCAGTTACACTTTAAATATATGAAAAATCTCTGACCCAAAGAACTAGTGAGACTAGATATCACACATGAAATGACTGCAGTGAGTACAGGGCAGAGTAGGATTAATAATTAAAACAAGTGCTTTAGGGTACAGTAAGTGATAATAGAGTGCATTCACATACAATAGTTCTCGTGATTCTTACGACCACATGGTGAGGTAGGCAAGGGAGATACTGTATTATTAACCTCATTTTACAGATGAGGAAACTGTGAGGTCAAAGGCAGCCAAGGGCACCTTGCAAATAAGTGGCAGAATTTGAGGGCAGTAGTACTAGTGTTGTCTCCCTGTTCTGTAATCTTGCCGCCACATCACGCTGCCTCCTTGCTAAGTACCATGGAAGATGAAGAGGGAGCATGAAAGGATGTGAAGGGTGAGCTGTAAAGGGTACTGGTAGGCAACAAAAAGGATGGGGTCTTCATGGGGAAAGGCAGAGACAGAAATGGGCAAAGAGCATGACCATGGGCTTGGAGGCAGAGAACTGGGAGGGAATGACTTCCTGAAGTGGGATGTGTGTTAGAAGGAAGTGGGAAATAGGGTTTGACAGAAAAATTAAATAATCATGGAACTTGCAGACAAAGTCAGGAGTTGAGTTTTGATCTTTCAAGCAATGAGACTAGTTTTTGCCAGGAGACCGACACAATCAATAAGAAAGGTGATATGGTATTCCAGCAGCAGTGGGGTTAGAGGGGTGGGGGTGGAGCAAAGAGTCTGAGTTTCTGGAAGCCAGGAGCGCCTGGCATAGTTCTGAAATGTCGATGTGGGTATGCTTTACAGAATTCATCACCCAATGCATTTGCATATCACTGGAACAACAGCAAAGCTTTAAAAAATACTCTGGTTACAAGAACAGGGCATATAAAAGAAGGATCATTAGTGCTTAGAAATTTATGATGGATTAAGCCATTTTAGGTTGGTTGACTTAAAACTGTAAAATACGCTGTCTCCAGGATTCAGGGTTGACAAAGGAAAAATCACCTGCATTTTCAGGCTTTGGTTTGACTTCCTGACAACCAGCCAGCTTGCTATCAGGCTGAACTGACAACAAGCTGTTGGAGTTCCAACAGATGAAGGGGATTCGAGTGGGGTGGGAGGTATTCTGGATCCCTCGCCCACACTTAAATGAGAAGAGGTCTGATTTTATAAAACTGCTTGTATTAGGATATTTCACAAAATTCCCTTTGGGTAAAGAGTTCCATAGCTTAAAACATCTGAAAAGCCACTGATCTAGTCCAATCCTAGCCACAGACATATGAGCAAGCAGGACAGAGAGGTACAGGGCCTGGTCCACGGTCACAGGGTAAGTGAGGCCACTTGAGAGGCATTTACAACTACTTTAAATTGGGAACTAAAAAGGCATTTGTACAGCAAGGGAAACAATCAATAAAATGAAAAGGCAACCTACGGAATAGGAGAAAATATTTGCAAACCAATATCTGATAAGGGATTAATATCTAAAATATATAAGGAACATATACAACTGAATAGCAAAAAAACAAATAATCCAATTTAAAAATGGACAAAGTGGGGGCTTCCCTGATGGCGCAGTGGTTAAGAATCTGCCTGCCAACGTAGGGGACACGGGTTCGATCCCTGGCCCAGGAAGATCCCACATGTCGCAGAGCAACTGGGCCCATACACCGCAACTACTGAGCCTGCGCTCTAGAGCCCGTGAGCCACAGCTACTGAAGTCTGTGTGCCTGGAGCCCGTGCTCCGCAACAAGAGAAGCCACTGCAATGAGAAGCCCACACACCACAACGAGGAGTAGCCCCCGCTCACCGCAACTAGAGAAAGCCCGCGCGCAGCAACAAAGACCCAACACAGCCAATAAATAGATAGATAGATATATAGATAGATAAATAAAATGGACAAAGGACCCAAATAGACATTTTTCCAAAGAAGACATACAAATGGTCAACAGGTACATGAAAAGATGCTAAGTAACACTAATCATCAAGGAAATGCAAATCAAAACTACAATGAGATATCACCTCACACCTGTTTGAATGGCTATCAATCAAAAAGACAAGAGATAAAAAGTGTTGGTGAGGATGTGAAGAAAAAGGAACCCTGTCCACTGTTGGTGGGAATGTAAACTGGTGCAACTACTATGGAAAACAGTACGGAGGTTCCTCAAAAAGTAACAATAAAACTCCCATATGATGCAGCAATCTTACTTCTGGGTATATATTCAAAGGAAATAAAATCAGTATCCCTAAGACAAGTCTGCACCCCAATGTTCACTGCAGCATTATTCACAATAGCCAAGATACGAAAACAATCTAAGTGTCCGTCAACAGATGAATGAATTCTTTCTAAATGTGGTATATGTTTTCTTGGTACATGTGTGAGGAATATTATTCAGACATTAAAAAAAAGAAGCAAAACCTGCCATTTGTGACAACATGGATGAAGCTGTTGTGCTAAGTGAAATGAGCCAGACAAAGAAAGACAAACAGTGTATTACTATCACTTAAAAGTGGGCTCTAAAAAAAGTCAAAATCATAAACCAGAGAGTAGAATGGTGGTTGCCAGGGGCTGGGGGTGGAAGAAATGGGAGGTGCTGGTCAAAGGACACAAACTTTTAGTGATAAGATGAATAAGCTCTGGGGATCTGATGGTCAGCATGGTGACTACAGTTAATAATACTGTATTGCATACTTGACATTATCTAAGCAAGCAAATTTTAAGTGTTTTCACCATTAAAAAAAAAACGGTAACTCTGTGAGGTAATGGAGGTGTTAATTAACTTAATTGTGGTAATCATTTCACATTGTATATGCATATCAAATCACATGCTATACACCTTAACACAATTTTGTCAATTTGATACACAATTTTGTCAATTTGATACACAATTTTGTCAGTTTTACCTCAATAAAGCTCGGAGTGGCTGGTGGAGGGATTGGGCAACGGAGAGCTCAGAAAACAAAAATCATTTAACATCCGTTGAAGGCCAGGATCCCTACAGGCCCTTTACTGTGCCTGTGGCCTAAGCTGACTCCCTAAGCTGAGCAACAGAGGTGGCAGGGAATGTCATACAGCCCCCAAGCACACGCTCAGCCAGGCTGGGCCTCAGAACAGCAGGAGTGGTGCCCACTTGAGCTTGTTTCCATGTGAAGCCTCCTGCCAACACATAAAACTTAGGGAGCTTCTAATGAGGAGAGGCTCTGGCTAATGCTTTCCTCTCACTCATTCGTATTTCAACACTTGCTTATTTCTTTTTTTCCTCATTACAGTCTTTTTGGAGACGAAGGCAAAACAAAACAAAACCCCACCTTACGAAAAGAAATGTGTGTGCCCTGGGGAAGATGAAGGAGTACTGCAGGTTTGAGATTCTCGCTGTTACCAAAGAATTATGACCCAGAAGCAGGGAATCATTCAGTCTGTTGGTTTCACTTGTGTAACAGCATATAACATTGTACCTGCTCCTGCATCACCCGCTGAATCAGGAAGTTTAGGGAGAAAAGCCCAGCAGAGCCCCAAGGAAATCTGTCTTTTGGTATTCCAATCATAAAAAAGTATTCCCCTCAATTTTTTCACACAGGGCCTACTGTCACCTTAACCGTGTTTATCGAGACAGAGAAAGTGTCTTTGCCAAAGCTAGACATTTCTCTTCTTTGACAGCAAACACTGATTAAATCTACCCAGAGAAAAGTTAGGCAGACCAGAACCCACCTTCTTGCCAGTTACTAAGGGGCAGACTTTCAATTCTGGTATTTCCTTTCCTCATTGTCAAGAAAAATAAACAAAAGTGATAGAATGTTACAGAGAATTTCTACTGAAGATACAGCTGTTTCCATTTTAACTTAGGTTGAAAGATTCCTTACCAGTTTTGTGAGTTATCTAACTAAAAAAATCTCCTAAACTAACTAGGCTACTGACTGTAAATTTAGGAAAACTGGAGTGAATACAGATGATATACAAACCAACAGCGCAAGCTGAGCTCTCCCCTGGCAGGACTGGACGTGACCATTTCAGGATGAAGGATTCTGAGGGGACTGTGACTTTGCTCGCAATGACATTAGTGGCAGGAGACATTTCCAAAAGGGACTGTAAGTTACGAATTAATGACAGCTCTCTGTGAACTAACTCCTCCATATTCAGAATGCCCAGTTTACAAAATAACAAAGCAAAATGACCTCTCCAGTACTCACCAACACTGCAAACAGAAATACATCTCAGTTAGAAATCTGGGGGGAAAAGTTATGTCTGTGGTCTATGTGCTGATCTGAGCAATAGAGCTTGTCTTTTAATCACCCCTGTCAGAAATATAAAATCTCCTTAAAATAGGTTACCCAGCTCTCTGTGCTCCCGATTTTACAACAGCATTGGCACTGTCAGCTAGCCGCTGGGTTACTGAGACAGCTGGGCTTGGTTTGAGCAGTAAAATACCTCACGTTGCCTTTGAAAGTCATCTGCATGATTGCAGAGCTTTCTAATCCCCATAGAAGACCCATAACTATGTCAAGAGAAATTGAGGCTCTCTGATCCCCTATCTGGTAACTGGATGCACAAACTTCCCTTTTGATTATTCCTGAACAATGGCACTTAAGCATCGTTGTGGGAAAGGAAAGCAGGCCTCCCAGGATGCACTTCTCTCTCTTGCCTGCCACTAGTCAGTGACTCTGAGATCACAGAGTACAGCTGGAACTTTCCTTCCTCACCCCTGAACTTGGGTATTTACAAGTTGGCTAATGAAGGAACAATAAGTAATCTCCTGACCACTGTAGTAGGCAGGCGAGAATGAAAACTGATAGATGTACACTTTTATTCTTGAGCTCGATAAGATAAGGAATTTCCGCCCTACCGAGCTCTGAAAAGTTGCCTTTCATCCCGTTGGGGAAGGTGTAAAACATGCTTTGTGCAGACCGGCCTGGCCTTTGGCAGATTTATTGACAAGACCTACTGGCTAGAGTAAGTGCAGGGATACACCATTTGTCGAGAAAGAGAATGAATACAATCAACAGGCTTGCAAGGCCTCATAAAACAGTTGTTTGGCTTAGAAGATCATGTCTGCAAAGCATTCTTATCAGGAGGAAAGCATTAAAGGCATTTCTCAAGTTTAAAGGAAAACAAAATTTGAAAAGCATGGTGAGTCAGCTGCCAGTGTCTGTCTGAAGTTGTTGGAAATTCAGAGCTCTTTAATTTTGACAGACTCTGCTCTGTGAACAGGGCATAGCTTCTGCATAGTTTCAGTCACTTCTTTTGTTTGTCACGGGCTAAAAGGACAGGACATCCAGCTTGCACTATTTGGATTCATTTGGGAAGGGTGGGAGAGGGTAGAGTGATAGAAAACTGAGTTACTTTTACACTGACCTCTAGATCACAGCAGTGACAAGATTCTGTCGTTATAATATCTTACAATTTCAATAAAGCTCTGACATTAATGGATGGTAATAAAAGAAAGAATGTCATTGTCTATATGTCACATTCTATATAAAAAAGCTGTGCTGGAAGCTCAGTTGCTCCTCAGCCTGAGTATTTACATCTCTAGCCGCCCTCAGAACACAAGTTTTTCTCAAGGTTTAGTGTCCTGGATTTAATTGGAGTCAGTGAAACCTTGTTTAGATCCTGAACTCAGGCTCTGATCATCACTGCCAGGAAATGATTAACTTGAGCAAGTTGCTTAACTTCTTTGAGTCTCAGTTTCCTCATCTATAAGTCAGGACAGTAAAATATCAATTTCAGGACCGTGGTGAGAAGTAAATAAGAAACGGTGAGAATTCAGTGAAATAACTATAAAGTATGTTTCACAACGCCTGGCATACAGTAAGTACTCAATAAATGTTAGTCCCATTTCAGGTTTTGTAACTTTCGATTGTAGCAAAGGAACAGGGCCAGGTAGTGTAAGAAGTTGACCCTGTGTGAGCTGTCTCGTTCGGGCAGCAGATTTAGCTAAACCACTATCAGTCCTGTAAGCAGGCTTTGAGTACCACCTGCTGGAGCAGGTCGTTGCAGGGAAGTAACAAAGTGCCCCACAGGCATGAGATTTGTTCACAGAGCATTAGCCTGCTCTCCCAAACCCCTGCAGACCTCACGGCAAAGCTTCCTGCTGTTGACCCTCAAGACGTCTGCCTTCTAAGCCAAAATGCAGTTCATGAGCTGTCTCACGGCCCTTGGTCATTTATGTCCCTCTTCTATATAAAAAGCAACACTACGGGCTCCCAGAGAAACAAGGTGAAGGGGAGTAAGACTCAGGAGGAAATGGTCAGATGGAAGAACAGCTAAGGCTCCCAATTATAACAAACATCTCGTTCCTGCCAGGACACTAAAAACAGAATCCCAGCCAGCTTTTCGAATTGCTATCTTAGCCAATTGGCTACATGTCTGATCGAAACAGAGGTCCAACATGGAAAAATAAAAGCTCTTCCTTAGCAAATGAGGAATGATTGGAAATGCATTTGAAGAAAACACCACTGTGGTGTTTCAGGTTTTTTCTCTCTGTGCAGCATGAACTGAATTTATTCAGCTCCTGTGCTTGGGGGCAGTTTCTCTAACTACCGATGCTGCCAATTCCACCTGCAATCTAAAAAACTGGGCTGTACAATTGGTTCCTCAATTGCCGCGTGTAATCACTGAAACACCTTTTTTTTTTTTTTTTTTTTTTTTTGGCTGAGTTGGGTCTTCATTGCTGCGCACGGGTTTTCTCCAGTCGCAGCGAGCAGGGGCTACTCTTCCTTGCGGTGCGTGGGCTTCTCCTTGCAGTTGCTTCTCTTGGGGAGCACGGGCTCTAGGCGCGCGGTCTTCAGCAGTTGCAGCACGCGGGCCCTAGAGCATCCGGGCTTCAGTAGCTGTGGGCTTAGTTGCTCCGCAGCATGTGGGATCTTCCCGGACCAGGGCTCAAAACCGTGTCCCCTGCGTTGGCAGGCAGATTCTTAGCCACTGTGCCACCAGGGAAGTGCTGAAACACCATTTTTCATGCTCTAGAAAATGCAAACACGGCTGAATTGATCCACTTCAAATCTTCTCAAACAATTCAACTAAGGATGAAAGGAGATGAGATATTTCAAAGTAAAGGTGGTTGGATGTCCTGAGGCATGAGGATAGTGGGTGTGTGCATGGGAGAAGGTCTCTTTTCAGTGGAATTACTGGTTTAAAACATAGGTGCTACCCTAATTTTAAAGTCTGTCAGTCTATATGGTTGCATGGGACATCTTTTAGGGTCATAACACCACTGCTTTCCATAGTATCTATGGGGTGGCTGTCATACTAGGATGTAGGTGGCTATGAGACATGTCCTGTCAACTGTCTGTAGTCATCTGATTATTGATTATCCTGAATGCCTCATCAAAAACACAGACTTCATTTAGAAGTCTGTAAGTCAAATAGTTAAGGAAAGAGCAAAAAAACCCAGCAGTTAACATGACCAAGTGCAAGCCACAGGTCGGGAGTCTGGAGGTCACAGTGGCAGGCAGAAGGGCCTAGGCAGGCCAGAGTCTGGAATCTAGGCACAGGCCACTTATCCTTGGAGGCCTCATTCCTTTCTTTGAATGCCTTCCCTCCTTTCCAAAACTAATCATCAACTCCTTATTCTGCAGTCCCAGCTCAAATCGTACTTGTCCATTATCTCACAAGCAGGCAGGGTCAGCTCTCTTAAACATACCTTTACTAAGTGTTATTTACTGTACTGTGTTTATAAAACTCCATCTTTATTATACAAGTAATATAAATACCATACACACATGTGTATATTACCAACAGAGTACTATAACTACATATCTTTCTTCACTAGACTATAAACTTTTTGAAGGCAAGAACCATGTCCCATATACTGAGTGCTATACTAGACACTGAAGATTCACAAATAAACATCTCTTTGAAGCTGAATCAATGAAGGTGCAGATTAGTAAACAGATGGTTTGTGAACAAGTCGAAAAGAAAAAAGTGATTAGTAAGATCTAGGATGGTAATCTAACGTAAAATATAGCCAAACAAATCTCTCTTCTTTCATGATATGGTTACCAGGCTATTAAATCAGTAAAATTCCAGACATGACTTGAATTTTGGCAAGTCAGTACATAAAATCTTTTATCCTCGTGGGAACAAGAGCAAATCACAAGCTGCCAAATCATTTTTTGGAACATCTTTATTGGAGCATAATTGCTCTACAATGCTGTGTTAGGTGCTGCTGTACAACAAAGTGAATCAGCTATACGTATACATACATCCCCATATCTCCTCCCTCTTGCGCCTCCTTCCCACCCCTCTAGGTGGTCACAAAGCACCGAGCTGATCTCCCTGTGCTATGCAGCTGCTTCCCACTAGCTATCTATTTTACACTTGGTAGTGTACATATGTCCATGCCACTCTCTCACTTCGTCCCAGCTTACCCTTCCCCCTGCCCGTGTACTCAAGTCCATTCTGTACGTCTGCATCTTTATTCCTGTCCTGCCCCTAGGTTCTTCAGAACCTTTTTTTTTTTTTAGATTCCATATATGTGTTAACGTATGGTATTTCTTGTTTTTCTCATTCTGACTTACTTCACTCTGTATGACAGATCCTAGGTCCATCCACCTCACTACAAATACCTCAATTTCGTTTCTTTTTATGGCTGAGTAATATTCCATTGTACATACGTGTCACGTCTTCTTTATCCATTCATCTGTCAATGGACACTTAGGTTGGTTCCATGTCCTGGCTATTGTAAATAGAGCTGCAATGAACATTGTGGTACATGATTCTTTTTGAATTATGGTTTTCTCAGGGTATATGCCCAGTAATGGGATTGCTGGATCATACGGTAATTCTATGTTTAGTTTTAAAAGGAACCTCCATACTGTTCTCCATAGTGGCTGTGTCAATTTACATTCCCACCAACAGTGCAAGAGGGTTCCCTTTTCTCCACACCCTCTCCAGCATTTATTGTTCGTAGATTTTTTGATGATGGCCATTCTGACCGGTGTGAGGTGATACCTCACTGTAGTCTTGATTTGCATTTCTCTAATGATTAGTGATGTTGAGTATCCTTTCATGTGTTTGCTGGCAATCTGTATATCTTCTTTGGAGAAATGTCTGTTTAGGTCTTCTGCCCATTTTTGGATTGGGTTGTTTGTTTTTTTGATACTGAGGTGCATGAGCTGCTTGTATATTTTGGAGATTAATCCTTTGTCAGTTGCTTCACTTGCAAATATTTTCTCCCATTCTGAGGGTGGTCTTTTCATCTTGTTTATGGTTTCCTTTACTGTGCAAAAGTTTTAAGTTTCATTAGGTCCCATTTGTTTATTTTTGTTTTTATTTCCATTTCTCTAGGAGGTGGGTCAAAAAGGATCCTGCAGCCGAATAGCACAGGGAGATCAGCTCGGTGCTTTGTGATGACCTAGAGGGGTGAGATAGGGACGGTGGGAGGAAGTCGCAAGAGGGAAGAGATATGGGGATATATGTGTATGTATAGCTGATTCACTTTGTTATAAAGCAGAAACTAACACACCATAGTATAGCAATTATACTCCAATAAAGATGTTTAAAAAAAAAAAAAAGGATCTTGCTGTGATTTATCTCACAGAGTGTTCTCCTCTAAGAGTTTTATAGTTGTCTGGCCTTACATTTAGGTCTTTAATCCATTTTAGTTTATTTTTGTGTATGGTGTTAGGGAGTGTTCTAATTTCATACTTTTACATGTACCTGTCCAGTTTTCCCAGTACCACTTATTGAAGAGACTGTCTTTTCTCCACTGTATATTCTTGCCTCCTTTATCAAAGATAAGGTGGCCATATGTGCGTGGGTGTATCTCTGGGCTTTCTATCGTGTTCCATTGATCTATGTTTCTGTTTTTGTGCCAGTACCATAATGTCTTGATTACTGTAGCTTTGTAGTATAGTCTGAAGTCAGGGAGCCTGATTCCTCCAGCTCTGTTTTTCTTTCTCAAGATTGCTTTGGCTATTTGGGGTCTTCTGTGTTTCTATACACATTGTGAAATTTTTTGTTCTAGTTCTGTGAAAAATGTCAGTGGTAGTTTGATAGGAATTGCATTGAATCTGTAGATTGCCTTGGGTAGTAGAGTCATTTTCACAATGTTGATTCTTCCAATCCAAGAACATGACATATCTCTCCATCTGTTTGTATCATCTTTAATGTCTTTCATCAGTGTCTTATAGTTTTCCACATACAGGTCTTTTGTCTCCCTAGGTAGGTTTATTCCTAGGTATTTTATTCTTTTTGTTGCAGTGGTAAATGGGAGTGTTTCCATACCTTCTCTTTCAGATTTTTCATCATTAGTGTATAGGAATGCAAGAGATTTCTGTGCATTAATTTTGTATCCTGCTACTTTACCAAATTCATTGATTAGCTCTAGTAGTTTTCTGGTAGCATCTTTAGGATTCTCTATGTATAGTATCATGTCATCTGCAAACAGTGACAGTTTTACTTCCTTTTTTCCAATTTGGATTCCTTTTATTTCTTTTTCTTCTCTCATTGCTGTGGCTAAAACTTCCAAAACTATGTTGAGTAATAGCAGTGAGAGTGGGCAATCTCATCTTGTTCCTGATCTTAGTGGAAATGCTTTCAGTTTTTCACCGTTGAGCACGATGTTGCCTGTGGGTTTGTCATATATGGCCTTTATTACGTTGAAGGAAGTTCCCTCTCTGCCTGCTTCCTGGAGGGTTTTTTATCATAAATGGGTGTTGAATGTTGTCAAAAGCTTTCTCTGCATCTATTGAGATGATCATATGGTTTTTCTCCTTCAGTTTGTTAATATGGTTTATCACACTGATTGATTTTCATATATAGAAGAATACTTGCATTCCTGGGATAAACCCCACTTGACCATGATATATGGCCCTTTTAATGTGCTGTTGGATTCTGTTTGCTAGTATTTTGTTGAGGATCTTTGGATCTATGTTCATCAGTGATATTGGCCTGTAGTTTTCCTTCTTTGTGACATCTCTGTCTGGTTTTGGTATCAGGGTGATGGTGGCCTCATAGAATGAGTTTGGGAGTGTTCCTCCCTCTGCTATATTTTGGAAGAGTTTGAGAAGGATAGGTGTTAGCTCTTCTCTATATGTTTGATAGAATTCGCCTCTGAAGCCATCTGGTCCTGGGCTTTTGTTTGTTGGAAGATTTTTAATCACAGTTTCAATTTCAGTGCTTGTGAATGGTCTGCTTATATTTTCTATTTCTTCCTGGTTCAGTCTCGGAAGGCTGTGCTTTTCTAAGAATTTGTCCATTTCTTCCAGGTTGTCCATTTTATTGGCATACAGTTGCTTGTAGTAATCTCTCATAATCCTTTGTATTTCTGCAGTGCCAGTTGTCACTTCTCCTTTTTCATTTCTAATTCTATTGATTTGAGTCTTCTCCCTTTTTTTCTTGATGAGTCTGGCTAATGGTTTATCAATTTTGTTTATTTTCTCAAAGAACCAGCTTTTAGTTTTAATGATCTTTGCTATTGTTTCCTTCATTTCTTTTTCATTTATTTCTGACCTGATCTTTATGATTTCTTCCTTTCTTCTAACTTTGGGGTTGTTTTTTTGTTCTTCTTTCTCTAATTTCTTTAGTTGTAAGGTTAGGTTGTTTATTTGAGATATTTCTTATTTCTTGAGGTAGGATTATATTGCTGTAAAGTTCCCTCTTAGAACTGCTTTTGCTTCATCCCACAGGTTTTGGGTCATTCTGTTTTCATTGTCACTTGTTTCTAGGTAATTTTTTATTTTCTCTTTGATTTCTTCAGTGATCTCTTGGTTATTTAGTAGTGTATTGTTTAGCCTCCATGTGTTTGTATTTTTTACAGATTTTTTCCTGTAATTGATATCCAATCTCATAGCATTGTGGTCAGAAAAGATACTTGATACAATTTCAATTTTCTTAAATTTACCAAGGCTTGATTTGTGACCCATGATATGATGTATCCTGGAGAATGTTCCATGAGCACTTGAGAAGAAAGTGTATTCTGTTATTTTTGGATGGAATGTTCTATAAACATTAATTAAGTCCATCTTGTTTAATGTATCATTTAAAGCTTGTGTTTCCTTATCCAAGTAATATTTTTTAATAGATGAGCCTCAACTCTAAACATTCTAGTAGGATGCTGCAGAATTCTGTCTTTATTTATGCCATTTAAAATTGAATGAAGATAAGAAGATTTCCTATGAAACCTACTGAGGGCACGGAGCCAAGAAAGACAGCTACTATGATTCATAAGAGAAAAAAAGACTTGACAGATTATAGCATCAAGCTGAATCATACAAGATACTAAATATAAAGTTATATATTTTGGTTCAGATTTTCAACAGCACAGGCACAGAATTACCAAAACCTTACTAGACAGAAAGTATTTTATATGAATTTTATAGTAATTAAAAACACCATGTCATCTATATATATACAGACAGACACAATTTTATACATATATATATATATATATATATATATATATATATATTTCTGCTGCCTAAAGAAGCTAGCGCAACAGAGCCTCATCTTTAGACCAAAACGTCTGGGTCAAGCGAAATTCCTCTTCAGGCGTCTCAATCACCTCTGGAACACAACAACCACTGCTAATTAGGAGGCCTGCAGAACCAGATATCCAGGATGGTGAGAGGTCTAAAAATTCTGCCTAAATTATAGTGTTTGAGAGAGCTACACTTGTTTGCCCAGAGAAATGAAAACTTTGGTGGAGGGAGGGGGAGACTGAGAGTTAATCCTTGACTAATAACTTTTCAAATCGTTGGAGAAGAGAAAGTTACTTCAGAAGATGACTTCATAAAAGATGCAGGTAGACCCATCTGGGGTCAAGTTTTGCAATGCCTGACAAGGGAATGGGCTGCCTGAGAGTGAGGAGCGCCCTGCCAACGGAATTATTCAAGTAGAGGACGGAGGAGCAGCCATCAATGGGGATGCTGTCGAATGCACTTCTGTACTTGGAGATCAAGATCCTTAAGGGAAAAGACCTCCAACGCCCTTTCAATTCTATGATCTTCATTAAAGCTGATGGTGAAGGGACCAGAGGGGCAGAAGACAGACATCTCAGATCACTGAGTTGCACCACTGACCTTGACACAATCTCATACTGCATCAACTCGGCTGACAATCACCTGAGAATAGCTTTGTCCTGCTAAATGCACACAGGTGTCCGAGTAGCTTCTGTGGCTCACGATGACTGGGCTGAGTGAGTGTCCTGCAGTTGACACCTTAATAGAAGGAGGCATATGGAAAATGAGGCAGAAATGAGCAAAAAAAAAGACAAAGAGCAGAAAAAACACTGAGCCTATGTGAGCTCTGAAGCAGGAAGCTGGGGGTGAAGACATACAATTCAGAATGGAGAGGGGTAATCACAGTGCTGTGGGTTCATCAGTTTTTATTGTGGATCCTGGGAAAGAAACCACAGAGAAAATCTCAGGAGTATTTTCCTCCTAAGCCAGCACAACCACTTCTTCACCGCCAAAGGCTCCAATGTTCCCATAGTGGAGAACGGCACTGAAAAAAATATCTCTTCTTATTCAAAACCTCTCCCTGCCATCCATGTGTCCCTGCAAACACGTGGCCTTCAGTCCTCCTCTCCCTATTCCCCTGCACCTCACACCACATACAACAGCAACAACAGGCTGGGGATATAGGACCAAAAAAAACAACCACCCTCAGACTGAAAAAAAAAAATCTTTACATAAGGAAGGAGAAAAACAGAATTCCTATCCCTGCATTGTAAAAACTGAAAGGTAAGGGGAATTTTATAGACCCAGAACGTGATGAAATGAAGAGAAAGACATCAAGTTTACCCAAAAGGTGATAAAATATTTTATTTGTTTTTTGGTTGTGAAAAGAAAATAAACCATTGAAATGACTGTCCGAAGGGCTCCAGGGTAAGGACACTGAATAGGGCTTGGCTATAAATGTTGGAGAGGGTAATAAAAGAGTTGGTTTTGTTTCCTCAGCATTTGTGTGGGCTGAGCCCTCCTACTTCAACACAGGAATCATGGGCAATGGTAAAAGCCAACCTGCCACGGGGCCTACATTAATGGCTTCCTTGCAGGCCCGTGCAAGAGTCCCAGAGTAGCTGCTCCCCTCCTGCACCCAGGTTTCTATTCGACGCTGACCCTACAGGGAATGCCATCAAACCACTGGGGCTTCAGGATCGTAATGTGTCTTATTTCCATGGTTACTAGTTCATATATACCTGCTTATAAAACAGGCATTTTTTTTTCAGTCCTTATTTTTCTCAGTCCTAGAAATTTAAGATGAAGAAGGCAAGGTTCCTGCCCCAAGCAGCTCAGTCTACAGTCTAAAGGGCCTTGGATTAATTCTGATGTTGTTTAGTGATATATTTCAAGTTCCTGAAGATAGAGAAAGGTGACAGAATCGCTGTTGTAAAAGCAACTGCTGATTCTATTTAAACCCAGGAAGGATTAGTTAAGAATCTGTGAAAGAGGCAGGATTTTCAACTAACCCACAAACTTGCATCCAGCATTTGCCTTTTTCTTTTCCACGTGTCAAGCTCTCCCATGAACATGTGATACCTCAACTAAGTCTTAAAAGACAGCTCCCCCTCAAAACTAAGTTTCTCTAGGTCTGTGATGAACGTAAAAATTAAGAACTTGGAAATAAACTGAACTTTGGAATGAGCTGGAACTAACCACACATGCCAATCAATATTGATCTCTACAATTACATGTAAATCAAATTTGACCCGAGACAATTTACTCTCAGATTTGTCATCCAAATCATATACAACAGGACCCAAGAATAGTACTGAGGACAGTGGCATGACAAGGGACAGGTAGTAAAATGGAAACCAGCTTCCTTTCAGTGTATCTATATCTCTTAGCACCATCACAAGGACAAGGCCTTCAAGGGGCTTTACTAAGATCCCCACTGAATACTCAGTGGTCAACCTGCAGCACTTCTGAGAAGGTACAGGCTCGAGGTGCTCCCAAATCACCATTCATTTTCATAGCCGTATCTTTGCCCTTTAGATCATCACCAGGCAGGCTGGAGGGTCTGGTTGCTCATACGATCATTCTCCGCTGACCACAAAGATGGCCACTTAGACCACACCAGACAACACAATTCCTCAAATAGACACATAGTTAAAGACCTGAATCTATACAGTATCTTTCCAGAATGAGCCATGGCTCCGTGTCCAAGGCGTGTTTCTATAATTCATATTACTAAACAGGTACCTTGGCCTTAGCGTCCACGGCCTGAAGATTCTTATTCGGTTGAAACCAACAGGAACCAGCCGGGATGACTCAGGGGGAATGGTAATGATGGGATGAGTAATCCCTCTCTTGAAGTCACCAGTTAGGATAAAAGCAGTTGTTGATTACCTGACGGGACAGGTTTCTCAGGCTGGCTGAGAACAGAACAAATAAATCAATGTCACTTTCCTCCCTAACATCTTAAAACTCTATATTTAAAGCCTGTATTTCAGCTCACAATTCAAGGAAAGCTGTCCACAGAACTATCCATTAGGCCTCTGGTGAACACAGGGATGGAGGAGACGGGAGAAATGGCAGTAAGAACATTTTTAACCTTAGTGGAGAGAAATCCTATAGGAACGCTACCTGGCTCTCTGCTTGTGGTCACTGCCTTGGCTATTTTGGGAATCCTGTATATAAAACTAATCCAATGTCTTTTTTGGTTTGTTTGTTGGTGGTTTTTTTTGCGGTATGCAGGCCTCTCACCGCTGTGGCCTCTCCCGTTGCGGAGCACAGGCTCCGGACGCGCAGGCCCTGCGGCCACGGCTCACGGGCCCAGCTGCTCCACGGCATGTGGGATCTTCCCGGACCGGGGCACAAACCCGCGCCCCCTGCATCGGCAGGCGGACTCTCAACCACTGCGCCACCAGGGAAGCCCCCAATGTCTTATTCTAATAGGGTAAACACATGCGGACAAGTCAGGGCAAAAGCCTCTAACATGACAGTTCGTTTTAAAGACTGGAAAACTGAAAACCTTTCCCTTTCAGAGTTATAACCAATCTCAGAAGAAAATCCATGAATGCATTAGGGATTCTCATTTCCTAATTAATCTCAATCTCCCCACTATTTTCCGTATTGCTTTAGTCGAATTTACCCTTTGGGGGGAGATATGTTAAAATACGGTTTACTTGAAACTAGTAGACAAATAAGCACAGTATAGTGAATAAACAGTACTGTATTATAATCATCAAACTTGCTAAGAGACTAGATCTTAACTATTCCAACCACTAAAAAGGGTTGATAATTTTGTGACATGATAGAGGTGCTATAGCTACAATGGCAATCCTGTTACAATATATAAATGTATCAAATCAGCATGCTGTACACCTTAAATTTACAGTTCTATGTCAAATACATTTCAAGTAAAATTCTAAAATATAGTTTAATTACTAATGAGGTGCTACTAAAAATATATAGAAAATAATTTAATAGATGGCCAAGTAACCACCTACATTACTGCCTCATATTAGAGTTCTGTTGGCTAAAAGCCTAATAGGTTTATACCGTATGTGATTTTGGCAACAATCTGATTGGATACATTGCTGAGGCTCCAAAGTAAACTTAAGTGAAAAGGCTTGACCACGTACTTGATCAAAGCATACGTGAAGTTTAAATGCAAAAGAGAAGCTAGGGCCCTGGGATCGGAGTGTGTGCTTCAGGTGACATCACTGTCCAAACACATTTATTCAACATCCATCTGGTGGCACTACCTGGGGTGGTTAGCACAGATCTGCCATCCCAGAGTAACCAGCTTTGCCCTTTTTATCCTAGCACGGACGGGAGAAACACAGCTATTAAGTAGACAGGACTCAACGTTCCCGGGTTAAATATGGAAAGCGACTGCGGTGAGAACAGAATCGGGCACTGGTTTGTTATGTGCAGACCCAGAGGAAGTTTTCAACTCTATTATAGAAAGACTTCCTGAAGATGAAATTTCAAGAGCCACTTAAGGTTAAATTTGAAATGCTGCCCTTTGGTTGGATTACTGATAACCACCTTTCAAGAAAGAGCCACTGAGGATGGTAAGAAAGTTGCTCAACACACGGATATCAGCTCCGTGCTTTGTGACCGCCTGGAGGGGTGGGATAGGGAGGGTGGGAGGGAGGGAGACGCAGGAGGGAAGAGATATGGGAACATACGTATAACTGATTCACTTTGTTATAAAGCAGAAACTAACACACTATTGTAAAGCAATTATACCCCAATAAAGATGTCAAAAAAAAGATTTAAATTACCATTAAGAGAAAAAAAAAGAAAGAAAGTTGCTAAGGAGCCCATGACCGTGGGGTGTATAAATATGCATCCTAACTACTCAGAAACTGCCTTTCCCAGCTCAGCTTTCCTGCCAAGAGCCAGCCTAGAGCAAAGTTTTTTCTTTTAACTCCCTTTCCGTGTTTACTGTTGAGCAATCATCTTCACTGCTAGGGAAAAAAAAAAAAAAAAGGAGGGGCTTACACAAACTTTCAGGGGTTACCTTCGTACAACATTGGTCATAAAACCAACCAGAAAGGGGAATGATGAAACCTGGCAATCCCAGGGTGAGTCAAAGCTGCAGTAAATTCAAGGAAGTACCACACCTAAAGTGTCTTCTATGGGTATAAGGTGAATAACCTCCCCTTCTGGAGGATGAGGACTTCTGCGCGCACTCAAGAGCACCGCGACGGACCCTGGTTTGCTAAGCGCACTGTCTCGTCCTGCTCATCACGGTGCCAGGCGGCCCAGCTGCCTCTCACCTGCCTCCCCTCACACACATGCTCACATCCTTCTCCTGGGTACCGCCAGTCCCCAAAACAGGCAACGTCAGCAAGAGCCACAGGCATCCAATGTTACTCCACCCAGCCCACTGACAAAGGTGCAGGCTTTGGTAGTCCAGACTGACCAGACAGGAGGGAGCTAAAGGAATACCGCTCTGTTGGACAGATCCACCCAGGAAGCAATTAGGTTTATAGTCAGGAAAGAACAGCCCCAAAGGCCTCAGAAACAAAAGCGGCTTCCTGCCTGTGTTCTGTTCTCTCATTCCATGTGCTGTCGTAAAGGTAGGCTGAGCTATTCGGCTGCAATCTCTGACAGTCAGGCACTGTTTGGAGAATCTCTCCTGTAGAGACCTGCCCGTCAGGGTTTCATTTCTGTGCTAGGGCATCAACTGTCTCAGCTAGTTTGAATAACAAAAAAGGGATGTAAGCTTCCAAAAGGGAAAAATACTTAATGCAAAACAGGATTATAAACTCTCCCAGATTAGCTGAAGGAAAAGATTATAAAGGTAACAGAGGTTCCACTACTATGGGGAAGGCATCCCTAGGATTTTGAACTTGACAATCAAGGAGTTCTTGGGGTGGGAAGGTGAGAGGTGCTGGAAGAGGAGGGGCAGCCAGCAGCACAGGTCTCTCCAGTCTGACCCCATGTCCTTCCCGCTCTGGTGGGCTGTGCACATCCAGATTGCCTAGCTTCCCACTCAGATTCTCCTCGAGTCCATTAGGGTGAACAGGCAGGTTCTCATGTGTGCAGAAGATGTAGCAAATACCTCTCAGGAGTGGCAACGGTCACTGATGCTAACCTGAGTCAATGTAGGAGGAACAGGAGGACATCAGAAGGAAGAGGCTGGTTGTGGAGTCAAGAGACAGCAATGGGATTTGATGAAGAGGAGATGCTAGAAGGCTGAAATGACTGCTCTTAAGTCTTAGACTGGTGGTCTCGCCCCCATTCTAGTGCTCAATGCAAAGTGAGAAATGACCCCTTTGAGACTCAAGTCTAATCCTGGCTCTAAAACCTGCCCCACACCTACACCTCTCACACCGAGGAGGCTGCAGGCCCATTACTAAGATACGGGTGCTGCGGACCACTTAATCCATGGCTGCGAGGACGGTCTTAGAAATTCAGCAGAAAGTGTCATTCTCCTTAGATAAACCACCTGGTACCACCTGGAGATGGACAAAAACTGTATAAAAAAAGGTTGTTAACCCACCCTCTCCCTGGGGTAGTCCTTAAACAAAAAGCTAAATAAACACAATGTTCTTTTCTTTGGAGCTGAGGCTTTCTGATTACCTGAATCTAAGAACAAGAGGGTATCCAAAAAGCTAACAAGGACATTATTAAATATTCTCATCCTTCAATCGCTTTCCCAGCAACAGAGCAGAGTGACACCGTGACCAGACACCCCACACATACACACCCAGGAGAATTACTCTCTGTTCCACGGGGTCTAGTGTCTTTATTATCTCCAATTAGGGTCTCCTACAATGTGACTAGACCCATTTCTGGCCAGATGGGTAAACCCAGAAAGACCTAGTGCCCCTCTCCAAATAGCCAATCCCCCTGTCTCCAGAAAAACTACATGGTCCAAGAAAGAATTCTAAGAGTCAGGAAGGTTTAGTTTCCATTAACTTGAGAGGTACTCTGGAACCAGACCACCTGGGGTAAAATCGCAGTTCTGCCACTTAGTAGCCTTATGACATTGGGGGAAGTTAACTTCTCTGTGCCTCAGTTTTCTTGCCTATAAAATGGGGATAAAGTAATACCCACTCTTAAGATTCTCTAATGACCAAATGCGTTATAATATGTAAAGGACTTAAAACAGTGCTTGGCATATAGTAATAACAATATTAATGTTTGCTGTTATTATCATTATCTTTGTTGTTATACTCTTGGGTATGTTACAGAAGACCTCTGTTTTCCAGATGTCTCTCCTCTCAGATGGGCTGAAGACACCATCCCTACTCCAGGATGATTTAAAGTCAAATAAAATAATTTTAATTTCAAAATGCTTTCATATCAAAATGAAGAGCCTAGATAACATTTAAATGGCCATGAATTCTTTGCAGCGATTCCCACGAAGGGGTAGAGTCTATTTTCAACACCTTCCCCTTGACTCTGGGCTGGCCCTATGACTTTCTTTGACCAAAAGAATGTGCGGCTTCAGTGCTTACCCTCTTACCAGACACTTCCGTCATGTGAAGGAGCCTGAGCTAGCCTGCTGGAGGATAAGACCACATGACAGAGATGAATCATCCCAGCTGAGGCCCCCACATCAACCCCCTCCCGGCACCAGCTGAGTATGTGGCATGAGTGACCCCAGGGGAGACTAGCAGACCCACCACCCAGCTGAGCCCAGCCCAACTTGCTGGCCCACAGAATCATGAGCAAATAAAATGGTGGTTGTTTTAAGCCACTGAGTTTGGGGTGGTTTATTACTATGCCATAGATGACAGATACAAAGGCCTAAACGAATGAGGCTTTATTATCAATGACATTTCAAACACAGACAGACACATGAAGCCATGCCACTTGTCTATTTGTCAGCAGATTTACCAACCACCACATGGTGCTTCCAAGCTCTCATCTCACCCACGTGAGGCCAGTGAGGCCACTGCAGTCAGCACATTGGCTTGGGAAAAGCTAAGGCCAATTAATGATCATATCTGGGGAGATGAAGGCAAGCTTTCTGCACCAAGGTAGACACCAAATTAGGTCTTTTCGTGGAGGGTGGTAGGAACTCAAACTTTTGTTCCTTTTAGTCTGTGATAGAATATAGGGCCAGAAATGGCAAGATTTGGCTTCCTTGGAAGCAGCTTTATTCCAGGAGTCTTGGCTATTGTATGATGATGTGGATAGATGCCTTCAAGGCATGAGCAAACCAATTCAAGGTTAGTATCACCAGGTGAGAATCAGGGGGAGCCTGTCAAAACAAACCATGTAATCCCCATGGGTCCAGACATGCGGCTCTAAGGAAAGCAGGAAGCCCCAAATGCCCTTATTTTTCCTGCTGGTCAAAATGAGAGAATGATTACATTCTAGGCTATGATTTTGCTGTGATCTAAACAAAAATCTATCTCACCCTACAATACAGGGGAAAAAATACAAAGTCCCACAAATCATTGTTCTTTCTTCTGTAACATGAGGGAAGCACAGACAATCAACTTTGTAGGGAAATTGTTCTGAAAGATGCTCTGAGAGACTCTGTAAGCTTAAGTCCCTATTTATTACAAATAAAACCATCACATCTAAATGAAACAATCTTACTCATTAATTTGACAAAGTAAGGCAGCCATTGGGCTAAAGATTCTTAAACAAAGACTGATAGCATTTGTACAGACATATATTCATTTGCTCGACCTCTATTTGTTGAGCACAGACTTTGTACTATCTATTCTGTGGGTTTGTAGGCCTGGGGAAAAAGTTGGCAGGGTTGGGGCACAGAAGTGGGAACGGCAAGAATTAAACTGAAGGAGCTAAGACATTTCACCTTCTAAGAGCCCACAGGTCTGGTCATCTCGAAAAACAAAATTTCCTGCTCGAAGCAACTCAGCATAACCCAGCTAATCCCTACCAGAATTGCCGCAGCAATTGGAGCTGACTGGGTTATAAATCAAGAGCGTTCAGAAAACTCCTGATTTCGTGCAGTTACAGCACTGACTAGATGTAAGTGGTCCACAGATGAAGACGCTAAGATGAAGTAATTTACCCAAAGGACTTGCAGCTAGTTTCAATGCAGAGCCTAATCTGGGTGTCTTGAGCTATAGGCCAGTAGGACTCCTGCCAAACCCCATAGAGACCCCTTTCAAGATACAAGGTATTTACAATGTGAGGGGGCATAGACACCCCACAATTCCAGCCCTACTGTCAGCAGACAGAAATGAGCTATCAATATGGTGAGGAGTGGCCTGCACCTGTCACATGCGAGCAACTCAAAGAAACAACTTCCTGTGGCATAGACTTAAGAGCCCTCTAACCATATGCACTTAATAGAGGGCTCAGCAGCCATTAAAACAGGCTTATGAGAACAAAGGCACAAGAAAATACTTATGTTAAACTTAAATTTCAAAACTTAAATACAGAATAACTATGTGAACAAACTATTCACAAGAGGAAAAGCCATAGCAAAACACACTAACATGTTTGTGACTATAGAGTGAGGATCTTTTAAAACTGGGTGGGTTTTTTTTCAAATTTTATTTTATTTACTTTTTTGTAATAGAGCAGGTTCTTATTAGTTATCTATTTTATACATAGTAGTGTATATATGTCAATCCCAATCTCCCAGTTCATCAAAACTGCGTGATTTTTATTCCTCATTCTTTCTGCTGTTCCCTATAGGCTGAATATTCTTTAACAATCTTGAACTATTTATATATTTTTGAATGTTCTGGCTACCTCAGTGCGGAAGACACAACATGTCAACGGTAGGTCGAGGTCAGAGGGCAAAGGGCAGGTGAGCAGGGGCAAGTGTGAAAGCCGAGAGGAGTGCCGGCCACAACACCTGCATGCGGGTCAAAGCTGCAGTGAGGCTGGACCCCGTTCTGTGCTGTCCGGAGGGTTACATCCTGTTCTTTGGGGCTTGGCTGTCTAACTTTGGGCCACTTATCTCTTTAAACCCCACTTTCCTCAACTGTAAAAAGTAGATGTTAATAGGACCTTCCTCACAGGAATACTGTGCAGATGGAGAGAATGCAAATCAAATGCTTAGCCTAGGGCCTGGTAGAAAGTAGGAGCCAACAAATGTTAGCTGTCATGATGGTAGTGATAGAGATAGTTAATATTAGAGTCACTTTTTATTGCCATTATAATCATTATTATGATTATCACAATCATTATTATAATGGTCCTAACACTGTGTGGAACCTGTGACTGAAAAGAAATTAAGTTTTCTAAGTTTTCTTGCTTTGGGAGATAATCCAATAGTCTCTGTTTGTCTCATTGCTGGACCATCACTTCTCTGATCTCCATATTCTTCAGATTAATAGCAGACTTAGTTCAAGTAACAGCTTGCACACCACCCAGTATGCCCGGGGGGAAACAGTGATGATGATATGCAGATTCCTACTTGTCTTCTTGAACTTAATTAGGGTAGTACCATGTCATTCTTTTAACAAGGCAAGGAGTAAAGCAGCTTAGTAGATACTCGACAGAATTTTACTTTGTACTCGAAACATATAATTATCATTAACAAACACGAGCACTAATAATTCAATATGCTCTTTAGACAAGAAACAGGAAGGTACACATGGCCCTGGCCCATCAGTTCACAATCTCAGACAACTCCCTTTGGAGGATGCCTCCCTCACCCATCGGATGCAAGGTGGGAAGTCTGGTTGCAAGGCAGAGGGCTTCTGGGCTGGGAGCTGACAGCCCAACCAGGCAGATGACTACTTAGCGGGCCAGGCTCAGGTCCCTGAAGCCTCAAGAAGATATTCCTTGGCCTCGGCAGCCTGACCTCAGAAAACCAGACGTCAGGTTCAGCTTTTTCCACTAAGAAAATGGATACAGGCCTAACAATCGATACTGGTTGGCCTGTATGTTAAGCACCACACCTAAAACCAAAAGGGCCAAATGAATGAGATAAAGAGCAATCGTCAGTAAAACACACAACTTTAAACATGCTCACGTGGATGCCGCCACCTTTTCTTGGCTGGGGAAACACTCTCATCCTGTTTGGATCAGGAAATACCTTCTAATCCTGAACATATAAATGTGCTATAATTACAAATGCTCAAGAATAGCCAGCGAGTACCCTTAGTGAGTAGTTAGCAATGTATTTCACTTGATGTGAACGCTTTTGAGCATTGCTCCTACCCCCACATGTTCCCACCCCCATCCCTGGGATAGTTACTCTGGAAGGGTCTCTTTTAATTGACCAAATTAGTCCATCATGTGGGAAGCAGAGAAGTCTCACCACTAACCACTCCCTAGGCATGGGCACTCCCTCCTTGGGTTCATCAGAAATATAATTAACTTAAGCCAAAACCAGGCTTCTGAATGCCAGGACAGCAGTGAGAAGCAAAGGATGAGGATGGAAAAGAAAACCTGGCAAACCGCTGAGGAGATGGACAAAGACAGAGGCCCAAGATATTCAGGAGTCCATGAGGATCCTGACCTCACCCAGTGCTCCCAAACAAGAAGCCGACGGTTGTCCAGCATCACTTGATTCTTACCTTAAGAGAGCAAGCGAGGTTGTCAGGCTCCTCTCTCCAACAGTGAAGAGGTCTGCACCCAAACAAAGTAACCAGCCTCCCAAAGATAAAGAGATAATAAGATCCACCCCTGAGGATGAGTTACATTCCTGAACAACTGGAATGTTTCCTAACAAAAGGCAGGTCCCTGGATGTCTGAAGACTTTTCAGAATAGAATAGCAGCAATATAATCAATTGAACAATATCAAACGCATGAAAGCCCTGGAATCAAGTTAGGTGGGGCTGTTAAAGCCACAGAGAGGGTGAGCTAAGGTTTTACTCACACACACCTGGGCCCTGGCTAATTGGAAATGGTAATAATTGGTGAAATCATACCCTTCATCAAGTCCCTCCACAAAAACGGCTGTTTACCAAGGAGCTAGCAGAACTCCGTATAACACCGACATGTATCAGGGTATGTCGGCAGGTCAGAGCATTCACACGTCCATACACAATGAAGACTCTATGCCATTTAACCAATGCTGCTTTGGAAGAAAGCCCTGGCAGCTGACGAAATAATGACACGAGACTTGAACCTAGATGAGATGGGAGGGAGTCAGAATATTTTTCCACATGCACTCAAATAAGCGAGTATAAAAGACAAATAACAATTATGCCAAATTTTAAGGAAATTCTATGATATATTTATATCCCTATCTGTGATGGTTAATTTTATCTGTTTAACCAACTTGGCTGGGCTATGATGTCAAACACCAGTCTCCGTATTGCTGTGAAGGGATTTTTTAGACATGATTAACATTTAAAGGAGGGAGATCAGCCAAGATGGCTGAGTCGAAAGACACTGAACTCACCTCCTCTTGCGAGCACACCAAAATCACAACTATCTGCAGAACAACCATCAATGAAAAAAATCAGAACCTACCAGAAAAGATCTTCTACAACTAAAGAAACAAAGAAGGAGTCATAAGGAGATGGGTAAGGAGGTGAAACAGGAGGGAAGGGGGCAGGGCACAGCCTTTGAAAGAATGACATAGCCCAAGGACATGACATAAATGGATTAGAACCAAACGGGTCCAAGATGATGGACAAGTCACTTCCACTAGACCTTGAGCCTCAGTATACGCTCCTTGTAACACATCAGCAAGCTAAATGACACAGCCACAGTCGCCATGACAGTTCTAAGGCCGACCATAAGGATCAAAGAGTGGGCGGTTCCTGGAAATCTCCGCCCCTTCCTGAAATAGCTGGAATACTCCTCCCACTCATTAGCCTATGAAATTACCCACCACTATAAAAACTGACAACCCTATACCCTGGTGCCTTTCTCACCTTCTGAGATGGCCCACACTCTGTCTGTGGAGTGTGTTTCTCTCTAAATAAATCCCCTTCTTACCTATTACTTTGTCTCTCACTGAATTCTTTCTGCAATGAGACATCAAGAACCTGAGCTTCACTAAGTCCTGAAACCAGGTGTGTGATCTCAGTTGGGAGGCTGTGGGTTTTGGCCAGGTTCAAGTCCCAGCCAAGTGGGTTCAAGACCCAGCCAAGTGGGTTCAAGTCCCAGCTGCATGGGTTTGAGTCCCAATCAGGGTTTTGGCCAGGTTTGAGTCCTGGCCATGTGGGTTCAAGTCCCAATCTGGGTTTAGGCTGGGTTCAAGTCCTGGCACATGAGTTCAAGTCCCAATCTGAAGTGCATGGTTTCACTTCTACCACATGGACACCGGTGCTGGTGGGCACCATTTTGGAATCCTCCCTATAGCTTATTATTCCCAGGACCCAGCCCTCCCTGACTCAACAGCCTCTAGGCACCAGTGCTGGGATGCCTCAGGCCAAGCAACTAACTGGGTGGGGATGCAGACCCACCCATCAGCAGACAGGCTGCCTTAAGACTCCCTGAGCCCACAGCTGTCTCTGGACACAGCCCTGACCACCAGAGGGCCCAGGACCCAGCTCCACCCACCAGTGAGCAGGCACCAGCCCCAGAATCCACTGGGCCCTGGCCCCACTCTCCAGGAAGCTGGCTCTAGCCTCTGGACCAGCCTCATCCACCAGGGGGCAGACACCAAATGCAAGAAAACACAATCCCACACAATCCCACAGCCTGCAGACTCAGCTTGTCCACCAGTAGGCCAGACCCTGCCCTGGGACCAGATGGGCCATGGCCCTGCCCACTAGCAGGCCAAAATAAGCTTCAGAACACTCTGAACTCTGTATGCAACTGTGTCAGGAACTGCACCCCCCCAGCAATGTGACACCAGCTCTGGGATCCCTGGCTCTGCAACCAGATTCCAGAACCTGGCTCTACCAGCCCGTAGTCCAGCACTAACCCCAGGACTGGGCTTTACCCAGCAGTGGGCAAGCAAGAGCACCAGAGTCTTCTGGACACTGACTTCGCCCACCAGTAAGCCAGCACTAGCCCCAGGGTCCCCCCAACCCCCAGTTCCACAGTCATCCGCCTCATGACCTAGTCCAGCCAACCAGAAGCCAACAGCCTCTGCACAAGGCAGGGCATGGCAAGTGTCTGGGCCGGGGGCCAACCAAGCCTACCAGACTGCCCACAGAGTCAGCCCACGACAACCGAAGAACTCATGCAGCCCTCATATGGGGAACTCCTAGAGCATACAGCCTGGGGGACAAGAGTGGAGTATGCTTCTGGGATGCATAGGACATCTCCTACAAAAGGCCACTTCTTCAAGGTCAGGAAACATAACTAACCTAAGAGATATATAAAAATACAAACAGCAACTTAGGCAAAATGAGGTGACAGAGGAACATGCTCCAGATGAGGGAACAAGATAGAGCCCCAGAAGAAGAGCTAAGTGAAGTGGAGACAGGCAAACAACCCAAGCATGAGTTCAGGGTAGTGATTGTAAAGATGATCAAAGAACTCGGGAGGAGAATGGACGCACAGAGTGAGAAGTTAGAAATCTTAAACAAAGAGATAGAAAATATAAAGAACCACCAAACAGAGATGAAGAATACAATAACAAATGAAAAATACACTAGAAGCAATCAACAGTAGACTAAATGATACGGAGGAATGGATCAGTGAGCTGAAAGGCAGAGTAGTAAAAATCTCTGAGACTGAACAGACAAAAGGATGAAAAGAAATGAGGACCATTTAAGAGACTATTAGGACAACATCAAGCAAACTGATATTTGCATTATAGGGGTCCCAGAAGAAGACAGAGAGAAAGGGGCTGAGAACATATCTGAAGACATAATAGCTGAAAACTTCCCTAACTTGGGAAAGGAAACAGTCACCCAAGTGCAGAAAGCACAGAGAGTCCCATACAGGATTAACCCAAAGAGGAACACACTAAGACACACTGTAATTAAAATGGCAAAAATTAAAGAAAAAGAGAGAATATTAAAAGCAGCAAGGGAAAAGCAACAAATTACAAAGGGAACACCCATAACACTATCAGCTGACTTCTCAGCAGAAACTCTGCAGGCCAGAAGGGACTAGGATGATATATTTAAAGTGATGAAAGGGAAAAACCTATAACTAAGACTACTCTACACAGCAAGACTCTCAACCAGATTTGGTGGAGAGAATCAAAAGCTTTACAGACAAGTAAAAGCTTAAAGAGTTCAGCACCACCAAACCAGATTTACAAGAAATGTTAAAGGACCTTCTGTAAGTGAAAAAGAAAAGGCCACAACTAGAAACATGAAAATTACAAAATGAAAAAGCTCATCAGTTAAGGTAAACATACAGTAAAGGTAGAAAATCATCCATACCCAAAGCTAGTAGGGAGGTTAAAAGACAAAAGTAGTAAAATCATCTATAACCACAATAACCAGTAAAGGCATACACAAAACAATTAGATGTAAAATATTCTATCAAAAACAGTAATCATGAGGGAAGGAGAGTATAAACACAGGGTTTTTAAAATGCATTTGAAATCAAGAGATCAATAACTCACAACAATCACATATGTATATAGACTGCTATACAAAAACCTCATAGTAACCACATCCCAAAAATCTGTAATAGGTGCACATACAAAAAGAAAAAAGGAATCCAAATTTAACACTAAAGAGAGTCATAAAATCAAGAGAATAAAAGAAGAAGGAAGGGGGGGAAAAGACCTACAGAAACAAATCTAAAACAATTAACAAAATGGCAATAAAAACACACATATCAATAATTACCTTAAATGTAATTGGGCTAATTACTCCAACCAAAAGACACAGACTGGCTGAATGGATACAAAAACAAGACTCATATTTATGCTGCCTACAAGAGACTCAATTCAGAGTTAACAACATATACAGACACAAAGTAAGAGGATGGAAAAAGATATCCCATGCAAATGGAAATCAAAAGAAAGCTCAGGTAGCAATACTTATATCAGACAAAATAGACCTTAAAATAAAGACTGTTATAAGAGACAAAAAAGGACACTACATAATGATCAAGGGATCAATCCAAGAAGAAGATCTAACAATTTTAAATATATAAGTACCCAACATAAAAGCACCTAAATGGATAAAGCAAATATTAAGGGAATAAAGGGAGAAACCAACAGTAACACAATAATAGTAGGGGTCTTTAACACTCCACTTACATCAACGGACAGATCACCCAGACAGAAAATCAAAAAAAAAAACAAAAAACAAAAAAAAACTGGCCTGAAACAGCACATTAGACCAATGGACTTAATACATATATAGAGCATTCTATCCAAAAGCAGTACAATACACATTCTTTTCAGGAGCACATTGAATATTCTCCAGGATAGATCACATGTTAGGCCACAAAACAAGCTTAGGTAATTTTAAGAAAACTGAAATCATATCAAGCATCTTTTCTGACCACAATGCTATGAGGCTAGAAAGCATCCTCAAGAATAAAACTACAAAAAATACAAGCCCACAGAGGCTAAACAATATGCTACTAGCAACCCATGGATCATGGAAGAAATCAAAAAGGAAATAGAAAAATAAATACAGACAAATGAAAATAAAAACAAGATGATCCAAAACCTATGGGATGCAGCAAAAGCAGTTCTAAGAGGGAAGTTTATAATGATACAAGCTTACCTCAGGAAACAAGAAAAATCTCAAATAAATAACCTAACCCTACACCTAAAGCAACTACAGAAAGAAGAACAAACAAAACCCAAAGTTAGTAGCAGGAAAGAAATCATAAAGATCAGAACAGAAATATAGACAAAAAAAAAAAAAAAGGAAGAAAGGATCAATGAAACTAAAACCTGGTTCTTTGAAAAGATAAACAAAATTGATAAACCTTTAGCCAGACTCATCAAGAATAAGAGTGCCGAAATCAATAAAATCAGAAATGAAAAAGGAGAAGTTACAACTGACATCACAGAAATACAAAGGATCATAAGAGACTACTATGAACAACTACATGTCAGTAAAATGTTGAAAACCTAGAAGAAATGAACAAAATCTTAGAAAGGTACAATCTCCCAAGACTGAACCAGGAATAAATAGAAAATATGAACAGATGAATTGCCATTAATGAAATTGAATCAGTAATTTTAAAACTCCCAACAAACAAAAGTCCAGGATCAGATGGCTTCACAGGCAAATTCTACCAGACATTTAGAGAAGAGTTAATGCCCACCCTTCTGAAACTACTCCAAAAAATTGCAGAGGAAGGAACACTCCCAAACCCTTTCTATGAGACCACCATCATTCTGATACTGAAACCAGACAAAGACACCACAAAAAAAGAAAATTACAGGTCAAAATCACTGATGAATGCAGATGCAAAAAATCTTCAACAGGGCTTCCCTGGTGGCGCAGTGGTTGAGAGCCTGCCTGCCGATGCAGGGGACACGGGTTCGTGCCCCGGTCTGGGAAGATCCTATATGCCACGGAGTGGCTGGGCCTGTGAGCCATGACCGCTGAGCCTGCGCGTCCAGAGCCTGTGCTCCACAATGGGAGAGGCCACAACAGTGAGAGGCCTGCATACCACACACACACACACAAAAATCCTCAACAGAATACTAGCAAACCAAATCCAATAATATACTTAAAGGATCATACACCATGATCAAGTGGGATTTATCCCAGGGATGCAAGGATTTTTTCAATATCTGCAAATCAACATGATACACATTAACAAACTAAAGAATAAAAACCATGTGATCATCTCAAAAGATGGAGAAAAAGCTTCTGACAAAATTCAACATCCATTTGAATGGTTTAAAAAAAAAAACCCTCCAGGAAGTGGGCATAGAGGGAACATAGTTCAACATAATAAAGGCCATATAGGACAACTCACAGGTAACATCATACACAATGATGAAAAGCTGAAAGCATTCCCTCTAAGGTTAGGAACAAGACAAGGATGCCCATGCTGGCCACTTTTATTCAACACAGTATTGGAAGTCCTAGCCACAGCAATCAGAGAAGAAAAGAAATAAAAGGAATCCAAATTGGAAAGGAAGAGGTAAAACTGTCAAAATTTGCAGATGACATGATACTATATGTAGAAAATCCTAAAGATGTCACCAGAAAACCACTAGAGCTCATCAACGAATTCAGTAAAGCTGAAGGATACAAAATTAACATACAGAAATCTGGTGCATTGCTATACATTAACAACTAAGATCAGAAAGAGAAATTAAGGAAACAATCCCATTTACCACACCATCAAAAAAAAAAAAAAAAAAAAAAAAAAACCTAGGAATAAACCTACCTAAGGAGGCAAAAGACCTGTACTCCAAAAACTATATGACATTGATAAAAGAAACTGAAGATCACACAGATGGAAAGATACACCATGTTCTTGGATTGGAAGAATTAATATTCAAATGACCACATTACCCAAGGCAATCTACAGATTCAATGCAATCCCTATCAAAATACCAATGGCATTTTTCACAGAATGAGAACAATAATTTTAAATCTGTATGGAAACATAAAAGACCCCGAATAGCCAAAACAATCTGGAGAAAGAAGAACAGAGCTGGAGGAATCATGCTCCATGACTTCACCCATACTACAAAGATACAGTAATCAAAACAGTATGGTACTGACACAAAAACAGACACATAGATCGATGAAACAGAAAAGAGAGCCCAGAAATAAACACAGGCACTTGTGGTCAATTAATCTACAACAAAGGAGGCAAGAATATAGAGTTGAAAAAAGACAGTCTCTTCTGTAAGTGGTGCTGGGAACTGGACAGCATTCTCCAGCACCATATACAAAAATAAACTTAAAATGGATCAAACACCTAAATGTAAGACCAGAAACCATAAAAATACTAGAGGAAAACATAGGCAGAACACTTTTTGACATAAATTTTAGCAATATTTTTTGGATCTGTCTCCTAAAGCAAAGGAAATAAAAGCAAAGATAAACAAATGAGACCTAATTAAAATCTTTTACACAGCAAAGGAAACCACTGACCAAATGAAAAGACAACCTACTGAATGGGAGGCAATATTTGCAAATGATATGATTGGTAAAGAGTTAATATCAAAAAATATATAAACAGCTAATATAACGCAACATCAAAAAACTAACAACCTGATTAAAAAATCGTCAGAAAAACCGAATAGACATTTTCCCAAAGAGGACATGGAGAAGGCCAACAGGCACTTGAAAAGATGCTCAACATCACTAAGCATTGGGAGAAATGCAAATCAAAACCACAGTGAGCTATCACCTCATGCCTATCAGAATGATTCGTCAAAAAGAACACAAATAACAAATGCTGGTGAGGATATGGAAAAAAGAGAACTCTCCTGTACTGTTTGTAGGAGTGTAAACTGGTGCAGCCACTGTGGAAAACAGTATACAGGCTAATCAAAAAACTTAAAACTACCATATGACCCACCAATTCCACTCCTGGGTATATATCCAATAAAAACCAAAACAATAATTCAAAAAGACATACGTACCACAATGTTCATTGCAGCATTATTTACAATTGCCAGGATATGGAATCAACCTAAGTGTCCATCAACAGATGGACAGATAAAGAAGATGTGGTATACACACAAATGTGTGCGAGTGCACACACACACACACAAACACACACAACAGAATACTACTCAGCCATAAAAAAGAATAAAAATTTGCCATTTACAACAACATGGATAACTTGGAGGGTATTATACTAAGTGAAATAAGTCAGACAGAGAAAGACAAATACTTTATGATGTCATTTATTTGGAATCTAAAACAAACTAGTGAGTACAACAAAAAGAAACAGACTCACAGATACAGAGAACTAGTGGTTATCAGTGGGGAAAAGGAAGTAGGGAGGGGCAATATAGGGGTAGGGAATTAAGAGGTACAAACTATTACGTATAAAATAAGCTACAAGGATAGACTGTACCACACAGGGAATATAGCCAATATTTTATAGTAACTATAAATGGAGTATAACCTTTAAAAACTGTGACTCACTATATTGTACAACTGTAACTTATATAATATTGTACATAGCCTATACTTTAATCAAAATTAAATCAGTGGGCTTTTAGTAAAGCAGATTACCTTCCATAACGTGGGAGGGCCTCATCCAATCAGTTGAGGCCTTAAGAGAAAAGCCTTAGGTCCCACAAGGAAGAAGGAATTCTGCCTCTAGACAGCCTGTGGACTCAAGACTGTGACATCAACTCTTCCCTGGGTCTTCAGTCTGCTGGCCTGTCCTGCTCTCCACAGTCATGTGAGTCAATTCGTTAAAAATCAATCAATCAATCAGTATTTCTCTCTCTTTTCTTCTCTACACGCACACACATCCTCCTATTGGTCACGGTTCTCTGCAGAACCCCAAGAAACCATCTAATGTCAACAAAGGATGAAATGACTTATAAAATATGTTCACTATGTTAAGAAGACAACATAAAAAGAGGCTTGAAGAGCACGAGGAAAAGTTAGTCCACAGAAACATATTTTTGTAAAGTACTAAACTATTACTTCGGGTGGTTCATATATTAGGTCCTGAGCATCCTAGTGGCCAAAGCAAAGAAGAAAACAGGTACAAGATAATCACATTGATTCTAAGGGAAAATACAGCGTACATACCTCCAGAGTGTTAGTTTTTCTCATCATTGAGGAATTTCTCCCAAGGTGTTAACCTTCCCTTCCTTGGGTAAATTCTTATAAAGTATCTTTTATCATCCACACTGGGGGGTTGGGGAAGCAAAGTAATCAATTAATAGTGCCTCTAGGTATATACAGTAGGGGGTCTCCTTTAATGCTTCCTATTGCATCCCTCAATGCAAGAGAGGAGACCAAAGCACAATTCACCGTACTGACTTGGCAAAGCCAAAAGGGAGTCCAAGCAGACAGCCATCTGATCATCTGGCTCGAGCTAAGGAGAAAAACTAGAATTGCTGGAGGAGTTAATGGACTCCATATCCTCTGAGATAGTTCCCAGAAATAATATTAATTCTCCCAACAAAAAGCTGGATGGGAACTGGGCTACAACTGTCTGAGGCTGTGGTCTCTACCAAGAGCCTGGAGTAAAGGTTTTCTTTATTGCTGATTAAGGGCAGAACCTCCTCAGATAGGTTTATAAGCTCAGGTAATATATCTCTGCCTCTACCTTCACATGCCCTTCCCCTTGTGTCTCTGTGTCAAATCTCCCTCTCCTTTCTCTTATAAGACCACCACTCATTGCATCTAAGGCCCACCCTAAACCCAAGATGAACTCATCCCTAGATCCTTAATTACATTTACAAAGACCCTATTTCCAAATAAGGTCACATTCACAGGCACTAGGGATCAGGACTTACATATATCTAGCTTGGGAGATACTATTCAATCTACTACAATGTCCAAAACCAGACACGTCATCTTTACCACAAAACCGCATCCTCTTCCCAATGCTCTTCTTCTTATTAATGGAACGACTTCCTGGTCAGGGTTAAATTCCTGACTCAACGCTAAATTCCTTGAGTCACCTTCAAGGACTCTCACCCACCTGCTCCCCAATACCAATCCATAATCCACAGTCAGAAAGTAGAGCAAATCAATTCTACCCTACAAAACTGCTCACGCCTGACCTCTCTCTTCCATGTCTGCTGCCTGACCCTCCCTGGTCCCAGCTTGAATCACCTGTCTTGGACCAGATCGTTACTTCTTCCTACCTGCTCTGCCAGCTTCTTTTACCGACCAAGCCAGGTGTTGCTGCCTTAAACAAAGCCCAATGATGCCACAACCCTGCCCACAAACTTTCAGTGGCATCTAACCAAATGAAGCCCCATCTCTTTATAGCCTAGCATCTGGGTCCACTAGAAAGAGTCCCAAACCCTTCTCCCAGCCTCATTTTCCACTGTTCCCCTCCATTTGGTTCAGGCTTTGGTTAAAGTAAATTATTGACTATTCTTAAAAAAGGCCTCTAAGGGCTTCCCTGGTGGCGCAGTGGTTGAGAGTCCACCTGCCGATGCAGGGGACACGGGTTCGTGCCCCGGTCCGGGAAGATCCCACATGCCGCGGAACGGCTGGGCCCGTGAGCCATGGCCGCTGAGCCTGCGCGTCCGGAGCCTGTGCTCCGCAGCGGGAGAGGCCACAACAGTGAGAGGCCCCGCGTAACGCAAAAGAAAAAAAAAAAAAGGTAGAAAAGGCCTCTGAGACTTGAGGTCCCTCTGCCTGGGATTTATCCATCACTTCAACAAGCCTCTATCTTGACTATGTCTCCTGTTAATATCTTACACAGAAGAGCCCAGCTCAAAAGACAACTTATCCATAAGTCTTTGTCCAACTTCACCAACCACACTGGATTCCCCCTTCATTTAAAATGTCACAGGCTGCCAGACAGATAAGGCATCCTTGTTCTCTCCTCCACTTGGAGACTTCAACACGTGTCATAAACTTCATGAGAGAATCTGAATGGAACTCTGCTTTACTCACATACCTCTCCCCCATAATTTAGCACAATATCTTACATATACATGTGCTCAGAAACATATGATCAATAAACTATATATTGAGTAAGTGAATAACACAGCCCTTGCCTTCAGGCAGTTTACATTTGAGGACAGGGGAGGATGGGATAGGACAACGACCCACATTATAAGTACCATAACAGTATAAATGAAATCCTGTAGGAAGCACAGAAAAAGCTTTTGAAAAGGGGGAAACTTTCCTGGAGAAGGTAGAACTTAAAACAGATCTTGAAGGACAGACAGTATTTTGATGAGCAAAAGGTGGGGAGTCAGGGAAGAGAATTCAATACAGAAAAAACAGGGACTTCCCTGGTGGCGCAGTAGTTAAGAATCCGCCTGCCAATGCAGGGGACACAGATTCGAGCCCCTGTCCAGGAAGGTCCCACATGCCGCAGAGCAACTAAGCCCATGCGCCACAACTACTGAAGCGGGTGAGCCTAGAGCCCGTGTTCCGCAACAAGAGAAGCCACCGCAATTAGAAGCCCGCGCACCGCAACGAAGAGTAGCCCCTGCTCGCTGCAACTAGAGAAAGCCTGCATGCAACAACGAAGACCCAACACAGCCATAAATAAATAAACAAATAAATAAATTTTTAAAAACAGCATCTACAAGCAAAAGACACAGAGCCAAGTGAAAGCAAAAGACATTTTCCAGGCTCCACGAAGAGCAGAGTTTTCTGGCGCACTGAATAGATGGCGAGAATGAAAGGCAAGGATAAAAGGTAGGCCAGCATCTCAAATGCCATGCCAAGGACCTTGAAATTGACTCTGCAGGAGATGGGAGTCCTGGGAGCCTTTCAGACAGGTGTGATGTGGTCATGGGTGCATTTTCTGCAGAACCTAAACCTAGGTAGGCAACAGAATCATCTGGAGAGTTTCAAAACCGCTTCCTATAGACAGAAAAGTACAGAAAACAATACAACAATTCTCCATTCACAACAAAATCATGTCAACGTTTTGCCATTTTGGCTTTAGAATTTTTTAAGAGAAATAAACCATACCTCTCCTTGAGCGAGCTCCCCTTTGTTCTCTTCTTCAGAAATAAACACTTCTCTTCGATGAGTATCCTTCCTGTCCACATTTATACAGCTGACCCTTCAACGTGGGTTTGGTTCGAACTGTGAAGGTCCACTTATAGGTGGATTTGTTTTCAGTAGTAAACACTACAGTATTACATGATTACGGTTGGTTATCTGAAGATGCAGAACCACAGACATGGAGGAATCCTGTATATGAAGGAACTGCACATACTGAGGGCTGACTATAAGTTAAGCAGATTTTTGACTGTGCACAGGGTAGACACCCCTACCCCTGCATCGTTCAAGAGTCAAATGTATACAGATATATGTATAGATTCATAAAAACTATACAGCATTGCTTTTGTCCTAAAATTACATAAATGATACATTGAGTAAACATTGTTCTAAATTTGCTTTACTCACTGTGAAGCATCTTTAAAAGTTCAGAGGCCTGCATCCCACCCAGACCTAATTAACCATAATCACTGAGTGGAGATATCCAGAAATACTCAGTTTTTTAAATCACAGTTCACTTTGATGTTACTAGATCTGCATTTGGGAGTCACTGGTATAGAAGATGAATTGGAGGGAAGATGAAATACAGGTAGGAACAGCAGTAAGAAGGTTTTGCAATAATTCAAGCAAGAGGCGATACAGTCCTCAGCAAGGGCAGTGGAAATGGAAACGAAAGATAAAGACAGGTTATGAGGCCCTGTGAGGATAAAAGCAATAGAACTTTGTAACTAATTAGATTCTGGGGTGAGAAAAAGTAGTAGCTGAGAAATGGCCCTGAGGATCTGAAGTAAATGGAGGACAGTGACACCATTAACAGAAATGAAAAACACAGGAGGAAGAACAGGCTATGGGAGATAAAACTGACTTGGTTTTAGACATGTGAATGTGAGGTCTCAGCAGGACTTCTCTCCAAGTATCTTCAACAGGCATTTATACTTGCTAGACTAGGTCAAGAGAGAAGGTCAGGGCTCAGGATGCAGACCCAGGAGTCCCTACTTAAAGGTAACAGCTGTGCATATGGAAATGGCTATGTTTGTTTCAGAAGAGAGCCTTGGGCAGGTCCTTGGGGGATGCATATATTTAGGGGAGAGCAGATGAAGGAGAGCTAACTCACGACACTGAGTGGTGGCCAGAAGTAGGAGAAGAGTAGCTGGGATCAGGAAGCCACAGGAAGGATCCAAGAATCCACAGTAATCTGAGTGTGAGAGTGAAGATGAGGCCAGAGAGAGATCATTAAACTGGAGAATCAATGACCTTTCAAAGGTGAGAAAATACAAGGCTAAAGGAAGTAAGATGGAATTGGATCAGGAAGCAGGAAGACATCTTGTTAAAAATGGCAGACTGATAATACAAATTCCTGTGCTTCCCTTCCCAGATCCCCACTAAAAAGATATCCCATGCTCTTAGATTAGAAGAAGAAATGTTAAAATGGCCATACTACCCAAAGCAATCTATAGATTTAATGCAATCCCTATCAAAATACCCATGACATTTTTCACAGAACTAGAACAACCAATCCTAAAATTTACATGGAACCACAAAGACCCAGAATTGCCAAAGCAATCCAAAGGGAAATAAAACAAAGCTGGAGGCATAACCCTCCCAGACTCCAGACAATACTACAAAGCTACAGTAACCAAAACAGCATGGTATTGGCACAAAAACAGACATATAGATCAATGGAAAAGCATAGAGAGCCCAGAAATAAATGATACACCTATGGTCAATTAATCTTTGACAAAGGAGGCAAGAATACACAATGGAGAAAAGACAGTCTCTTCAGCAAGTAGTGTTGGGAAAGCTGGACAGCTGCATGTAAATCAGTGCAGTTAGAACACTCCCTCACACAATACACAAAAATAAACTCAAAATGGCTTAAAGATTTAAATATAAGACATGATACCATAAAACTCCTAGAAGAGAACATAGGCAAAACATTCTGACATAAATCACAGCAATGTTTTCTTAGGTCATCCTCCCAAGGCAAGAGAAATAAAAGCAAAAATAAGTAAATGGGACCTAATCAAACTTATAAGCTTTTGCATAGCAAAAGAAATCATCAACAAAACAAAAAGACAACCTACAGAATGGGAGAAAATATTTGCAAATGATGTGACCGACAAGGGGTTAATATCCAAGATATTCAAACAGCTCATACAACTAAATATCAAGAAAACAAACAATCCAATCAAAAAATGGGCAGAGACCTCAATAGACATTTTTTCAAAGACAACATACAGATGGCCAACCAGCACATGAGAAGATGCTCAACATTGCTAATTATTAGAGAAACGCAAATCTAAACCACAGTGAGCTATCACCTCACACCAGTCAGAATGGCTATCATCAAAAAAGACAACAAATAAGTGTTGTCAAAGATGTGGAGAAAAGAGAACCCTTGTGATGTTGGTGAGAATGTAAATTGATGCAGCCACTATGGAAACTTTATGGAGGTTCCTTAAAGACCTAAACATAAAGCTACCACATGATCCAGCAATCCCATTCCTGGGTACATATCTGGAAAAACTGAAAATTCTAATTCGAAAAGATATATGCACTGCAACATTCATAGCAGCACTATCTACAATAGCCAAGACATGGAAACAACCCAAGTGCCCACCAAGAGGCAACTGGCTTCAGAAGATGTGGTGTTTATATATATACATATATACAATGGAATATTCCTCAGCTATTAAAAAAAGAATAAAATATTTCCATTTGTAGCAACATGCATGGATGTAGAGAATATTATACTTAGTGAAGTAAGTCAGACAGAGAAACACAAATATTATGCAATTATCACTTATATGTGGATTCTAAAAATAACACAAATGAATCTATATACAAAACAGAAACAGACTCACAGACATAAAAAACAAATTTATGGTCACCAAAGGGGAGAGGGAGGGAAATTAGGAGTATGGAATTAACAGATACAAACTACTCTACATAAACTAGATAAGCAACAAAGATTTACTCTATAGCACAGGGAACTATAGCCAATATCATGTAATAACTTATAATGGAATATAATTTGAAAAAAATAACTGAATCACTTTGCTGTACACCTTAAGCACAATATTGTAAATCAACTATGCTTCAATTTTTTTTTTAATGGCAGACTGTAATACACGTTTCTGTCTTTCCCTTCCCAAATCCCCACTAAAAAGATTGTTGGTTAAAATGATTAAATGTTTCTTTACACTTTAGTAAAGAAGCAGCTAACTGCAGAAGAGAGATTTTGGAAACTAGAAGGACAAATGGTAACTAATTTAGCTTTTGGTATTCTTTGCCCTGCCAACAGCCTGCCAAGTAGGATACCAACAAGAAACAAACTAACTTGTGCTGTAGAATCCCTGAGAGGCTCAGCACCTGAAGAGCAGGTAGCAAAAGGGCAGGGGTGGATCTTAGGTTGAAAACAGAGACTATTTAAAAGCAGTCAGACTAACTTAGACCTCCAGAGCCTCCCCCCAGCTCTGCACAGCAAGGCATCTAACCCTACAAAAAACCAAGGCTTCATCCTTTGGAAAAAGTTAAGAGGATTCTCTGGCTTCAAAGGCATCAGGCACAGTGGAGCAGTAGGATGAAGTGTAAAACTGACAACTAGCGGATTAGCAGTAATCCGCATACTCAAACGCCTGCTCCTACAACAGCAGCATCCAGGTATAGAACCACAGACCTTCTCCCTCCCTTGTCCCCCCTTCATACCCCACCTTTCTCCTCACCCTCTTGGGAGACTGGACAATCTTCTGGAAAAACTAAGTGCCCCAGAGAAACACCCATATATACTCACCATCCATCACCTACAGGAGAGCCCCACCCACTTACAGCCAAGGATGACCAGAACTTTGGGGAAAGCCTCCCTACGTGAAAAACTGGAGCCAACCAAATGGACAAACAAATACAAGGAACTCAGAGACAATAAGGAAGATGAAGACGTTGTGGCAACCTAGAGGCTACAATGGCCCAGAATGCTATTTAATTTGGTCAGTACAGTTTCTTTATATGGAAAAATTCACATAAGAAACATAAAAATCTGTATTTCTAATTTGTCTTGAAAAAAATTAAAAGCTCTGGCAATTCCAGACTCATTTGGTAACTCCACATGTCTAGAGCCAAGAACAAGAGCAAGAAACAGACACACCAAGCATGTGTGAGCTCGGGAGTTCTTCTGAGGAGAGGTTCTGAGCTATTACTGGATTCGCAAAAGGGTCCATGACCCCAAAAGACGTAAAGAGCCTTGAAACAGTCCCTCTTCCTTTCCCAACATTTCACCATCCTCTAAGTGTTCTGCCCTCTGCTGCTCCCACATCTGTAGTTTGGCCAAGACATGCATTTCACTCCTTTAATGTCTTTTCAGTCACTCCCTCCAACCCTTAATCACTTTTATGACTTTCTAAATTCCTCCAATTTGTTCAAATCCAACCACGAAGTCCTGCATTTCTTTTCCCTGGGAAGATGTGACACAGTTTAGAATTACTACGCAAAAGTAAAAGCTTTTACAAGGAATATCCAAGATTTGACGTGTCAAATCAACTTCTCACACGCAGCCAGCCAGTTTAGAAAGGAAAAACGCCGAGCATACCAGGGAATACGAACACTTGGATTTTTGTGTCTAGATATTCCCTTATTATTTCTTCTGCATTAAAATTACATAGATAAATGGGTCAAGAGAGGTCTGTTCTTGCAGTTATCTTGAAATATTCTGAAAAAAAGGAAGAATCAAAACGACCCACAGCTTAGAACACAAGACTACAACCATCTCTGATTTGAAAAATACACACACACACACACACACACACACACACACACACACGTTGGCTCATATGAATAAATTTGTAATCAGCCAGGCCTGCTCTACCCAAACCCAAGGCTTCTTGACATCACATCAGACAATTTGCTCTGACTGGAGGTAATCACAATACATAAGTTCCTGCCAAATGAGAATACATTTAAATCCCTCTTAAAGCTTTTCAAGATACAAAAAGCCTGCCCTTCAGAAACACTTTCTCCTGGGTTAATGAGTTGGATTATTCTGTTTATCGCGAGCCCGAAGTAACCTGGTAGCTGGGTCAATAAAAGTTCTTTCTCAAATAGCTTCACTGCGGGGTTCCCGCTTTCTTTTGTGTTTTGTTTTAAATGTGCAGAGTTATGGGCCATACAACTATCTACGGAGTCCCTGGAAGCCCAGTGGATACTGGGGCCTTGGGCACAGTAAGGCTCCAGGAGAACTTGAGTCGATGCCCCCGCGCAGACACTGAGGGCCTGGGACTGGGCACTCTCCTATGTAGAGTCCTGGCCCAGGACTGTGTGGAGGGCCCTTTGCCTGACCGGCACCCAGCACCGCACTTGTGGGATGGAACCTCAGGAGGAGGCCTGTATTCTAGGTTCAGTTCTGGAACTTTCCACGCAGGCACCTTGAGTTTCATGCCTTGACACATTTTCTAGGAAATCTGAAAAGATAATAGTCTGGAAAAAGCTCTGCAACATTTAAAAAATGTTCCTAGGGCCAGCAAGTAAGTATGAGGAGGGTCTCCCACAGCTGCCAGCCCCAAAGTCTCCAATGCCTTTTGTTTGTTGCTGCAGGGATTTTCCTGGAGTTGCTTTTCCTTCATATATCCTTGGGGTTGTTCATATTTGGGGTTTTCCAGGAAGGGATCCAACAGCCACAGTTCTGGCATGAAAGTCTGAAGCTGAGAGCATCTTCAGTATCTGGGTGTCCTCTAGCCTGAGCCTTCCAAGTTACCTCTAACCTGATTATAACAGTTCTCTACTTAAATTCCTCCAAGTATCTTCTATTGCTTCCCAGGAAAAGGTGAAACTCATTTAACCAGGCCTGGCCCCTTACACCTACCTGCTGTCTGCGTGCTCTAGCTGCTCCGGTCACATGGGCTTTGTTTCTGACATTCATTTGTGCGGGGCTCCATCCTACCACAGAGCCTTTGGACGTGGTGTCCTCCAACCTAGAGAGCTTTCCCCTCTCTTCCTCTTGCCCTTAACTCCCACCACTCCTTTCTATATTTGTGCGGGGCTCCATCCTACCACAGAGCCTTTGGACGTGGTGTCCTCCAACCTAGAGAGCTTTCCCCTCTCTTCCTCTTGCCCTTAACTCCCACCACTCCTTTCTATTTCAGGTCATGAGCCACTTGGCCTGCAAAGCCTTATCTGACCACTCTCACTGTGTTTAACTCCATCTAACAAAGGCTCTCAGTGCAGTCTACTGGGAGCACTTCACACAGCTGCAATTTTACATTTGCTAGTATGATGATGTGCTTTATATCTGTCTCCCACGTTGGATTTAAGCCCCATGAGAGACAAGGCCATGCCTGGTTTTGTTTACCCATTGTATCACCACTGGCACAGAACAGAGGCTGCATAAGTATCGGATGGATACAAAGAAGGAAGGGTGAATACACAGTCTCAGGGGGACTGTTCTCTCCTCCCTATTCTCCCCATGTCCACCTTTGGTCAGGTGTTTCCTCTGCCCCCACCTGACAACTGTTGTTCCTTCAGAGGTCTCTCTCCTATTGACAGGAACAAACCTTCTGCACCTTCTGATTCCTTAACACATTTTTCTAATTTCTTTTTCTTTTGATGGTCATCCCCACTTCGACTGGGTCGCCCCTCTGCTTTTGGATTGACCAGGCTCCCACCTTATGGACCATGGGACCCAGCTTCCTGAGCGGTCCCTGCAGGCTAGGGGAGGCCACCTTGAAGGGAGGTAGAGTTAGGGCCTCGTGGGATAAAGTTTTATTGACAGGACAAGAAGACGCAAGTGCGGCTGGCACATAAATCCCTCCTTCCTGTCTCCTAGGGACCGTTGCAAGGTGTGGCCCCCTCCTTGCAACACTGCTGGAGAAGTGCGGAACCAAGGGTACGTTGCTGAGGGCCGGATGTGGCCACTCACGGCTGCTGAAAGGCATCAGCCTCCTCCTCATTCCGTGTCTCCTCTTCCTTCCCTTCATCACCCTGGGCTTACAGCTTCCAAATAAATTGTTGGCCTCTCAGTCCTGCTCTCAGACCCCATTCTCTTGAGCATCCAGGCTGATATCCTCTGATATCCCCCGATGTCCCTAAAGAAACTGCTCCCATAGCCCAAGCACAGAGAACTCTGAGAGGAGCCACTCACTAAATGTCTTCTAAGTGCATAAGGCTATGAGGATCTTGTCCTGGACTAATAGAAGGGAACTCATAATCCCTCTGCGTAATTCTGCACTGGTCAGAACCCACCATCAGCAGTCCTGATTTTAGTTTAAAGAAACCCACTTTAAAACCGTGGACCTCTTAGAGCATGTGATGAAAGCCATGTGTCCTTTTCCCAGAAAAATGCACATGTGCATCAGTTTATGGGGTCCTCAGAACCCCTGAAGCCCCACCTATAGGGAACACAATCAATGGACGATGAGAAGTGTAACAACCAAAGCCATGTTTTATAAGGAGCAGATGAAGAACTAAATCTTAAAAGAAAAAATCAAGGATGGACAACGTGAAAGCTGGTATGTGGAGGCACAGCAAGTGGAATCAGAAGTTTGTTCCCATAGTATCTCCTCTTCTGGGGGTGACTTCTCTGGTCTCCCCAGTCATATTCAGCTGTCCCTCCTCTGTTTCTGTAGCCCCTTGGGTATGCTATGAATCTAACCTATAAAACATTAGGCCTTTGTCTAGAGGGTCAGGTATGGGCTCCACTTTGGCTAGAAATGTCCAAAGAAGCAGTGCTGGGAAACCCCATACCCATTCCCTGCTTCCTCTTTACTTTGTAAAAAGCACTGTCAGTTGGGCTTCCCTGGTGGCGCAGTGGTTGAGAGTCCGCCTGCCGATGCAGGGGACACGGGTTCGTGCCCCGGTCCAGGAAGATCCCACATGCCGCGGAGCGACTGGGCCCGTGAGCCATGGCCACTGAGCCTGCGCGTCCGGAGCCTGTGCTCCGCAACGGGAGGGGTCACAGCAGTGGGAGGCCCGCGTAACGCAAAGGAAAAAAAAAAAAAGCACTGTCAGCTCATGGGTCATACAAAAACAGGTGACAGGCTGGCTTTGGCCTGTTTGCCATCCCCTGCACGAGACTGTAACCAGTGATGAATCAATCAGTCCGTCCCCACTCCCCAGCCCGCTATGAGCTCCCCAGAGGCAAAAGTCATAACTTGTTTCACCCTGGGGTCCGAGTTCTAACACAGTGATGGGTACACAGTTGAAGCTTAATATATGCATGTTGAATGAAAGGATCCTGCTCATCTTTCAAAACTGAGCTCAGAGGGCACCTCCACGAAGACTTCCCTCATTGTCCAATTTGAACTGATCTCATCTCACCTAGCAGTGCCCACTGACCACGCTCAGGCACCTAGGCCATGTATTGTGGTTGTCCACCGGCTGAAGCAACCAACAACGAGCAGCTCACGTAGCAAAAAACAGAACCCATTTCTTGCTAATTTTCAGGTTTGGTTTTTCACTGTCTTACGGAAAAGATAAAATAACCACTCACTATGTACTCCCATAAGCTAGGCTTTTCAAAAGGCATATCAAAAGTGGGGATGACTCCCAGAAATCTGTTAAATATTCTTGTGCAGCTGTTCACATCCTAGCATGTAATTAGTTATAATTGCAATTTTAAAAACAACTTAACTCTGCCAGTGTTCTTTACTGCATCTCATGATGATTCTGTCTTTATGCTTCCCCAAAAGAGAGACAACTGGATGGAGATATCTGGGTCTAGAAACCACTGAGATTGAAACAAGTTTTGCCACCCACGGTTAATTTTCTTTGCCATTCTTTTGGGGTGAAGGTGGAGTGATTTGAGAAAAATATCATTCTGCAATTTCAGATGACAAATTTCTAAAATCATCAACTGGATAGCCAAAACTTGGTTGTGCAGACCTATGGTTTTCACCGATGTCCTCAGCACAGGAAAACCAAGAACAGCCATTTCTCATTGAATGTCTTTGCCATGATTATAAACTCATTGGCATTTATAGTCCTAAAAAAAGTTGGAACCAAAATTTACATAACACTAGCCAAGAAGCCGGGGTGCAAAAACAAAGGGGAATTAAAGTATGTTAATATTCTTGTCTCATAAGAGAGAAAGCTACCAATTAACAAACTTTGCTGGAAAATAAATTGATTCATGAATACAAAAAAATAAAGGATAGTCTGTAAATGTAATGGGATATCCTAGATGGGCCCCTAGAACAGAGAAAAGACATTAGGTCAAAACTAAGGAAATGTGAATAAATGTGGACTTTAGTTAATTATAATTTGTCATTACTGAATCATTAATTGTGACAAATATGCCACACTAATGTAAGATGGTAATAATAGTAGGAATGTAAATTGATGCAGCCACTATGGAGAACAGTATGGAGGTTCCTTAAATAATAGAGTTACCATATGATCCAACAATCCCACTCCTGGGCATATATCTCAAAAAAGACAAAAACGCTAGTTTGGCAAGATACATACACCTCAATGTTCATAGCTGCACTATTTACAATAGCCAAGACATGGAAGCAACCTATGTGCCCATCAACAGAGAACTGGCTTAAGAAGATGTGATATATATATATAGATATCTATCTATCTACCTATCTATCTATATGTATACATACAATGGAATATTACTCAGCCATACAAAATGAAATATTGCCATCTGCAGCAACATGGATAGACCTAGAGAATATTATACTTGGTGAAGTCATACAGAGAAAGACAAATATTATGTGATCACTTTTATGTGGAATCTAAAAAATAATAAAAATGAATCTATATATACAAAATAGAAACAGACTCACAGACATAGAAAACAAACTTATGGTTACCAAAGGGAAAAGGGAAGGAGGGAGAGAGGGATAAAACAGAAGTATGGGATTAACATATATCAATATAAACTACCATACATAAAACAGGTAAGCAACAAGGATTTACGGTATAGCACAGGGAACTATACTTAATATATAATGGAAAATAATCTAAATATACGTGTGTGTGTGTGTGTGTGTGTGTGTGTATACACACACACACATAACTGAATCATTCTGCTGTATACCTGAAACTAATACAATATTATAACTCAACTATACTTCAATTAAAAAATTAAAATTTAAAACAAAATATATTATTTATTTTAAAGAAAGAGTTAAGGATACAAGGAAGGGACAGTGGGGTCACATAACCACCATGGTCTATTGATTGACTGGTCAGGTAATTAATGCTCCTTATGAATTCAGAAAATATTTTGGTCTTCAAAGAGGAAGGATGCATTCTGAGAAGAAAGATTTTAAGAAATGCATTGCCCTCTCTCGACAATTAATAGAACAACTAGACAGAATATCAGCAAGGTTATAGAAGAATATACGACAAAAATACCATCAACCAACAGAACCTAATAGATATTTATACAACACTCCAGCCCCAAACAGAAACACATTCTTTCCAAATGCCCATGGAACACTGACCAAAAGAGACATCATGGACTATAAAACCAACCTCCACAAATTTAAAAGAATTTATATCAGCCAGAGTATATTCTCCAGCCACAATGAACCAACTAGAAATTAGTAACAGAAGGGTAACAGGTAAAACTCCAAACACTTGGAAACTACACTTCTAAATGGGTCAAAGTCAAAGTCTTAAAGGAAATTTTAAAATATATTTAACTGAATGAAAATGAAAATACAATAGGTCAAAATAAGTGGAACACAGTTAAAGTAGTGTTGAGAGGGAAATTTAAACTACTAAACTCAAACATTAAAAAGCAATGTCTCAAAGCAATAATCTAGCTCCCACCTCAAGAATCTAGAAAAAGTAGAGTAATATAAACCCAAAGCAAGCAGACAGAAGGAAATAATAAAGCTAAGAGCAGAAACCCCACAGAGACCTTTGGAAGATTGTGTGATCAGGATGGCAGGGGTTAGAGTGATGTAAGGGCCAACCAAGGAATGCCAAATACTGTCAGCAACCACCAGACGCTAAGATGATGCAAGGAAGGATTCCCCTACAGGTTTCAGAGGAGCATGGCCTTGCAGACACCTTGACTTCAGACTTCTAGCCTCCAGAGCTGTCAGAGAATACATTTCTGTGGTTTTGAGCCACCCAGCAGGTGGCACTTTGTTCCAGCAGCCTTAGAAAACTAAATCAGCTTCCAATTAGGCAAAGGGGAAAAGGAAGAATAAGAGAAAATTTGATTAGGGACTTCCCTGGTGGTCCAGTGGTTAAGACTCCACGCTCCCAATGCAGGGGGCCCGGGTTTGATCAGGCCCGGTCCCCCTGCAGGGAACTAGATCCCGCATGCTGCAACGAAGATCCCGCATGCCACAACTAAAGATCCTGCACACAGCAACAAAGATCCAGTGTGCCACAACTAAGACCCGTTGCAGCCAAATAAATATTAAAAAAAAGAAAAAGAAAATTTGATTAATCCAACAGAAGACAGGAACTATTTTTTAATAGAAAAAAAGGTTCTACAGCAGGCGGCCCGGGTTGGATCCCTGGTCAGGGAACTAGATCCCACATGCATGCAGCAACTAAGAGTTCATATGCCACAACTAAGGAGCTAGCGAGCCACAACTAAGGAGCCCTTGAGCCGCAAATAAGGAGTCCACCTGCTGCAACTAAGGAGCCCACGTACTGCAACTAAGGAGCTGGCACTCCATAACTAAGAGCCTGAAAGCTGCAACTAAGGAGCCCGCCAGCCGCAACTAAGACCCAGGGCAACCAAATAAATAAATAAATATATATATATTTTTAAAAGGCTTTACATAACACAAAATAACATACCAGAAATAAATTCAAATATATCAGTAATTCCAAAAGTATGAACATATGAACTTCATTTATTAGAATACAAAATGCTGAATGGTTGGAGATTATTAATAAATTTGTGCATTAAAAAAACAAAAAAAATGCTGAATGGGTTTACAAATCTGATTCATTTATACAGTTTTCAAGTGACATTTCTAGAACAGAACAAAATGATAGAAATGTAGAAAGAATACAGAAAATGAAAGATATACCAAACACCACCTAAAAAGAGAAGAAGCTGGTGTAGCAATATTAATATCAGAGACAAAAAGGAACAATTCATGTGTGCAGTGCACCAAGAAGAAGTAACTCTAATGTTCCTAAACAATAATCGTCTACAAAAATGTCAAGTGAAAGCTGACAACTATAAGGACAAATGGAAAAACCCAGAGTGGGAGATGTTCTCTTCTGAAAGCAGTGATCTGAGAACAGATGCAGGAGAAAACCAGTAGGGCTACAGAAAATGTGAACAATTTAACCAGCGAGATTAATACAAAAATACTCTTAAAACCCTGCTCCCAACAAACAGAATTCACATTCTTTATTTTTTTCCAGCACATGGGACCATTTATAAAATTATCCAGGTACTCAGTTTCCAAGAAGTCCCCACATACTTCAAAGGATCATAGTCACACACATAATACCCCCTTGACCAAAATACAATATTGTTTATCTCTGAATTCAACTTCATTCTAAGAGAAATAAAAATACAATAAACAGCATTTTTTGCCTACGTTGCAAACACAGAAGAAGGGTAATACAAGGTGGTTGGTTAGGATGTGGGAAAGCATGGACTCCTGGCCAAGGTGGGAGTATAAATTGTTATAATTTGGCAAATCTATCGAAACTTAAAATACACATTTCCCCCTTGTCTACCAATGCTTTCCTGGAATTTTTGCTACAGATACACTTAGAAATGTGCAAAGCCAAGAGTGTACAAGGATTTTCATCACAGTATTGACTGTTACAGCAAAAGATACAAAAACCTTAATGTCCATCAATGTGGGAATGATTAAACTGTGGTCTTCTAAGGTAACTGAATAGCACCAAGAATGAGACAATGCCACATTTATGATATTGAAGAGCTCCAAGATCTTTAAGATGTGAAACAATGCGTATAGCCATGACCATTCATTTTTTATAAAGGAAAAGGGTATTTATTTTCATTCTAGGAACATAGCCTGCTAACAGAATCTGCTAACGGTGGTTGCTTCTCTAAGAACTGGGAGACAGGGAAGCCTTATTTTAACTAAAGGAAATTATCTGCATTTTTACCATGTTCGTGCATTACTACTGAAATAATAAACACGCAAAAAGCCTCATCATTTTATTTGTTCATTTAAAATACAGTATCTAAATAAAATGAAGTCTCTAGTGAAAAGCCTAACAAACTGCAGATATTCCAAATTCCTTTGCACATTCCCTTTAAATTCCTTTATTGATGAACTGTCAGGGCTAACGTGTCTGTGCAATTAAGCCAGCAAACATGTTCAACAAGGTTTTCAAGAGGTTCATTACCTGACTGGTACGTGGAAGCGTGTTCAGTCAAAAACTGCAGGGCAAGAACAGTGCAAACAAATGGAAGATTGCCTCCTTTCATGGCAAACCAACTTGATGAATCCTGGCTACCTCTCTGATCTCTCTCCTCTCCCTACTCCCAAAGGACATACCAAGCAAATTCTAGCCCTACCTCAAGACCTTGGCAGGTGCTATTCCTGTTTCCTGGAATGGTCCCAGCGCCACCACCACAGCAGCGCTCCCCCTCTCTCAGGCAGTCACATGACTTACTCCAAGGACCCACTCAGCTCTCCTTACCCTTATCTCTTTTCCCATCACTTATCACTACCTAACATGATTTTCACTGCTTATTTGTTTGCTTCCCGCACTAGAAGGTGAGCCCCATGGCGGCAGTGTTTACTGCTGTCCACCAGTACCTAGTAGTACACGGTACGTACATAATATTTAATTTACGTATGGGACATAAATAAAATTTGCAGATGGAAGATCTCTAGCACAGTTTTATGTTTTGGTCAAACCCCATCTAACGTAAGTTTATTTTTTCACACTGCAGCTTTTTCTAGCCTTTTAGCCTAGCCAATCTTCAAAGATAGGGCAAATGGAGAAAAGTTCTCTCTAGAGAAAGAGCAGACTCAATAAGGGAGAACGAACTTGTACCTCAATGCTGGGTTTTGTTGAAATTCACCAAGCTAACACGTTACACATTCAGAATCAGCATTTATTTTCTTGGACATCCAACTGTAAGAGTTAGGGAAGACCCTTTCAAACAGTATGAGGAATAAAATCCCAATACTATACAGAAGCATTCTAAAAGCTAGGATAAGTTCAATGAAGTTATTTGAATCTAAGCATCTCAGAGGGACCTTGGCCCTCATGACCCGGCAGGTATATCAGATCTAGCTAAGTCCCTGAGGATCAAGGATTCATCTGCCCATCCCCTGGAGGGACACCCTGGACCCCTATCAAATTCAGCTCTCTATTGGACTTCTCCCATTTACCTTCTCTGGGCTTCACTTACCAAAGAAATTGTGCTATCCTGTGTCAGAGAATCACAGGGACAGAAAGTAGTCTCTCCACTTTGATGCTTCCAGACAGTTCTGCTTTGAAGGCATCCCTCCCCCATTTTGGTTCTTTAAGGGAGCCCCACATCCTGGGAAGCACTGAGTCCCAAGCTCACCCATTGCTCTAGTTTCCCAGGTCTGACCCACAGAGAAGATGGTATCAGTTGGCATCGAGCCAAATGCTCCACTGTCCCCAGCCCTTCCCCCACTGCAGCCTTGTAACCCACTAAATATAGAATGATCTGTCCAGTTCCTGCCACGTCTGCATGGTTCTCTGGGGGCAGGTTATATACCTTTGTGAGTTAGTGCACAGCCTAGCATCAGCCCAACTGTTTCTGGAATCCATTTCCAATAAAGAAAATAAGTGCCTACTATTAAAAGACTACACACACACACACACACACACACACACACACACGTATGTATAAAAGGTGGGAGTCTACTCCACTCCCCCACCCATGGGCTTTTCCAGTCTCTAGCCAGCAAGTTCTTCTTATAGTCTAACCTAATTACTCCTTGAATCATTAATAAGACATAACCTCCTGTTTTCACTGGAAAAGAAGTGTTCATAAATATTGTCCATTTTGTACATATCTTCAAACACTTAAGGGCCCCTCTCTGCCTTCTCTTCTCTAAAATAAATGAACCCTTCTGTAAGCCCATGGCAATCAGCCAATTTATTGCACTGTCCCCTCAATCTTGAAAACCTGCAAGTTTGAATCAGAGATAAAAAGTTATATTGCCTCAAATGCTGCTCCTCTAATATTTAAATCTGCATGATTATCAGACCTCTTGCCCTGTTATATTTTAACCAGAGCCAGGAATGAGAAAACAACTGCTTTTTCAGGCATCTGTCACCACTGACCCTGGGTTACCTCTGCAGTGTATGCTTACAGCACTTACCTAGATTACTAAGTGCTCCAGTGACATTATTACAAGAGGGGGCAGGAACAGTGTCAGCCTAATGAGGCGGCAGATTATATCTGATAGTCTCCATCTGAAAATCAGCACAGGCCAGGCTGTGTGCTAATCAAGTCACCAAAGGCCCTTCACCTGGGACAAGAGCAGCCTTTGTCTCTACCTGAGAGGAAAATGAGCCACCTCCTTTCTAGTGCTAATAAGCTTAGTGGAGACGGGTTATGTTCCATGGGAAAAGCTGGGCTCTCCCCTTCCAGAGCAAGCATCCAGAACACGGGGCTCAAGGAGGCAAGAAACCATTCCTTCCCGAGCAGCAACCTGAACCCACCAGCACTTTCACGGTACTTGACAAGGAATAGGAGCTCCATGTATGTTTTTACTGAAGCAATGATGAATGGGTGATTAGAATTCACCTTTGGTTCTGAACTTCCTGGTAGCCTATGCAAAAAGAGGAAAAAGGAGGTTAGGGGTGCCAACCCTCTGTACAGTCGAAAATCTGCGTGTAACTCATAGTTGGTCCTCTGTGTCCATGATTCTGCAGCCACAGGTTCAACCAACCGTGGATTCAACCAACAACAGATCACGTAGTATTGTGTTATTTACTACAGAAAAAAATTCTCCTATAAGTGGAGCCATGCAGTTCAAACCCAGGTTGTTCAAGGGTCAACTCTATTCTTGTCTACACAGTTTTCTTGTGTGAATAAGACAGAACACTAATTACTTCAGAAGATACAGACTGCTAACTTTGTTTTGGAGAATGCCGGGCACATGCTTCTGAGGTTTTTACAATCCTCTGCTGAAAACCTGTGCAAAGCAAAGACCAGCAATAAGTCAGTGCCTTTTACGTTCCTTGCTAGGCAATGAGACAGGCTGGGACCGGGGACCCTTTGCTGCAGTGCTTGCACCTGGACAAACATATCCTTGAGCAACAAAAATACGAAGAAACTGTAAGGGACTAAAAATAACTGCGTGCATGAGCAGTTGGGGCAAATTATGTCACAAGATACAAAAAGACCAAAAAAAAAACCCAACTGCCACTTCTGAACAGCCAGGAGCAAAAGCAGGGTACTGCACATGCCCCCTGCACACACCACCACCAAAGGGGTGGGCAGACCACCTAAGCCACTCGACTGGCCCCACCCCCAGACACACCCCTACTCTCACCCCATATAAGGAACCAGCTCGTCCCCCTTGGGGGACAAACTGTTGTTTGTTCTCATTCCCCCTGCTGCAGCAGGGGCCCCAATAAAGCCTTGCCTGAATTTCTTGCCTGGCCTCTGATCAACTTCTATTGATTAAGGAAGCCAAGAACCCTGGTTGGTAACAGAAAGACCTGTTGGTCACACATGGATTTTCCCATCCACACCTGCTTATGGGGCAAAGATCAAGGTCTTTGCAGCTGCTTCTCTGCATCCTTAACAGCCAACAGGAACATACTATAGACTCTCTTGCATTTACATCGCTGGCTGGGCCAGAACAAGAGACCCCACATTCCCTATGACCGATCATTCCCACAGCGGTTAAATCTGGTCTAGAAATGCATCCATGGTTTCTCACCAAGTGGTCTAATCCACTTGCTAATGATATACAACCAATTCTAGACTCTTTTTTCCTCTTTAGGCACATAGTTACCAATGATAAGAGAGAATCCATATATTCAAATAGGGGTGCAGAGAGTAGGAAAGAGAACATAACTTGGGTTAAAAAAAACTTCATTGAATAATATCATCACACATACTCTCTCAACACAGGAGGAAAGAAGCCACACTATACCGTCCTAGCTTCTAAGAAGGATAAATAGAAACTCAGAGGAAGCAGTAAGCCTACCAAATTTTGGAATTTAATGATAGTTTAAGAGAGCAAAAAGCCTGAAAACTCCTCGTGTCAGCCGGATTGAGGTGAAACACACAATCTCACATGCTATTAGAGTTAATGTCATTGATAAATTGTGCCAAACTGCTCGCAGGAAGGTTGTATCAAAATCTAAAATATAGGGCTTCCCTGGTGGCGCAGTAGTTGAGAGTCTGCCTGCCGACGCAGGGGACACATGTTCGTGCCCCAGTTGGGGAAGATCCCGCATGCCGCGGAGCGGCTGGGCCCATGAGCCATGGCCGCAGAGCCTGCGCTTCCGGAGCCTGTGCTCTGCAACGGGAGAGGCCACAACAGTGAGAGGCCCGCGTACCGCCAAAAAAAAAAAAAAAAAAAAACAAAACAAAATCTAAAATATGTATTCCTTTCACCCAGCATTTCCAGGAATCTATTGCAATGAAATAATAGGATATTTCTTTATAAAGTGCAAAGATGTATGTATAAGAATGTAGTTGCAGCCTGTATAAGTATTGTTTATAAAAGAAAAAAGTGGAAACAGTCTAAATTTCTATCAATAGAATTAAAGCATGGCTTATTTAAAGAACTATAATGACTTTCATTCTTGGTGTGCACAAATATCTACTGAGCAATCTGCTATGCCAATGCGGTTCTAGGCACTTTGTTACATCACAGAAAATATACCAAAAAGTCTCTGGTCTTGCTGAATTTATATTCTAGACATAATGCTTTCAAATACATTAATTGGAATCTCAAAATGGCTACACATTCTTGAAATATAGACATACATATATCTGTAAGACATTTTTGTATTACAGATAATGCCAGATGTGCTCTTGAACAAAGCCCTTGTAAAGCTCTGAAGCCCCTGTGGGTCCCTTACATGCAAATGGGAAGCCACTGGAGCAGGTTTAAAATAAAAAATTAACACCAGGGTGAGTTTTGGAAAACACTTAAGTGGCTTTCAGTCCTGGCTTTGATGTATACACTAACTGCACAATCTCAACAATTTACTTAACGTCGACAATCCAGTTTCCCCTTCTTGGACTAATAGAATTACCACAAGAGTTCAGAGGAAAGGAAAAAATATCTAAAAACTCTTTATAGCTGCCTGGAAAAAAAGTAGATGCTCAATAAATATCTGTTTCTGGTCCTTTCTCCTCTGACTGTCTCGAGATACAAAACTCTTAACCACTCAATGTCTTTCTCCACTAATTGATTATCCAACTTAAAAGAAAATACACCCTTTAAAGACATTCAAATAATAATTATGTTGCTGAATCAAAGGATTTTTAATTGCCCTCCCTCTCCTGTCTCAGCCCATACCTCACCAAAAAAACCTTCTTTCCTTCAGCAACTGTATCTTTGTACTTCTTGGCACTATTCTGTCTTCATCAAAGAAGCCGATTTAAATTTTTTTTTTTTTCTGTACGGGGGCCTCTCACTGTTGTGGCCTCTCCTGTTGCGGAGCACAGGCTCCGGACGCACAGGCTCAGCGGCCATGGCTCACGGGCCCAGCCGCTCCGCGGCATGTGGGATCTTCCCGGACCAAGGCACGAACCCGTGTCCCCTGCATCGGCAGACGGACTCTCAACCACTGCACCACCAGGGAAGCCCTTACTAGCCTATCTTTATATGATGTTTCATCAGATACTTCCAGGAACTTAGCACCAAGAAAAAAAAATAATGTAAAAATAATGCTCTGTTTACTCTTATATGCCTATGAGAACTGGGTAATCAATATATTTTTCTTCTTGCTTTGGCTACCAAGAAGTTCAAACCAGATATAAATCTTAGTAACTCCTTTATTCATCATCTACTCAAGAAACATACACGGTGCCCCTATTACACGTCAAGCGCCAAGCAAAGGGCTGATGATTCTGAGCTCAAGGACACAGTCAGGTTTTCAGAAACCCATAGACAGATACTGAATTAAGAAGAAGCCACTTCTGTGATTGAGATACACATAGGATACTCTGAGAGCTCAGAGGAAGGGCATCTCACCCAGCCTGAGGGGTTGGAGGGGTGAGCAGGGAGAATCAAGGAAAAGTGCCCCCAAAAGTGATATAACATATCACCTCTGGTTCTTGGTAAATTATCTCTCATGTGCTTTCTGATGTTTCTAATTCTTTTTTTTTTTTCCTTTGGCTGCACCGGGTCTTAGTTGCGGCGAACGGGATCTTCGTTGCCACGTGCGGGATCTACTGTTTAGTTGTAGCACACGGAATCTTTAGTTGTTGCATGTGGGATCTAGTTCCCTGACCAGGGATCAAACCCAGGACCCTTGCATTGCGAGCACGGGGTCTTAGCCACTGGACCACCAGGGAAGTCCCTCTAACTCTGTCTTTTAAAATATTTTAAACCTTCACAGAGAGAGACTGGGAAAATGCATATTTATTTATTCATACATATGCATATGTAAACATACACATAAAACTGATTAAATATCCTTTTTTTAACATCTTTATTGGAGTATAATTGCTCTACAATGTTGTGTTAGTTTCTGCTGCTGTATAACAAAGTGAATCAGCTATATGCATACATATATCCCCATACTCCCTCCCTCTTGTGTCTCCCTTCCACCCTCCATATCCCACCCCTCTAGGTGGTCACAAAGCACCAAGCTGATCTCTCTGTGCTACGCAGCTGCTTCCCACTAGCTATCTATTTTACATTTGGTAGTGTATATATGTCAATGCTACGCTTTCACTTCGTCCCAGCTTACCCTTCCCCCTCCCTGTGTCCTTAAGTCCATTCTCTACATCTGTGTCTTTATTCCTGTCCTGCCCCTAGGTTCATCAGAACCATTTTTTTTTTTTTTAGATTCCATATATATGTGTTAGCATACGGTAGTTGTTTTTCTCTTTCTGACTTACTTCACTCTGTATGACAGACTCTAGGTCCATCCACCTCACTACAAATAACTCAATTTCGTTTCTTTTTATGGCTGAGTAATATTCCATTGTATATATGTGCCACATCTTCTTTATCCATTCATCTGTCGATGGACACTTAGGTTGCTTCCATGTCCTGACTATTGTAAATAGTGCTGCAATGAACATCGTGGTACATGACTTTTTTTGAATTATGGAACCCTCAAGATTTACAAAACACAGCTGACACCGGGGTATTACAAGGTCCCTAGGAAAACCAGACCTAACTGGGAGTAACCTGCTTTGAAGAGTTCATTCTTGCCATGAATATTTTCCATGATTCCCAAGTAACTTTGGTTTAAAAATATGAAGGTATCCTCTTACTAATTAAGCACATTCCTAGCCTTGCCTGCTTCACTGTTTACTCCAGCCTGCCAACCCCAAAGGCCCTGATCCAGTAGCTCTGGGCTGGTAGACAGTGACTGACAACACAGATTGACTATATGGTTTCTAGATGGATTCTGGCTTACTTCCAGGTCTGGCTAACGCAAAGCCAATGCATTCCTTTGCCTCCTCCTCCTCCAACTTTCCCCTCTGCCACATCATACACTGTGAGAGAATGGGGTTGCTGGCATCACTTCAAGTTCTGTCATTGATTCAAATCTATCCCTAAGCAAACCTGCTTTTATTTCAGAGGAAAACACTCTCCAGTGATCTGAACTGCAGGGGCAGTAAAACAATTCTACATTTATGTAGCATTCCCATCCCCAAAGGAATGGTTTTCTATGCCTACAAATACCTCAGAAGCAATAAAGAGTTTGGTGGGCTGGAGTCTTTCTTGTGACTTTGTAAAAAGTCAGAATACCATGTAATAGATAATGCTTAACAACAACAACTACCATAACAAATACTTTATATCCATAACTCTCATTTTATAGTAACTGCTTCATAAACCTATGGTAAAAATGATAATATCTAGCTTATGAATCCAAAACAGTAAGGGAAGTAAGTTGTGCCTTCCGGGAAGTGCGGCAGGGAGCGGTGGACTCCACCTCTTGGCCCAGATCATTCCCCGGCTGGCATTCAGCTGCTTCCTCCCTTCCTTCAGATAGATCTCTGCCCAAAGTCCCCTTATCAGAGAGGTCTTTCCTGACCACGCTTCTTTAAAATAGCACCCCAGCATGCCCTAGCCCCCTCCCCTGCTTGCTTTTCCTTTCCTCTTCTGTTTTCTTATTCCTTTACTATTTTTCTTTTTTCTCTTTTCTTTGCTCTCTTCTCTCTTTCCCTCTCCCTATTGTTGCATAGCACTTATCACCAGAGACATACTTGTTTGTTTTCCCTCCTTCCTCAATATGACATATGCCCTAGAAAAAGTTCACTACTGTATCTCCAACTCCTGGCACCAAGCAGGCAATTCAATAAATACTTGTTGAATAAATAAACTATGTTTTTAAAAATCATTTAGCTCCTTCACATTCCATCCATGCATCTCAATACTGAAAACCAAGGCACAGTGAAGGTAGAAAGGACAATTCCCCAACCTCCTCTTTTCCTTTATTCTAGCAAAGAGCAGCTCCCTACAAAGTCAAAGCCTTTTTTTTTTTTTTTTGCAGTACGCGGGCCTCTCACTGTTGTGGCCTCTCCCGTTGCGGAGCACAGGCTCTGGACGTGCAGGCTCAGCGGCCATGGCTCACGGGCCCAGCCGCTCCGCGGCATGTGGGATCCTCCCGGACCGGGGCACGAACCCACGTCCCCTACATCGGCAGGCGGACTCTCAACCACTGCGCCACCAGGGAAGCCCTCAAAGCCTATTAGAACAAATGCCCCAATAAGTTCTGATAATCTTGCAGCGATACATATAGAACTATACCATATCGACCAACAATTAAATGTATTTTGACTCAGTGGTTCTGACACCTTTGAAACCTGCCCACTGTGCAGGGTTCCCAAAAATGTTCTCAAAGGGAAGAGCAATCAATGAAAATGTCTAGTTCTGTCCTTGAAACGAAACATGTTTAGACTGGTTACAGTGACTCCCTTTCCAACATCTTAAATCAAAAGGGGGCAAAAAGTGTACTAACACCATTGACTGTCAATGATACTGTGCAGCATTCATGAACCTCGTTACGTTGACTGCACAGCCCCAGAGGACCACGAGTACCAAGGCTACTTTGCACTTCAGAATCTCTCTAGCCAAAATATTCATCTTCCCAAATATGGGTCTGTAAACCCCTTAAAGTCTTGCTGAGTTTAGCTAAAGAGGAAGCAACCCAGATATGCACAGAAGTAAGTGGCCGTGAGTCACTTAAATCACAGGAGATCTAGAAACCAATAAAAAGAGAATCATAAAATATAACTAAATAAGCAGTAAACTGATCCACAGTTGCTCTTGGTTCTGTCACTACAGGGGACATACCATAGGAAAAAAATTTAAGAGTAAGTAAATAAACAAAAGTAACAGCCCACAGAAGCTAAGGAGGTTTAAGCAGGCCATAATTCTAAGCCTCAGTATTCTGTCTTGACATTTGCTACCAAAGTGTTCTACTAAACTGCCTGCCAAGAAGCAATGAAGCAGAGCCCTAGCAATTCTTTCAACAAGCTACCGAGAGCAAAAGGCTCATTTAATGGGGCAGGGCCAAGTGCATTTAACAAACTGCACACTTGTAAGATGGAAATAAGCCATCCTCGTCTTCAACAGCAACTCTCCTCACTAAGTAGCTCCAAAAGAGTTTTGAAGCCTTTCTCATTCTCGGTGTGTAGCTGCCAATGAATTCATTTCTATCTGCAGAAAAGAAGAGGCTGCCAAAATGTGGGGCTCTGCCCGGCACCCACTGGAGCCACCATGAATTGAGAAACTCAAGCTGCCTCTGATCCCTTTTCCCTGGAGAAAGGACACACAGAATCACATTTACTTGTTCTTCACCTATGTACCTTTTCCAATTTCCTTTCCCCTTGCCCCAACGGAAATCAGATCATGGTACATGGAAGGTGAGTCCGTTTCCACATCGACCTTTTGAGTGTAAGTCTGTACCAGGCAGCCTGGACTCCATCTAGAATGTTGCTTTTATTTGCTGCCCCCAGGGAGTCTGGCTCAGTCTGGAAAAGGACAAGACCTCAAAAAGATGAAATCCATTTCAGACATGGCTCTTCTCTTGATGCAATGAATCAAACTCTCGGCTATCCTGTTTTATTTGATTCTATGCAGCATGGCTGATAGCCCATGATTCCCTTTCTAGACAAGGCAGCCTAACAGTATGGAAAGGACCCTGTGATACACAGCTTTGCTCAGCCACTTACTGTGTAGCTTGGGGCATGTCACTTCCTCTCCTGGCCTCGGTTTCCCTACCTACAAAGCACACAGATGAAGCTAAAATGACACCTGGGAGTGCTGTCGCTCTAGGATTCTCCGGTTCTGTGGATTTTTCTGAGATGTTTCTCTCTTTGAAAGAATTATTTTCATCATCAATTCTTTCTGGCCTTTCTTTCTGTTTTTAGCTTTTACTTATACCCAAAGACTTTACTAGTCAGATGTCCTTTGTCTTATGCTGGACAATTTTCTGTGTGACTCTTCAAGTCACTTAAGAGACAGACTTAAGACTCAGGAATCCCCAGCTCTCTGTTTCCCTCAGCCCTGACAACTCTCCTATCCTTGGACCATCAAACTTAGGGAGAAGAGAAGTGGCACTGACCAGCCACATGGCCCACACACACACTTTCTTTTGGGGCCTGCAGATGGGCCCTTTCTAATCCTCGGCTCATAAACTACTATGCAGGAGACTGACAGCCCTCAAGTGATTAGTGTCCTACATCACCTTCCCAAAATGCTGCTATCTTTCCCCTCTCCCTTCTTAATCTCATACTTTATCAGTCTGTCTTTTTTTTTCCCTCCCTCTTTCTCATCTTTTCTCACTTAGTCCTGGCAGCACAACTAAGGGAGTTGTTTAGACCCACTGATAACTGATAGGAAAACAAAATAAGAAATTGCAGCTTGCCATATGTAAGTCAATGAAATTAGAATACTCCCTCACACTATACACAAAAATAAACTCAAAATGGCTTAAAAAGTTAAATATAAGACAAAACACCATAAAACTCCTAGAAGAGAACATAGGCAAAACATTCTGACATAAATCATAGCAATGTTTTCTTAGGTCAGTCTCCCAAGGCAATAGAAATAAAAGCAAAAAATAAACAAATGGGACCTAATCAAACTTATAAGTTTTTGCACGGCGAAGGAAACCATCAACAAAATGAAAAGACAACCTACAGAATGGGAGAAAATATTGATATTCGCAAATGATGTGACTGACAAAGTCACACAGGCTTAATGACACAAAGTCACACAGGCTTAATTTCCAAAATATACAAACAGTTCATACAGCTCAATAACAAAAACAAAACAAAAGAAACCAACCCAGTCAAAAACTGAAAAAATGGGCAGAAGGCTTAAATAGACCTTTCTCCAAAGAAGACATAACAGATGGCCAATAACAGATGAAAAGATGCTCAACTTCACTACTTATTAGAGAAATGCAAATCAAAACCACAATGAGGTATCACCTTCAAGCAGAATGGCCATCATCAAAAAATCTACAAACAATAAATGCTGGAGAGGGTGTGGAGAAAAGGGAACCCTCCTGCACTGTTGGTGGGAATGTAAATTGATACAGCCACTATGGAGAACAGTATGGAAGTTCTTCAAAAAACTAAAACTAGAGTTGCCATATGATCCAACAATCCCACTCCTGGGCATATATCCAGAGAAAACTCTAATTTGAAAAGATACATACATACTAATGTTCATAGCAGCACTATGTACAATAGCCCAGACATGAAAGCAACATAAATGTCCATCAACAGATGAATGGATAAAGAATGTATGTGTGTGTGTGTGTGTAAATACACACACACACACACACACACACACATATATATATATATATATATATATATATATACAGTGGAATATTACTCAGCCCTAAAAAAGAATGAAATAATGCCATTTGCAGCAATGTGGAGGGACCCAGAGATTATCATACTAAGTGAAGTAAGGAAGAGAAAAACAAATATCATATGATATCACTTATATGTAGAATCTAAAATATGATACAAATGAACATATTTACAAAACAGAAACAGACTCACAGACATAGGAAACAAACTATGGTTACCAAAGAGGAAAGGATGGGGAGAGATAAATGAGGAGTTTGGGATTAGCAGATACAGACTACTATATATAAGATAGATAGGGACTTCCCTGGTGGCACAGTGGTTAAGAATCCACCTGCCAATGCAGGGGTCATGGGTTTGAGTCCTGGTCCAGGAAGATCCCACATGCCACGGAGCAACTAAGCTCGTGCACCACAACTACTGAGCCTGCGCTCTAGAGCCTGCGAGCCACAACTACTGAAGCCCGTGCGCCTAGAGCCCATGCTCCTCAACAAGAGAAGCCACGGCAATGAGAAGCCCGTGCACCGCAAGGAAGAGTAGCCCCCACTCGCTGCAACTAGAGAAAGCCCGTGTGCAGCATTGAAGACCCAACACAGCCAAAACAATAAATAAATGAACAACTGCTTTTAAATAAATTAAGTAATTAAATAAAATAGATAAGCAACATCTTACTGTATAGCACAGGGAACTATATTCAATATCCTGTAATAAACCATAATGGAAAAGAATATGAAATATATATGTGTATATACTGCATATAAATATAAAAAACTAAATCACTTTGCTGTACACCAGAAACTAACACAACACTGATTGTAAATCAACTATACTTCAATTTAAAAAAAGCCATTTATGCTTATCTTCAGTGAACAGAAGCACAAGATGAGGACAGAGCCCTCTGAAGCGCATTCCTGTTGACAACATTAAGGAAGCTCTAACATAAAAGCACGTGAGATGAAATGAATTCAGCACCTCAGATTAAGATCAACAACTACCTCTACATTGCAACATTACAGAACACAGCTTAGCATCAAAATTTCTTTCAGAAAAAGTCGATGTGATCAGGGGAAGATATAGAAACCACAGTATGTAACCGAAGTGCAAGCAGCTTAATCCCCGAGATTAATGAAACTCCAGATCACAACTGTTTAATATCTTTTTTGCTAAGCATGAGTAGCTCGTGTGGTGAGAATCTGGAGTTCAATCAAAATATCTTCTCTACATCCACCTGTGAACACAATACTCACAACATCCGTGTGATTAACAAAAGCAGCCTGGTCCAGGAGGGTTGCCAAAGGCAAGAAGTGTGGCATATCTAAACAAATGAACACGGAATGGTATCATTATGACTGATGTTGTAGACATTCAGGATAAAAGGCTTGTAAAGTAAGTAGGAGGCTTTTGGCAGGGGACAGATCTTAAAGAGGTCCTTAGGCTCAATAACCTTTCCCAGCCACAAACCAGGTGCAAGAAAGACCCAGAATTCATACAGTGTCCTCTTGTCCCCAGGTAGAAAAATCCAGGGAATTGTAGATGGAGTGGATGCAAATTTTCAGCGGTGGCAGGAATAGGGAAGAAGACAGGCAACACTCCTTCCCCCAATCACGGACAGTCACTGAATGCAGTCCTGCTGTACCTCAGTGGGACCAGGCCACCCTCCCTTTTTCACAAGGTGGAAACCTTCGGGGTTTTTTTTTTAATAAACGTATTTATTTTTTTTTTTGGCTGTGTTGGGTCTTTATTGCTGCGCACGGGCTTTCTCTACTTGCGGTGTGTGGGCTTCTCATTGCGGTGGCTTCTCTTGTTGCGGAGCATGGACTCTAGAGCGCTGTCTCAGTAGTTGTGGTGCGCAGGCTTACTTGCTCTGCGGCATGTGGGATCTTCCCGGACCAGGGCTCGAACCTGTGTCCCCTGCACTGGCAGGTGGATTCTTAACCGCCGCGCCACCAGGGAAGTCTCAAACCTTTGGTTTTTGAGCAAGCACCTTGAACGCATTACCTCCAGGTGTAAAAAAGAACTTGCCAGGTACCTAGGATGGATGAATAACTTTCATCCCTCCTTGATTAACCACTCCATGGATGTTTGCCTAAATAAAGACTCCTTATGGAATGGCTACAGGACACAAGGCAAACCATTCTGATGTCCAAATTACAACACTTGGGAAGGAAATCCCCAAAAGAGGGGATACGTGTATACATATAGCTGATTCACTCTGCTGCAGAAGAAACTAACACAACATTGTAAAGCAACTACACTCCAATAAAAATTCTTCTAAAAACAGTTGGCTTTTCCTCCTTCTCCTCGCCTTAAAAAGGTATTTAAAGGTTTTCTCCCCCCCAGAACAATACAAATACAATACATCAGGAAATTTGCCATTTTAGAAGCAGGAGCTGGAGAAAAGATCAGCAGAGCGGCACAAACTAAGTCTCCAGCAGGAGTCTCACAGATGGAGCAAAGTTCCTGGCTATGTCTTAGGTAAACCCAAAGCAGAGAAAGGCAAGGCTTGTCTTCAAATGTGGAGGGAGAAGCGTTTCTGTTCGGGGTCCTGGTCCAACAGGCTTTTCAAAGGAATACAGAGAAGAGGGGGATGCGTTCACTATATCTGTGCACAAGGCCCACAGCACCCAGGCTCCTAGATCAAAGGTGACGGCCTGGATGGAGCAGGAGCAGAAGCAGAATTCCAGGGGAGTAAAAAACAAACCAGAACAAAAAGCCACTTTGTTCACAAAAGGAAAAACCACGTCAAGAAGGACTGGGACCACGGCAAAAGAAAGAGCAAGGAGGGAACAGAGCAAGGAGCAAATACAGTGTTGGTATTCAGCATGCTAGCCCTCCGAGTCGGGTACCTGTCTGAATACCTCTTTCTTCCTCCCTCCCAGATACCCTAGCCCCTGGTAGGTCCCGAGCTGACATTCATTTAAGAATCAATATTTATAGAGCTCCTACCCTGCACCAGGAATTGAATTAGAAACGAAGGCTGCAGAGAAGTATTCTACAGGTTCTCTGCTCTGGAGATGCAAAGCTCCATCAGAAAACCTGGATGAAGTCTACCATGAGTCTCATCTATTTCATCATGAGCACCGCCAGCTGCAGAAGCTGCCAACGTCACAGGAAAAGCCTTGCAACTCTATAAAGCACTTCATACTCCCCATTTCTCCTTCAAAAGGTAATCCCCACCCAGTGGATACACAGGCTCTCACACAATTGGAGCTGCATTCCCTTGACTGAAATATTAGCTCCAGTTAAAAACCAGGAGGAGGAAACCCATGGAATTTATTAGTGATTTATAGCTCTATATGAAGGAGTTAACTGCATCCACCCCACAGAGAACACTTCAGATAGAGAGTCTGAGAGTTGGTTCCCTAAAAGAAGTACAAAGTAGACGTATATGCAGAGGGTAGCCCAGGTCTGGCACCTATCCTGATTCCTTCAGGACACGCTCCCGTAAAACACCCTGCTTGCTATTTTTTATATATTCTCAAGCTTAGAAAGTCATTCATGCTCTAAGTAATTTCACATGCTACAACTCTTAGATTTTTTTTTTCTTTTCTTATTAGTGTCTTAGAAGTCCAGAGGAGATGGCTTTTTCAAGAACCTTCTTAAACATACGGATTTTGGTCATTCTTGTCTTGCATGTCCCCAGCAGATAACCAAGAGGCTTCCATGTGTTTGAAGGGTATATGCTGAGTTTCAGGAAGCCTGCAATAGACCCTAGAATCCCATATGCCCTTTGCTATTTACTCAGCATTACATTTCAACCAATCACAAATTAGTCATTTTTCATCAGAAAAGAGATGAGATTCCCCAGGTGAGTTCTCCCTTCCTCTCATTTGTGAGGTTCAGGCAGGTGGCCTATATAATTCTCATCAGATTTTCTTCTGGTATACAATGAAGGGGATTAGAAAACTAAGCAACATTAAAAGTCAAGCCATCTCAAGAGAAAATAAAAGGCAAGTGATGTGTCCTTCACTGGCACGTCCATAGCATCTGAGCATGAACAGATCCTTAACTTTCTACAACACATCCTATTGCTATTTTGTTAGTACAAATGGCTCTGTTTCTGACTTATTTTGAAATGAGAAAATTTAGGAAATGTTTAACATGCAAAGACCCTCTTACCACTGTTCACTGGAAACACTGAGTATCTTACCTATTTCTTTCAAAGGTCTCCATCCAGATGACGCAAGACACTAAAGAATGCCTTGATAAACACTGAATAAAATCCATTTCTACCTCCACTCTCCATCCTGGGAGACTCATGTAATTACAGCAGCTGCTCAACAATAACAGGAAGGGAGATGCGGTACCAATGATGATAACCAGAATAAGGAATCAGTTTTCAGAAAATATCCCTGAAGTCCATGATTTGGATCTATAAGGTGAACCGAATAATTTGCTCTGCTAATTAAGACTCACCTTTCAGATTTCCAATGCTATTCGAAGGTACACCCCTAAATGTCATACCTACCCAGATCTCTGTCAAGTCATCTGGAAAATGTAATTCAATTCCAGAAAAGTTTATCACATGGTAAATGTAGCCAGGTATAAAAAGAAAAATAAACTGCCTGGGAGATCCAGATGGCAGAAGAGAAGGATATGGAACTCACCTCTTCCCACAAATACATCCAAATTACATCTACATCTTGAACAGTTCTCACAGAGTACCTACTGAACGCTGCCACAAGATCTCATGCAACCAAAGCTGCAAGAAAGATCTCTACGTAACCAGGTAGAATGAAAGGGATTAAAAAGGAGGAATTGGGCTGGGACCTGCGCCTGTGGGAAGGAGCTGTGAAGGAGGAAAGGTTCCCTCACACTGGGAACCCTCTTCACCAGCTGGGAGATCAGCCGCAACAGATAGGGAGCTTCAGAGGCTCGGAGGAGAGTGCACCAGCTGGCTTGCGGCAGGCAGAACAGAGAGACACCAGCACAGACAGTCCCGGCTCCCTTGCTGCACTTACCAGCAGAGACATACACCTGCTGATGTGGCCTGGCAGCTGGATGCTGAAGCTCAGGCTTCAGCAGACAGACCCAGAGAAAGGACTCAGTTTGGATGCATGGAGACAACCCAAAGGACCTGGAGTGTGGTCCGGGCTGGAACTAAGGGTGGGCGCAGGATGGAGCCGAGGGCCACCAAGGGAGCCCCATTGTCAACGCACGCATGAAAGAGGGGCATTGCCCCACCATAGCAGCCTCATTCTCGGTGTGCTCACACCACACATGGCTCTGCCTATACGAGCCCTGGGAGCACGCACACACTAACAGATCGACCACATGCAGAGATGGGGCTGAAATCTGAGCCGATGCCCAGCAGCTGCACGACGTCTGCAGATGTACGTCACCAGCAGCTTTGTGAGTGCAGAACCTGCTGGACATCCAAGCGGATCATCGGCCCTCCCGTGCCTGGAGCAGGTTCAGCAACAGCAGGCTTTCTGGGCTCAGGCATGCAGAGGCAGGGCTGGAGTCTGGACTGACCCTCAGTGCTTCCACAGAGGGTCCGGGTGGCGACCACAGCAGGTCCAGGTGCTGGACTTTGGCAGATTTGTGCCCATGGCTTCGTGAGCATAGTGTCTGAGGGACATCAGGCCAACTGCCGCCATTCTGATGGCTGAGACAGGGTCGAGGGCAGTGCCAACCACAGCGTACTTTGTGAGTGTGCACAATGGGTGACAGGTGACACCACAGAGCTGTCCCAGGGGACAGCTCCTGCGTGGGAATACTCAGTTGCTCCTTTCTTAACGGAAGCACTCCACTCCTGCCTACCTCAAACCACAGCTTAGTACCAGATCTGGGGGCTTCTATTCCAAAAACTGGGGAGCAGACCCTGCCCCCAACAGGGCAGTGACAACCAAAGAACAAAGAGAAGGTCCCACTCAAGATCCTGTCCAGGTTCTGGTCATGACAACACCAATCACACCCCCTATCAAGGGGATAACAGCCAGCACACCCTGAGGAAAGACAGGGCAAGCATCCATACCAAAAACAGCCCATGCACCAAAAATACTGGACTCAAGCAGGTAACACAGGGACATTCCCACATAAAAACAGCCCTTCAAACCCAAAGTAGATAACTATTTTTCCTAGACTCATAGAGCCAGAGAAATATAAGAAAAATGAAAAAGCACAGGAATCACTCCCAATTCAAAGAACAAGAGAATTCCCTGAAAGAAAAAACAAAGAAACAGACCTCTCCACTCTACTAGACCTCGAATTCAAAATGGAGGTAATAAAAATACTGAAAAAATTAAGAAACGCTATCAACAGAAACACGGGTCACTGTAACAAGGAATTAGAAACTGTAAAGAGGAGCTAATCAATATTAGACAACTCAATTGCCGAGATGAAACCAAGCTAAAGGCAATAAACAGCCAACTAAATACTGCAGAAGAATGAATAAGTGATCTGGAAGACAGAATAATGGAAATCACCCAATCAGAAGAGCAGAGAGAAAAACTAATTTTAAAAAATGAAAGCAATATACAAGAACTCTGGGATAATATAAAGCATTCTAGTCTATGCATAATAGGGATCCCAGAAGAAGAAAGAGAAAAGGGGATCAGAAATATATGTGAAGAAGTTATGGCTGAAAACGTCTCAAAACTGAAGAAGGAAACAGGTATCCAGGTACAGGAAGCACAGAGGGTCCCAAACAAGATTAACCCAAACAGACCTACACCAAGACGTATTATAACTAAATGGCAAAAGTTAAAGACAGGATTCTAAAGGCAGCAAGAAAAGAAAATAGTTACAAGTGAACCCCCATAAGCCTATCAGTTGTATTCTCTACAGAAACATTGCAGGCCAGAAGGGAGTGGCAAGATATATTCAAAGCCCTGAAAGGGAAAAACCTACAACCTAGGATACTCTACCCTGCAAGATTATCATTTAAAATAGGACAGATAAAAAATTTCTCAAACAAGCAAAACCTAAAAGAATACAGCAACAGTAAACCTATCCTAAAAGAAATATTGAAAGGTCTTCCCTAAAGAGAAAAGCAAGAATGTATAGAAAAGACAAAATCACAAAAGGAGAAGCAAAAATATAAAAGAATTGTAGATCACTTCAATAAACCAGTACATAGATTTTTTTTAAATCAAAAAAGTATGTAAAAATGACTATAACTACAGTTAACAGCAAAAGGATAAATACAAAGATGTAAAACAGAACATGAAAATCACAAAATGTGGGGCAAGGGAGTAAGGGTCACAAGGATGGTTCAACATGTGCAAATCAAAATGGCCATGCTACTCAAAGCAATCTACAGATTTAATGAAATCCCTATCAAATTAACCATGACATTTTTCACAGAAGTAGAACAAATAATCTTAAATTTTATATGGAACCGAAAAAGACCCAGAACTGCCAAAGCAATCCTGAGGAAAAAGAACAAAGCTGGAGGCATAACCCTCCCTGACCTCAGACAATACCACAAACCTACAGTAATCAAAACAGTGTGGTATTGGCACAAATACAGACATATGGATCAATGGAACAGAATAGAGAGCCCAGAAATATACTCACACACCTACAGTCAATTAATCTTCAACAAAGGAGGCAAGAATAGACAATGAAGAAAAGGCTGTCTGTTCAGCAAATGGTGTTGGGAAAGCTGGACAGCCACATGTAAATCAATGAAGTTAGAACACTCCCTCACACCATACACAAAAATAAACTCAAAATGGCTTACAGACTCAAGTATAAGAAATGACACCATAAAACTCCTGGAAGAGAACGTAGGCAAAACATTCTCTGACATAAATCATATCAGTATTTTCTTAGGTCACTCTCCCAAGGCAAAAGAAATAAATACAAAAAAAAAAAAAAAAAAAACGCAAATGGGACCAAACAAACTTATAAGCTTTTGCACTGCAAAGGAAACCATAAAGAAAATGAAAAGACAACCTACGGAATGGGAGAAAATATTTGCAAACGATGTGACCAACAAGGGATAAGTTTCCAAAATAAATAAATAGCTCATACAACTCAATAATGAAAAAATAAGCAACCCAGTCAGAAAATGGGCAAAAGACCTAAACAGACATTTCTCCAAAGAAGACATACAGTTGGCCAATAGGCACATGAAAAATGCTCAACATCACTAATTATTAGAGAAATGCAAATCAAAACTACAATGAGGTGTCACCTCACACCAGTCAGAATGGCCATCATCAAAGAGTCTACAAATAGGAAATGCTGGAGAAGGTGTGGATGTAAGTTGGTGCAGCCACTGTGGAAAACAGTATGGAGGTTACTCAGAAAACTAAAAAAGAACTACCATATGATCCAGGAATCCCACTCCTGGGCACATAACCAGACAAAACTATAATTCAAAGAGATACATGCACCCCTGTGTTCATATTATTGAACACCTGGCACTACTCACAATAGCCAAGACATGGAAACAGCCTAAATTCCCATCGACAGATGAATAGATAAAGAAGATGTGGTACATGAATACAACGCAATGCTACTCAGCCATTAAAAAAATGAAATAACGCCATTTGCAGCAATATGGATGCAACTAGAGAGTTATCATACTAAGTGAAGTAAGTCAGAAAGAGAAAGACAAACACCCTATAATATCACTTATATGTGGAATCTAAAATATGGCATGAATGAACCTATCTACAAAACAGAAACAGACTCACAGACATAAAGAACTGACTTGTGGGGGCTTCCCTGGTGGCGCAGTGGTTGAGAGTCCACCTGCCGATGCAGGGGACACAGGTTCGTGCCCCGGTCCGGGAAGATTCCACATGCTGCGGAGCGGCTGGGCCCATGAGCCATGGCCGCTGAGCCTGGGCGTCCGGAGCCTGTGCTCTGCAACGGGAGAGGCCACAGCAGTGAGAGGCCCGCGTACCGCAAAAAAAAAAAAAAAAAAAGAACTGACTTGTGGTTGCTAAGGTGGGGGGATGGACTGGGAGTCTGAGGTTAGTAGGCGCAAACTATTACATTTAGAATGGATAAACAACAGGGTCCTACTGTATAGCACAGGGAACTAAATCCAATCTCCTGGGATAAAACATAATGGAAAAGAATATAAAAAAAGAATGTATATATGTGTATAATTGAGTCACTGTGCTGTACTGCAGAAATTAGCAAAACGCTATTAGTGTAAATTAGTAAATCAACTATACTTCAATTTTTAAAAAGTCTACAAATAATAAATGCTGGAGAGGGTGTGGAAAAAAGGAACTTTTCTCCACTGTTGGTAGGAATGTAAACTGGTGCAGCCACTATGGAGAACAGTATGGAGGTTCCTTAAAAAGCTAACAATAAAGTTATCATATGATCCAGCCATCCCACTCCTGGGCATATATCTGGAGAAAACTAATTCAAAAAGATACATGCACCCTGATGGTCATAGCAGCACTATTTACAATAGCCCAAACATGGAAGGCACCTAAGTGTCCATCGACAGATGAATGGATAAGGAAAATGTGGTATATATGTATATACAGTGGAATATTATTCTGCCATAAAAAAGAATGAAATAATGCCATTTGCAGCAACATGGATGGACCTAGAGATTATCACACTAACTGAAGTCAGACAGAGAAAGACAAATATCATAAGTATCACTTATAGGTGGAATTTAACAGAACAATACAAAAAGACTTACTTACAAAACAGCAACAATACTCACAGATATAAAAAACAAACTTGTGGTTACCAAAAGGGAAAGAGGAGGGAGGGATAAATTTGGAGCGTGGGATCAATTAGGAGCTTGTAGGGCCTACAAGGTCCTACTGCATAGCACAGGGAACTATATTCAATATCATGTAACAATCTATAATGGAAAAGAATCTGAAAAAATATATATATATAAATACCTGAAATATATCTATAGCTATATACCTGTATCTACATCTACATCTGAATCACTTTGCTGTACACCAGAAACTAACACAACATTGTAAATCAACTATACTTCAATAAAAAATAAAAATTTAAAAAGAAAAGAAAAATAAGATACAAACCTCACTGCAAGAAGCAAATGATGGTAGTATCATATCCAAGTGGAAAGAGCCACTTGGAAAATGGGTTACGTCTTTTTCTTTTAAATTAACAAATTAATTGAATGCATATGTTAGATGAACATATATCTCTTAAAGGAATTAAATACCCAAATAAAAGGTATTACTTTTTTCTTAAAAAAATAGTCATTTGCCTATGCAGTACTGTATTTTGAAGACACACCCCGACCAATGACCTCAGGGTAATCGGTACAGTAAAAAAGATCATAAGTTAGTGTGTGAAACACTAGGTGATTAGGGCACCATTATACCTCATAAACCAAAAGTAGTTCCGTGGCTCAGCCTATACTTAGGCACATGTTAGCTGTAACTGAGAGGAGACAAGGAACTGGGGCATCCTCTGAAGAGACTGGACAAATTTTCTACTTCTAGCCCATATATATTTTTTAACATCTGTATTGGAGTATAATTGCTTTACAATGGTGTGTTAGTTTCTGCCGTATAACAAAGTGAATCAGTTATATGTATACATATATCCCCATATCCCCTCCCTCTTGCGTCTCCCTCCCACTCTCCCTATCCCACCCCTCTAGGTGGTCACAAAGCACCAAGCTGATCTCCCTGTGCTATGCGGTGGCTTCCCACTAGCTACCTATTTTACATTTGGTAGTGTATATGTGTCAATGCTACGCTTTCACTTCATCCCAGCTTACCCTTCCCCTCCCCGTGTCCTCAAGTCCATTCTCTACCTCTGCATCTTTATTCCTGTCCTGCCCCTAGGTTCATCAGAATCATTTTTTTTTTAGATTCCATATATATGTGTTAGCATACGGTATTTGTTTTTCCCTTTCTGACTTACTTCACTCTGTATGACAGACTCTAGGTCCATCCACCTCACTACAAATAGTTCAATTTTGTTTCTTTCTATGGCTAAGTAATATTCCATTGTATATATATGTGCCACGTCTTCTTTATCCATTCATCTGTCGATGGTCACCTATGTCCTGGCTTCCATGTCCTGGCTATTGTAAATAGTGCTGCAATGAACACTGTGGTACATGTCTCTTTCTGAATTATGGTTTTCTCAGGGTATATGCCCAGTAGTGGGATTGCTGGGTCATATGGTAGTTCTCTTTTTAGTTTTTTAAGGAACCTTCATACTGTTCTCCATAGTGGCTGTATCAATTTACATTCCCACCAACAGTGCAAGAGGGTTCCCTTTTCTCCACATCCTCTACAGCATTTATTGGTTTTTTTTTTTTTACTTCTTTATTAGAGTATAATTGCTTTACATTGGTGTGTTAGTTTCTGCTTTATAACAAAGTGAATCAGTTATACATATACATATGTTCCCATATCTCTTCCCTCTTGCCTCTCCCTCCCTCCCACCTGCCCTATCCCACCCTTCCAGGCGGTCACAAAGCACCGAGCTGATCTCCCTGTGCTATGCGGCTGCTTCCCACTAGCTATCTACCTTACATTTGGTAGTGTATATATGTCCATGCCTCTCTCGCTTTGTCACATGTTTGTATATTTTTTGATGATGGCCATTCTGACCAGTGTAGGGTGATACCTCATTATGTTTTTGATTTGCATTTCTCTAATGATTAGTGATGTTGAGCATCCTTTCATGTGTTTGTTGGCAGTCTGTATATCTTCTTTGGAGAAATGTCTGTTTAGGTCTTCTGCCCATTTTTGGATTAGGTTGTTTGTTTTTTTGATATTGAGCTGCATGAGCTGCTTGTATATTTTGGAGATTAATCCTTTGTCAGTTGCTTCACTTGCAAATATTTTCTCCCATTCTGAGGGTTGTCTTTTCGTCTTGTTTATGGTTTCCTTTGCTGTGCAAAAGCTTTGAAGTTTCATTAGGTCCCATTTGTTTATTTTTGTTTTTATTTCCATTTCTCTAGGAGGTGGGTCAAAAAGGATCTTGCTGTGATTTATGTCATAGAGTGTTCTGCCTGTGTTTTCCTCTGAGAGTTTTATAGTGTCTGGCCTCACATTTAGGTCTTTGATCCATTTTGAGTTTATCTTTGTGTATGGTGTTAGGAAGTGTTCTAATTTCATTCTTTTACATGTAGCTGTCCAGTTTTCCCAGCACCACTTATGGAAGAGGCTGTCTTTTCTCCACTGTATATTCTTGCCTCCTTTTTCAAGGATAAGGTGACCATACATGCGTGAGTTTATCTCTGGCTAGCCCATATTTTGAGAGGCCTTCCTGCTACAATATAACAAGATCCTAGATAAATGGAAAAAGCAAACTTTATAATGCACCTTGACCATGAAATAAATGTAGAGAAAATATTCGAAGGGAGTAAAAAGAAAAGGGAGAGAGGGAGGAAGGAGGAAGAAATTTAAGAGAAATTCAAAACCGTAAGTGGCAAGCACATATATCAGGTAAGGCTGCTCTGGGAGCAGATGCTGCTCAGTCTCTGGCATCAGAGGCTGAACTCTGCGTCATTCACATGATGGGGTAGCTGAACCTGAGGCTCATGCATTAAGCTGGAACCCTTGAAGGTTGCTAATGTAGTACCAGTTCAGTCCTGTCCCCAAGTTCCAGAACACTAGCAATGCACATCTTCTCTGGAGAAAAGCTCTCAATTTAAGCCCTTAATACTATTATAAATTAAATTTAATCAAAATATAAGCTCTCAAAAAAAACCCTCAAAACACAACGCAAAACACAAAGCAACATAAATAAGAGTTGCTAGAAACAATAAACAACAGAATTATACCCTCTATTACCAAATATTTAGCATTCTTAGATACAGAATAATTCTATATATAAAATATTTCATGTCATAAGATATGGAGTAAAAAATATTCCACATCTAGATAACTGAAGTAATAGTGTAGAGTGCCAATGACAATAACAATATTATAGAAAACAGCCACACACAAAAAAGTCAACAATTAGACTGAAAGCAGGTCGCTAAATAGTGACAGCTGAAGTCAGAGGACAGAAGTTATCTTCCAAGTGCTAGGAGAAAATAACTAGAAGACACAGTGAAGCTATTGTTTAAGAATGAGAATGAAATAAATACATTTTCTTATAAATAAAAACTGAGACTTTACTATCAACATAACTTCACTAAAGAAATGTCTAAAGGATGTTCTTTTGGGAAGAAGAAAATGAACCCAGAGGAATAGCTGAAATGCAAGAGATGATGAGCAGAAAAGTTGGTAAATATGTAGGTAATTTTATTCAGGTATTTTTAACTGTCTCTGTAAAATAATGATAAAACTAAAGTATATCTTGTGGCGGTAAAAGAAGTCAGAACTAAAGTATTACACAACAATAGCATATAATTCGTAAGAGGATAAAAACAGAACTACCACATGATCTAGCAATTCCACTTTTGGGTAGTGTTTATCTGAAGAAAATGAAAAAACTAACTCAAAAAAAATATGCATCCCTAAGTTCATTGCAGCATTATTTACAATAGCCAAGATATGAGAGCAACCTAAGTGTCTATCAGTGGACAAATGAAAAAAGAAATTGTGGTGTATATATATACAATGGAATATTATTCGGCCATAAAAAAAGAAGGAAATCCTGCCATTTGTGATGACATGGATGGATCTTGAGGGCATTATGCTAAGTGAAATGAGTCGAAAAGAGAAAGACAAATACCACATGATCTCACTTATATGTGGGGTGGGGGGTGGGAAACCAAACTCACAGATACAGAGAGCAGATTGGTGGTTACCAGAGGTGCAGGGTGAGGGGATGGCGGAATTGCATGAAGGTGGTTAAAAGGTACAAACTTCCAGTTATAAAACAAATAAGTCCTGGGAATGTCATGTACAGTATGGTGACTACAGTTAACAATACCATATTGCATATCTGTAAGTTGCTGACAGAGTAGACCTTAAAAGTTCTCATCACGGTAAAAAAAATTTATAACTACATATGGGGACAGATGTTAACTAGACTTACTGCGATGATCATTTCACAATATATACAAATATCCAATCATTATGTTGTACACTTGAAACTAATATAGTGTTACATGTCAATTATATCTCAAAAAAAAAAAGAGAGAGGCTGATAAGTTACAATACTCCAAGGCGCTGTGTCGTTTGGAGAACAGGTCATGATACCAATTAACTCCATTCTCAGTGGGGGAAATGGCAGCATAACCCTAATCCACCTGAACTGCACCTGGACTCACCACTTTCCCTCCCACCCCAGACCCGCCCTCCCTAGCTGTAATCCAGGCCAGAAGGGGGCGTGGACGAGACCACCAGATCTGATGCATTTCCTGACAGAATGGGATTCTGGGTGGGTTCCCTGAGACAGGAGGAAGAGCCCTGAGCAAAGAAAAGGCTTGGAGGAGAATGAAAGGCAGAGTTTTGGCAGCCAAACTTTCAGCTGTGTCTAGAAAGTAATCTACTTATCCTAACTTGCAGGCTAGGTGTGGCTATGTTTGAGGAGGGCTTTGTTGGGGCTAGGCATTGTTTGACTTTAGCAAACAGGCTTGGAGATTAGTGCTTTGTAAAGTCACTGCATGGACTGGTATGTGAGGATGCCTTTGAGTTTCTGGGTCTTGCCAATTAAGACCACCATGGGGTGGCCAAGAAGATATGAAATGAAAACTTTGTTTGACTGGGAAAGCCCAATTTCCTCCTGGAATGTTTCTGTTAGATGCAGTCTGACCTCATCATCAACCCCCATCAACTTTCCTCACGGGAAAATAAAAATCATCGCCAAGACCTTCCTTCTTCAAAAAAAAATTTAAAAAGACCTTCCTTCTTCAAAGGCTTCCTTGCAACTTGGTTACTGAGTCCAGGTCTTCTTCAGTATTAGGGTTGGCCTCCAGGAAAATGACCCAAGGAAGCTTCCTGCGGTCATTTTTTCATCACTTTTCTTGATAACTTGGGCATTGGGGTTTGAATGGGGAGAAGGAGGTGGTGGGAAGACAATTGGGGAGGAAACAGCACTGTAAGTGGAACTCTAACTTGTAGAATGCAGGTTCCCTTTCACATACTCCTAGAGCAAACAGGAGAAAGGTCAATAGACAAGGAAGAAACTGCAGGACTCATTTCAATGCCAGTTCCAAATTATTTATGAACTATCTATTATTCAGATTATCTCTCCCTCTGATGAACTCCATTAGAAGAATTAGTGAATGGTGACAATAGTTAATTACTGCCCAGTTACCACAACTTCAGAAGCATGAGAAGTGATTCTACTCCCGAGAGTTGAAAAGGACAAAAGGTGTTGCCTAGCTGAGTAGCGGGCTACTCCAGCACACACACCTGTTCATGGTATCATATGATCCCTCAGTTACACAATGTGTCTTATAACCCCTGCCTAAAGGACAGACCTATGTACTTAATACCAAACATACCATTTCCTGGTTTTCCCACTCGCATGTAGTTGCCCTGAGTGTTAATATAAATCATCTGCTATGCTCACAGAGACGACAACGCCCAGTGAAAATACTGTCACTGAAATTACAAGGTATTTCTCCCAGCCCCAAAGAGGACTATGTACTGGTATCCCCCAAAAAGTGCTGCATTCAAACCCCACATTATTGAAGTGGCAGCACAGTGAGGAATTAACGAGATATTCTTTAATATTTTCAACCAATGAAATCAATACTTTAGAAAATCAGTCAGCATATATTTACAAGATTTCACCATGCTACTTGGTTACAGCAGAAACATGAACAACTGCCCTCTTTTTAAAGAAAAATGTTTCCTCAAATCCCCCAGTGTTAACGATTGTTTTTAGTGTGTTTTTTAGTAAACAACCAAAATAAAACCAGGTACAAAATCCTTAGATGTATCACTCTTAACCTATACAAACCAAAGCACATGTGTAATTAAATACAATCCGAACTATAAAAGCAATAGCACCCAAGCACTATTTACAATAGCCAAGATAAGGAAGCTACCTAAATGCCCGTTGACAGATAGAGAAAGATGTGATATAGATGTTGGAATATTACTCAGCCATAAAAAAGAATGAAATAATGCCATTTGAAGCAACATGGATGGACCCAGAGATTATCATACTAAGTGAAGCAAGTCAGGCAAAGACATATACGATAACGCTTATACGTGGAATCTAAAACAATGATATAAATGAACTTATTTACAAAACAGAGAGACTCACAGACATAGAAAACAAACTTATGGTTACCAAAGGGGAAAGGAGGGTGGTAGGGATACATCAGGAGTTTGGGATTAACAGACACACACTACTATATATAAAATAGACAAACAACAAAGACCTACTGTATAGCACAGGGAACTATATTCAGTATCTTGTAATAAACTATAATGGAAAAGAATATGAAAAATAATAATATATATATACATATCTGAATTACTTTGCTGTACACCAGAAACTAACACAACATTGTAAATCAACTACACTTCAATAAAAATAAATAAATAAAACCAATAGCATCCAAATAACATGAATAAAACATGCTACATGATGTTCTGCTGAAACCACACTGCTGCCCAAATGAAGACATATGGTACTGGTCACTGATTGCTATGGCATGGGGCCCTTTTGAGATCAGCAAGCATTTACTTCCACATTCAATGTAAGGACTGGAATCTCCCACCACTTTCCCTATTGGAACTACTGTGAAATCTTTCTTCATCAGCCTGCTTTGTCAGCATTTGGTCTTTAAAAGTAAATACTGCTTTGGCATCAAATTAATTCTACTCTGATTTTTCTTAAGAACCCTCCACATTTAAACTGGTTTGACTTGACACTAATTTGAACACAAACCACAAACCTAAATGCAGGTACAGACACAAATCATGTCACAGTGCTCGGTTATAAGACAGTTATCCAAAGATCCAGAATATGTCTAGATTAAATTTTTACTGCCATCCAAATGAAAGCAACATTTAAAAATTCCTAAAGAAGAATCACAAAGCCCCAAAGTCCACAAATGCTCAGACTCACCTCCCAATGTGAGAAACTGCCCTGTGGAATGCTGTGACCAGGCTCTTACAAATAATCTGCTCTTAATGTGTCCTTGAAACTAAGAACATACTTGGATCAGAACCCTGTGGAGTGAGGTTAGGAGCTAGAGGCGATGTGGAACAGCTAGGACATAGGATAAAATCAGAGCTGACATAAGATAACTACAAAGATTGCCAAGAAGCAAATACACAGCCCAGCAGACGTGTGACTTGTTCTCACCAGTGCTGAGTGCCCTTTCTGAGTCCGCTGCTCTCTCACTGTGACCTAGTTTTCATAATAAAGGAAATGCAGTATCTAAGGTCTTTCTCAGAGACTATAGAGAGATATGAAATACCATCCAAACTTGAGATTCTACAAAACAGGCCCTGTATTGCCATTGAAACAAACTTCCCATTTTTGTGTTAGTTTTTAGTCATTTGCACCTTCACCTCCACCAGCCTGAGATCTACCATCTGTGCTGTTCTGTGGCCTGGGAGGGAGACCCCTGTAGACTGCATCACCCAGGTTCCTGCGCCAGCTGACTTCTGGTTGGGTTTGGTCAATGGAGGCCCTGATAGGAGATTAAAGCAAGGGGGGAAAGGGAAGTTGGAGTGTTTTCTTCCACTCCCCACATGCTTCAGCTCATCATCACTGGTGGAAGCTGCATCCATCCACAGACCCAGCAGGCATTTGCTTCCTCCACTGCAGCTCTAAGTGCTCACAAAACACTATTTCCTTCCCTTGTCCCTTCAGTCCAGGGCTGGCCATGGCTTCCCACTGTTGTAGTTCCTTGTTTGTTCTCTCACCTCACACACACTTCTATGGGTAGCCCTTCACCTAATTCTCTTCATTCAAACCAACGAGGTGAATTCTGTGTGTCCTGCTGGGACCATTACTGATACAATCATCAAATTTGGTCAGACAAATCAGTACTGTATGAACTCCTAGGTGCAGATTAGACTCTCAAAAATTAACAATGCAAAGAAAAATCACACCATCTATGAGAGAAGCACTCACCATCTATCAGGAAGATAATCACATCAACAGTACAACTGGCCTTCAACTTCTAAGTCCATTGTAAAAATTTCAGCTTAAGAAAAACAATAATTTAGGGGGAAAAAAGATATATTCAAGACAAAGTTTATTACACTGTCATCTATAGCAAAGGAAATTTTGGAAACAACACTAGATGTCTAACAGTAATGGAATAAATTATGACATATGAACATGATAGATTATGATGTTACCATGAAATATTATTATAGTTAAGATTTGGGGGCTTCCCTGGTGGCGCACTGGTTAAGAATCTGCCTGCCAATGCAGGGGACACGGGTTCAATCCCTGGTCCGGGAAGATCCCACGTGCTGCGGAGCAACTAAGCCCACGCACCGCAACTACCGAGCCTGCGCTCTAGAGCCCGCGAGCCACAACTACTGAAGCCACACGCCTACAGTCCATGCTCTGCAGCAAGAGAAGCCACTGCAATGAGAGGTCCGCACACCGCTACGAAGAGTAGCCCCACTCACCGCAACTAGAGAAAGCCTGTGCACAGCAACAAAGATACAACGCAGCCAAAAATAAATAAATAAAACAAATTTTTAAAAACTTGAAAAAAAAAGTTACTAAAAGATTTTGTAGTAGCAAATAATAACAGTAAGTAAAACAGATTTGAACATATTTTGAACATACATTAGAATTTTAATTATGTAAGAACAAATATACATGCACCTAAACATTTGATAAAAGTTCACAAAATTAAATCCCATGTTGGATGACTCAAATTCTAATTGCTATTTATTTCTTTTCTAAAATATCCTTAAAAATAAAACAAAAGAAATAAAACAAAGGGCATAATATTCAGAGATCATGGCTATAGCCAGTGATAGGAGAGGTGCATTCTGGGAGATCAAGGCTCCTCCAGACTATATCCTGCCCTCCGATCGATAAGCAGCCTTAAGCAGGACATTTAACTTCAGCCTCCATTTTTTCCCTCTGCAGTAGGATTGACTACTGACCCACTCACAAGAATGTAAAGTTAATGAAACCTAACAGGACTGAAAAATCTTTTTTTGCTTTCCTGTACCTGCCTCCCTGCATATAGTGACTGTATATGCTGACTCTAGCTGGGACAATTTAAAATGAAGGCATTTTCTTAGACAAATTTTGTGGTGCAGGGCTAGTGAGCTCTGTTTCAGAGACTGAGCAGTTTCATTAGAAAGTGGTAAGATGAACATCGTCATCTGGGGCCCTTCACTGGAGGTTTTAAAATATGTTTCGTGCTCCTCCTTAAAGAGATTCTATCTAGCAGAGTGATAACAGATTGATGGCTGTGACCTTCTTCACATTCTTCTAACTTCTTTCACAATGAAGTCAGGGCTCTTGCTGCTGGTATCTGTGGGCAGGGTGCCAAGGTGCTGTAATGAGGGCAGCATATCACCTCCCACCCTGAAGACTATCATCTCAGCTCACTGTTAATGTGTTCATACCACCAACAAACATGTCCAAAGAGGGGAAATCCAAGAGAAACATGCTTTCCCCATTCCCAAGGCTTATTTCCATTAAACAGTGGTTGTCAAAAAGACAATGTCTTTGTACTGGAGACAAATATGACACCATATCAACATTACAACAAAATGCTTTTACAGGCGTAAAGCTCTTTATGCTTTAATTTTAAGCTGATGATTTGATATCTTCCTAAATTATACATTTTCGTGGAGTTTCCTAATCTAAAACATTTATCAGTGTAGAATATATATTAACTTGAAATATTGCCATTCCTATTTCATAGCCGAGTGGATGATAATTTTCTTTAATTACACATTAATTCCAATGTATTACCTGCATAGGCAGTTATTGTTTTAACAGGGCAAGGATTAATGGGCAGGTGTTCTGCTATAATTTCACTGAAGAAGAAATAGAGAAATTATACATGATTCATTTTATTTCTCTGAGCTGAATAATATTAATAACACTGCCACCTTACATTTATAAAGCACTTTTCATTTCCTAAGTGCTTTTGTATCTGGAATTACATTTTCCTAGATCTTTTACCTTTGGCAAATCCTTCCAGATAACACACAACTCTAGAGTTTTTCAACTCTCTCATACCCAAACATTTTATGTACGTATGTGTTTATGTCAATGGATACGGTGAGAGGCAGTAAAATAACCACAGCCTTTACAGAGAGAGAGACCTGGGTTCAAGTCTCAGCTTAACCACCTACTACATGACCTTGGACGCATTACTATGAGCATCAGTTTTGTCATATTTAAAATGGGGATAATATCCCCTTCCATCAACGGCTATTGGAAGGACTAAATAAGATGTAATTTACAAGAAGAGTCTGACATTCAGCAGGCACTCAATAAATAAAAGTTGCTGCTTAATTATTAGCAGCTATTCTACTCTGTCAAGCATTTTCTTGCCCCTGATTTATTTTCTTCAAAGTATCTGGATTCAGAGAAATACAGAGGAAGTAGAAAATCAAGAATAACAAAGCAGTCCCAGAAAGTATACCAGAAGTACTACATCAGTGCAATCTCGGACACTTTCTGTATGGAGGGCTCTATGCCAGCCAACAGTCTGCAAAAACTCATCCATCTCTTTTCTATTTGAGTGTAAGGTTAACAGTACTTTGGATAAACCCCAGTACTAATCAGTTGGCATTCCAGTACCCTAAGTTTAAAAGTACATACTTGAGTACAGGACTTCCCTGATGGTCCAGAGGTTAAGACTTCTCCTTCCAGTGCAAGGGGTGCAGGTTTGATCCCTGCTCAGGGAGCTAAGATCCCACATGCCTTGTGGCCAAAAAACCAAAATATAAAACAGAAGCAATACTGTAACATATTCAATAAAGACTTTTAAAAATTTTTTAATAAATAAATAAAAGTATACACTCAAATAAAAAATGCTCTTTGGTTCTATGGGAGCCAGCCTCCACAATGGCCCCTGATGATCTCACCTCCTGGTAGTCATACCCTTAGCAGTGCCCTCCCCTACCCCCAACACACACACACACACACACACACACACACACACACACACACACACACACACACACACACACACACACACACTGAACCAGGGCTGGTTTATTATACAACCAGTAGAATTAGGTGAAAATGATGATATATGACTCCTAAGGCTATGTCATAAAAAACACTGCAGTTTCTGCCTTGGTCTCTAGGATCACTTGCTCTGGGCAAAGCCAAGCACTGTGTTGTGAGGACACTTAAGTCGTCCCATGAGAGACCCACATGGAAAGGGACCAATTTGCCAGCACCAACTGTCAGCCATGTGAGTCACCTTAGACATAAATCCTCCAGTACCAGTCAAGCCTTCAGATGACTGCAGCCCTGGCCAACATCAGACGACACCGTCCTGAGAAACTCTGACCCGGAATCGCCCAGCCAAGCCACCTCTGAATTCCTGAAGCACAGAAATCATGAGAGATAATAAATGATTGTTGGTGTTTTAAGTAACTAATTTTTGGAGTGCGTTGTTACACTGCCGTAGATTATTACTACAGTGACAAGGGTAACTTGGCAAGAATACGGATTGGCATAACATCACCCCTTCACCATATAGCTACATAATCCAGAGATCATGGAGATGAACAACACGGTCCTGCCATGCAGGGGAAAGTGGCTTTAAAACAGACACCACTTTTACATTTTAAGAATCATCACATCACACATCATTAGCTAATCCCCAAATCTCACACTAACTTCAAAAGCCTCAAAAAAAATGACCTAGTTGATTACATAAATATGTAAAATGCCTATATGGAAAAACTAAGTAAAATTTAATGACAAATGAGGAAAATTATCAGCAATGTGGGACAGACAGAGGGTTAATACTCTCTCTAGAAAAGATAATGCATAAAACAATAAAAAGAAATCACTCAAAGGAACAAAAGCAGGTATGACTGAGAAGATTCAAATAAAAGAGAAGAGGTCCAAAGACGGACCTCAAAGGCACTCCAGTATTTAGATATAGGGAAGAAGAGGATTCAGCAAAGGAGTGGCCACCAGGACAGGAGGAAAACCTTCTAGAAGATTCCGGTGTCCAGGAAGCCAGGATCAAAAAAGATTTCAAGAAAGAAAGTGATCAAGTGTGCCAACCCTACTTGTGAGGTCAAGTAAGATGAGAGCTGAAGGCTGACTACTAGATTTTGCCACATGAGTCACTGGTAACAGCCACATCACCGAATTTCTCTTCCTACTGTCAGTAAATGTTTGTGGAGTACCCATTACACGCCAGATACAGTACTACTTCTTGAACTTAACTCCTCTTGTGTTGTAACTGCCAGTACGTTATGACTGCCAACACGGTTTGTCCCTTCAGATTACATTCAAAAGGGCATTAAGAGATTCTTGGGGGTAGGGGAATGGGAAGAGATTCAAATCCATTAAGCTGTCAGAAAATGGCACACCAGCAAACTAGTGGTAAATCTTAGGAGATATCTGGGAGACTTCTGACTATTAATAACAGTAATAATTTGACTTCTTTACATCTAGAGCAGCCTGGATAGGCTAAGTTATGCTGCCATAACAAGCAACCCCTCAATCTCAGTGATCTGATACAGTATAAGTCTATTTCTTGCTGACTCAAAGCCCACTATGGGTCCAGGCACCTCTCTCGGATAACTATTTTCCATGTGTTGTCTTAGCATTCCAGATAACTCTAAATGTGGAAACAAATTTCCACAGCAGGGGAAGAGAGCCCTAAAGGATCTCATGCCAGCAATTAAATAGCCTGGCCGGGGACTGACTCATGTTCAACTACAACACATTGGCCAGAAAGAGCCACAGGACCTGCTGAATTGCAAGGGGAGCCAGGAAAAGGAATTTTTTTCATGAAGATGAACTAGATATAGGTGAGTATTATTTGTTATACCATTATAAGTGATATAAGCATTGTACCACAATCAGAATTCTAGTTTCTCAAAGGATTTGACATCTAATCATCCTTTTGACCATGAAAACATCCCAACAAAGTAGAGAGAGAAGTTATTAGAAGCTCCATTTACAGATGTGAAAATTGGGACAATAAAATTTTAAACAACTTGGGACTTCCCTGGTGGTGCAGTAGTTAAGACTTCACCTTCCAGTGCAGGGGGTGCGGTTCAATCCCTGGTCGGGGAGCTAAGATCCCACATGCCTCGTGGCCAAAAAACCAAAAACATAAAAAAAAAAAAAAAAAGAAGCAATATTGTAACAAATTCAATAAAGACTTTAAAAATGGTCCACATCAAAAAAAATAGCAAAATAAAGTAACAGTTTAAACAACTTATCTAATTAGTGGTAACATATAATTTAAATCATTGTAGTAAGGACTGCCTCCCAGCAAAATGAGCTTTCTTTCCACAAGTCCATGCTTAATTTGCGGAAAAAAATCATTAGCATCACTGATATCTGTGGTCATTACAGTATATGTAAAATATACCACAGAGTACAACACTACATGATTCTCTAAGTACCTTACACAAAAGATGGCCCTTTGAAATAGCTGGGATCAGTCCCTTCAGACATGTTCTTGACTGACACCTAAAGTGCAAGTCAACAGAGCTTACTTAGGATGGAAGGCTTGGGTTTTCCTAATAACACTTCAGGCTCCTTTCTCTGCATCTATCACTAAAGATTAGCCCTCAGAATAGCACTGTGTGAACTCCCTTCATGTTAAACATAAACTTTAAATTTCAACATTCCCTATAGTCCTAATTTCCAGGCTGCTGACAGCTGAACTTTAACAGAGAACAGCCTTGATGACTTCTGTGTTAAGCCTTAAGGTACAGTTGCCTTCTCTCAGCTATGTGGGGTCTTGATATGGTTTTAGGACAGCAGGGAAGAGCTATTTTGGGGTTTTTCTTTAAGTAGTTACTTAATTCAGCAGCACAAAATGCTAACATTTTTCAAAAAGAAATACATAGCCAAACCCTGGATTCCTAGATCAAAATGAAATATCACCTGGCATTAAGATAAAAGAATTACTTATAAGACTCTTCTCCAAAGACTGTATATTCAGAAAAAGAGTTGAAAGAGCAATTAGCCATAAGCTGTTATTTTTTTCTTTCAATTCTTAAGTTCCATACTGTAATCCTTCATTTAGATGTTGGTATGTGAGTGAAGTACTAAGCAAGAGCCTCAAATGCTATCAGGTCAGCCCCTTGAAGCTCTTTTTTTTTTTTTTTTGCGGTACGCGGGCCTCTCACTGCTGTGGCCTCTCCCGTTGCGGAGCACAGGCTCCGGACGCTCAGGCTCAGCGGCCATGGCTCACGGGCCCAGCCGCTCCGCGGCATGTGGGATCCTCCCGGACCGGGGCACGAACCCGTGTCCTCTGCATCGGCAGGCAGACTCTCAACCACTGCGCCACCAGGGAAGCCCTTGAAGCTCTTTTAACTGTTCTGTCCACAGCTTTCCTTCCCTTTGCTTTACTGGACTTTCTGAGGGAAAGAGAAAGGAATCAAATTTCCAACATCGAGAAAAATGGCACATATCCAAATCTGACAGTAGTCAAGCAGTTACTATTCCATCTTGAAAATGGACAAGCATTTTTTAGTCCAAAACTCTACATCTTCTCAATACCTTATGTAGCAACAACACCTTATGCAGTAAAGCTAACTTGGTCTCCTAAAAAAGTAACCGTGCAGTTCACTCCAGGAAGCCACCTAAACTCATTTTTTGTCCTAGTCAGAAAAATCCCTACCCCAAGAGTGGAGAAGACTCCCAGATGTGTGTTATAATGTAAAGAGCATGAGGAGATAGTTTTATTCCCAGGGCAGTTACTAGCTATTTCCCTATGTATTAAAAAAAAAAAAAAAAACACTGGAGAATATGTTGAGATTCAAATGGGACAATACACATGAAAGGACTCTATACTCGAATAGAGTCTTAGAGTTTACAACATATTTTACTTAATATTGCTCCCCTTGGCCTATACTTACACTGCCCACCTATCCAGGACAGAAAACTTCACTGTGGGGGTCTGTCTTTCCATCCCAAATGTTATTTATCTTAACTTCATGGCAGAATTTAAATCTGGAAGTTGACCTTGATATCCTTTTAATCTCATTGGACCACCATCCTACTCCCCAACCTAATATAAATATTTATGCAAAACCATCCAAGAGCACTATAGAGTCCTGTGAAAACACTGAAAGGTTCCACATCCCTCAAATACGGGGATCATATAATTTATCGTCCTCACTGGGACACTTCTGAAAGTGAAAGGGGACTCCAAATAATGACACCAGGACAAACACCACCTCTTCTCTACAAGCCGCTGGTCTGTTGCTCCAGTCTGTTCCCAGCAGTTCTAACTTTTAACGACACAAGTAATATGTGAATATTTTGTCCCTTTTAAAACACTGGAAAACATGGAAAGTTAAGAGCAATAATAATAATGGACTAAGAACCTACTAATTTCAGGCACTTAACATACGCTATTCCATTGAAGTTTCACACTAACACTTGTAGTATTTTTTTTTTTTTTTTTTTTTTTTTTTTTTTGGCTGCGTTGGGTCTCGTTGCTGCATGCAGATTTCCTCTAGTTGCAGCAAGCAGGAGCTACTCTTCGTTGTGATGCGCGGGCTTCTCACTGCGGTGGCTTCTCTTGTTTCAGAGCACAGACTCTAGGGCACGCAGGCTTCAGTAGTTGTGGCATGTGGGCTCAGTAGTTGTGGCTTGAGGGTTCCAGAGCACTGGCTCAGTAGTTGTGGCACATGGGCTTAGCTGCTCCAAGGCATGTGGGATCTTCCCAGACCAGGGATGCAACCCGTGTCCCCTGCATTGGCAGGCAGATTCTTAACCACTGTGCCACCAGGGAAGTCCCACAGTAATTTTTTTCTTCCAGTATTATTGAGATATAATTGACATACAGCACTGCCTTAAGTTTAAGGTGTAAAGCATAATGATATAACTTACATCATGAAATGATTATCATAATAAGTTTAGTGGATATCCATCATTTCATATACATACAACATGAAAGAAATAGAATACATTTTTTTCTTGTGAAGAGAACTCTTAGGATTTATTCTCAACTTACATATCATGCAGCAGCGTTAATTATATTTATCATGTTGTACATAACATCCCTGGTACTTATCTTATAACTGCAAGTTGTTACCTTTTGACCACCTTCATCCAGTTCTCCCTCCTCCCACCCCCTCCCTCTGGTAACCACAAATCTGATCTCTTTTTCTATGGGTTTGTTTGTTTTTGAAGTATAATTGACCAACAAAACTAGGTTAGTTCCTGGTACACAACAAAGTGATATGATACTTCTCTACATTTCAAAATGATCACCAAGACAAGTCTAGTTGTCATCTGTCACCATATAAAGATGTTACATAATTACTGACTATATTCCCCACATTGTACATTTCATAACTGTGACTCATTTATTTTGTAACTCAAATTTTGTAACTCTTAATCTCAGATATTTCTCTCTTCCCCCTACCTCCCTTCTCTCTGGCAACTACTTGTTTGTTCAATGTATCTGTAAGTCTGTTTATGTTTAGTTATGTTTCTTCATTGTTTTCTTTTTTAGATTCTACACGAGTCAAATCATACAATATTTGTCTTTTTCTGTCTGACTTATTTCACTTAGCATTAAACCCTAGGTCCATCCATGTTGCAAATGGCAAGATATCACTCTTTATGGCTGAGTAATACTTCATTGTGTGTGTATACATACACACGCCACATATATATATATACATGTGTGTATGTGTGTATATATACACACACATATATATATATACACATACACATACATACACCACAACTTCTTCATTCATCTATCAATGGACACTTCGGTTGCTTCTATTTCTTGGCTATTGTAAATAAGGCTGAACATAGGGGTGCATATATCTTCTCTAACTAGTGTTTTTGTTTTCTTTGGATAAATACCCAGGAGTGGACTTGCTGGATCATATGCAGTTCTATTTATAATTTGTAAAGGAGTCTTCATACTGTTTTCCATAGAAGCTGCATCATGTATTTCCCCACCAACAGCGCATGAGGGTTCACTTTTCTACATATCTTCACCAACACTTGTTACTTGTTGTTTTTTTAATGACAGCCATTTTAACAGGTGTAAAGTGATATCTCATTGTGGTTTTGATTTGCATTTCCCTGATGATCAGTGATGAAAAGCATCTTCTCTCGGGCTTCCCTGGTGGCGCAATGGTTAAGAATCCGCCTGCCAGTGCAGGGGACACGGGTTCGTGCCCCAGTCCAGGAGGATCCCACATGCCGTGGAGTGGCTAGGCCCGTGAGCCACAACTACTGAGCCTGCACGTCTGGAGCCTGTGCTCCACAACAGAAGAGGCCATGACAGTAAGAGGCCCGCGCACCACGATGAAGAGTGGCCCCCACTCACCGCAACGGGAGAAAGCCCACGCACAGAAACGAAGATCCAACACAGCCAAAAATAAAAAAATAAATTTATTTTTAAAAAGAAAGCATCTTCTCATGTGCCTGTCGGCCGTCTGTAGGTCTCCTTTGGAAAAATGTCTATTCAGGTAGTCTGCCCATGATTCAATAGGTTTGTTTTTTTTTCCTTGATGTTGAGTTGTATGAGTTTTTTGTATATTTTGTATATTAACTCTTTATTGGATATATCATTTGCAAAAATCTTCTCTCATTCAGTAGAAAGCCTTTCATTTCGTTGACAGATTCCTTCGCTGTGCAAAAGCTTTTGAGTTTGATGTAGCCCCATTCACTTAACTTTGATTTTATTTCCCTTGCCTAAGGAGATGTGTATAAAAATATATTGTTAAGACTGATGTCAAAGAGTGTACTACCTATGTTTTCTTTGAGAACTTTTATGATTGCAGGCTTTATATTAGTTAATCCATTTTGAGTTTATTTTTGTTTACGGTGTAAGAAAGTAGTATAGTTTGATTCCTTTTCATGTAGTGTCCAGTTTCCCCAACAAAATTTATTAAAGAGGCTATTTTTTCAATATTGTATATTCTTGCTGCCTTTATCATATATTGCCCATATAAATGAGGGTTCATTTCTGGGCTCTCTATTCTGTTCCACTGATCTATAAGTCTATTTCTGTGGCAGTATCATACTGTTTGGATTATTGTAGCTTTGCAGTATAGTCTGAAATCAGAGAGTGTGAAATTTCCAATTTTGTTCTTTTTAAAGATTGTTTTGGCTATTTGGAGTGTTTTGTGTTTCCATGCAAATTGTAGAATTATTTGTTCAAGTTCTATAAAAAATGCCATTGGTATTTTGATATGAATTGCATTAAATCTGTAAATTGCCTTGGGTAATGTGGTCATTTTAACAATATTAATTTTTCCAATCCATGAACACAGTATATCTTTCCATCTGTTTGTGCTGTCTTCAGTTTCTTTCATCAGTGTCTTACAGTTTTCTGAGTATAGGTCTTTTCTTTCCTTAGGGTTATTCCTGGGCATTTTATTATTTTTGATGCAATGGTAAATGGAATTGCTTTCTTACTTTCTCTAATAGTTTGTTGTTAGTGTATAGAAATTCAACATGTTTCTGTATATTAATTTTGTATCCTGCAACTTTACTGAATTTTTTGATGACTTCTATTAGTTTTTTCGTGGAATCTTTAGGATTTTCTATGTGTAGTACCATATCATCCACAAACAGTGACAGTTTCACTTCTTCCTTTCCAATCTGTATTTCTTTTCTTTTTCTTGTCTAATTGCTATACCTACGACTTCCAGTACTATGTTGAATAAAAGTGGCGAGAGCAGGTATCCTTGTCTTCTTCCTGATCTTAGAGAAAATGCTTTCAGCTTTTTACCATTCAGTATGATGTTACTTGTGGGTCTATCATAAATGGCCTTTATTATGTGAGATAGGTTTCCTCTTATACCCACTTTGTTGACAGTTTTTATCATAAATGGATGTTGAATTTGTCAAAAGTTTTTCTGCATCTATTGAGATGATATGATTTTTATTCTTGTATTTGTTAATGTGGGGTATCACATTGATTTGGAATACTGAACCATCCTATATATAACAGCAGTAGGTCCTTGCTGTTTTATCTATTCTATATATAGTTGTGTGTATCCAAACTCCTAACTTATCCCTACACCCCTTTCCACTTTGGTAACCATAACTTTGTTTTCTATGTCTGTGAGTCTATTTGTTTTGTAAATAAGTTCATTTGTATCATATTTTGGATTCCACATAAGTGACATCATGATATTTGTCTTTCTCTGACTTCACTTAATATGATAATCTCTAAGTCCCTTCATGTTGCTGCAAATGGCATATTTCATTCTTCTTTATGGCTCAGTAATATGCCATGGTATATATATACCACATCTTTATCCATTCATCTGTTGATGAACATTTAGGTTGCTTCCATGTCTGGGCTACTGTAAATAGTGCTGCTATGAACACTGGGGTGCATGTATCCTAAAGCTTTCATCTTTTCTAGACATATGCCCAGGAATGGAATTACTGGATCATATGGTAACTCTATTTTTAGTTTTTAAAGGAAACTCCATAATGTTTTCCATAGTGGCTGCACCAGTTTACATTCTCACCAACAGTGTAGGAGGATTCCCTTTTCTCCATACTCTTGTCAGCATTTATTATTTGTAGACTTTTTGATTATGGCCACTCTGACTAGTATGAGGTGATTTGATTTGCATTTCTTCAATAATTAAAATTGTTGAGCATCTATTCAAGTGACTTTTGGCCATCTCTATGTCATATTGGAGAAATGTCTATTTAGGTCTTTTGTCCATTTTGTGATTGGGTTGTTTGCTTTTTGACATTGAGCTGTATGAGCTGTTTGTATATTTTACAAATTAAGTCCTTATCAGTCACATCATTTGCAAAGACTTTCTCCCATTCAGTAGGTTATCTTTTCATTTTGTTTACAGTTTCCTTTGCTGTGAAAAAGCTTTTAAGTATAGTTCAGTCCCATTTATTTTTCTTTTTACCTCTTTAATTTAGGAGACAGACCCAAAAGAATATTGCTGCAATTTATGTCAAAGACTGTTCTGCCTATGTTTTCCTCTAGGAGTTTTATAGTATCTGGTCTTATATTTAGGTCTTTAATGCATTTTGAGTTTATTTTTGTATATGGTGTTAGAGAATGTTCTAATTTCATTCTTTTACATGTAGTTGTCCAGTTTTCCCAGCACCACTTATTGATGAGACTGTCTTTTCTCCATTGTATATTCTTGCCTCCTTTGTCGTAGATTAATTGACCATGGGTGCATGGGTTTATTTCTGGGCTCTCTATCCTGTTCCATTGATCTATATTTCTGTTTTTGTGCCAGAACCATACTGTTTGGATTACTATAGCTCTGTAGTATAGTCCAAAGTCAAGGAGCGTGATTCTTCCAGCTCCATTCTTCTTTCTCAAAACTGTTTTAGCTATTCAGGGTCTTTTGTGTTTCCATACAAATTTTAATATATTTTGTTCTAGTTCTGTTAGAAATGCCACTGGTAATTTGATAAGGATTGCACTGAGTCTGTAGAGTGCCTTGGGCAGTATAGTCATATAAACAATATTTATTCTTCTAATCCAAGAACATAGTATATCTTTCCATCTGTTTGTGTGGTCTTCAATTTCTTTCATAGCGTACTATTGTTTTTGGAGTACAGGTCCCTTGGCTCCTTAGGTAGGTTTATTCCTAGGTATTTTATTCTTTTTGATGGGATGGTAAATGGGATTGTTTCCTAAACTTACCATTCTGATAGTTTGTTGTTAGTGTATATAAATGCAACAGATTTTGTATTTTGTATCCTGCAAGCTTATTGAATTCATTCATTAACTGTAGTAGTTTTCTGGTGGCATCATTAGGATTTTCTATGTATAGTATCATGTCGTCTGCATACAGTGACAGTTTTACTTCTTCCTTTCCAATTTGGATTCCTTTGGATTCTTCTTTGACTGCTGTGGCTAGGACATCCAAAACTATGTTAAATAAAAGTGGCAAGAGTGGGCATCTTTGTATTGTTCCTGATCTTAGAGGAAATGCTTTCAGCTTTTCCCCACTGAGTATGATGTTCATTGTGGGTTTGTCATATTTGTCCTTTATTATGTTGAGCTTTGTTCCCTCTATCCCCAGTTTCTGGAGAGTTTTTATCATAAATGGATGTTGAATTTTATGAAAAGCTTTTTCTGCATCTACTGAGATGATCATATGGTTTTTATTCTTCCATTTTTTAATATGGTATATCACACAGATAGATTTGCAGTTATTGAAAAATCCTTGCATCCCTGGGTATTCATGAGCAGTGTTCATGAGGCTGAATATTCCTAAATCTGTCTGCCACCAATGTCTATGTCCCCATAATGAGCTACAGCTGCCCCCGCCCCCATTTCTCCAGGAGACTCTCCAAGACCAGCAAAGTAGGCCTGGCCCAGGATGCTATCAAATTACTGTTTTTATCCTGGATCCCAATCTTTATGAGATTTTGTATGCACCCCTTAAGAGTGAAGTCTTTATCTCCCCCAGTTTTGTGAGGCTCCTAAAATTAAGCCCTACTGGCCTCCAAAGCTGAATGCTCTGGGGGCTCATCTTCCCAGCACTGGAACCCTAGGCTGAGAAGCCTTACATGGGGCCCAGAGCTCTCACTCTTGTGGGAGAAATCGCTGCAGTAGAATTATTCTCCGGTTTGTGGGTTGCCCACTGGTGGGGGGGGGGGGGTATGGGAGTTGATTATATTGTGAGTCCTCCCCTCCTACCCATCTGGTTGTGGTTCCTTCTTTATGTCTTTAGTTGCAGAAGATCTTTTCTGGTAGGTTCCAGTCTTTTTCATCAATGGTTGTCCTGCAGATAGCTGTGATTTTGGTGTGCTTGTGAGAGGAGGTGAGCTCCAGGTCTTTCTGCTCCACTATATTGGCTGCTCTCTCCAAATGTAGCTCCTGAGTCTTCAATGAAATTATAAACATTTGGTTCAGCTGCTCAGGCAGCAGTGGCAGCCTGTATAATCCTTCTAACACATTGTTGAACTCTGTTAGCTAATATTTTGTTGAGAATTTTTTCATCTATGTTCATCAGCGATATTGGCCTGTAATTTTCCTTTTTTGTGACAACATTATCTGGTTTTGGTATTAGGGCGATGCTGGCCTCACAGAATGAGTTGGAAATGTTCCTTCCTCTGCAATTTTTTTGGAATAGTTTCAGAAGGATAGGTGTTAACACTTTTCTATGTTTGGTAGAATTCACCTGTGAAGCTGCTGGGTCCTATACTTTGGTTTGTTGGGAGTTTTTGTTTTTTTTTTTACTACTGATTAAATTTCATTACTGATGGTTAATTGGTCTGTTCATATGTTCTAGTTACTTCTGATTCAGTCTTGGAAGATTGTACGTTTCTAGGAATTTGTCCATTTCTTCTAAGCTGTCCATGTTATTGGCATATAAGTGCTCATAGTAATTCCTTATGATCCTTTAGTCTCTATTTCATTTATTTTTGCTCTGATCTTTATTATTTCTATCCTTCTACTAACTTTGGGCTGTTTGTTCTTCTTTTTCTAGTTCCTTTATGGGTAAGCTTAGGTTGAGATCTTTCTTTCTAGAGGTCGGTTTATTATCACTATAAACTTCCTTCTTGATGATGGTAGTATTTTTATATACATATTACAAATAAGAAAATAAAGGCTGAGAGACATTAAGCGATTTGTAATGGGAGGCAGATTTCAATCCCAAGTACTTCCAGATTCCAAAGTTCATTCAATTTGTACTATATAATATTATTAATACTTTATGCTTTTTCTTGTTTTTTCTCTGCACAGTTTTCTGTTTAACCTAATTGTATTATATATACCATATTTTATACGTATTTTTACATATTAACATATACCGTGTGAAGACTGCTTCTTAATAAGAGCAATAAAAGCCTGATGGGTGGAAAATATTAAACAGTAATAGAATTATAAAGGAGAAAGCAAAATTTTTCTCTATCTCCTCTATACCCAGGTCCACTCAATCTCTCAGAGGTAACCATAGGAAACTCTCCTTTAAAACATGTTTCTCCTTTAAAACATCTCATCATGTCAGGCATATGTATCTGCTTACACTCCATTCCTGTGTTCCATTTTACAACATGATTACAAAGACCATCCACGCTCGTGGTTGCCACTTACTCTCCTCCAATCTCTCAAGATACCTCCAATCAGACTTTCATTCCCACTGCTTCAACAAGACTGAACTTATCAGTCACCGATGTCCTCCACACTGCCAAATCCCAAAGTCAATTCTAAGGCTTTGTTTTTCTCAACTTTGAATACAGATTAATAGAGTATACTGTGTTCTCTTTCTTGAAACACTTTCTTCTCATGGCTCCTAGGACTTCACTCTCCCAGACAACATCCTGCCTCTTTGGCCATTCCTTCTCGATCTCCTTTAATGGCTCGTCATCTTCCTGACATCTAAATGTTGGATAACCCCAGTCTTCAGGCCTCTTGCATTCTCCATCTATACTTACTCCCTAGATGATCTCACCCAGGGTATTTTTTAAATGCTTTCTAGGAGAAGTCAGAGGCCTGTGATGTGAGTCACACGAGAGTCTAGAATGGGCTTTCCGCTGAGATGGAAGTAGGTTCTATGCAGCAGTCACAAAAAACCTGCATAAGAAGAGTTTCAGACAACAGAAAATAATCCTAAGCGATTGTGCAGTGGGTTTCCACTGAAATTGATTTTTGCTGGACTTGGAGGATGTAAAGTTGTAAGCACGGAAACTGTGAATGACACTGATCCATCTGAAGATGGGAGAAGAATAAGACGTGGAGATCACCTTCCTCCCCACAAATACATCAAAAATACGTCTACATGTGGAACAACTCCTACAGTATGATTGCCACTGTAGCAGTAATTAGTACCTCTATCGTATTACATAATTATCATTTTTTAGTGGTTGGAATAATTAAGTTCTTGTCTCTTACCAAGTTTCATGATTATAATACAGCACTGTTGTCTACATTTTTTCTTACTATTTAAATCTCTTTAATAAATAACGGTTTAAACAATAATAACAATGTACTGTGGGGTTTCTTACATATGTATAAGTAAAATGCATGAAAAAGTAGCATAGGGCTTCCCTGGTGGCACAGTGGTTGAGAGTCTGCCTGCCGATACAGGGGACATGGGTTCATGCCCCAGTCCGGGAAGATCCCACATGCCGCAGAGAGGCTGAGCCCGTGGGCCGTGGCCGCTGAGCCTGCGCGTCTGGAGCCTGTGCTCCACAGCGGGAGAGGCCACAACAGTGAGAGGCCCGCGTAACACAAAAACAAAACAAAACAAAGCATAAAAGCTCAGGAGAGGAAAAGAAATGAAAGTATACTACTGTGAGATTCTTATATTGTGAGTGAAGTGAAATAATATCACTGTAAAGTAGACTAAGTTAAAGATGTATACTAAACTCTACAGCAACCATTAAAATAAAACAAACAGGGACTTCCCCGGTGGTCCAGTGGTTAAGAATCTGCCTTCCAATGCACGGGACACGGGTTTGATCCCTGGTTGGGGAGTTAAGATCTCACATGCCACGGGGCAACTAAGCCTGCACACCCCAACTACTGAGCATGCAAGCCACAACTACAGAGCCCACAAGCTCTGGAGCCTCTGCACCACAACTACACAGCCCACGCCCTCTGGAGACTGCGCACAACTAGACAGAAGTACGTATGCTGCAATGAAAGATCCCTTATGCCACAGTGAAGATCCCACGTGTTGCAACTAAGACCTGATGCAGTCAAAAATAAAATAAATATTTTTTAATGTTTAAAAATAAAACAAACAGATATAGCTAATGAGCCAACAAAGTAGCTAAAATGCAATGATTTTTAAAAACTTCAAAAGAATCCAGAAAAATAAGGAAAGGGGAACAAGGAACAAAGGAACTACTAGAAACTAAACAGCAAGATCAAAGACTTAAACTTACTCATATCAATAATCACATTCAATATAAGTAGTCTAAATTAAAGTCAAAGGTTGTCAGGAGGATGAAAAAGACAGACCCAACAACATGCTACTTACAAGAAACACACTTTACATACAAAAACATAAATAGATTAAAGACAAAATAACAGGAAAAGATATACCATGCCAGCACTACTTTAAAGAAGGAACCTGGATTGACAATATTAACATCAAACACTGTATATTTAACAGCAAAGAAATATTTCCAGGAGTAAAAGTAGCCACTTGATAAAGTGGTCACTTGTCAAGATGACATAACAATCCTAAATGTTTATGAACCTATTAACAGAGCTACAAAATATAACATATGAAACAAAAACTCACTGGAATGCAACGGGAAATAGACAAATCTATACTTATAACTGGAGATTTCAATACTCCGCTCTCATTAATTGATAGAACAAGTAGACAGAAAATCAGTAAGGATATACAACCAAATAATTCGACCTAATTGGCAATTATAGAATACTCCACCCATCAAAAGTAGAATACACACTTTTTCACACGCTCATGGAACATTTACCAAGGAAGAACATATTCTGGGCCATAAAAAAAGTCTAAATAGATTTAAAATATTTCAAGTCATAACTCTGACTACAACGGAATTAAATTAGAAATCAGTAACAGATCTCTGGGAAATCCCCAAATATTTGTAAATTAAACAAATATTTGTAAACTAAACACTTATACCTAAACCATGGATCAAGAAGAACTTACAAATAAAATTACCAAGTATTCTGAATTAGATGAACATGAAAATAATATATCACAGTTGGTAGACTACTTAGGAAAAAATTTATAACACTGAATGCCTATACCAGAATAGAAAAAAAGGCCTCAAATCAATGACCTAAGCTTCCATCTTCAGAAACTAGAAAAGAGAGGAAATTAACCCCCAAAATAAGCAGAAGAAAGGAATTAAAAACAGAGCAGAAATTAAATAGCATAAAAACAAGAGAAAATAAAAACTTGGTCTTTGAGATAACAAATTTCATAATCCTCTATACAGATTGATTAGGAAGAGAAAAGGCACAAATTATTAATATCAGGAAGAAAAGAGTTGACATCACAACATATTCTACAGATTTTTTTTTTAGAGATTTATTTATTTTATTGTTTTATTTTTTGGCTGCGTCGGGTCTGAGTTGCAGCACACGGGATCTTCATTGAGGCATGCAGGATCTTTCGTTGCAGCACACAGGCTACTCATTGCAGTGCGTGGGCTTCTCCCTAGTTGTGCCATGCGGGTTTTCTCTTCTCTAGTTGTGGCGCACAGTCTCCAGGGTGTGTGGGCTCTGTAGTTTGCAGCATGCAGGCTCTCTAGTTGAGGTGCGCGAGCTTAGTTGCCCCGCAGCATCTGGGATCTTAGTTCCCTAAGAAGGGATGGAACCTGCATCCCCTGCATTGGAAGGTGGATTCTTTACCACTGGACCACAGGGAAGTCCCCATATGCTACAGATATTAAAAGTATAATGAGGGGTTACCATGAACAATCTTACGGCAATAATTTCACAGATTAAATAGAAAAATCTTTGAAAGACACAAACTACTAAAGTAACTCAGGAAGAAATTGATAACCTGAATAGCCCTATATCTATTCAAAAAACTTGAATTTGTAGTTAAAAACATTCCCACAAAGACAACACCTAGATGCCTTCATTGGTGAATTCTACCAAACATTAAGAAATAATACAAATTCTACACAAACTCTTCCAGAAAAACTGAAAAGGAGAGAATAATTTCCAACTCATTCCATAAAACCAGCATTACTCTGACACCAAAAGCAGAAAAAGACATTACAAGAAAACTGCAAACCGATATCCTTCATGAACTTAGATGCACAAATTCTAAACAAAATTTTTGGAAATTGAATCTAACAATATATAAAATGATAATACATTATGACCACATAGATTTTACTGCAGGGATGCAAGGTTGGTTGTAAATTCACCCCCCCTTAAAAAAATTAAATATAATTTACTATATTAACAAACTTAAAAAGCAAAACCATACGATTATCTTGAGACACAGAAAAATCATTTAACAAAATCTAACATCTATTCCTGACTTTAAAAAAGTCTCAAACAAGTAACAGAAAGGAACTTCTTGAACCAAATAAAGGGTTTCTATGAAAAACCTACAGTTAACGTCGTACTTAATAGTGAAAGACTGAATTCTTTCCTCTATGATAGAGTATCCTCTCACCTATTCTGTTCAACACTGTACAGAAGAATACAGCCAGTCGAGTAAGTCAACACAAAGAAATAAAAGGCATCTAGACAGAAGTATTGAATAAAACCATCTTGTTGGAAGATACCACAATTATATATTTAGAAAACCTAACAGAGTCCTCAAAACAGCTACTCATACTACTGATTTTAGTAAGTTTGCAGGATACATCAATATACAAATATCAATTGTATTTCTAGTTACTAGCAACAATAAGAAATTGAAATCTTTTTAAAAATCATTTACAATACCATTAAAAAAAACTCTGAGGAATAAGTCTAAGAAAAATGTGAAAGAACTGTTTAATGAAAACTACAAAACACTGCTGGAAAAGAGTAAAGAAACGCTAAATAAATGTAGAGTTATAGCCTTGTTCACAGATCAGAAGACACATATTGTTAAGTTTGCAATTATCCATTAATCAGTCTATAGATTTAATGCCATCCAATCAAAACCCCAACAGCCTTGTTATAGAAATTGACAGGCTGATTCTAAAGTTCATATGGAAATGAAAAGTACCCAGAATAACAAAAACAACTACTTGATTTCAAGACTTAATATACAATTGCAGTAATCACATCAGGATAGGCACCTAGATCAATGAAACAAAACAGAGTTCAGAAATAGACATATTGACAAATACATGAAAAACTAATTTTTGACAAATGTTCAATGTCTATTCCATGGACAAAAGGATAGACTTTTTAGCAAATGATACTGTAATAAACTGATACATATTTGCAAAAAGTTGAACTCTTGATCCATATCATGCACCATATGAGAAAAATGAACCCAACATAGATCTTAGACCAAAATATAAAACATGAAATTATAAAAGAAGAAAACATAGGAAAAAATATTGTGACTTTGGGTTAAGCAAAGACTTCTGAGATGTGACACCTAAAGCAAAAAAGTAATTGATAAATTGGATTTCATCAAAATTTAGAACTTTAGTTCTTCAAAAGACATTGTTAGAATAAAAACACAAGCCACAGGACTTGCATTCAAAATATGTAAGAATACTCAAAAATGAATGAGAGGGCTTCCCTGGTGGCACAGTGGTTAAGAATCAACCTGCCAATTCAAGGGAGATGGGTTCGAGCTCTGGTCCAGGAAGATCCCACATACCACAGAGCAACTAAGCCCGTGTCCCACAACTACTGAGCCTGAGCTCTAGAGACCGCAAACCACAACTACTGAGCCCGCACTCCACAACTGCTGAGTTGCGCGCACCTAGAGCCCATGCTCTGCAACAAGAGAAGCCACTGCAATGAGAAGCCCACTCACCGCAACGAAGAGTAGCCCCCACTCGCCCCATGCACAGCAACGAAGACCCAACGCAGGCAAAAATAAATTAAAAAAAAAAAGGACAAGCCTCTTAGATAGCCTCATCCACCAGAGGGCAGACAGCAGAAGGAAGAAGAACTGCAATTCTGCAGCCTGTGAAACAAAAACCACATTGACAGAAAGAGAGACAAGGTGAAACGGCAGAGGGCTATGTACCAGATGAAGGAACAAGATAAAACCTCCAAAAAACAACTAAATGAAGTGGAGACAGGAAACCTTCCAGAAAAAGAATTCAGAAAAATGATAGTGAAGATGATCCAGGACCTCGGATAAAGAATGGAGGCAAAGATCAAAAAGATGCAAGAATGTTTAACAAAGATCTAGAAGAATTAAAGAACAAACAAATAGAGATGAACAATACAATAACTGAAATGAAAACTACACTAGAAGGAATCAGTAGCAGAATAACTGAGGCAGAAGAACAGATAAGTGACCTGGAAGACAGAATGGTGGAATTCACTGCTGTGGAACAGATTAAGAAAAAAGACTGAAAAGAAATGAAGGGCTTCCCTGGTGACGCAGTGGTTGAGAGTCTGCTTGCCGATGCAGAGGACACGGGTTCATGCCCCAGTCCAGGAGGATCCCACATGCGGTGGAGCGGCTGGGCCAGTGAGCCATGGCCACTGAGCCTGCGCGTCCGGAGCCTGTGCTCCGCAACGGGAGAGGCCACAATAGTGAGAGGCCCGCGTACCGCTAAAAAAAAAAAAAGAAGAAAGAAAAGAAATGAAGACAGCCTAAGAGACCTCTGGGACAACACTAAACACAACAACATTTGCATTACAGGGGTCCCAGAAGGAGAAGAGAGAGAGAAAGGACCCGAGGAAATATTTGAGGAGATTATAGTCAAAAACTTCCCTAACATGGGAAAGGAAACAGCCAGCAAGTCCAGGAAGTGCAGAGAGTCCCATATAGGATAAACCCAAGGAGAAACACACCGAGACACATAGTAATCAAATTGGCAAAAATTAAAGACAAAGAAATATTATTGAAAGCAGCAAGGGAAAAATGACAAATAACATACAAGGGAACTCCCACAGGGTTGACAGCTTATTTCTCAGCAGAAACTCTACAACCCAGAAGGGAGTGGCATGATATACTTAAGTGATGAAAGGGAAGAACCTACAACCAAGATTACTCTACCCGGCAAGGACCTCATTCAGATTCGATGGAGAAATCAAAAGCTTTACAGACAAGCAAAAGCTAAGAGAATTCAGCACCACCAAACCAGCTCTACAACAAATGCTGAAGGAACTTTTCTAAGTGGGAAACACAAGAGAAGAAAAGGAACTACAAAAAAACAAACCCAAAACAATTAAGAAAATGGTCATAGGAACATACATATCAATAATTACCTTAAACGTGAATGGATTAAATTCTCTAACCAAAAGACACAGGCTGCTGAATGGATACAAAAAAAAGACCCATATATATGCTGTCTACAAGAGACCCACTTCAGACCTAGGTACACATTCAGACTGAAAGTGAGGGGATGGAAAAAGATATTCCATGCAAATGGAAATCAAGAGACAAGGAAGAACACTACATAATGATCAAGGGATCAATCCAAGAAGAAGATATAACAATTATAAATATATATGCACACAACATAGGAGCACCTCAATACATAAGGCACTGCTAACAGCTACAAAACAGGAAATAGACAGTAACACAATAATAGTGGGGTATTTTAACACCTCACTTACACCAATGGACAGATCATCCAAAATGAAAATTAATAAGGAAACAGAAGCTTTAAATGACACAATAGACCAGATAGATTTAATTGATATTTTTAGGACATTCCATCCAAAAACAGCAGATTACACTATCTTCTCAAGTGTGCACGGAACATTCTCCAGGATAGATCACACCTTGGGTCACAAATCAAGCCTCAGCAAATTTAAGAAAATTGAAATCATATCAAGCATCTTTTCTGACCACACGCTATGAGATTAGAAATGAATTACAGGAAAAAAACGTAAAAAACACAAACACATGGAGGCTAAACAATATGCTACTAAATAACCAAGAGATCACTGAACAAATCAAACAGGTAATCAAAAAATACCTAGAGACAAATGACAATGAAAACATGATGATCCAAAACCTATGGGATGCAGCAAAAGCAGTTCTAAGAGGGAAGTTTATAGCTAGCTATACAAGCCTACCTCAAGAAACAAGAAAAATCTCAAATAAACAATCTAACCTTACACCTAAGGGACCTAGAGAAAGAAGAACAAACAAAACCCAAAGCCAGCAGAAGGAAAGAAATCATAAAGATCAGAGCAGAAATTAATGAAATAGAAACAAAGAAAACAATAGTAAAGATCAATAAAACTAAAAGCTTGTTCTCTGAGAAGATAAACAAAATTGATAAACCATTAGACAGACTCATCAAGAAAAAGAGGGAGAGGACTCAAATCAATAAAATTAGAAACGAAAAAGGAGAGGTTAAAAAAGACACCGCAGAAATACAAAGCATACTAAGAGACTACTATGAGGAAATCTATGCCAATAAAATGGACAACCTGGAAGAAATGGACAAATTCTTAGACAGGTAAATAACCTTCCAAGACTGAACCAAGAATAGAAAATGTGAACAGACCAATCACAATTAATGAAATTGCAACTGTGATTAAAAATCTTCCAACAAACAGAAGCCCAGGACCAGATGGCCTCACAGGTGAATTCTATCAAACATTTAGACAGGAGCTAACAACCATCCTTCTCAAACTCTTCCAGAAAATTGCAGAGGAAGGAACACTCCCAAACACATTCTATGAAGCCACCATCACCGTGATACCAAAATGAGACAAACATACTACAAAAAAAAGAAAATTACAGACCCATATCACTGATGAATATAGGTGCAAAAATCCTCAACAAAATACTAGCAAACAGAATCCAACAACACATTAAAAGGATCATACACCATGATCAAGTGGGATTTATCCTAGGGATGCAACGATTCTTCAGTATACGGAAATCAATCAATGTGATACACCATATTAACAAATTGAAGAATAAAAACCATATGATCATCTCAATAGATGCAGAAAAAGCTTTTGACAAACTTCAACACCCATTTATGATAAAAACTCTCCAGAAAGTGGACATAGAGGGAACCTACCTCAACATAATAAAGGCCATATATGACAAACCCACAGCAAACACCATTCTCAATGGTGAAAAACTGAAAGCATTTCCTGTAAGATCAGGAACAAGACAAGGATGTCCACTCTCACCACTATTATTCAATATAGTTTTGGAAGTCCTAGCCGCAGCAATCAGAGAATAAAAAGAAATAAAAGGAATACAAACTGGAAAAGAAGAAGTAAAACTGTCACTGCTTGCAGATAACATGATACTATACATAGAGAATCCTAAAGATGCCACCAGAAAACTACTAGAGCTAATCAATGAATTTGGTAAAGCTGCAGGATACAAAATTAATGCATAGAAACCTCTTGCGTTCCTATACACTAATGATGAAAAATCTGCAACAGAAATTAAGGAAACACTCCCATTTACCATTGCAAAAAAGAGAATATAATACCTAGGAATAAACCTACCTAGGGAGACAAAAGACCTGTATGCAGAAAACTAAGACACTGATGAAAGAAATTAAAGATGATACCAACAGATGGAGAGATATACCATGTTCTTGGATTGGAAGAATATTGTGAAAATGACTATATGACCCAAAGCAATCTACAAATTTAATGCAATCCCTATCAAATTACCAATGGCATTTTTTACGGAACTAGAACAAAAAATCTTACAATTTGTATGGAGACACAAAAGATCCCGAATAGCCAAAGCAGTCTTGAGGGAAAAAAATGGAGCTGGAGCAATCAGGCTCCCTGACTTCAGACTATACTACAAAGCTACAGTAATCAAGACAATATGGTACTGGCAGAAAAACAGAAACATAGATCAATGGAACAAGATAGAAAGCCCACAGATAAGCCCATACACCTATGGTCAACTAATCTATGACAGAGGAGGGAAGGATATACAATGGAGAAAAGACAGCCTCTTCAATGAGTGGTGCTGGGAAAACTGGACAGCTACATGTAAAAGAATGACACTTTTAGGACACTCCCTAACACCATACAGAAAAATAAACGCAAAATGGATTAGAGACCTAAATATAAGACCAGACACTATAAAACTCTCAGAGGAACACATAGGAAGAACACTCTTTGACATAAATCACAGCAAGATCTTTTTTGATCCACCTCCTAGAGTAATGGAAATAAAAACAAAAATAAACAAATGGGACCTAATGAAACTTCAAAGCTTTTGCACAGCAAAGGAAACCATAAACAAGACGAAAAGACAACCCTCAGAATGGGAGAAAGTATTTGTAAGTGAAGCAACTGACAAAGGATTAATCTCCAAAATATATAAACAGCTCATGCAGCTCAATATTAAAAAAACACACAACCCAATCCAAAAATGGGCCGAAGACCTAAATAGACATTTCTCCAAAGAAGATATACAGATGGCCCAGAAGCACATGAAAAGCTGCTCAACATCACTAATTATTAGAGAAATGCAAATCAAACTACAATGAGGTATCACCTCACAGCAGTTAGAATGGGCATCATCAGAAAATCTACAAACAACAAATGCTGGAGAGGGTGTGGAGAAAAGGAAACCCTATTGCACTGTTGGTGGTAATGTAAATTGATACAGCCACTATGGAGAACAGTATGGAGGTTCCTTTTAAAACTAAACATAGAATTACCGTATGATCCAGCAATCCCACTACTGGGCATATACCCAGAGAAAAGCAGAATTCAATAAGACACATGCACCGCAGTGTTCACTGCAGCACTATTTACAATAGCCAGGTCATGGAAGCAACCTAAATGCCCATCGACAGATGAATGGATAACAAAGATGTGGTACATTTATACAGTGGAATATTACTCAGCCATAAAAAGGAATGAAATTGGGTCATTTGTTGAGACGTGGATGGATCTAGAGACTGTCATACCGAGTGAAGTAAGTCAGAAAGAGAAAAAGAAATATCGTATATTAACACATGTATGTGGAACCTAGAAAACTGGTACAGATGAACTGGTTTGCAGAGCAGAAGTTGAGACACAGATGTAGAGAACAAACGTATGGACACCAAGGGGGGAAAGTGGCGGGGGGTAGGGGTGGTGGTGTGATGAATTGGGCGATTGGGATTGACATGTATACAGTTATGTGTATAAAACTGATGACTAATAAGAACCTGCTGTATAAAAAAATAAATAAAATTTTAAAATTTTTTTAAAAATGAATGAGAAAACAGCCCAATTTTTTAAAATATGCAGACACTTCATCAAAGAAGATATACAAATGGTAAATAGTACACAAGGGATACTCAATATCATTAGTTAGGAAATGCAAGTTTAAACCTCAAAGAGATAAAATAGCTAACATGCCAAGTGTTCACGAGGATGCAGAGGAATTGGAACTCTCATACACAGGAAATAGAACTCTCGTTTTGGTGAGGACAAAAAATGGTGTAACTCTTTGGAAAACACTGTGATAGTTTATTCGTTAGCCATACAACTACCACGTGATCCAGCCACTGCACTTCTAGCTTTACACGAAGAGAAAATATATATCCATACAAAGACTTGTACACACATGTTCACAGTAGCTTTATTTGTAATAGCCCAAAGCTACAAACAACCCAAAGGGCCATCAACAGGTGAATGGATAAACAGATTGTGGCATAACCATACAATGGAATGTTATTCAGTAGTAAAATGGAATGAACTAATGATATGCAATACAATGTATATGAATCTCAAAATAATTATGCTGAAAGAAGCCAGATAAAAATTAGTATATACTGTACTCTTAATATAAAATTCTAGAAAGTGCAAGGTAATCTACAGTGACAGAGGCACTTCCCTGCCTGTGAAGGGGGTGCACAGAGCAGGGGTGCGAGGTGGGGATTACCAAGGGGCACAGGAAAGCATTTGGGGGTGATTAATGTGTTCATCTTCTTGATTATGGTGATTGTTTCATGATATATACATGTCAAATGGAGCAAACTGTACACTTTAAATATGTGCAGTTTATTTTAGGTCAATTATATCTCAAAAAAGCCATTTTTTTTAAAAAAGGATAAGACTGCCTATTCGAGGTTGCTCTTTTGCCAACCTAAATTTTGACCTCACTGCAAAAATTTTCTTGAAGAGCATTTAGGAACGGACTAACATTGTTAAGCTTAATGCTCTGTGAAATAGTCTAATCGTTTCAAAAGCCTGTGGCGGCAGTTTTCTGAGATTATATCAGAGGACACTTTTTTTTCTTTATGTTAACATAAATTACGGGTGCCACTGGATGCAAAACAATACTTTTACTGCAATCACCTCAACCATATTCATGCCAAGAGCTCAATGTTTTTTTCACCTGAAGAGGTCTAAGAACATGCTTTTATAGTTCCCCATGTCATGCCTGTTACTTTACATTGTGGCTTCTACAGGAAATTCTCCTACAAGGGAGACGGCAGATCTGAATCCCTGGTGGATTGGGTGTGTGTATATGCATGAGTGCACTCGTATGTGAGAAAGACTGACAGAGAATGAAGGAGACAGACACAGGAAGGGAGATCTTGAGTCAAATATCAATTAATAGCTGTGCTTCCCTTCTGGAACTTTCTGGCTTTCTTGCCTCCATAAAAATGTGGGGTCAGTTGCTTGACTTCTAAAGAGCTCCAGCCTATCCCACATATTCTAGTCCCACCCTCAGAAATTCAGTCTACAATCTCTCAGCTTTCCTTTATGGAACAAGTACACACAAACACACGTTGCACATTTGAACCCAAATCTCTCCAAAAAAGGTAAAAATGCTTCCTTCCACTCTCTTGTTAGCAGAAATTGTCAGAAACCTGTATCACTGTGAAGGCCTCTCTTCTTCACACACAAATAATTCCCTCTCACATTTTGTCTCTTCACACTTAATCTATGTTTCCTAAATTCAGTCCATGCCAGTGACGACTTGGATTTGACTAAAATAATGAAGAAATCAATTCATTTCTTTTATATATTTACTTATATTTTAAATGTTACTTCACTTCTTTAAGTAGAAAACCAGTATCCCTTGGCATAGATAGAAGAATATTCTAAACGTAAATATGACAAATGCTAAAGCCATGGGTGAAGGTCTCTGGGTCTAAGTTCAGCTCTCACGGGGCTGGGTAGCTAACCTGGCATCTGTAGCACTTGCCGACAGTGCTTTTTAACACTCCGATACCTTCTTCCTGACTAGTGAGCAGGACTGAAAGAGTTACATGTGTTGTCACATGCACCCTGAAATCATCTTGTGCCATGGAGTTCCTGCCCTCTAGGATCTCTGAGAGCCCATCGCCTCAGGAGAGCCACTAGGCCAGGATGGATTCAGAATTCACATACAGGTCTGACCTACTCTGAAGACTGTAGATAAGTATTAAGGCTTCTACTAGCCCATCTAGCACCTTTAAGGAAGTTAGGGAAAGGCGCCCACCCTGAGCAGATGAGCTGAGCCCTAGGCTGGTGCGTGGCGTGGTAAGAGGACGTTGTCTGTGCGAGCATTGGAAAAAGGCCTCCTTTTCTCCAGGCCAACAATGGCTTTCTGCCAGACAGAGCAAGGGTTGGACGTTGACCCCACTTAACCCTCTGGCTCAGTGCCCTTGTGCAATGAACAACAGGCACAACTATACTTGATGGTTTGCCAAGCATTACTTAAGCCTCAGCATTGCCACCAGTTACTACTAAATTCGTAATTCAGTGGCTGACTTTCCAGGGCTCTCTGATGTCCCTCCCCCTACTCTATCCCAGTTCCTTTTAATTTCCAGCCTTTGGGCTGTGCAGTGGCTCACCAGTACTTCCACGGGGATGCGGAAGGGGAATATATTGGGAAAAAAAAAAAAAGGAGGCACTAACAGTTCCCTAGAAAGTTCCACATTTCCTCTGGTTTGGGTTCATCAGTGCTAGCCCTGTCCCTGCCACCTGCTACATTCGAGGCTGGCTCTGGCAGAGAAGCACCCCTTTGTGGAGATGGCCAGGCTCTTTTCAGTCACGCTGCTACTGAATAGTGGAGTAATTAGCCGAGTTTGGAGGTAGGCTCTTTTGCCAACGGCACACACTAATGAACATCAAGCCAAGGTAAATTCTTGAAAGCAACAGAACTGACAAGAGGGTCTATTGTTTGAGCAAGTGGGTTTTGTCTGAAGATACAGCTCTGCTCTGCAAGATCACACCACCGACAAGCACTGGTTCAAGCAATAGGACTGCTGACTAAAAACACCACAAAGAGCTAGGAGGCAAGAGGGGTCTGGGTTAGTACGGGCACAGACAGGAAGCGGATTTATATTTGTTTCGTTGTTTACACTCCAAATTCTGGGTAACTCACAGCCCAGCCTGCGAGGTCATTTTGAAAGGAAGATCCTAAAATGTTAAGCTCAAAGATGGATTCATTTAGCCTTTTACGATAGTTTACACAAAGCCACCCTTTTTAAAGTATAAATAAGGGTCCATCGAGTATTATGGTATCACAAATTGTTTATCTGTTCACCTGTTGATGGAAATTTGAGTTGTTTTCAGTTTCTGACTGTCATGAATAAGGCCCCCATGAACATTTGAATATAGGTCTCTATGTGGACATACACTTTCATTTCTCTTGGGTAATTATCTAAGGAGTGGAAATGCTGGGTCATAGGGTGGGTGTATGTTTAACTTTATAAGAAATTTCCAAGCTGTTTTGTAAAGTGGCTGTACCAGTTCTCATTTTCACTAGCAAATGTGTGAGATATCCATTTGCTTCTCATCTTTGCCAGCTCTGGTATTGGCAGTCTTTTTAGTTTTAGCCATTCTAGTAGGTGTGCAGCAGTATATATTGTGACCTTAATTTGCATTTCTCTAGTGACATATGATGTTGTGCATTTTTCATGTCATCTTCTTAGTGAAGTGTCTTTTCAAATATTTTGTCCATTTAAAAAACTGAGTTTTTTAAAAAAAGATTATTGATTTTTAAGGATTATTTATATTTTCTGGATTCAAGTCCTTTATAATATATGGTTTTTTAAAATGCTTCATCCCATCCTTCAAAAAAATAATAATAAGGGTCCATAAAGCCCCATGAGAGAGGGTAGTGAGAAGGAATTAAACTTGTCCAAGAAGAAGACATATTGACCAGTTTGATCTCCTTGAAGGTAGGTCTCCTAAGAGGTCCTCTACCCTAGTCCAAGGACCCACTGCCCTTTGGTGACAGGGCAGAGGGACTTAAGGGGAAAAAGCAAGGGTTCCTATGCCCAACCCCTATCAAAATCCCTGCTGTCTCCAGCCCTGGCCCTTTTTTTCTGCCAAGGCACACCAAACTAAGACCTGCTTTTAAAAGACCCAAAGAGCTGCTTTTGAATACAAATTTCTAGAGAAGGAAACAGAGAAAATAATCCACCTAAAACAGAAGTGGCAAGCTGGCATCACCTCATGAATCAAAGCCAACTGATTAGCAGTGACTGCTTGGAACACTAAGTTGAGAAGCACTCCGGGATCACACGTGGGCCCCAAGGAGAAGAGGCTATAACTTCAGGGTAACTTTAAAATACGGCATCATCCAGTTTAGACTGTGACTTACTCCGCCACACCCCATCCCTCTCCGGCAGCCCCTGGCAAACATCCGTAACCAATTTTTTCCTAACAGGAAACAAACGGGTATAAATGGTTCTCTTTAGAGAAAAAATGTGAAATTCCTCACACTGAACAGAATGAGGACAAACCCTCATTCAGAACAACAGCACTAAAACAGTAGAGGGACCACTGGTGAGAATGGCTCTAGACAGCCTGCATGAATCTAAGAAGTAGCCCCTGACCAAAGCCCCTGCCACCTATCTATTAAATATCACGCTTCTGTGCTAACAAGCTTACAAGTGGTCTAGCTCTAATGCTGGGCCATGGTGCGGGGGCGGGGGTCTCACCTTGAATGCTAGCTTTCCTTTCAGTCTTTGGGAAAATAAAGGTTTACAAGTGCGTGGGTTTAAGACTTGTATTCCTGAAGATCAGCCACAATAAAAGAAGGCATTTGATCCTAGACTAGGCGTTGCCCCACACACAGAGCTTTGGAGAACTGTGGGAAGCCTGAAATGGGCCCCGCTACATCCAGGTTACCAGAGCTCATGTCATTATTCAGAGATAATGGTATCTAACAGTCTTAGGGTTCTACTGGGTTCAAAGCCTGGGGGGAATCTTAGAACATGGCTTGTCTCCTGCTGGCACTGGTGTGATCCTCCCATGAGAGTCATCAGGCAGTTCAGAGACCCACTCTGGTCTCTGAAGAAACAGATATAAGAGAAGTGCTTCTGTCCCTCTGAAGGGCTTTACTTGCCCTCCCTAGTCCAATGGACCACAATAGCAAAGCTTCTTCATAGATTTCCCTAAAGTATAGGCAGTACACCTTCAAAATCTCAACTCATAACCAGTCGGATATGGGGGGCATTAATGGTCACTGGACACCAGGGAACATTTACTTCAGCACTTGTTTTGGCAACTGGTCAGGAACTCAGGAGGCACCCTAAGCCACTGATCATTGCTGTGACAGTTCAGTATGTGGGAAAGGCATTTGGGAACCTTCTAAAAGCGCAGGATGTGGCAGTGCATCAAAGTCCCATCATCTCATTTGTCTTAAGCTTTCCACTCTTAAAGCAGCACAATTAAAAAATAATCTATATATCTATAGCTAGATATATGTATATCTATATACGTATCAATGATCGAGAGAGAACTCAAAGTTTCATGTACTTATATGATAGATAAGCTTAATTTACAAAAGCAATGCAAGAAATCAAACTTATTTTTTAAATTTCCTTGGTCACGTCCCATACAACTCACACAAGGAAAACACCTTTCAGCAACATGGATCCACGTCAGGTTGAGAACATAAAAGTTAGGGAAACCTCAGGAAATGTAAGTCTCAGGAATTCAGAACGAAACTCAGCAATGTATACTCACTGGTACCTGCTCACAAAGGAAATAATTCAGAGAGAGCACCGAGACTAGGTCTCTTAGCTCCCAAGATTTTCCACCACTCTATGCTAACACCCTCAAAAAGCGAACAAAAGGCAAAGCTATAACAAGTAAGCAGTCACTCACAATTTTTATTGGCAAGATCTTTAAACGATACTGCTTCGAAGTAATCAAAAATGCAGTATTTGACTTAACGACTTTTTTAAAAAGTTAGACTCCCTCCTATTTCCTCATTAAATAAATCTTGCGTCTATGCATTAAAAATCATGTAGGGTACATGATGAAATGACCAAATAATCCAAGAAAACTGCTGATGTTTAGATTCAAGCTCACTTGTATTTCTTACTGATGGATCAACAGCCATTGACCTTTCCCAAAGTCAGTAAAACAGCCTAATTTATATGAGGCTTGTTTTATTGCCTACTCTAACTTTTATAAATCTCTGATGATGTGATCCAAAAACTCTGCCTGCTTCCTTTTACAACCATTCCCAGTTAAATCTACGCTAGCTTCTGGAAGAAAGCACAAGAATCTTAGAACAGATGAACACATTACAGCCCTGGGAATTAACAGGCTCGATCACTGCCCAGCTGGGGTTGTCAGGGTCCAACACCCCCCAACAGAGGTGATGCAACCTGGGTTGCCAGTTTAGCAAATAAAAACACAGGCGGCTGAAATTTGAATTTCAGATAACCAACGGATAATGTTGTATTCATTGTGTATCTGAAACTCAAGTGTAACTGGGCGTCCTGTATTTTACCCGGCAACCCTACCTCCCTCCACTGTGAGTTCCTGTGTACGGTGTGCACATGAAGAGCCTCCTTTCTAACATCCTGTTGAGACTGCAGCTTTCACATATGTAAAGCTAAAGAACAGTGCCTGCATCTACACCATAAACCTCCATATTTTAAGGACTTCTGAAGTGGTTTTGCCCAGCTCTTCCAGCAGGAGAGGTTCTCTTTTGGGGGGAGGGAGGAGAGGACAGGCGGCAATGGGGCCTGGTGCCACCAGAGCAGCGTGTCTACAAGTCGTACAGCCTCCACTTCTGTAATAATGCTCAGCCCCCATGGCACTCTGTGGATGCTGATAATAATAATAATAATAATTATTATGTGTTGCCATTTTTGAGCACCTGCTTATTAAATGCCAAAAACTGAAATTGGCAAGCATTTCTGGTTGGCTCCCACTGAAGACGGAGATCTAGCTCCACGTTTTGGGATCTGACTCAAAAATACTCCTATGAAAACACCTGAGTTTTAAAGGTTCTGTTCACACTTTTTCAAAAATTCTTTCTTTGGGGCCAGAAGAAAGCAGATATCCTTTTTCTTTTCTGCAGCTTTAAGGTATCCTGTTCATTCCCTCCTTCTCTTGATAAAACCTTTACTTAAAGTAATGAATCCCTCATTCGGCAGCAACTCGTGATCCTTTCCCACCTGCAGAAACTAAGTTTAGGGGGAAAAAATAACTAGAAGAAAAAATATCAACCCCCGAGGACAGCTGAGAGGTTTAATTACTGCCTGGAAAGCAAGGCCCTTTCACAGCATCTTTAAGACTAGTTTTCATAATTACTTACTGATTGAAACTGGGACTTGCAACAGGGTAACCTCATTTCCATATAAATATTAAGTAATGATTAACACAGCTCAGGACCCAAGTTCAGGATCTGAAAGCATGGACTTAGTGGAAACCAAAGAAATTTAACCCATAGGGGTAAGTTTGCTCCTTGTCTCTCAAGTGATTTTCCGTTTATTAAATGGCATACGATAAACTTATATTTGCTCCACAATCACTCACCAAGAGGGAATTCAGGAAGTTACCAAGGGTCACAACAAACAAGACCTCTCAGACTTGACTCCCAACCTTCCATTATCTCCCTCTCCATTCCCTCCCTCCCTGGTGCTTGTTTTTGCATATTCTCTTTCTCTCTTTCCCTCCCTTCCTCTCCCTGTGTCTGTGTGTGTCTCTCTTTCTCCTCTTGACACCCCCCACTGATCACTTTCTCACCCCCTCACTGTCGCACTGTCTTCTCCCTTTCACTTCCCTGACATCCCTTGCTCTGACTTGTGCTCTCTCTCATGGCCCCGTTCATTTTTTCTTTTTTTTTTTTTTTTCCACTTTGCGGTACGCGGGCCTCTCACCGCTGCGGCCCCTCCCATTGTGGAGCACAGGCTCCGGATGCGCAGGCTCAGCGGCCACGGCTCACGGGCCCAGCCGCTCCGCGGCATGTGGGATCCTCCCGGACCGGGGCAGGAACCCGTGTCCCCTGCATCGGCAGGCGGACTCTCAACCACTGCGCTACCAGGGAAGCCCCCGTTCATGTTTTTGCTCTCAGTCCCTCTCTCCCACCTCACAGAATCTAAAGTCTGAAACATCAAACACAGAGCAATAATCAACCAGATTAGCTAAGAGTAAACCATTTTCATTGTTCAACCCAAGTACGTACAAATCAGCACGACTGAGCTTAACCATACTCCCATTTGGGGGGAAAAAGCCCAGCTGGACACACACACACTAATTTTCAGTGTGAGAATGAAATCCCTTCAACTGTATTTATCTGGGAGCATGGGATCATATGGGATGGCATAAAAAAGAAAAAGGTCCCTTCAACTATTGTCTTTACCTTAATATATCAGCTATGGTGTCACATCATAATCTTCTAAAACAAAAAATCTTGAGCGTTAAAAGTCACACCAGCAGCCAGAATAATGACATAAGATATTCATAATTTCTCACTGCCTGGTAGGTATTTTTGGAGTTGCTACTTGATAATCCCCATCCTCCTTAAAAGTCCTTTGACAACTGGCTAAGCAACGCCAAATGAACAAAGCAACCACGATACGGTAGTGGTTTGAAGCCCCCTCATTACAACTAAGTTCAGTCTGTCTACTGGCAAGGATCAGACATGAAAATAGGGAATGCAAATGGTGCTTATGTCCTTGTTGTCTATAAATGTTTCATTTAGAATAATTTAAGTTTAAAGTAAAATCTAATTTTATTCATTCTGAGTTCAAAGAAGAATCTGAGACTTAACGAGTACTCTCTAAGAACTTTCAAAGAAGAATCTGAGAGTTAACGAGTACTCTCTAAGAATTCCGAAATGTGTAATTACTCTCCTGCTCTTATAGGCAGCATATGCAAAACTTACTCCCTAAGTGGTTAACCCTAGGGTGGCAGTCTCCTAACGATTCCTTTCTTCCTGCCTGAGGTTCAGGAGTATTTTTCAGACAGTCTTTTGGACAGTTGGTTCAGCAAATCTAATTACGATCTTTACAGACAAAATATGTCTCCCAGATTATATTATGTGCCTGGCATTCCAGAGGTGAAGTTACAAGGCTTTATTCAATTTTTCCTCATGGGAGCCAGAGTCCAATCATTCCTTTGTCTAAACGTCATTCACATATATTTAGTGAAATTGCATGCTGGTATTCAAATCTTTGCTTGAGGATTTAAAATGGAAGACAAAAAAAGATTTGACCTATGTACTATTTATTATGTCTATTCATTTACACACAGGGACCAAAAATAACTAAATCAGATAATTAAGTAGATAATTGTTTTCTTATTTGCTAGAGGAAATCTTATTCATTATACATGTTTATATTACCCATTTATTGCTCTACAACTTTATATCAACTCCTTGATACCAAAGTAATATTCCATTAGAATACAACAGGAGCAAAAACAAGTCCAGAAAACTCTTGTTTTAATATAACCAGAAAGACAAAGTTAAGGTAAAGGAGTCTCAAAGTGATAAGAGTCACAACTGAAGGAGCAAACAGATCACCAAACTAGTGTAGCTGAGAGTAAATGTGAAAAAATAGTAACCATCAGAAGTTGGGAAAAGACAAATTATTCACAGACAAGAGCTGAAGAAGTAAAACAAAATGCAGATTCATAATAAATGCAAGAAATGTAAAAATGTTCTAGGGGAAAGAGAAAATCATAAATTGTATGAGCCTTGGATAATGAAGAAAATGTGATGTTAGAACATACATGTAGAAAAAGAGATCCAGCCTTGTCTAGATGATGAATCCTCACTAGCCATGTGTAGCTCAAAATATCAAATCCAAGGAAAAATGCTTGAACTTGATCTTTAAAGAGATGACCCACTAGCACTTAAAGAGTAGGGATCATCAGGAACCACCAGGGATTGTCCCAGAATGACAGACAGTACACCTTTACTTCCTTTTTAAAAAAAATTTTTTATTGAAGTATAGTTGATTTACAATGTTGTGTTAGTTTCTGGTGTACAACAAAGTGATTCAGTTATACATACATATATATTCTTCTACAGAATCTTTTCCATTAGAGGTTATTACAAGATACTGAACATAGTTCCCTGTGCTATACAGTAAATCCTTGTTGTTTATCTAATTTATATATGATAGTGTGCACCTGTTAATCCCATACTCCCAGTATATATCCCCCTCTTCCTTTGGTAACCACATCTTCTGTGTCTGTGAGTCTCTTTGTTTTATAAATAAGTTCATTTGTATCATTTTTTTTAGATTCCACGTATAAGTGATATCATATGTCTTTCTGTCTTACTTCACTTAGTATGATAATCTCTAGGTCCATCCATGTTGCTGCAAATGGCATTATTTCATTCTTTTTTACAGCTAAGATTCCATTGTATGTATGTATGTATGTATGTATGTATGTGTGTGTATGTGTGTGTGTGTATATATATATATACACACACACCACATCTTCTTTATCCATTCATGTTGATGGACACTTAGGTTGCTTCCATGTCTTGGCTATTGTAAATAGTGCCACTATGAACACTGAGGTGCATGTACCTTTTCTAATTATAGTTTTTGTCTTTTCTGGATACATGCCCAGTAGTGGGATTGCTGGATCATATGGTAACTCCATTTTTAGTTTTTTTTTTAAGGAACCTCCATACTGTTCTCCATAGTGGCTGCACCTATTTATTCAATACATTCCAACCAACAGTGTAGGAGCATTCCTTTTTCTCCACACCCTCTCTAGCATTTATTATTTGTAGACTTCTTGATGATGGCCAGTCTGACCAGTGTGAGATGATATCTCATTGTAGTTTTGATTTGCATTCTCTAATAATCAGTGATGTTGAGAATCTTTTCATGTGCCTCTTGGCCATCTGTATGTCTTCTTTGGAGAAATGTCTATTTAGATCTGCCCATTTTTTGATTGGATTTTCTTGTTTTTGAGCTGTATGAGCTGTTTGTATATTTTGGAAATTAAGCCCTTGTCAGTTACATCATTTGCAAATATTTTCTGCCATTCCTTAGGTTGTTTTTTTGTTTTGTTGATGGTTTCCTTTGCTGTGCAAAAGCTTGTAAATTTGACTAGGTCCCATTCATTTATTATTGCTTTTATTTCTATTGCCTTGGGAGAATGAGCTAAGAAAACACTGCTACGATTTATGTCAGAGAATGTTTTGCCTATGTTTTCTTCTAGGAGTCTTATGGTGTCATGTCTTTTATTTAAATCTTTAAGCCATTTTGAGTTTATTTTTGTGTATGGTGTGAGGGAGTGTTCTAACTTCACTGATTTACATGTGGCTGTCCAGCTTTCCCAACATTATTTGCTAAAGAGACTGTCTTTTCTTCATTGTCTATTCTTGCCTACTTTGTTGAAGATTAATTGACCATAGGTGTGTGGGTATATTTCTGGGCACTCTATTCTGTTCCATTGATCCATATATCTGTATTTGTGCCAATACAAAACTGTTTTGATTACTGTAGCTTTGTAGTATTGTCTGAGGTCAGGGAGGGTTGTGCCTCTAGCTTTGTTCTTTTTCCTCAGGATTGCTTTGGCAATTCTGGGTCTTTTGTGGTTCCATATAAAATTTAAGATTATTTGTTCCAGTTCTGTGAAAAATGTCATGGGTAATTTGATAGGGATTGCATTAAATGTGTAGATTACTTTGGGTAGTATGACCATTTTAACTATATTAACTCTTCTAATCCAAGAGCATGGGATGTCTTTCCATTTCTTTGAATCATCTTCAATTTCCTTTATTAATGTTTTATAGTTCTCAGCATGTAAGTCTTTCACCTCCTTGGTCAGGTTTATTCCTAAGTATTTTTTTATGTGATTTTAAACAGGATTTTTTTTTTTTTTTTTGCTTTCTCATTCTGATATTTCATTTAGAGTGCAAAGAAATGCAACAGATTGCTGTATGTTAATCTTGTATCCTGCTACCTTGCTGAATTCAGTTATCATTTCTAGTAGTTTTATGTGCAGTCTTTAGGGTTTTTATGTGCAGTCCTTAGGGTTTTCTATGTATAGTATCATGTCATCTGCATATAATGACAACTCTACCTCCTCCCTTCCAATCTGTATACCTTTTATTTCTTTTTCTTGTCCAATTGCTGTGGCTAGGACTTCCAAAACTATGTTGAATATAAGTGGTGAGAGTGGGCATCCTTGTCTTGTTCCTGAATTTAGCAAGAAGGTTTGCAGCTTTTCATTGTTATGTATTATGTTGGCTGGGGGGGGGGGGGTCATCATAAATGGCTTTTATTATGTTGAGATATGTTCCTTCTATACCCACTTTAGTGAGAGTTTTTATGATGAATAGATGTTAAATTTTATCAAACGATTTTTCTGCATCTATTGAGATGATCATGTGGTTTTTGTCTTTTTATTTATTTTTTTGCTGATGTGGTGTATCACATTGATTGATTTGCATATATTAAATCATTCATGTGATCCTGGAATGAATCCAACTTGATCATGGTGTGTGATCATTTTTATGTGTTGTTGGATTTGGTTTGCTAATATTTTGTTGTGGATTTTTGCATCTATACTCAAAGATATTGGTCTGTAATTTTCTTTTTTGGTAGTGTCTTTGTCTGGTTTGGTATCAGGATAATGGTGGCTTCTAGAAAGACTTCAGGAGTGTTCCCTCCTTTTCAGTCTTTTGTAAGAGTTTGAAGAGGATAGGTGTAAGTTCCTCTTTGTATGTTTGGTAGAATTCCTCAGTGAAGTCATCTGGTCCTGGACTTTTGTTTTCAGGGAGCTTTTTTAAAATTACAGATTTCATTTCACTTCTAGTGATTGGTCTGTTCAAATTATCTGTTTTTTCTTGATTCAGTTTTAGCAGGCTGTATATTCCTAGAAATTTGTCCATTTCTTCTAGGTTGTCCATTTTGTTGGCGTATAAGTTTTCATAATGTTTTCTTATGGCATTTTGTATTTCTGTAGTATAGGTTGTTAATTATCCTCTTTCATTTCTTACTTTATTTGGATCCTCTCTCTTCTTCTTCGTGAGCCTGTCCAGAGGTTTGTCGATTTGGGTTATCCTTTCAAAAAACCAACTCTTAGTTTAATTTTTTTCTATTTTTTTAATCTCTATTTTATTTATTTCCTCTCTGATCTTTATTATTTCTTCCCTTCTGCTGACTTTAGGTTTTGTTTATTCTTCTTTTTCTAATTCTTTAGGTGGTAGGTTAGGTTGTTTATTTGAGATTTTTTGTTTTGGGGGAAAGGCCTGTATCACTATGAACTTCCCTCTTAGAACTGCTTTTGCTGCATCCCATAGATTTTGTATGGTTGTGTTTTCATTGTCATTTGTCTCGAGGTACTTTTTAATTTCCTCTTTGATTTCACTGTTGACCCACTGGTTTCTTAGTAGCATGTGGTTTAGTCCATGTAATAATTTTTTTCTCATTTCTCTTTCTGTGGTTGATTTCTAGTTTCATGCCATTGTGGTCAGAAAAGATGCTTGAAATAATTTCTATCCTTTTAAATTTGTTGAGGATTGTTTTGTGTCCTAGCATGTGGTCAATCCTGGAGAATGTTCCATGTGCACTTGAAAAGAATGTATATTCTGGCTTTTTAGGATGCAGTGTCCTGTAGGTATCAATTAAGTCTAACTGTTCTATTGTGTCATTCAGAATCTCTGTTGTCTTATTGATTTTCTGTCTGGAAGATTTGTCCATTGATGTCAGTGGAGTATTAAAGTCCCCTACTATTATTGTTTTCCCATCAATTTCTCCCTTTATGTTTGTCAGTATTTGTTTTATGTGTTTAGGCGCTCCCACATTGGGTGCATATATGTTAACAAGTGCGATATCCTCTTCTTGCATTGGTCCTTTTATTATGATATAATATCCTTCTTTATCTTTCCTTATGGTCTTTGTTTTAAAGTATTTTGTCTGATATGAGTATTGCTACCTTTGCTTTCTTGCCATTTCCATTTGCATGAAATATCTTTTTCCATCCCCTCACTTTTAATCTATAAGTGTCTTTTACCCTAAAGTGGGTCTCCTGTAGGCAGCATATTGTAGATTCTTGTTTTACTAACCAATCTGCCACTCTGTGTCTTCTGATTAGAGCATTTAGTCCATTGACATTTAAATAAATTATTGGTATTCCTTTTATTGGTTTATTGCCATTTTAAACTTTGTTTTCCAGTTGATTTTGCACTTCTTTGTTCCTTTCTTCTTTTTGTTTTTCATTTTGTGGTTTGATGTCTTTCTTTTGTATTATGCTTGTGTTCCTTTCTTTTTAGTTTTTGTCAATCTATTAAATGTTTTTCATTTGTGGTTACCCTGGTTTTCAAGCAAGTTAACCTATAACTATATCTAGTTGCTTTAGACTAACAGTCATATGAGCTAAAACACATTCTAAAAGATCTATATGTTTATACTCTCCTCCCCCACATTTGGTGATTCTGATGTCCTATTTTACATCTTCACATTTATCCTTTTGCTGTTCATTATAATTATAATCGCTTTCACAGAATTTTGATTGTTTTTTAATCTATGTACTGACTTATTTAAGTGATCCTCAACCCTTCTATATATTTAACTTTCCTACTGTGATTTGCCCATTCCTACAGATTCTTGCTTCTTTTCTATTTAGAGAAGACCATTCAATATTTGTTTTTGGATATGTTTACTATTGCTTGTCTGAGAAGTTCTTTATCTTTCCTTCTATTCTAAATGATAAACTTGCTGGGTAGAGTATCCTAGGTTGCATGTTTTTCCCTTTCCAGACTTTGAATACATCTCGCCACTCCCTTTTGGCCTGCAACATTTCTGTAGAGAAGAGAAATCAACTGATAGCTTTATGGGGGTTCACTTGTAACTGTTTTTTTTTTTTCTTGCTGCCTTTAGAATCCTCTCTTTATCTTTAATTTTTGCCATTTAGTTATGTCTTGGTGTACGTCTGTTTGGGTTTGTCTTGTTTGGGACTCTGTGCTTCCTGTACCTGGATATCTGTTTCCTTCTTTAGGTTTGATAAGTTTTCAGCCATAATTTCTTCAAATATACTTTTGATCCCCCTTTCTTCTCCTTCTGGGATCCCTATTATGCATAGATTGGAACACTTTATATTATCCCATAGATCTCACATGTTGCTTTCACTTTTTTTCATCTGTCTTTGTCTGCTGTTCTGATTGGGTGATTTCCATTATTCTATCTTTCAGATCATTTATTTGTTTTTCTGCATTGTTTAGCTATCTATTTATTGCCTTTTGCTCAATTTTCATCTCAGCAATTGAGTTGTCTAATTTTGACTGAATCCTCTTTATAGTTTCTAGTTCCTTGTTACAGTGATCTACATTTCTATCAATAGCCTTTCTTAATCCCTTCAGTATTTTTACTACCTCCTTTTTGAACTTGGGATCTGGTAGACTGGAGAGGTCTGTTTCACTGCTTGTTCTTTCAGAGGATTTCTCTTGTTCTTGTAATTGCGAGTGGTTCCTCTGCTTTTTCATTTTTCTTTTATTTCTCTGACTATGAATTTAGGAGAAATAGTTATCTACTCTGGCCTTGAAGGGCTGTTTCTATGTAGGAGCACCCCTACATAGCCTGCTTGAGTCCAATATTTTTGGTGCATGGGCTGTTTTGGGTATGGATGCATGCCACGTCTTTCCTCAGGGTGTGTTGGCCATTATCCCCTTGATAAGGGGTATGGATTGGTGTCGTGGTGACCAAAGCCTGCACCGGATGTTGGGCAGGGCCTTTCTCTTTGCTCTCTAGTTCTTGTCTCCCTGTCAGGGACAGGGTCTGCTCTCCAGTTGTTGGAGTAGAAGCCCCACATCTGATTCTAAGCTGCAGTGTGAGGTACGCAGGACTGGAGGGCCCCCACTGGGAAAGGAGCCACTGCATGTTCTTCCCCAGGAGCTGTCTGCTGGGGCGTGCAATTCTGTGACACTGCCTGCCACCTGGTGTGCATGCCCACAAAGATCACTGTTGGTAGCACCACCCTCGGTGGCGACCTCTGCTTGCAGGCTCTTGTAATTGACTAGGAGGTCCCTTAAGCATACACACACACTCACAAAGCCACTGGCATGTAAAGCCACAGGAGCCACGTCCCAAGCCTGTAGATAGTTGGATCAGAAGAGCCTTAGGCATGCCTGTGCAGCCCCAGTCCCCAAATCCGCCAGAGTGAGAACGCACTGGGAGCCACATCCTGGCACCTGCACTGGGATTGCCAGTAATTGGTCCAGATTTCAGCCCCCCTTCAACATGTGTGAGCCTATGAATTTCACAGAACCCTCAGGTCCAGAGCCATGCCCCACTGCGAGCACACCAACAAGGCTATGGCAGACGAACACCTCTCCCCTCCCACGCTGACAACGGGACTCCAACGGCAGATCCGTACTTCATCCTGCACGTGTCCCCAGTAGCGGCCTGGGCCACACTCTAGGCCCACTGGACTGTCTCTGCACTGCCAAACTGAGTCCAGTCCCCTTCCTGGGTCTGTCCACTGAAGCCCAAGTTTCAGCTCCCCATCGCTGCACACACCAGCAAGCGAGCATCTCATGCTGGGAAGTGCAGTGATATGGCCAGGACCATCAGTGTTGGTGTTTCTCTACCCTGCCAGGCTGCAGGTCAGCTTCCACACTCCCTTCTCCAGCCTCTGAAGCTCCCTATGCTGGGTGCTGGAAGACCTCCCAGCCAGTAAAGAAGGTTCCCAGGGTGAGGGAACCTTTCCTCTTTCACAGCTCCCTCCCAAGAGTACAGCTTCCCTCCCAGTACCTCCTCTTCTCCCTTTTCCCTTCATCCTACTGGTAATATGGGGATGTTTTTGCAGCACTGGTCGTATGAGATCTTCTGCAAGCTTTCAGTAGGTATTCTGTGAGAATTGGTCTACATGTAGATGTATTTTTGAGATATTGTGAGAGGAAGTGAACTCCACACCCCTCTACTCTGCCATCTTGATCTCCTCTATGTAAGTCTTACATATAGAATTTAAGTCTGGTTTAATATGAACAAATCCTGCATGAAGAAGCACTAACAATATCGATAAGGATCATTTCCACCCCTAATATTCTGTAAATACCTCTGACTTCTGGCTTGAGGAAAAAAGTCTAAAATGAAAAGGAATGATCCTGAAAAACTGGTTTAATCATATTACTTAAGCCCACATTGATTTCATTTGCCATGTAAGTCATTATGACCCACTGGGAAGTTGGAAATTATATCTGAATTATACTGTTCTCAGAAAACCAGTCCATTTGCTAAAAAGCCTATTTAATTGCATGTGAGTCTATGTTATATTAGTACCTTAGGCTGGATATACAAATTCACCTTTTGAAGGACATAAATCTCTGAAATATAAAGTCCTTTTTTTCAGGATATCACCTGTTATTATTAATTCAACATCTTATAATGACACAAAATCCTCATCACAATGGAACAATGAGAATATATGCAGAGAAGAACCACAAAATTCCCTGGCCCTTCCAATATACACATCAATGCAGACTCACAGATTTTGTGTTCCCAGAATAGGTCGTCTCCATCCCTACCACACACTATTAGATGCATTTTGTGGAGGAATAAAGGGAGGTAGGATATAAGCACAAAGGGCTAAGATTTCTACCCCAGCTATGAAAGATAAACATGATTGGCTGCAGCAACAGTGTTCCAAATACGCGCCCACCCAGCCTCTGCACAATTAAGCAATTTTCATTTTCAAATAGATTTACTTTTTCATTGTTTCATTAAACCACTTAAATATTTGAAATACATATTTTAAAAGTCTCAGAAGCTACAGGACAGGCAAGACTGCACAGCAACAACTAAAACCAACCACCTAACAAACAAACCAAAAAAACAGGAATGGTGAATAAACAGCAGAAGTTAATTTACTTCCTCTACTTATGCAAAATGATACGTTCCTTAAATTTTCTAGTACATCCATTGAAGCATAATATATCCAAACCATAAATACATATAGTATGGATGCTCATAGGGGAAAAATATTAACATCAGATTTAACTATTTTAATTATCTTATAAAACCAGTTGTTCCTACCAAGTATAAAAAGGAATAGAAGAAAACATTACTGACCAAAGAGCTTAGCTATGAGTTAGAGGACTGGCAAACCCATGGCATGCATGTCTCCAATCTTCCCTCTAGAACCTGTACAGGCACCCCAGCACTTCCCATGGCATCCAGATACAGCCTCACCATCCTCAACCCAGCTTGACAATCAGCCCCTTCCAACCTGTAATAAAATATATTAGCCAACTCCAAACTGGATTCATAATAGATTTACATACAACTGAAGGTAAACTAGAATGTTCTCTACCCACATTTGTTATGCCACATGCCAAATAACTATCTCAATATTAAAAATAACATTCATAGGATCTCAAAATGCACACAAATGGACTTACAATATGCTGGGCACTATACTACATGCATTGTATCTTTTGATCCTCACTATGTTAGGTACTGTTGTTATTGCCATTTTAAAGAGTGGAAACAGCCTTTGAGAGTAAAACAGCTCCTCTAAGTACACCCAGGAAGTATGTGGGAGGTCTGTTCAATTCTCATCTCCAAAATTGCTCCTAGCCACCACACTATACTGTCTCTCCTTTTCTTCGCAAAGGCTCAGGCTGTCTATTTGATGCAACTACTGCCCTTCAGCAGGAGACTGTCACAGTCTTCATCCTAGCGTGCTGGCCCTGACAAAGTTAATGACAACTGTGAAAATCCCCTAAACTGTCAACTCTACTACACTTCGTTTAACCACTGCACATGGTCCTAAACATTAAATGTTCAATTCATGTATTATTAATATTACTTTATGCACTGTGCAAAATGGACTATTGCTTAGAAAAATTCCTCCACCTAGAAGACAAACTTTTAAGAGGGACGTGTGTGGTAGAGCTGACCATAGTGATCATGTCCGTAGGCTGTTAAAAGGGGAATGGGGACCACCACCAAGAAGCAGGAGGGAAGGCAATGTGGCTGGGATTTGCTCCTGGACATCAGAATTTTCCAAAGAATCAATGATCCAAAGAAGAAATTATCAAACCTAAAAGACAACATGCTCACATAACTAAAATTGGAAACTAAAAGATCAACTCTCAACAAAAGAACATCTATTAATTTATCTGTTCATATTTTATTCACCCTGCTAGGTTAACCATATACTGGGATGGTATAATCTAGCCCACACTGAACACAGGCCACAGTAATTAGAAAAGTGTCTCTGAATAACCTTGATCCTAAGAATTTCAGAGAAAACCTCTGGAAGTGTTACATGGTTAGTGTGATTTCTAGATGTCTTGGAAGGTTCTAGAAGCTACCCACCATCACAGAGAAGCATGAACCCAGGAGACACCTGGCACCAAATAAACATAATAATTCCAAAGGCAGAAAGTGGGGATGTGGGGACAAGGAGATATCAACCCTATTCTAATGAAGACCAAATGTGGAGGGGAGATGAGAGGGGCCGGAAGACAAAGCATTAAATTATTTCCCTATAAACAGTGGCTTCTGAGAAGTAAAATGACTGTCACCACTTCATGGTGGTGCAGATCTGCAAGTCCTGCCAACAGCACAGTAGTTCCCCAATTCTATCTGCTTGATAATTTCCCAATTCATGTGTTAAAAATGCATATTCCTAGGCCCTGTTTGCAAAGACACTGATGAACTAGGTATGGTGTAGTGCCCACAGATGAGCATTTTAAAAGCATCACATGTGATTCTGAGGCAGGTGGTACTATATCGAGAGGCTACAGAAATTCCTTTGGGCACTAGGTCCCAATTTTAAAAGATACCACCATGTGACTGTGAAGACTTCTTAGTGGGTGAGTTAGACCTCGGCAAGGCTTCCACAGGTACAGGGAGCCTGCACAACAAATATACAATCTGCTCAGAGAAGTATATTAGAACTATTGAAGAGTACTATCATAGCTGATTTCTCCTTTCCTTACACACCTAAAGACTGAATGGCTCAGTGGTTGAGAGTCCGCCTGCTGATGCAGGGCACACGGGTTCGTGCCCCGGTCCGGGAAGATCCCACATGCCGTGGAGCGGCTGGGCCCGTGAGCCATGGCCGCTGAGCCTGCGCGTCTGGAGCCTGTGCTCCGCAACGGGAGGGGCCACAGCAGTGAGGGGCCCGCGTAACGCCAAAAAAAAAAAAAAAAAAAAAAAAAAAAAAACTGAATACACAGTAAGAGATGAAGAAATAAAGAAAAGTATCAGTTAAGTACATTTTTCACTAAACTCTATTATAGATGACTGTGTTCTTGTTCTTATTTCTGGTACTTTTTGTTGGGGGAAGGGAAAAGGACAAGTTGCACACTAAAGCAGCACTCAGAAGCTTGCCTTTAAGTTACAAATATATTGATGATTTTTAATATTCAGATCAAAAACTAGGATTTGTTTCTATATCTCCCTTTATGGGATATAAAATTTATATACATATTCATATGTTGAAGTCCAAACCCCCAGTCCCTCAGAATGTGACTATATTTGGAAATAGGGTCTTTAAAGAGGTAATTAAGTTAAAATGAGGTCCGTAGGGTAGGGCTTAATCCAGTAGGACTGGTGTCCTCATAAGAGGATGAAATTTGGACACAGACACAGAGGGAAGATGACATAAAGACATAGGGAGAAGGTGGCCATCTACAAGCCAAGGAGAGAGGCCTCAGAAGAAACCTGGGTGGTCGTTTAGTCCACCCCGTTTGCGGTACACTGTGATGGCAGGCTTCCCAAACTAACACATCTACTCGTATAAAAAGCAAGGCAATCCTATCTCATCCAATACCTTCCTGAGGCAGTGTACTTGTCCTAGTTCTGAAAGGAGGCAGGCCGTGCTCAGAGTTGACGCTCTAAGAAAAGGGGAGGAGAGAACGAAGCACCAGATGTTCAACAGCTTATCACTTTGTGCTGCCTGAAGCTCATGGCACCACTGCTGTTCATCTCCTGTGGCTCCTCTTCCCCTCCTGGGTCTGAAGGAGCCGACGGGGGAGGTGAGGGCTGCGAGGAAAGAAGGTCAATATCCACAAACCCCAAACCAACTAGCTCCCTCCTTGCCTTTCTTATCAGGGAGAGAACTGATACCTCCTCTCCATTTTCTAGATGTCGCCTCCTCTGCTTCTACAATTATTAAATGTACACACAGACGGGTAGGCTGTTTAGCACTGGAGAGGCGTTTCTGTGTACGGAGGTGGGGGAGTATATTCTGGAAACATTTCATTTTCATCCACCCTCACCAGAGCACCTCCCCGAAGGCGCACCTGTGCATGCAAAAGGCCCAGGCTCTCCACCTGCGAACAACTTCCTGGCAACGTCTTGGATTTTGATGGAGTTGTTTTTAACGGACCTTTCTGCCACTGCCTGCAGTAACCGAGAGGCACCGATAGCCCAACTTCCTCTTTGGGGAGATTCCAGTCCTCACTGATGAGCCCTCTGGACAGGGCTACCTTCCTATCCTCTCTCACTAGTCTTTGATCATTCTTCTCCCATATTCGTGACAGAAAAGTTGGATAAAGGAAAATGCTTCAAATCAGAAAAAAAAAAAAAGCTTAAGTTACCTTAACATAAAAGTTACTAGATGAATTCCTCACTCTCCTCCTTGCTATAGCAATCAAATCCTTTCTTAGGTTCTACAGTTTTAAAACTGTCTCAAATGAAGCTGGGTGTTAAACAGAACTAACCCCCCACAAATCAACCCCCATTGCTGGAGCATTCTAAATACTTCTGAACATAACCAACTTTTAAGCCAGTTGCCTACAGTTAAGAAACTACTTTAAACCACACCACTCTCACTCTTACACAAGCAGAACTTGTCACCTAACTCAGTTTCCTATTATCCTTCAACATGAAGGTCATCCAGAGGATCAAGAAGAATAATGGCCATAAAAAATCCACAAATCTATAGTGATACTCAGAAAAGGGTGAGTGAGGAAAACTCTTTACAGATGAATGCCAGCAGCTCAACACAGCAGCAATGAAAGAATCAGAGAATCTCCATTTAGTACTTCCAGTGTAAGAGCTGGTTCAGGCAGGGAGCAAAGGAAGGTAAAATTTGGTTGAAAAGTTGTTAGGAAACAGGATATTTGCACTCTGCCAAAAATCAGCCCACAAATTCTTACTAATTGCAAAGGAAAATGTACCTTTCTGGTGGAAAGAGCCAGCAGTCATCAGCTCTGCATCAGTAATACTGAGACAGCTGGACATTGTGCGATATGAAATTCATAGCATCACCTATGAAGTAGTTTGGGCAAGAATGTTTGTTTTAGACTGAAGTGTCTGTGCCCTGCACCCAAAACTCCTATGCTGAGACCTAATCCCCAGCGTGATGGTATTTGGAGGTAAGGCCTTTGGGAGATGATTTGTTCATGAGAGCATAACCCTCATGAATGGGATTAGGGCTCTTATGAAAGAGTTCCCTTGCCCCTTCTGCCATGTGAGGGTACAAGGAGCCCTAGTACAACCCAGAAGGGGGACCTCACCCAGCCACAGGGCACCCTGATCTCAGACTTGCAGCCTCCAGCTCTGTGAGAAGTAAATTTGTTGTTTATAAGCCACCCAGTCTATCCTATTTGTGTTACAGCAGCCTAAGTGGACTGAGATAATCTAACCTGAATCTACTCACACTTCTAAACCTAGCTTCCAGTTTACAGGAAATACACACGCTAAAGAATAAGTAAATGACACATGCGGAAACCATCAAGAAACCCATAATGTGGGACATCCTCCAAGACAACAAGCCCAGACGCTCCAAAAAGTTACAGGAGGTGTGGAGGCTGTTGAAACGGATTAAAAAAGACAAAACCAAATGTAATTCATGAACCTGGAATCCTAATGTTGAAAAAACACTACAAGACATTTTTCAGATAAGCACGGAAATTTGAAAATACTGGCTATTAGATGGTAAAACAGTCACTGTTAATTTTCTTAGGGGTACTGCTGTAATGAAGGGGAAATGTCCTTATTGTTAAGAGATGCATCCTGAAGTATTTAGCGGTGAAATGCTCTGATGTCTGAAACTTGAGAAGAGCAGATATAGCGAAATACTGCTTGCTGTTGCAGCGTACTGGCAGGGCACACAGGAAGCTCTTTCCTTTTGTAAGAGAACTGCCCTGCCGTCACGCCCTACTGTGCCATGCTACTCCCGTACTTGGGTACCTGGTCCGGCGTCTCCAGACTCTAGCCCAGGGACGTGGGGTTCTGCACTGGCTTTCTCATCTGACAGCAGGAGCCTCTGCTCTGTGTACTGATGCTGGCTTTCCTTTATGGAGGCACAGCTAGGAGCACACAGGCAGGCAGTGAGAAGGCTGTTCCACACCCTGAATTCCTTATTTCCTGCACGCAATGAGGTAGAAAGGGAGGCCTGAATTATGGCTGAACCCAGCCAGGTTCAGCTGACAAGCTTTTCCGGCCGCCTCACAGCATATGGTAATTATTAACCACACAACGGAGTCCAGCCGGCCTGGGCCCTCTGCTGGCACAAGAAAAGTTCCAAATAATTTCCAATAACAGCAACGACAGCCATGGTTCTGGAGGACTTACTAAGTACCAGACACCATTCTAAGTGCCTGATGTGTCCTAACGTATGGATTTACAGGCGCGGTCAAGCTTTACCGTATTATCATTAAGTACTACCATCCAGGACTGACTGAAACCCTCACTGCAGGCAAAGGCTAAAAAGTAATTTGGAATAATATTCACATTCAGACGGCTAAGTCACCTTGGCTTGAAAAAATGGGAATTGATACTGGAGGTGGGAGGAGGTTCAGTATTTCTTTCCTAAAAACCATTAATGCGAATCACCCTTCAAACTCTTGCAAGTCTCGGCATCTATAACCATTTATTATGGAAAGAATGTACCACAATCAAAAATCACAGCTTGCTTCCTGACGTCCGCAATCAAAGCAAGAGAAGCAAAGATATATCACCTAACCCAGTTGTTCCTCCCGGGCCACCACTCATCGGCCACTTGCCATTGCTCACAACTCTTTTCACACATTAGCGTTCGAAAGTTCTAAAGACTAGAGCAGATGTTTCCCTCCTCAAAGTTACTGCAGACAGTTATTAAGGGTGGGGAAAATGAAGCTTCAAATATCCCTTGGGGATAGAATAAAGGGGAAAAAACACCTGTAAACATCAAGGAAGTTAGGCAGGCATTCAAATCTTGGAAGTCGGCAGCTAAATTACATGAACACAGACAAAAATACAAGTGTGGCCAACCATTTAGCAACTGACTCCAGTATTTAACTACCTGGTAACTATACAGAAGACAGTAACTTTTTACTCATATAATAGGAAGGCTACACTGGAATATCATACAGCAATTGGAATGGAAGGGTAGCAGAATACACCACCCCCAAAATAAGACCACAGGAGTTCAGGACATGCCACTCCAAAAGCATGCCCCTTGGGAATATTGATTATTTTGAGTTGTAGGCACTTGAAAAACAGCAAAAGTGGGGAAAGGCTTCCTCCAAACTCCCCTATATGCTTAAAGACAGAGCTTCCAAAAACAACTCAACTGTCATAAATCCCCTCCCTGGGAGTTTCATCAACTGGGGAAGACTGACTGTTATCACAAGAGAGGAGACCGGAAGTCGACACGTTCTTCAAGGGCCCATTCATCCTTCCTAAAAATCATTTACTCTCCCCTTTCCCTATTAAGATGCCCTTTAATCCTGAATTCTCAGCCACCTGGGGGAGTTACTAATTTTTCCTTGGTATCACTCATGTATATATGAGGTATGCATGTTAAAAAAACTTGTTTTTCTCTTGTTAATCTTTTATTACAGGGGTCTCAGCTAAGAACTCAGAAGGGTAGAGGGAAAATTCTTCTTCCTCCCCTACAGAATAAATGGGCAACACTACAGGCAACAATCTGGATCAAATCTCATATAATGTTGAACAAAAGAAACCAGACACTAAAAAGTACATACTATGACGATATATAACTTATTTGTATAATTTATTCATTTAAAAATTTTTAATTTTTATAATATATTTTAAATATGTTTATAGAATAAAATTTAAACCAAGCAAAAATGATTAATGCTGTTAGAATTCAGGATAGTGGTAACTTCTGAAGAGAGTAGTAACTAGGAAGGGGCACCATGGGTAGCGAGTATCTCTGGGGGCTGGTGAGGTTCTATTTCTTCACGTCAGCGTTGGTTACACAGGTCTGCTCTGCACATGAAAATTCATTAAACTGTACTCTTCTTTGTGTACCTCCTCTATATGTTACACTTCAGAAATTTAAAATGTGAAAACAATCAACCACAATGAGATATCACCTCACATCTGTTAGAGTGGTTATTAAAAAAAAAGATTTAACAAATGTTGGTGAAGATTTGGAGAAAAGGGAACCCTTATGCACTGGTTTTTTTTTAATTTTTAATTTTATATTTGAGTATAGCCAATTAACAATGTTGTGATAGTTTCAGGTGCACAGCAAAGCTGTGACTGAAATGGAAATTGGTGCAGCCACTGTGGAAAACAGGATGGTGGTTCCTCAAAAAATTAAAACTAGAACTACTGTATGATTCAGCAATTCCACACTGGGTATATATTCATATCCACAGGAAATGAAATCACTTCTTGAAGAGATACCTACACCCACCCCCATATTAAATGCAGCATTATTAACAATAGCCAAGATATGAAAATAATCTATGTATTCACTGATGGATGACTGAATAAAGAAAATGTGAGATTTTATACACACACACACATACATACATATATAATGGAATATTATTCAGCCATTAAAAAGAATGAAATCTTGCCATTGGCGACATGGATGGACCTTGAGGGCATTATGCTAAGTAAAGTAACTCAGACAGAAAGACAAATACTATATGATCTCACTTATATGTGGAATCTAAAAAACAAACAAGCAAGCTCACAGATACAGAAAACAGACTGGCAGTTGCCTTAGGTAGGGGTGAGCGAAATGGGTTAAAGGGAGTCAAAAGGTACAAACTTCCAGTTATAAATAAGTCTTGGGGATGTAATGTACAGCATGGTGACTATAGTTAATAATACTATATTATATACTTGAAAGTTGCTGAAAGTAAATCTTAAAAGTTTCTCATCACAAGAAGAATTCTGTAACTATGTATGGGGACAGATGTTAACTATTGTGGTGATCAGTTTGGCAATATATACAAATACTGGATCAACATGTTGTACACCTGAAGCTAATATAATATTGTCTGTCAATTACATGTTTTCATAAATAAATATGAAGACAATTTAATATTCCTATACCAAGAGATCTCTGACTTCTACTTTCGAAACAACCTCAGAAATGGTGGTGTTATCTAAAATCATCCACTTCAAGAAAGTGAGAGCTGAAGGCAATTAGGAACCAACACCTAAGTCCACATGTAAAGTGAAATTAGACACAGTCCCTACAATAGCTGTACAAATCACTCTGCAGGCATTAGCAAGAACTGCTGGGGGGCAGTAATTACAGAGGCCTTTGATCTTCTATTATATCTTCTATCTGGGATTTCAAAGAAGCCAGCAAACAAACAAGGCCCAGCAGCGCACTGACAAAGGCCACTGTGTCTTCATCTGTTTACAGCACCAGCCCCAGATCCTGCACCTCTGCATGGGAGAAGCTGAAATCAGGAAAAGGCCTAGGTGTTACTAATGCCCTGATATAAAAACATTAGGTCAAAACTCCACATGTTAACGTCTGTCTGGTCTTTATAAGCAGGATCCCAATCAGATAGCAAATCTATATGTCCCAGGTTGGCATTTTTCCTAATATATTAGATTCTTTAAAAGCAAAGAAGAACAGAGAACTTGAGAGAAAGAGCACAGTCTGTAACTTCAAACCCCCCAATTCTATTTGACCTTCTTGCCTACTATTATGGGTTGAGTTGTGTCCCCCCAAAATTTGTATGCTGAAGTCCTAGCCCCCAGTCCTCAGATTCACTTTATTTGGAAATAGCGTGATTGTAGATGGGATCAGTTAAGATGAGGTCATACTGGAGTAGGGTGGGCCCGAGTCCAACACGACTGGTCCTTATAAGAAGAAAAATTTGGGTGCACGTGCATGCACACACACACACACCATGTGAAGACTGGAGTCCCACTGCCATAAGGAAGTACCAGAAGCTGGACAGAGACCTGGAACCCATTCTTCCTTAGTGCCTTCCAAGGGAGCATGGACCTACTGACCCCTGCCCATCTCAGACTCTCAGCCTCCAGAACTGGGAGAAGATACATTTCTGCTGTTTAAGGCCCTCAGTTTGGGCTAGTGCTTTGTCGTGGTAGCCCTAGCAAACTAATACATCTACACAGCCCAGGTTTGGCAATGCTGGTGAACGAGGACTTCTATCCTTATCTTAGAGATGAAGAAACAAGTACAGAGAAATAAGGTATACTGCTGTAAGTCACAAAGCCCCCACTGACCAAGATTAGAACTCAGGGATCAAGAAAAAATATGCTGCAAAAAGTCATAAGAAGTAAAAGCATGAAAGAAATGGCAAATTCTCCTTTCCTGGAGGCCTGCTAACTCCTGTCTGGGAGGGCCTGGGGTGGCCCTGTCTATAAAGAAGGTGCTTCCACCTACAAATCTAAGCCAACAGCACAGCTGCCCCAAGACTTGTAATTCCCACTACGGGAATGCATTACTTTTCAAAGGCCTGACTCTGCTAAAAAGAATGTAGCTACTAAAAATGAGGCAAGCAAAAAGGAGTGAATACAAATGGCATTTTAATAAGTAATAAGACTTCAAGGGAAGCTAGAAGTTCAGAGTCACTTCTGAAATTTAACACAGAATTAATCTACATCATCTTCCAAAAGCATCAGTCCAGAAAAGAGCCTGCACAAGGGTGTCCACTTCAAATGCAGCCACAGAAAATACAAATGAACCTCTAAAAGCAATCATTGTTAGGCTGGGTTTTATGAATTGATCTCTGGCGTGTGCCAGCTATGGCTAAAATCTAAACTGCAGCAAACGTCAGTAATATCTAGATTACATTTAATATTAGGTGGAACAGTATAGCAAGTTAGATTTTATGAAATGGAAAGTCACACATTAAGAAATATTAATCGAGCTACATGCTGGATGCCAGTCCACACACTGAAAGTCAGATCCAGGGGTGAATAAAATAGACACCAGCCCTGTCCAAAAGCCCTCATGGAGTTTAGAGTGAAGCTCTCAAATGGGAATCCAGAGGTAACACAAACGGTTGTAATATTTGCTGGTCTTTAAAGGAGAAATTGTAGTGACAACTATCTTAGAATTTTCTATTTGTTCTTCTCAGTTTTAAAATTAGCCAGACCTCCATGACTATCACTGAAATCAGTACCAGAGGCTGGGCTCTGGGCTGCTCTCAGGACAGTGCATGGGAGGAGCGTTCCCCTTCGTGTGCGCACCAACCTGAAAAGAGGACCAATGGGTAGCCTGAAAAAGCCAAGGTCACTGATTTAATCTTCATAGGACCAGGTAACTTCAAGAAACTGCACTTATTATCTTGGCTGACAAGTCCACATTTCACATCATTGGTTTCTAGAAAGGAATATGCCCTCCAGCATACTCAGAGGGGATGTGGGTAAAGCATTTCATGAACTGAGAGGGAAGCAAAGCCAGCACAGAGGAAGATCTGGTTGAGGCAGGAAACAGGCCTCCGTCCAGTCATCACTGCACTTTCCCAGGGGAGGCAGGGGTGCCAGGAGCATTCATACCACCCCACATATGGGATGCCCTCAGGCCTTCAAGGACCCTCCTCTGGCCTGACCTTGTGGCACTGTGACCTGACAGTCTCAGCCTACCAGGCAAACTAACATCACTGACAGTCACATCCTTGTGTGAATTCCATGACTGTCCTTTGTTGTTGAGGACCAAGCAGTTCAGAACAGCCCCTTTAACGTCAGCTCTTCCTGAAGCAGCAGCACTTGCTTCAAGGAGCAGCAACTCAGTTTTAGCCCAAAGCTACCCTGTTGGGACTTGATGCCATTCCAACTTACCTTCTTTCTCAATGAAATGTGGCTCTTTCACTGTGGCACAGGTGAGCTCAAAATTATAATTGCATGCATTCATGTGGATGTACTCAACTGACCAACTTTAAAGAATAAGATTCATGAAAAGGACAAAAACCTTAAAAGCCACTCCCTTCAAATCACTTTAAAAACCTCCTTTGAGGAGCTGCTCCAGCACAGTCCTAGGGAAATTTTTTTTTTTTTGCGGTACGCGGGCCTCTCACTGTTGTGGCCTCTCCCGTTGCGGAGCACAGGCTCCGGACACGCAGGCTCAGCGGCCATGGCTCACGGGCCCAGCCGCTCCGCGGCATGTGGGATCTTCCCGGACCGGGGCACGAACCCGTGTCCCCTGCATTAGCAGGCGGACTCTCAACCACTGTGCCACCAGGGAAGCCTGGAAATTTTGTTTTAATTGTAGTTACCACTTCTTACTACATGTCACATTGTTTTTAAGAAAAATCAAAATGTACAGAAATACAATAGTTTCCAAATACAAAGGGAACATATTTTTCAGAGTTAATCTATTATGTCCAGATGGCTATTTAAACCAAGCCAGAAACCAAAGCCCTCACCTCCCTGGGCTGCTGGAAAGCTGGTAAGTTTCACTGTCTCCAGAGCTTCCCGCAGACATCACTGAGGCTGCTTACACTCTGGGTGCACCCCCAGTAGGATTTCTTGCCTTATCTTTTCAAAGTTGCAAGGGACTTCCCGAGAATTAGATAGGAGCTACCAGGGCGTCCTGTGGCATTTAACACAACACTGGTCACTAAGTCGTCCGTGGCCAACCATTCATTCCAGGCAGCCAGCAGCTTGGCCATCTATAGCCAGAGGCACTGATTGTCATCTCCACAAATTACAAATGCCTCACATACACGGTGGGGGAAACCTGTAAACTATGTGAATTCCAGGTTAGGAATGTCTTACTTCTCCCTACTGAGAGTTCCTTCCTCCCCTCTCCTCCCTATAAAGCCAACTCCAACCCCAGTACATCTTAGCCTTGACAGTACATTGCTAAGCAACTTACAAAAATGCCTTGAACACCTCAGATTTAAGACATTCATGGTAATATCCTCCACTAAATAAAGGCAACCAAATTTCTGTCCATTTCAACCTTTCTTTTTTAATTAGAATAAGGATTTCTCCGATACCTTTTCAAGTAATATATCCCTACTCTACAGCCTATTTAACAGATCCACAATGGTTTTTTAACAACCCCGTCACATATACATACCACCATCAAAATTCCTTCCTGTCATTTTTCCAAACTATCTTTATCCTGCTTCATACCTAATTTAGAACATATCATAAATATTATCTTAGCTGTAAAATGACCCATCCTATGGATGTACTACAATTTACTTATCTATTCCCTTCTTGTTAGAAAAGTAACTCATCTCCCATTTTTATTATAAATTTTACTTTAAAGAACATTTTTACACCAAAGATTTTTTTTAATTTCAGACATTCCCTTGAAAATAGATTTCTAGCATTAGAATTACTCCAGGTGTGAGTAATTACCCAAATGTGCAAATAATTTTAAAGTTTTCACTGTCCCACTGGCGAAAGGGGTCTCACTTCCATGTTGAATCCTGACATTTCACTTTCCCGTATTCAGCAGCCTTTCTCCCCTAAACCACTCTTCTCTGGAGCCTTCTCTCCTGGACTGGCCTCCTCCCTCCCTTAGGCCTCCTTCTCCAGCACTAGTAGAACCCGCCCCAGTTTCTTAGGCTTAAGTGTCTCACTTTTAAGAAGGCAGGGTTTTGTTATGAATTTGCTTTTGCTTCTGTTTCACTCATCCTCCAACCCTGCCACAGCACACTCAAAAGAGTATTCCATTCGCATTAGTTTTTAAATCATGTGGATCACATATTTATCTGACCTGTTTTATAGAAGGTGAAACCTTTAGTGATTAGAAACATTTTTTAAGCATTTAACAACATCAAAAAAAACACAATATAGTCCTATAATCTACTATCTAATTTCCTTTTTGTAAATTTTCCACAAGTTCCTTGTTAAATTCAAATTATTTGCACTAGTTTACATGTTCACCCAACATCGGGTTTTCAATAATTTCTGCTCTCTACTCCTCCATTTACCTAAAACAAAAAAGTTTCCCCAAGACAAGCTGGACAACTTTTATGAAACTTAAATCTTTTTTTTCAGAATCCCATTAACTATTTATTTAGTTCCATCACACTGATGTTAGCACAAACATATACATTAAGTCTAAATTGCTCAGAAATGTGAAATTTAATAAGCTGTACAAACACACCGCCAAACGTAATATTAAAACCATAAACATATGTATCCATAAAACCAGAAAATATTGATCTATATCTGATTGGCTATTTCTACATTTTCCTATTAACATTTGCTTATTACTTATTCACTTAGCTCAGCACAGCCCCATAAGGAAGCAACAAACACCAAGTGCCAAAGGCTTAAGAAAAATTCATAAGGAAGGGAAGGAGAAAAGGAGGAAGATTTCTGAATTTAAAAATCAAAATCTGGGAATTTCCTTGAAGTCCAGTGGTTAGGACTCCGTGCTTTCACTGCTGAGGGCCTGGGTGCAATCCCTGACTGGGGAACTAAGATCTCACAAGCTGTGCAGGACAGCCAAAACATCAAAATAAATGATAAAATAAATAAGAAATAAATTTTTTAAAATTTTAAATCAGAATCACAGACAGTTTACCTAGTACCCTCTGGCTGCAAATTAAGAAAAGACCAGCATCATGTAACTTTAGCAACAAACAAGAGCCCTCGGAATAAGGTAAGGAGCAGAGCTCTAATTCAGGACCATCTCTCACTTTCTTCATTCCATACAGACCTTTTCTTCCTCTGGAACCTGAGGCCAATGCTGTGAAAATGAGACAGAGCAGTCAGTGCCTTCTCAAACCTTCAGATGCCTCAGCATCACCTGTGCATGCATGAAATGCTGACTCTGATCGAGGAGGTTTGGGGTGGGACCGGAGAGTATATCAATACTTTCTAACAAGCTACCAGGAGCTTGTTACTACCGCTAGTCTGAGGACCAAGAACTGAGTAGCAAATATACAGACTTCAATACCTAAGAACTTTGAAACTACTGGACTTATAACAAAAGTTTCCAGAATACAGCTATAAATGATTGATTGGCTCACTTTGTTTTATTACATAGAAGTTTCTTAAAGAGAGAAAAGCCACCTTATTTTTCCTTAATATTAACACAGGGAGAGCGCATTCTACTGTATATTAAGAAAATAGATCAGAAACTGGTAACCTGGGTTGCCTTGAGGAAGGAACCAGCCAACCTGGAGGAGGGAGAGGAAGGGTTTTCACTGACTATTCTTCTGCAGTTTTTAAATACTGAATCACGTGAGTCAATTACCTATTCAAAAAATAAATTGTATTTTAACATTTTAAAACATTTCATAGGATATACTGGAAGCTGACTAAATGTTAAATTAATCCGTTTCCCAGGAAAGTAAGCGGTCGGGCCGGGGAGACCACTTACTTTAAGTTAGCATTTTTCTTCACACAGGGAACATGCCTTAGTTTAACCACCTTCTAGGATCATGCCAATATTATATTTTTATTATAGTAACATTTTTCAACCCCATTACTCTTCTCCAGCACCAGAAGGACCCAACAGCATGCCTTGATTCACAGGAAATACGAAAAAGCTTCTACGTGCACCCCTAGTAAGTCAGGTTCTCACTGCAGAGAACTTTCCAGTACCTCAATCTCTTGTATTTTTGAAAACTCAGCCACTTGGCACTGAAATTGTTCCTATTAACAGCATTCACACTGGTGTTTTAGATCTACACAGAAGTAACAGCAACTGAAAACAGAAACCAAATGACGGAATGGGTGAGAATGTGCGTGTATGTGTGTGTGCATGGGTGTGTCCTCACACAAGTGACCCTATGGCTGAGCAAATATCAGCTCAACCGTCTGATCTGAACTTAACCCATATGCACCCAGCCCCACCTGTACCCTCACAGGGCCTCCAAGGCAGACACATTCCTCTTTACATAACTTGGTCATGACTCACCTATAAGACTCTGTGAAAGTGCTTGTCGCGTTTGCAATTTGTGAATTAATATTCATCCCTAAACCCTTAAAGGCTTGTTTCGGTTCTGCTTTTTACCATGTCGCCTTAGAGCAGAACTTACCGTGTTGTCGAGGCTTCTTCAAACCCCCACATCCGCCCTCCTCCTCCTTTAGCACTGCCTGGTCTGGGCCCCCATCCCCACCCCAGGTCTCCATCCTCTCTACTACAGCCTATGCTTATAACTGAGTGGATCAGCTGCAGGGACTAAAGGGAAAGGATCAGAGACAGGCAAACCCAGGCTTGAGGGAATCCACGCGTCCCAGCCCTGCCCCAAGGACTCTGGCAACCGTCCAGCACGTGTGTCTAAAGAAGCAGCGGCCACCGAGCTAATTCCAGTTTCCTGTCTGTTATCCAAGGAGACACGCAGTGGTGGGGAGATAACCAAAAACATCGCGGTGGGGGAAAAGGAGGCCCCAGCGGCACAGAGCATCTTCCTAACTCTCCACTCAGCACACCCCAGATAACTACAGATACGGCCCAGAATCACCACTGACCCCCGGCAACACGGCGGTGGGTTTGGCGGGGTAGGACCAGGTGGAGCCAAGGACCCAGCCAAGAGGCTGCAGTTCAGGCCAGGGTGGCTGTTCCAGAAGGAACGTCGGTGCCAAGCAGGAAACCAAAGGAAAAACGCAGAATTGCAGGCCAAGAAAACATCGTGAGGATTGAGGTGAGGGGGTCGCTCGGCTCATGCGGGTGCTCTCGCCCGGGCCTTGAGCTGTATCGCCGGTTTCCTACCTGCCAGGCGATGGATGTGACGCTGCCGAAGTGCCTCTGCCCACGAGAAGCTACAGCCGCACCGGGCTGGAGGAAGCAGGTACAGCTGCCCAACTGCAATTCCCCTCACTCAGAAACTCTCAAGAGCTCCTCCTACATCATCACCACCATCCCCCTCAACAAAACTAGCAGCAACTGGGCAGGCATTGCCTCTAAAGACATCACCTGCTACCACTCTCCTGCCTCTCTGGCCTCTTTGATGATCCTAGAACAGACTAGGTAAGTTGCCACCTCAGGGCCTTTGCACTTGCTGTTCCCTCTGCCTAGAAGCCTCTTCCCGTAGGTACCTTCATAGCTCTTTCTCTCTCCTCCTTCAATATTCGCCCAAGTGTCTTAATCAGCCTTCTGTGACCACCCTTTTCAATCATAAATCCCCTCCTCCACCACCTCAGCATCCTTTCCTTTTCCTGTATTTCTTCTTCTTCACAACACTTATCACACTGACATTCCATGTTTTCCTTCTGTATTTGTTTATTGTCACCTTCACCAAAAGCACACATGCTGAGAGTCAAGGAAGGGTAAAACAACTTTCCAAAGTGAAAGAAGGTATCAGTATTACAAGGAAAAAAACCAAATGCCCATCATGCCCTTTTCCTTCTTCCCATGACACAGCCATCTGCTTCCCAATATTTTTTAGAGCAAAATTTGTAACTATTTTTATCTGTATCTTTTTTTAATTGAAGTATATTTAATTTACAATGTTGTGTTAGTTTCAGGTGTACAGCAAAGTGGTTTATTTATACACACACACACACATATACATTCTTTTTCAGATTCTTTTCCATTATAGGTTATACAAGATATTGAGTATAGTTCCCTGTGCTATACAGTAGGTCCTGCTGCTTCCCAGCCTTTAAGATCTGGACTGAGAGACCTCTTCCTTAGGGTTCACCTTCACGTCTCTTCTGCTCCCCTCTCTCACCTTTCTCCAAACTGCCACAGCATTGTCTGTTCCATGCGAACTCCACACTAACCAACAGCGCCTGCCTAACTGGGAGAACACAGCGTGTCAGCTCATGCTTAGGAAAGTACTAGGACCGTGTGGTGCTGTTTATTAGCCAATAAATCAGAGCCATTATTACTGTTATTTAGTGTAAGTATCTTGTATCACATATACTGATTAAAGTTTCATTTCCACAGCTAGATTATAAGCGAATTGAGGGCAAACATCTTACCCTGTTTTTTTGAATTTTCCCCCAGAGTACTTACCACAGATGTTTAATAATTATTTGTCAACTGATTGAAACAAAGGATTTCCACGTTTAAAGATTCATTTGAGACCCCTTAGAACCTCTGTTTAGACAGCGATTCCAATCCTTTACCTCTTCCAGGACTGACCTTGTGTGTAAATACAGCAAATCCCTGGAAATGGCATTTATTATAGAAACTTTGCTAAAGCTTGAACAGCAGAGCCAAAATACTATATAACAGATCAAACAAATATTGACTCAAAAGAATTTTCCCCCAGGCAACCGTTACAGTCTTATCTTGAATGTTTGCGCAGTTAGTTAAGTATTGCTACGGACTCAGCAAAACCCCAGGCGGACCCTGCCAGGCCGAGTTTCACATTCCCACCATCTTATCACTTTTTATAAGTCCCTCTCCTCATACCCCTCACCTAGCACCACTGCTAATGCTGGGTGTGGGATTAAATCTCATACCCCTCACCTAGCACCACTGCTAATGCTGGGTGTGGGATTAAATGATAAGTCAGTCATACACTTTTTATCCGTGGACAAACGATAAAGGAATCCCAGTGCCAAAGATTCCATTTACCTATCCCACAGCAAATATGCTCCGTCTTTACCTTCCCAGAAATCAATCAGGCTGCATCTGTTCATACCTGTTGGCTTCTTGGAAATGTATGAGATAGTAGGACCATGCAGAGAGAGAGGCATTTACAGTGTCACGGGACATGTCTGTACACACCAAATACCGATGAGTGTTTACTTCCTATGGTTACCGACTGGGAAGGCTGCCAGAACAGGGAGCCTCCAGATGCACCTCGAAATCACAGACTGTTCCGTGCAGGCAGTGGGCTAGCTTACGCCGGGTTGTCTGAAACGTGGGCGAGGACAATTATGACAGGTAGAAGCCAACAAGAGTTATTCACAACCTCTGTTCCTTCCCGCCGTCTATCAGCCATTATTTATTGAGCACTTTATATGATGACACCATATTTATATGATGACATCATATTTATATGATGGTCCAGGCATTGATCTAAGCACCTGAATGCCAGAGGGAAAACACCCTACCATGCCCTCAGGAAGGTTATTCAACTGACTGAGACACAGAGATCAACAAGAGAAATAAGCAACATGTATGCTGTGTTAGGTACTGACAAGTGCTAAGGAGAAGATGGGGGGGACACAAAAAACAAAAAGGGAGGCTGGCTATGAACTGTCGAAGGGCTGAAGGGAGGGGGTGAAATTACAGATGGGTGGCCAATGATGTCCTTGGTGAGACGCTCATATTTGAATCTAAAGGGAGTAAGGGAGCCGGGCTAGCAGGTCAATGGAGAAGAGCACTTCCGGCAAACGTGACGCAAATGCCAGGTTCTGTGGCAAAGCGTGGTTCTGGGGGGGCAGCACGGAGGCCAGTGTGGCTGGAGCCTAACGTTCACAGGGAGAGATGGAAGAAAGTAAGATCCTAGGGGGGCAGGGAACAGGAGCAAACAGAACCTTGCTTTCAAAACATACGCCTTCTTATCAGTCACAGAAAGACCACCCATCTACCTAATTTTCACTTACTCAAATCTCTCTAGTGGTTATTTTTCCAAGAATTTCTATCTCCATAATTAAAGAGAACAACCTGCCCTCCACAAAAAGAAAAACAATTATACAGCAAGTCAAGATATTTGCGTGGAGAAAAATCCTAAGCTTCTATTAATAAAAATAGAACAGTCTGCAGCTTTCAGCATAAGCTTCTATAAGATTGGGACCAGGCGTCACAACAGAGAACACAGCTCAGCACCACGGGCGACTGGACATGCAATGATGCTGTAGAAAGATGTCAAGCTGGTTAAAAAGAATAACATGCAGAATTAAAGGAGGCTGAAGCGTTGAAATTTACCACAGGGACATTTTTGTAAATGGTGCAATACGTCAAACTCTTTGGCAAATTTCAATGCCAAGCTGGCTAATGCAATGTCCAGACCACATGCCCTTCCTGCCCAAACAGCTTCTTGGTAAGATGCTCTCAGCCAAGATCTGCAACAGCAGTGTCTGGGTGTGGGACCTTCGGATCTGCTACCTGCCAATTCCATTCAGTCCTGATCAGCCCAGTTTCATGCATCACATACTCAGTTTTCCAATGAGCAAACACTCATAACAAATTCTGCACAACTCACTGGAGTGCCTCCACCATTCCGAAGAACACACAGCATCACCAAGGCAACAAGCATGGACTACAGGGCACACCGGAAGCCTGTGTAACATACACACCAAAAAAAAAAAGAAGAGCTATTATTAATAACTAAGTAGACACAATCCCTCCCCATCAGGTTCTGCTGAGGCCACACCCACAAAATGGACAAATTCCTGTTGCTGGCTTATTTCATGATTCTCCTTGGTTAGAAGTTTTCAAAAGAACTTCTTTCAAAGAAAGGAAGTCAGTGGGGCTAAAGTGATCCATAGAGTGAAGAGCTAGCTACAAGGCAAGAAGTGACTAGAACTTCAAACAGGTGTGGATCAGGGGAATGAAAATGAGTTTTGAGGAGAGGTGAACCAGAAGTGTGAGGCAGGAGAGAAGGGAGAGAACTTTTAGAGATGTTACTTAGAATTTTTAGAAATATACATTGAATCTCTTCTTAATGTTCTCTGGAAGAGTCAAGTAAAGTTTGAAGTTTGGAAATACTTGTTAATTCAGTTTCTGAACTGTGTTCCTCTGGATGGTAAACTGCATCAACTACTCTTGGAACAACTAGACTTGAGCAAAGAGTCTAGTCCACAGACATAAAAAAAATGCAGTGAATTCTTCACTTAACGCAATGCATTCTGCATTATTGAGGGCAATGACGTATTCCAAAACAAAGCCTGGCAAAGTTGTCACAGGGAAAATCACAACCAGATGTCCCCTACCTGCCTCAAACACTGAAGCCAGTTTATTCTACAGATGTTCAAAATCACATGCTAGATTTCTCTCAAACTACCTAAAAAACCCAGAGATTTGGGCAAAGATTCATTCTCTTGCATTTTTCAAGTCTCAACCAAAAGCCCAGGTAACAAAAACCTGCTTCCTTGCAGCGGTGTTTTCCAATCATCTGGAAGTTTCTAAGCAGTAGACCTAAGAAAAAAGGACTTTCTTTAAGGAGCAGCAATCTAACCTGTCCCTCTTTTCCCCTCCGGAAGACAACCTATCAGGCAAGTGGAGAGAAGTGTTGTCATGCATCCTTCAACAGTGGTTGTCATGCATCCTTCTACCCTCTGGGAAGTTTCTGGATAAAGCAGATTCACACATAATATAGAATATGCCCTACTGGTGGGGAGTCAATTAAATTTCTCAACTGCACATAAAAGATAATAAATCCTCCATTCTGACCACAAAATATTTGAGACACTGATGATTACACCAGAATCTTTTAAAATCGTATCAAATTTAAATAAGAAACAGGGTCTTCAAGTAGTGTAAGAACTAAAAACAAATGTTTTTATCTGAGAGGATCCTCTAAAACCAAAGACTATGAAGTACCACTTCATAACGTTAGGTAAAATCCCAGAACCTAAATATACAGGATGGTTTCCATTCTCTGTTTTATGCTTTCTCCTAGTTTCTTGATTTTCTACAAGAATCATATAGTATTTCTACAATCAGGAAAAAACGTAAAGTTTTTCAAAATTATGCACAGAAAAGACAGAAAGAAATAGTACACTTAAAATGTTATGAATAAGTATACTTGAGGGGTAAGTTTCTCTTTACTTTTCACTTTTCTGTATTTTCTGAAGCTTTTAGAATGAGAATGTAGTAATTTACAATGAAAAACAACCTTTTAGGGCTTCCCTGGTGGCGCAGTGGTTGAGAGTCCGCCTGCCGATGCAGGAGACACGATTCGTGCCCCAGTCCGGGAAGATCCCACATGCCGCAGAGCGGCTGGGCCCGTGAGCCATGGCCGCTGAGCCTGCGCGTCCGGAGCCTGTGCTCCGCAACGGGAGAGGCCACAACAGTGAGAGGCCCGTGTACCGCAAAAAAAAAGAAAAACAACCTTTTAAAAAGCTGTTTAAATTATTAAAATGTCAAAGGACTAAAGTATTTATTAAGGGTCATAAATGTATAAACACAAAATATAATCAGGAAGAAAGCTTTCGCCACTGATCAAGCCGCCTTTCAGAGTCAAACAATTGACACCTTACATACCAGTGCTTCTCAAACTGGAGGAGGTGGAAGAACCACCTGGAGGGTGTGTGACAGCACAGTGATGGGACCTGAGCAGTTCTAACGAGCTCTCAGGTGATACTGATGCTGCCAATCAGTGCACCTCGCTTTGAGTAGCCAGGATGGATGCAAGGACAAGTGAGTAGAGCCTCGTGAAGCCTGCCAAGCTCCTTTGAGAGAGGACAGAAGAGAAGCTGAACTCCAGATCCCGCCTTCTTTTGAAAGTTCTAAAGCAGAGGCAGATTCCTCTCTCTCCAATCAGCCCTTGGTGACTAAATACTTAGTCACGTCCTTAAACGGGGGCCAATGAAATTAAGATAACCATGATTCCAGAATCTAATGAGCTTGTTAGAGCGTCAGATGGAGCAGCCTTTGATTCCAACTTGGCAGACTGCCTCTGTGCTCTCTAGAATTCTCCAAATCAATCTCTTGATGGTAGCTTTCAAATACCACCTTGTTTCCTACAATGATTCTGTCAGATGCCTACGAATAGGAGGCAGTCCACCAATTCCACATGTATCACTCAGAAGGAGACCAAAAAAAGTAAACAGACAAACAAAAAAGGCAAGCACGCACTCCACGAGCTGACCAAGTGCTTATCAGGTGACTCTGGACCCTGGAGTTGCTGGGAAGGAGGGTGAACTTGTAAACAGTCAAACAGTTCCTGCCCTTTCACTCCCCCCAGCCACCTCGGGGGCCCATCAGGAGCTAAGTACAGAACCACACTTGAACTCCAAAAACCTCAGGAAGAGATTGCAAGGCCCAAGAAAATATTGAGGCCCACAGCCTATATCCTCCACCTCGCTTGCCCATCAAGGCGCTAGAGGGTGACTGTAGTGTTTCCTTTGATCCTAAGGAATAAGGTACCTGGCTGAGAGGCCTCCAAGTTCTACGCAATGAGAACCTCGGAAAGAAACTAACTTAATTAACGATTCATAAGAGCACAGAGAATTCCCACCAGCCCCTAGGTCCCCAAACGCCACATTTGCCATTTAGCCCCCATGCTGCCATTTCCCGCCTGCAGTGAACTAATTACACACAGTGGGAATTCTGGAGCTGCCAGTTCTAATGTTTATCTGCTGTTAACTTGTGTGACCTCAAAGACATTTGTCTAGTGCCTTTATTTCCTCTGCTATAAAAGCAAGATAAGGGAATGACATGCTTGAAAAAGTGCCCTAACATAACATTACAGTCATCACTACCCTAGAAATGCTCACAGGGATGGTAATTAACATGTTCCTTTTACTACGACATTTAAAGATAACTGATGACATGTTGTGAAAAGCATGGGCTCTCAAATTATATTTCCTCTTTCACTAAAACAGGTTTCAGTGGCAAACGCTACCTATAATTGTTGATAAAAATATCGAATGTGCTTCTTTGTAAAGTACAATGTATTTTTCCATAACCATAATTTTAACAGCAGATCACGGTTTCATAAGTAGAAGAGATTATAGAAAAATTACCTTAGATTTCTGTAACCTTCACATACAGCACTGAAAACTTAGTGAAGTCATATTTAGCTGTATTTCCTTACCTATGAAATACTTTGCAAGCCCTGGAAACTGTGATTTGGAAAACTAGTTAGTAATAACAGTCTGGGCATGTGAGTAAAGCTGGTTACAAAACATTCTGTGTACAGAACAATCAGTATCATCTGATTTTTTGTAAATCTATGTGGACATAGAAAAATATTCAATAAATGGGAGCGACTGTACTGTATTTTTTACATTTATCTATTAGGGCTCCAGTTCTTTTCTAATACATTTGCATGAGCTATATATTAAAGTTATAACGCATATTAATCATTTGTGTCACAAATTTAATGTTATTTTCCCCGTATGCTGTCTCTTCATTTGCATAAAAGTTTTAAATTTTTCATATTATCAAATCTGCTCATTTTTTCTTCATTGGTTGCTTCTCTTGCTTTAAAGTCATGAAAATTGTCATTTCTATGCAGACCTAATAAATATTATGTTTTCTGCTAGTGTTTCTATCATTTAATTTGCAATATTCAACTCTCTGGAGTTTAGACTGGGGGCATGGTATGTTCGGTGTGGGTCCAAATTGATATATTATGTCCAAACCATTTATAAAATAATCTATTAAATAATCCTTCCTCATGGCCTTATTTTGAAAATTTGGCACACGTTATATATAGGTATGAAATTATTCCAATTTACTTTTTTAATATAAAGTACAAGAACCTCAAAGTAAAAATCCAAATATACATAATAGTTCTATAAGAAATCTCAGTAAGAGACTATTAGCAAATCAAATCATCATCACGCCATTTCATCCTCAGTGGGGCAGCAGTCAACTGAGCGATAATCCCTGTTCACAAACAGTTCTTCCTACTCAGCAGAAGCCTTTGAGAATGTAATTGTAGGGTATATAAGTGTATGGTTGCTGAGTCACCAACAGTTTGAATTATCTGCTTATTTTACGGGGAGAGACTGCTTCTTAGGTGGCAATGTTATTCTAACCTTGACACACCTGGAAATAACACTCCTTGCCCTGAAAAAAAAAAAAAAGTCAAAGAATTCATTGTTTAATTTGGTCAAGATTTAGAAGCATGATTTTCACTCAATTGAGTTTTTCCTCCAGATCTATTAGAAGCCTACCATAGACAGTATGTACTATGTAAATTTGCCCTCGTTTTTTAGGTTTCTAATGTCTGCATCTTGCCACTCCCATAAAGATACAAGCTCCTGGAAAGCAAAGGCTGCGTCTATTAGAGAATGAAGGAAGGAGGGACTCATGTACAATCCTTGCAGTGACCTCTTTCTGAGCCTTGCCCACAGTGGTCACTCAGGAAAGGCTGCCAATGGACCAACTATTTTAGCATCTCAGCTGTAAGTGATGCTTAAAGAAAAAAAGAACATATATCACTGAATGCTTTCATCCAAACTCATCTCCCCTACTAAGTAATATGGACAGATTTTTGCCATCAATTCACACCCTGAAGCACAAGACATTATGATCTTTCTTTTCATTTGCATAGCTACGACTCATCATTATCCAGCCCTATTTCTTTGACTCAACAAAATCGAATTGCACCATTAGGATTTCAGCATGTCTATTCTTGGAGTGACTGTTTTCAATTGTCTTTTACAAGCAACCACTTTAAGAAAAAAATTGTAACTTCTAAGGTATATACACGGCTTGGTTTGAGAATCTGAGCTTTTCTGGTTCATCTTCCTGCTGCTTTTCCAGGTCAGGAGGGGATGGCTGAGAGAGGTTCCTCTGGACGAAGGCACTGGATGGCAGTGCTCAGCCTGGTATTCTCTGCTTTTAATCCCCTCCACCAACCAGAGAGAGCACCATCATCATCGCCATCAATGGTACAATTTACTGAGCATCTTATGTATGCCCGTCACACTGCTAAACGTTTCACTTGTTATATCTGATGCTGTTTTTGTTACCAAAAAAATTCTAGGATGTATTTCCTCCCCATCTCTGAAAAAACTGCTCAATTTAATATCATGCTTAATTATTAAGCATAATTTTAGAGATCTTGCTGAATTTTTAAATCTAATACATGACTAGCATGTTAAGAAATGGGATATTTCATTTCACGGTATAGTCTCGTACATAAAATAGAAAAGCCTAACCTAAAAGAATGCCCTCCCGTTCCCTGCTTCTCTCTTTTCTGTTGGAGAAGAATGGATACATTTGTCATGCAGCATAAGGAGGCCAGGGAAGAGGAGAGAGATTATCTTACGTGCTGGCAAAGCAAAGCCGTAGTGTTCAACTCCTCCTGTCACTGTCCCCATCCTACTCCCAAGCCCCGAGGAGGCTGGGAGGACGAGAGGCAGAGTTACCTACTAATAAATCCCACCCAAGCGGCCTCTCCCTCACCTCTCTCCCAGCACTTGCCTAGGGGTGGCCACTCGAGAGCCTGGCACGTCTCACAAGAGGTTCCCAGGGAGTAGAAAGCAAATGCCAGGGAGCCCAGAAAAAATGCAATTCCTCAACTGTACTGGGAGAAAGGCATCTAAAAATACATGTAAGCAGAGACATTTTATTCTTGGATTTAAACAGTAAGTCTTCTCGTGGAGTTCACATCTGCCGACACGTTCACTGACACTGCAGCCTGTTGAGTCTGCGAGAGGCTGTCGAGCATTCCTGCAGCAACACCTCGGCTACTCTCTCATCTTTCCAGTGAGGATCATTAGAGTCTGTTCTCGTCCCCACTTCGAAGAGTCAAACCCACACCAGTACTTTTTCCCTAAAATGTGCAGTCTCCCCCTAAGCCTCCGAGAAGCAGGAGAAAGCACGCATTTGCAAAGCCTAAAGGTCGGCGCTGCGACAAACCAGGAAGGGCACTAACTGAAGCCAGACCCTGGGCTCACGCTTGGCCAGGTGAGTGTTGGCTCCACCCCTCGTGGAAACTCCCCTCTAGAAGCTGCAGTTGGAGCAAATGCCAGCGCAGCCCATGGTACCTCACTGGTGGCCCCAACCCGTCCCCCTCCCTGTGTGCATGGCCTTTACCAAGAGACTCTGCAGCTCCTCCCACTAAAGGGGATCAGAATCATCCCCTAGCCCCTTGACCCTGGGCTTGCTGGCCTGTGACTTGCTTTGGCCAGAGGGAACCCAGGCCCGAAGAAGCCTTGCAGGTTTCCTCTTACCCCTTCCAGCTCTGCCACGGCCTTGGCAGGAGCTGCCCCGGGACGGCTGCTGCCCTCAGCCTGGACACACGTGGAACGGACGTGAACCCAACCCGCGGGCCCAGCCAGGGCCACTGCCTGAAGCTCGGCTGCTCAGTGAAGCCCAGCGTGGAGCAGCCGAGCCCCACTGCCAGCCCACAGCTGCAAAAGCGATCATAAACCACTGCTCTGAGCTGGTGCATTTTCGAGTATTTTCTACCCAGCGTTATTATGCCAACAGCTAAGTGATACACAGTCTAAGAGACTGCTCATGGAAAATACGACATGCCCCCTTGCCCCAAATACGACAACCAAATTTTAATAAGTGCTTATCTTGGACTCATTTTTGTAAGAGCTTTAGGTGGACGTATTTGTTTCCTCACAAGAACACTATAAGATAAGGAGGATTTTCATCCCTATTTTAAAGATGAGGCAACAGAGGCACAGTTAAGTAACCTGCCCACAGCTGGAAGATGGTAAAGGCAGGATTCAAACCCCATTCACCTGCACCCAGAGCCCCTGCTTATCAGCCCCACGCCCAGCAGCCTTGCAAACCTCCTCCCATGCCTCCCAATGTGCCCCAAATTCTGCTGCGGGTCCCACGCCCTCGGGGTAAAACCCAAACTGACAAGCGCAGCTGTGAAGTATTCCAGGTCCTCCCCAGCCTGATCCTGCATATCCAGGCCAGGCCCCCGCTCCCTCCTCCTCTCTCCCTCAAGGTCAGGCCCAATAGCCACTCTGAGCTCCTACACTTGACCAAACCCACCAAGTCCCTCGTGCCCCCCCTGGAACGCCCTCCCCCCTTTCTGGAGCACCTCTAGGTCATCCCTCTGGGGTACCTCCCGCAGGAACACTTCGGGCCCCAGCCAGGAGCACGTGGCTGCTCACCCCGAGTCCCCCACTCCCAGGACCTTCCTGAACGTGCACGGACCACTTCGGGCTGTCACTGCTCAGCTCCTTCCCGAGCCCGGCCACACGCCCCTTGAGGGCAAGGCCTGGGCTTGTTCCCCTCTGGCAGCGCCGTGTTCAGCACGGTGCCTGGTCTCATCGTGGGCATTCCAGGGAAGTTTGCTGAATCACAGATCAGGTGAAAGTAACAACGACATGATGGAGAAATGGGTATGGAGACAGGAGGTCTGCATTTTCATTTTTAAACAGCAAGTCTTCATTTCTCATCAACATTAATTAAACTGCTCAACATCTCTGGGTCTCCAGCTATATATCCCTCAATTAAAATAGGTCTTTCGGGGCTTCCCTGGTGGCGCAGTGGCTGAGAGTCCACCTGCCGATGCAGGGGACACGGGTTCATGCCCCGGTCCGGGAAAATCCCACATGCCGCGGAGCGGCTGGGCCCGTGAGCCATGGCCGCTGAGGCTGCGCGTCCGGAGCCTGTGCTCCACAACGGGAGAGGCCACAACGGTGAGAGGCCCGCGTACCGGAAAAAAAAAAAAAAAGTTAATTAAATTTGAAAGGTTTGTAGGGACGATTCATTTCCTTTTGTAGCTTAATAGCATAAGGTTCACATTCCATTTTACTAGTGGATGATAAAAAGTAACTTGATGTTATTTTAATCGTAATAATAAATAATACATAAAGCTAGAATAAAGGGTTTCTTCTAAATAGCAAAGTAAAAATGGAAACACGTGTTCCATACAATTCTGAATTCACTTATTTTTTAAAAGCCTCTGTAAACATTTTTAAGGTGTGTATCTATGTAATTGTTTTTGTTAATACCACTTTCGTTCTTTTCTAGAAAGACAACTTTACAATAAGCACACAGGTATGTCTTTATATGCCTCCTAGTTAATCCTCCGAATCGACAAGTTTAAAATGGATGGAGTATGCTCTTTACAAAGAAAGATGAACATACAATTAAACAGAACAGGCAGCCTCCCACAGCCTCTGGATCACTCAGATTTGGAGTCAGATAACATCCCTGTCTTTGTCAGCTCCACGTGTCAGAAGCACCTATCAGAAGGACAACACTGAGTAGTCTTCAAGGGTGAGGTGAAGCAGGAATCCTAGACAAGTCATACTGAAGATGAACACGGGCGCTGGTGTTATATTACCCCAACCAGACATAACAAATGGAGCCAGGATGTGAACTGAACATGGATTGCCTCTCTATGGAAAATATTGTACATGTGGACGTCCATGTGTGTTGTCTGTGTGCGTGTTTGTGTGTGTGATAAAACATTTCAGAGAAAGAAGAGTTGCTGATGAGAGACAACAGGAATTAATGAATAAGGTAAGAGGCTCCTCCTATGAAAAATGTGGGGTCGGATAAAAGGATTTCCAAGCCTCTAGTTCTAAAATTCTTTGATTCTATGGGGGTAAAAAGTGAATGTTCCATCAGCAGACTGAGATTCAAAAACTCTAAGGGTGAAGCCCATCCCTTCTGACAGGTTACCCTTTGACTGCCAGAATATTAAACCTTCTGTTTCCTATCTCCCTTAAAAGACTTTTCAACAAGCACCCTAAAGGCATACCCTGTGTTTAATTCATCTCTGTGATCCCACATGGTACCTGGAAGCATACAGTGGGAAATCAAAAATGTAGAAAGACAGGGTGGAAAAATTAGTAAGGACAATTTGTTTTATTTTTAAATAATGAACACTTGCATATTAGAAGATGTTAAACTCCTTGGTTACCTGAATAGATTCCTCCATTACAATGTTTCTTTTCTAGTAACTATTACACAAAGCCTCCAATGCATAGGACAAAGGGAATTTTTATTGTTTGATTGTCTATTATTACTCCTTCCCTTGGAAGAATCAAGCAGCAACTCCTGCCCCATCACTCAGATTCTTAGATTATAAAAACAGTCATCAAAAAATAGCATAGGGCTTCCCTGGTGGCACAGTGATTGGAAGTCCGCCTGCCGATGCAGAGGACACGGGTTCGTGCCCCGGTCCGGGAAGATCCCACATGCCGCGGAGCGGCTGGGCCCGTGAGCCATGGCTGCTGAGCCTGTGCGTCCAGAGCCTGTGCTCCACAACAGGAGAGGCCACAGCAGTGAGAGGTCTGCAAACCGCAAAACAAACAAACAAAAAAACAAACAAAAAAAATAGCATAAATAATACTGGCCATCTCATTAACCAGGAACATGAGACAGGAACAAGAGAAAGATGTCTGCTCTCATCACTTCTATTCAACATTGTACTGTCACTTCTAGCCAAGGTAGTTAGGCAAGAAAAAGAAATAAAAGGGATCTATGTTGGAAAGAAGTTAAACTATCTCCATTTTTATATGATCTTGTATATTGAAAATTCTAATGAATTCACTAAAAAACTATTAGAGCCAATCAATGAGTTCAACAGGGTAGCAGAATACACAATCAAAACACAAGAATCAATTGTATTTCTAGGCACTACCAAGAGAAAAATCCAAAAATAAAATTGAGACAATTTCATTTACACTACAGCAGAAATAAAATGCTCAGTAATAAATCCACAAAAGAAGTGCAATACTTGAACACTGAAAAATAACAATATCATTGAAAGAAATTAAAGAAAACCTAAATAACTGGAAAAACATCCTGTGTTCATGACTGGAAGACAATACTGTTAAAATGCATTAATCCTCAAATTGATCTCCAGATTCAATGTAATCCCTATCAAAATCCCCACTGGATTCATTACAGAAATTAACCTACTAATCCTAAAATTTGTATAGAAGTATAAGGGACCTACAATAACCAAAGTCATTTTGAGGAAAAAAAAAAAAGAACAAAGTTGAAAGACTTACACTTCCAGAATTCAAAACCACTGCAAAACAAAAACAATCAAGATTGTGTGGTAGTGGCATAAGGATAGATATATAGTTCACTGACTAGAATTCAGAGCACAGAAGTAATTGTATATATTTATGACCAATTGATTTTTGACAAGGGTGCTATGACATCAATAGGGGGAAAGAATACTCTTTTCAACAAATGGTGCAGGGATAACTGGATAGTTACATGCAAAAGAATAAATTTGGATCCCTGACTCACACCATATAAAAAAATTAACTCAAAATAGATCAAATATCTAAATAGAAGAGCTAAAATTATAAAACTCTTAGAAGTAAACCTTTGTGACTTTTGATTAGGCACTGGTTTCTTAGATATGACACCAAAATCATAACTGGAAAAAGAAAACATACATAAACAGGATGTTATCAAAATTAAATCTTTGGTGTTTCAAGGAATACTACCCAGCAAGGAAGTGAAAAGACAACCTACAGAATGAGAAAATATATTTGTAAATCATGTATCTGTTAAGGGTATTGTATCCATAATATAAAAAGAACTCTTACAACTCTAAAATAAAAAGACAAATAACCCAATTAAAAATTGGCAAATGAAGAGGAAGCAGGCAGTCTACCTGAAAAAGAATTCAGAATAATGATAGTAAAGATGATCCAAAATCTTGGAAATAGAATAGAGAAAATGCAAGAAACATTTAACAAGGACCTAGAAGAAATAAAGAGGAAACAAGCAATGATGAACAACACAATAAATGAAATTAAAAATACTCTAGAAGGAATCAATAGCAGAATTACTGAGGCAGAAGAACGGATAAGTGACCTGGAAGATAAAATAGTGGAAATAACTACTGCAAAGCAGAATAAAGAAAAAAGAATGAAAAGAACTGAGGACAGTCTCAGAGACCTCTGGGACAACATTAAACGCACCAACATTCAAATTATAGGGGTCCCAGAAGAAGAAGAGAAAAAGAAAGGGACTGAGAAAATATTTGAAGAGATTATAGTTGAAAACTTCCCTAATTTGGGAAAGGAAATAGTTAATCAAGTCCAGGAAGCACAGAGAGTTCCATACAGGATAAATCCAAGGAGAAACATGCCAAGACACATATTAATCACACTATCAAAAATTAAGTACAAAGAAAACATATTAAAAGCAGCAAGGGAAAAACAACAAATAACACACAAGGGTATTCCCATAAGGTTAACAGCTGATCTTTCAGCAGAAACTCTGCAGGCCAGAAGGGAGTGGCAGGACATATTTAAAGTGATGAAGGAGAAAAACCTACAACCAAGATTACTCTACTCAGCAAGGATCTCATTCAGATTTGATGGAGAAATTAAAACCTTTACAAACAAGCAAAAGATGAGAGAGTTCAGCACCACCAAACCAGCTTTACAACAAATGCTAAAGGAACTTCTCTAGGCAATAAACACAAGAGAAGGAAAAGACCTAAAATAACAAACCCAAAACAATTAACTGAATGGGAATAGGAACATACATATCGGTAATTACCTTAACTGTTAATGGATTAAATGTTCCCACCAAAAGACACAGACTGGCTGAATGGATACAAAAACAAGACCCGTATATATGCTGTCTACAAGAGACCCACTTCAGACCTAGGGACACATACAGACTGAAAGTGAGGGGATGGAAAAAGATATTCCATGCAAATGGAAATCAGAAGAAAGCTGGAGTAGCAATTCTCATATCAAACAAAATAGACTTTAAAATAAAGTCTGTTACAAGAGGCAAAGAAGGACACTACATAATGATCAAGGGATCAATCCAAGGAGAAGATATAACAATTGTAAATATTTATGCACCCAACATAGGAGCACCTCAATACATATGGCAAATACTAACAGCCATAAAAGGGGAAATCAACAGTACCACAATCATAGTAGGGTACTTTAACACCCCACTTTCACCAATGGACAGATCATCCAAAATGAAAATAAATAAGGAAACACAAGCTTTAAATGATACATTAAACAAGATGGACTTAACTGATATTTATAGGACATTCCATCCAAAAACAACAGAATACGCATTTTTCTCAAGTGCTCATGGAACATTCTCCAGGATAGATCATATCTTGGGTCACAAATCAAGCCTTGGTAAATTTAAGAAAATTGAAATACAAAGTATATTTTCTGAACACAACGCTATGAGACTAGATATCAATTACAGGAAAAGATCTGTAAAAAATACAAACACATGGAGGCTAAACAATACACTACTTAATAACGAAGTGATCACTGAAGAAATCAAAGAGGAAATCAAAAAATACCTAGAAACAAATGACAATGGAAACACGATGACCCAAAACCTACAGGATGCAGCAAAAGCAGTTCTAAGAGGGAAGTTTATAGCAATACAATCCTACCTTAAGAAACAGAAAACATTTCAAATAAGCAACCTAACCTTGCACCTAAAGCAATTAGAGAAAGAAGAACAAAAAAAACCCAAATTTAGCAGAAGGAAAGAAATCATAAAGATCAGATCAGAAATAAATGAAAAAGAAATGAAAGAAATGATAGCAAAGGTCACTAAAACTAAGCGCTGATTCTTTGAGAAGATAAACAAAACTGATAAATGATTAGCCAGACTCATCAAGAAAAAAAGGGAGAAGACTCAAATCAATAGAATTAGAAATGAAAATGGAAAAGTAACAACTGACACTGCAGAAATACAAAGGTCATGAGAGATTACTACAAGCAACTATATGCCAATAAAATGGACATCCTGGAAGAAATGGCCAAATTCTTAGAAATGCACAACCTTCCAAGATGGAACCAGGAAGAAACAGAAAATATAAACAGACCAATCACAAGCACTGAAATTGAAACTGTGATTAAAAATCTTCCAACAAGGGTTTCCCTGATGGCCCACTGGTTGAGAGTCTGCTTGCCGGTGCTGGGGACACGGGTTCGTGCCCCAGTCCGGGAGGATCCCGCATGCTGTGGAGCGGCTGGGCCTGTGAGCCATGGCGCTGATGAGCCTGTGTGTCCGGAGCCCGTGCTCCATGACGGGAGATGCCACAGCAGTGAGAGGCCCGTGTACTGCAAAAAAAAAAAAAATCTTCCAACAAACAAAAGCCCAGGACCAGATGGCTTCACAGGCGAATTCTATCAAAAATTTAGAGAAGAGCTAACACCTAGCCTTCTCAAACACTTCCAAAATACAGCAGACGGAGGAATACTCTCAAACTCATTCTACAAGGCCACCATCACCCTGATACCCAAACCAGACAAAGATGTCACAAAGAAAGAAAACTACAGGCCAGTATCACTGATGAACACAGATGCAAAAATCCACAACAAAATACTAGCAAACAGAATCCAACAGCACATTAAAAGGCTCATACACCATGATCAAGTGGGATTTATCCCAGCGATTCAAGGATTCTTCAATATACGCAAATCAATGTGTTAAATCATATTAACAAATAAAAGAATAAAAATCATACGATCATCTCAAAAGATGCAGAAAAAGCTTCTGACAAAATTCAACACCTATTTATGATAAAAACCCTCCTGAAAGTAGGCATAGAGGGAACTTTTCTCAACATAATAAAGGCCATATATGACAAATCCACAGCCAACATCATCCTCAATGGTGAAAAACTGAAACCATTTCCTCTAAGATCAGGAACAAGACAAGGTTGCCCACTCTCACCACTATTATTCAACATTGTTTTGGAACCTTTAGCCACAGCAATCAGTGAAGAAAAAGAAATAAAAGGAATCCAAACTGGAAAAGAAGTAGTAAACCTGTCACTGTTTGCAGATGACATGATATTATACACAGACAATCCTAAAGACGCTACCAGAAAACTACCAGAGCTAATCACTGGATTTGGTAAAGTAGCAGGATACAAAATTAATGCATAGAAATCTCTTGCATTCCTATACACTAATGATGAAAAATCTGAAAGAGAAATTAAGGAAACACTCCCATTTACCATTGCAACAAAAAGAATAAAATACCTAGGAATAAACCTACCTGAGGAGACAAATGACCTATATGCAGAAAATTATAAGACACTGATGAAAGAAATTAAAGATGATACAAACAGATGGAGAGATATACTATGTTCTTGGATTGGAAGAATCAACATTGTGAAAATGACTGCACTACCCAAAGCAATCTACAGATTCAATGTGATCCCTATCAAACTACCACTGGCATTTTTCACAGAACTAGAACAAAAAGTTTCACAATGTGTATGGAAACACAAAAGACCCCAAATAGCCAAAGCAATCTTGAGAAAGAAAAACGGAGCTGGAAGAATCAGGCTCCTGGACTTCAGACTACAAAGCTGAACTACAAAGCTACAGTAATCAAGACAGTATGGTACTGGCACAAAAACAGAAATATATATCAATGGAACAGGATAGAAAGCCCAGAGATAAACCCACGCACATATGGTCACCTTATTTTTGATAAAGGAGGCAAGAATATACAATGGAGAAAAGACAGCCTGTTCAGTAAGTGGTGCTGGGAAAACTGGACAGCTACATCGAAAAGAATGAAATTAGAACCCTCCCTAACACCATACACAAACATAAACTCAAAATGGATTAAAGCCCTAAATGTAAGACAAGACACTATAAAACTCTTAGAGGAAAACATAGGCAGAACACTCTGTAACATAAATCACAGCAAGATCCTTTTTGACCCACCTCCTAGAGAAATGGAAATAAAAACAAAAATAAACAAATGGGACCTAATGAAACTTAAAAGCTTTTGCACAGCAAAGGAAACCATAAACAAGACAAAAAGACAACCCTCAGAATGGGAGAAAATATTTGCAAGTGAAGCAACTAACAAAGGATTAATCTCCAAAATTTACAAGCAGCTCATGCAGCTCAATATCGAAAAAACAAACAACCCAATCCAAAATGGGCAGAAGACCTAAATAGACATTTCTCCAAAGAAGATATACAGATTGCCAAAGAAGATATATAGATAAACACATGAAAGGATGCTCAACATCACTAATCATTAGAGAAATGCAAATCAAAACTACAATGAGGTATCACCTCACACCAGTCAGAATGGCCATCATCAAAAAGTCTACAAACAATAAATGCTGGAGAGGGTGTGGTTAAAAGGGAACCCTCTTGCACTGCTGGTGGGAATGTAAATTGATACAGCCACTATGGAGAACAGTATGGAGGTTCCTTAAAAAACTACAAACAGAACTACCATACGACCCAGCAGTCCCACTACTGGGCATATACCCTGAGAAAACAAGAATTCAGAAACAGTCATGTACCACAATGTTCATTGCAGCTCTATTTACAATAGCCAGGACATGGAAGCAACCTAAGGGTCCATCAACAGATGAATGAATAAAGAAGATGTGGCACATGTATACCATGGAATATTACTCAGCCATAAAAAGAAACGAAACTGAGTTATTTGTAGTAAGGTGGATGTATCTAGAGTCTGTCATACAGAGTGAAGTAAATCAGAAAGAGAAATACAAATACTGTATGCTAACACATATATATGGAATCTAAAAAAAATGGTTATGAAAAACCTAGGTACAGGACGGGAATAAAGATGCAAACCTACTAGAGAATGGACTTGAGGACACGGCAGGGGGTGGGGGAAGGGTAAGCTGGGACAAAGTGAGAGAGTGGCATGGACATATATACACTACTAAATATAAAATCGATAGCTAGTGGGAAGCAGCTGCATAGCACAGGGAGATCAGCTCGGTGCTTTGAGACCACCTAGAGGGGTGGGATAGGGAGGGTGGGAGGGAGGGAGACTCAAGAGGGAAGAGATATGGGGATATATGTATAGCTGATTCACTTTATTATAAAACAGAAACTAACACACCATTGTAAAGCAATTATACTCCAATAAAGGTGTTAAAAAAATAAAAATGCATCCCATTGGAAAGGAAGAAATAAAGCTGTCTTTATTCACAGATGACATGACTACGTAGAAAATTCCGAAGAATCTATAAATAAACCTCCTAGAACAATAATTGACTTTAGCAAGGTAACAGAATACAATGTCAATATACAAAAATCAATTGTATTTCTATATACGAGCAACAATAGCAACCCCCATAATGAAATACTTAAGTATAAATCTAACAAAACATGTAGAAGATCTATACCCTGAAAACAAATGCTGATAGAAAAATGAAAACAGAATTAAAGAGATAAGCCATATTGTGTTCATGGATTGGAATACTCAGTATTGTAAAGATGTCAATTCTTCCTAAACAAATCTATAGATTCAATGCAATCCATTCAAAATCCCAGCAGAATTTTTCACAGATACTGACAAGCTGACTCTACAACTTATATCAAAAGGCAAAGGAACTAGGAGAGCCATAACGAGTTTGAAAAGGAATAAAATTGGGAGATTTATACTACTTGCTTTCAAAATTTATTATAAAGTCACAGTATCAAGAGAGTGTAGTGTTGGCATAAAGTAGGCCTCTAGATCAATGGAATAAAATTGAGAATCCAAAAATAAACCCTTACAATTATGGCCAATTGATTTTCAACAAAAATGTCAAGATAAATCAACAGGGAAAGGATAGTCTTCTCAACAAATGGTGCTGAAACAACTGGAATTCCACATACCAAAAAAAAAAATCCTTGACTCAGAGTTTACACCTTACATAAGAATTAACCCAAAATGAATCATAAACCTAAGTGTAAAACATAGAACTATGAAACTTCTCGAAGAAAATGTAGAAAAATGTCAAGACTTTTAATTAGGCAAAGAATTCTTAGGTACAACAACAAAATTCTGATCCATAAGTAGATTGATAAATTGGTTTACCAAAGTTAAAAAACTTTTGCCCTGAGAAAGACACTGCTATGGGAATAAAAAGATAAGGCACAGACTGAGAACTGATTTGAAAATCATATTTCTGACACAGGACATATATCCAGGTTATGTAAAGAGCTGTCAAAACTCAACAATAAGAAAACAACCCAATAAAAATAGGTAATCAAAATTACCTTTGTGTAACCCATCTATGCTGTAAATTTTTATTTGAAATTTATGTATTTTTCCCAGCCACTTATGAGTCCAAACTCACCTTCTCACCAATTTTTTATTTATACCATATTATTTTGACTGTGGAATCAGGCTTTTGATCTCTGTGAACCTTTGGTGCACTTTGTGCTGACCTAAAGAAATACTACTAGTAGTTTTCTTTGAACTCAGACTATTTTTTCCTATCAAATAAAACTGGCTCTTCACACATACCCAAATAAGTTATAAACTTCTGAGACATCAAAACTTTACGCTGTCACCTTTTAAATAATGAACCATGAGCATGAATCACCACATTTTTAATCACCATACTTCCTTCTTCCCCTGCTACCAAATCTAAACAATTCTGGAAAACAATGATGAAAGAAATGACCCTTATTTTCCCTTTGCTCATTTTTCTTCATTTATTTCTCATCACCTGGTACCATGTTTTGTAAGTCATTGTAAATCACGTTTGGTAACAATGTGAGGGACAGTAGAACAAACAAACCAAGAGATTCCACATGAAAGAGATTCTTTAAGATCAAGTTATTTAATATGTGATCCTCTTCCTCCAAGGGAACGCCTTTTTTGGCCAGTACCATACCTGCTTAGGCCATATTTCTCTGCTGGAAACCAGAGACAGACTAAACCTTGATGATTTCTAGCACTATGCCCAGACTGTTTCCAACTACTGCAGGCTTCTCTTAACCTGCCTTATTTTTCATTATAGTACTTCTCATCACCTGACATAGGAGACAAAACATAAATAGGTCCCCTTCCAGTAGACTGTAAGCTCCATGAGAACAGAGATTTTAACGTTCTTATATATTCCTTTCAACCCCAGGGCAGTGTCCGCCATCCAGTAGGTGTTCAATAAACATTTGTGAATTAATGACTGCCCAAGGCAATTCTCTACCTCATTCCCTCACGCTCTGCCTGGGCAGCCCTGGGCAGGGCTGTTGAGGGAAACAACAAGATATGTTGGCATCCTCTCCCTCCTTTCTTCCAGGATTAGTGACTAGATCTTTCTGCCAATTTCTGTGCTAATTAGACACTGAGGATGGAGGAATATGAGAAGTAGTATCCTGGTTGCCCAATCTAACACCAAATGCCCACCCATGTCCACCACATCAAATGGAAACAAAAGGCAGCTCTCACTTCATACTTCAAATGAAAACAGGCTAAACGCTTTAAAAGCAGTAGACAGTGGAGGCTGGTTCCCTACTGAACACGATTATATAGTATTCACCCGCTAGACTATCATCAGGAGAACTGTTTTCTAGTCCAGGATCTACCACTAACTGCATCTTCTCCAAGTCCCAGCCTGTTAGCTTGAAGACAGGTAAGGACTCCGAAACAAAGACATGATTTAGAGCAAATCTTCTCAATAAGGGGCAGGGGAGAAGGTGAAGGGGGCACTGGGGAGTAGGGCACGGCAGAACCAGCTGTGAGGCTTCTTCAAACTGCACACGGCCCCTCCCTAAACTCCTCCACCCTAATTACCTCCACAGAGTGAGCCACTCTTGCTGTTACTATGGGAGTGTGACAGACCCAGAAAAACTTTCCCAGGTTTTGAGTGTAAGCTCTTTGAGGAATGGGACCGAGATTTAGGCTTCTTAGTGATAATTAGAGGGCATCTAACACAGGGTTTTCCTGTCTCTACTGTGCCTCCAACCTCAGCTCCTTCCCTCCCCTCAGACACACCCTACACTTCCCCTACCATCCTGAGCTTCTCCTGCTTCCTGTAAGGCCATGTCTTTCATCATCTGTCACCACCTGCAGGAGACACGGGTGACTGGCTACCTAACCGCCCGACAGGCAAGGCAGTCTCGCTTTCTGCCTTGCTAACAGAATTCCGATTTTCAGATAGGGGCACCAACGTGCTCAGGGAAGGTGACCCCTCCCCCAGCTCCAGAACACGGCTGGGCCACGACAATCACAGCCACCCTCTCCTCCTTTGCCAGTGACTGGCTCATCACGGGCGTATGACCATTCTGGCCAGTGACACAGGGAACCTCTGAGAAATTCTGACCTTTGTTATCTAGAGAATCACTGAGAAGCAAGCCGTCTCCCTCCCTTTTTGCTCTACATGTTATCACGTGAAGGCGTGATGGAGCTCCAGTCACCCTGTGGCAGGGCAGGGAAAACCCAGAGAATCTTCAAGAAGCCAACCCAGAACTGTGGCCACTTTGAACCACCTACCTCTAGACTTCTTAAGCAAGACAGTAAAGTAACCTAACTAGTGTTACTTACAACAGAAAGTACCCTACCACACCACACCGCTTGGCCTGGGAAGTCCCTGCAACTTTTCCTCCTACTATCCCCTACTATCTCCAATTTAGAGCTCAAGTACAGTTTCCTTGGGAAGTCTTTGCTTGTCCCCAGACAGTTACACAGTCCCAGACTCTGTTCTCTGCACATCTGCCTCTCCAACTAGACCGTGAGCTTCTCAAAAGCAAACATGTTCACTCTTGGCAGAGGCCCTGGTGTATGCTGGGCATTTATTAAATGCTGAATGAATGAATCAACCAACAAACAAACAACAAAACAAGGAATCAAAAGAGGAACATGCAGGATGCCTTCCTTGCCTGGGATAAGACTTGACAATTAACAGATGGAACATGGCACCCAGGCAGTCTACACTCTACTAAAGACTTCCTTTAGGCGGTGGTGAGCAAAGGCAGAGATAATGCAATGAACAGGTCCTATTTTATCTGCCCAGAAGTCAGACCTCTCATTGGGAACTGTCCCTGCCCAATCCCCAGCACCTGGGGTGGGACTGACTATCACAGTGGCACCTGAGCAAAGTACCCACTGCCATGGTGGAAACCCACTCCCTGTTCACTGAGATGGCTTGGCCCTGCTTTGGTCTAGTGTATCAATAACGTTTGCTATAAGGATAGAGGTGATGGAAGAAGAGAGATCCCTCCTATCCCCCCTCTCTCTAAAGGAACAGATAAGCCTGAGATGCCGTGCTTTTTATCACTCCATACTAAGAACAGTCAACACAGAGGGAAAAAGAGAGAACAAGCCCGGCAACCCTATGTGAGCCCCTGGATCAAGCTATGCCTAAAGCTAAACCCTCAGCCTTTTCATTTATGTGACCCAATCAATTTCTATATTGCATAAAGCAATTTTCAAGTGACCAAACCCAACCCAAAGAAAAGAATTCTGACAAATACAGTCAGTAATGATGAAAGCAAGCCGATAACATCCCTTCTATATTCAGGACCTGTGCACTGTCACCTCTCAAACCGGGCTTCTAGAATGGTGTCAGGAAGTAAAACTGCCTGGAGGAGGCCTAGCCATGAACAAGTTAGAATGGACAAAATACCACCCCCCAAACCACACACCACCACCTTCCCTCCTAAAGGAGGGTACTCTGAGCCTCCTGGATCTCCCTTCTGTTCAGAAAAGAGTGGGGACCTCTGGAAGGCATGAAGTGTTACATTAACACATAGGGAAAAAATGGAGAGAACTTTCATCAAGCAACGTGCTATGGGCTTTATGAACATCGTATAACTTCAGGCCGTTGTAATGATTATAATACCCTTTTTACCTCTGAGCAAACTGAGAATCAGCCAAGTTAAGCAACTTGCTCAAGGTCACACAGCTAGTAACTAGAATTTAAATTCTAGACTTTTTTCACTTTATCACACCGATGGCCAGGGCCTGGGAGATGCAGCGCACCCTCCGCCTCCACCCCAACCCCCGACAGCGCCCCAGGACACACAGACCTGGATGGAGCCTTATAAGCGCAGGCCCCTGGAGTCACAGCAGCCTTGCATACCCAGTTTTTTGGAAGCCCCAGGTAACTAACCCAGGTGTATGTCGGACACTCAACACCAGCAACAAAAGTAAAGCGCCGGGAAGAAGGAGCAGTGACACCTGAGCGGGCCCCTGGGAAGCGCCGCAGAGGGAGAGGCGGGAGCTCGCTCGGGTCTCCCCCGCTGGCCTGAGCCCCCCGCGCAGCTCCGCGCTCTCTGCAGCAGTAGGGCCCCCAGCCTCCCCTCTCCCCACCAGCGCCGCGGACAGAGCGCCTCCGCGCCGTCCGGACCGCTCAGAGACCCACGGAGCCCCAGCCCTGTCCCCGCGCCCGCTCCCGCCCCCAGCTCCAGCCCGGTGCAGAGGGTCGCAGCTGTTCGCCCCCAGGCAGCTACGGGGCCCCGACCCCTCCGCTGTGCCGCGACCCCGGCGCGCTCGCTCCCCCGACGCGCCAGGCAGGCGAGCCCCGCACTGCCCGCCGCAGCCGCTCGGCCCCGCAGGACCCGGGCGCGGAGCCCGCCGTCCCCCGCCGACCGCCGCCCCCCGCCCGCTGTGCCCGCCCGGCTCACCAGCTCCGCCGCGCTCGCCGGGCCTGTCCGCGCGTCCGGCCGGCTCCCTGCTCCCGGCCCCGGTCCCGGCTAGCAGCTCACTAGTGGCTAGCTGGCGTTGGTGCGGCCCCTCCCCGCCCCGAGCCACCTGGGACGCCCGGGAAGGGGGCGGGGCCGAGACAGGTGGGCCCCGCCCGCCGCGAGCAGCCCGTGCCTTGGACTCTTCGGGAATTCTCCGCGGGGTGGAAGGGAGGCCTCGGCGACCGCTTAACAGGAGACACCTGGGACGCCCGGGAAGGGGGCGGGGCCGAGACAGGTGGGCCCCGCCCGCCGCGAGCAGCCCGTGCCTTGGACTCTTCGGGAATTCTCCGCGGGGTGGAAGGGAGGCCCCGGCGGCCGCTTAACAGGAGACACCTGGGACGGTTAGTCCTTGGCTGGCGGCGGGAAGCCAGGGCCCGGCCTGTTTCCACACAGCCTGGCCCGCTGGGGAAGTGGATCGCAGAGCGTGGGAGTCGGACCCCACTGAAGAGGGGAGGCCAGCCCCTTTCTTTGTGGGCTGTAGAAACCAAGAACCGAGACCCTCAGGGTGAAAATGATGGGGACAGGGGCAAGTTAGTTCAGAACTGGAAGAGCTCAGAAAGGCCTTTTCCGACCGTTCCACCCTCCCCCATCCCCACTTTACACACCCCACTTTATTAGGTAACCCAGAATTTTAAGTTCACTGGTTCTGGAATCAGATCATTTAGGTTAAAATCCATTCCCCACTTACAAGGTATGTTCATCTCTCTATGCCCCAGTTTCCTCATCTAAAAAATGAAGATAATACTAGTACATCATAGGAAAAAGGTGGGAGACATAAAAAGAATAACCTACCTTTAGTGAGCAGTTACTTTGTGCTATCCACGATTCCAGGTGCTTAGGTTCTCTTTTGAGTTGACTTTAGAGTAGGAATTCTTCATCAAGGATCACAAACCTTGAAACTGGATTCCGCATTCTGCCTACAGACATTTTTTTCCTGAAGAGAGCATCCACAGCTGTCCTTAGATTTGCAAAAAGCCTTGGGTCTCAAGACTAGTTAGGAATCACTGCCTTCCAGACTTAGCCAACAGTTTTAGAGCTGACAGACTTGTGAGAGATCACACAGGCCAAACATCCTTGAGAATGAAGATCACCGGATGCCTGACCAACATGCAGATCACTGCTCCCGAGAATTCCGATTCTGGAGAGCGGAGTACTTTGGGAATAAGCACTTCAGGTGCAATTCACTGACAGGCGAGCCTAGGAAACCGATCTCATCCAAACTTCTCATTTCTCAGGCGAGGTAACAGGCCTAGGGATCGGTTCACTTGGAATCACCTTCCAGCCCGCACCTGCCACGGAGCCTCCCTTCCAAGTGAAGCCCTCACCCCACCTGAACCAAGGGAAAGAAATGTTTCTCTCTCCACAACGCAGCTTCACACAAGGAGCACTTAGCAAACAAAACAGGCTTCTTTCAAGAAGAAAATAAAATGCGCAGCTACCTCTGGGTTAGCCCTTTAAATCTCAAAGGAGCCTGGACCGTTCTTGCCAGGACTACGGATACCTCCCTCCAGTATCCACGCCCCTCAGCCCGGCCCATCCCCCTCCACATACCCCACCGTATCTAGCTCTACTATTTGAACAGCTGAGGCTATTCAGCTAACACTTTCAAGTGACATCCTACAAAAATGTAGATGTTTTGTTCCACTTCCTAAAGCTACAGGCTAATTAGACCCTGAAACAGAGGACTTCGGTCTGAGGCCATTTCACTGTGTGAGGCCCACAGTGGGAAACACTTCTTCCTAGGCAGATCTTGGCAAGTACTGAGTCTGAAGCAAGAACAGCCCAGGCAGCAGCTGCAGCAAGAGTGGTTGTTTCAGGGATGCCCAAAAATGTCAACCCAAGAATTATCAGGCAAAATCCAGGATATTCCCTTTTTGACTGGTGAGATTCTCTCCGTGCTTACCAAGGGCAGCCAGGGATGCATGTGTGTCTTTGGGGTTTTGGTGTTCACCGCTCACAAAGTCCTGATGCAGCAGAACGTTGAAATAACCTTCCCAAAGTGAGTTGAGCAAACCTCTCCCAAGGCAAGCAGGAAAAATTCCCAAGGTGGCATGCTGTAGCAGTACCATTTCCCTGAGAAGAAGAGTATAAAAAGATGCAGCTGGCCCCCTCAGCCCTGTGCTTGACCCTGAGGATGGGCAGCAAATCAGCTTTTCCGTATTTATCCCTCAGTATTATCTTTTACCCTCACGAGGACTGTGGATCAGTGTGAATTTGCTTGGCTGTCTCAAACACATCAGCCAGGGATGGGCTTGCCCTCTTTTGCTTGGTTTCAGAGCACAGAAGCATGGACTACAAATGCATGGGTCTGCTTACAAAGTTGTTGGCTACAAAAATGCCCAAAGGCCTTTGTTGCTATATTTGTAAATCCAGGAAGAAGCTCTTGGTTATTCCAAATTTACTCTTACTTTCGAAGGCAACACAAACATATTTATCATCTTTTCAATTTGCTAAGTCAATGAGGAACTGAAATACCCGTGTGGAGAAAATTCTGTGTGTAAAATCAGAGTTCTAGTATCATGAACACACCAAGCAAAATCTGCCTCAGGACTTTTGCACTTACTGTTCCTTCTGCTTGGAACTCTCTCCAGATCTTTGCAAGCCTGCCTCCTTCAATCATTCACAGAGGCCTTCCCTGACCACCCAAGCCATGTAGTATCACAGCAGCCTGTTCTGTTTTCTTCATAGCACTTAAATGTACTGAATCATTTTAGAAAGTGTTGGTCACTGGTTTATAATCTGCATCTAAGAAAATGAAGACTTTATCTTGTTTACCACCTCTCCCCAGCTCAAAAATCAAAGCTGAGTACAAAGCAGGTGCTCAAATCTTTGTGGGAATCTTGATGAATGCTCACATTTTTGCAGCAGGTTCTGAGTGCAACACATGGAGATGTCAGCTGCTCCTGTACATTGCTTAGGCCTGGGAATAAGCTCTGGTCTAGGAGTAAAGCAGGATCTCAGCTAAGTCTCTCTGTGCTCCTCAGCAGCCTTGTGACCCTGGGAGAGTTTAGCTTCCTGGTTAAGGTCGTGGGCTCTGTGGACTTCCCTGGCAGTCGAGTGGTTAAGACTCCATGCTCCCAACGCAGGGGACACAGGTTCGATCCCTGGTCGGGTAACTAAGATCCCAAATGCCTCACAGCGTGGCCAAAAAAAATAAAAATAAAAATGAAGAAAAACCCAAAAAGAACATGGCTCTGGAGCAGCTCCACCACTTCCTAGCTCTGTGATGTTGGACAACTCACTTCACCTGTCCACACCTCACCACATCTGCCTCTGGGGAGAATAAGAGCAGCACCTCATCCATCGCTGGTGAAGAGATTCCATGATGCACATGCAGGACAGGCTATCACCGTGAGCCAGGCATGGTGCCAAGTGCTTCACACAGGTTAGGTAACTCGTGCGAGGCACTCAGGTAACCCAGGGAAGAGTGGGAGCTACTGGAACTCTGGTCCAGAAGCTGCTGAAGTTCACTCTTTTTTTCTTTCTTTTTTTTTTTTTTTTGCGGTACACGGGCCTCTCACTGTTGTGGCCTCTCCCGTTGCGGAGCACAGGCTCCGGACACGCAGGCTCAGCGGCCATGGCTCACGGGCCCAGCCTCTCCGCGGCATGTGGGATCTTCCCGGACCGGGGCACGAACCCGTGTCCTCTGCATTGGCAGACGGACCCTCAACCACTGCGCTACCAGGGAAGCACTGCTGAAGTCCACTCTTGATCACCAGGGTCCTCGTACATAGTACAAACACAACAAATGACTGTGGCAAAACATTTCCACACAACTGACCTCAAGCCAGGCTTGACCTCATGTCAGAGAGGCGTCCGCTGCCATCAGAGTGGTTGTGACTAGCTTCGTCTTTGCGGGCCAGCGGTTGGTGCAGCAGAGTGAACCCTGAGTAGAGTGAGGGGCTTTGGGCTCGGGCTCTCCAAGTGTGAGGTGAGGGGAGTCATGTAACCTCTCTGGGTAGAGCCAAATGTGTCCCAACGTCCTTCATAGGCTTCTCTTCCACTCTATTAGTGGTGGATCTGTATTTCTTCCAAGAACAGCCCAACTTTTTGGCCCAATATAGTGAAGTGTAATCCACTTTAAAAGGCACTAACAACAAGGTCCTAATGTATAGCACGGGGCAACTATACTCAGTATCCTGTGATAAACCATAATGGAAAGGAATATAAAAAAAGAATGTCTATATGTGTATAACTGAGTCACTTTGCTGTAAGCAGAGATGGGCACTACACTGGAAATCAGCTATACTTCAATTTTTTAAAAAGGCACTTCATTTACAACAGCTCACAGGGAAAATTGGGAATGGCAGAAACTTTTTTTTTTTTACATAAATTTATTTATTTATTTATTTTTGGCTGCGTTGGGTCTTTGTTGCTGCGCACGGGCTTTCTCTAGTTGTGACGAGCAGGGGCTGCTCTTTCATTGCGGTGCGCAGGCTTCTCGTTGCAGTGGCTTCTCTCGTTGAGGAGCATGGGCTGTAGGCACGTGGGCTTCAGTAGTCGTGGCACACAGCCTCAGTAGTTGTGGCTCACGGGGTTAGTTGCTCCGCGGCATGTGGGATCTTCGCGGACCAGGGCTCGAACCCGTGTCCCCTGCATTGGCATGCAGAGGACTGAAATAGAAAGGAATCGGAGCTCTAGAGCCCAAACAAACCACGTGACCTCGGACAAGTTACTTGAACTCTGGGGATTTTGGTTTTCTCCTGGGTGTAAGGTCTGCAAGGAGGTGGGTATAAAGCAGAGGCCTTGGCCACAGCCCTCTCCTGTTTATAAGCGGCAGGCCACACACAGAGAGCAGACCTGGCCTGCACTCTGCAGTCAGTTCCTGCCTCTAGTGCATGTGGTGGCAGGAGGGGAGCTTTCGGATCCCAGGCACTTTCTAGTAGAGGGAGCAGACAGCTTGTTTCCAGATGCTGAGTGTGCTTTTGTGTTCCGGCTTGGCTAAATGACTCCTTGAGCATCCCTGAGCTCACCTTGGGGGACTTGTTAAGCTCCTACAAAGATGCTGCTGGGCTGTAGGCTCTCAGCACTAGCTGTAATTATTGGGAATCTGAATAGACTTGATTCATGACTAGCGTCAGGGCATTGAGTGGGGAGCATTTGCGGGAGCCCTCAGTATGAACAGCCACCAGGCACAGAGGTGGAAACTAGCCCTAAACACTGCTCACTGCAGTTCTCAGGAGGGAGCATTTTCTCTCCCCATGAAACAGCCTAAGAGCAGACTTTCCCCCAAAGAAGAGGGTGGAGCAGTGGGAAGAGGGAGGACCCTAAATGGAGAGAAATTCCATTTCACTGGTAGAATTAGATGACTCCTGGGGTCTCCTCACAGCCTTCTCTCTTACTCTAAGTATCTGTGATGCTAAATGAAGGTATAGCTGGGGTCCAAGGCAAAAACACCTGCTCCTGGGAAGTATTTGATAATAACTATTAAAAACAAGGCAACAGGGCTTCCCTGGTGGCGCAGTGGTTGAGAGTCCGTCTGCCGATGCAGGGGACACGGGTTCGTGCCCGGTCCGGGAAGATCCCACATGCCGCGGAGCGGCTGGGCCCGTGAGCCATGGCCGCTGAGCCTGCGCGTCCGGAGCCTGTGCTCCGCAACGGGAGAGGCCACAACAGTGAGAGGCCCGCGTACCGCAAAAAACAAAAAAAAAAACAAGGCAACAGGCCCCAAATGGAATCACTTATGCTAAGCCCCATGTCACCAAACCGAGACGAGACTGAATTACAGGTTCGGCTCTCCCAGAAATGGAATCTTAAACCAGGCAATAGGAAATCGCCTGATAGGCGCTGGTTAGGTCATCTGCCTTACAGACCCCTGACATTCCCTAAAGGAAACCAACCTTGCAATAACCAACCTGCTTTTTGCCTCTTTGTTCCTGCCTATAAAAGTCTTTCATTTTGTACAGCTCCTCGGAGCTTCTTTCTAGCTGCTAGATTGGATGCTGCCCAATTCATGAATCACTGAATAAAGCCAAATAAAATCTTTAAGATTTAGTCCGTTGAATTTCATTTTTCAACCTAACAATCCCTTACATTTGAGTAGCACTTTTATAAGATGCTTGCACACAATTTCTCATCTGATCCTAACAACAAACCGAAGGGCGGAGGACAGTGGGCTACAAATCTCCCTAATTCAGGTATGGAGATGAGGTCATCGAGATGCTACACAGGTAAACAACTTGACCACATCCCACAGTTGGTCCATGGGAAGTAAGAAGAGTCAGATCCAGGTCCCAAGTCCATCATTCTTTCCATTTAGGATGACTGAGTAGCATCACTGCTTGATGGCCAGTGCTCCAGGGGTATCTTGCCGCTGTGTACATGTCCCAGAAGGGGGCATTGCAGGGCAGCAAGGACGCCTGGGCTGCTGGTTGGGGTCTGGCTTGCAGGCAGCCAGGTTGCCACTAGCTGAAGGAATTAGCATCCCGTGACCTAGACACACCTACTACCAGCCTGTCCCTCCCAACCCTGCAGTAGCCCATCAGAAGCATCCTCAGACAGGTGAAGCACAGGTAATGGGAGTCTGCAGTAAAGTGGGGGGCTCAGGGCGAACCCCACTTGTGCTGTTCCTGCCCCTTTCTGTAGTTGGACGTGCACATGCATGTGTGGTATGATTGGCATGTTTACTTTTTCTAAAACTTAAAGCACTAAAGTGAGATCCTATTAATCATTATGACAGGGCTGGAGGTTAGGTACGGGGCAGCTATTATCAGCACAGCTCCCTGAGAGTCTTCTCCGAGGCCTCACACAGATCTGGGTGGAATAAGGGAACCCATCCAGTGCCCCCTCAGACTCTCCCTTAGAGCCGGCTCAGCTGGGACAAGAAAACCCTGCTTTATTTTTAGCTTGAGAAACTGAGGAATATAGGTTATACATTTTAAAATGCAAGCAGAGAAAATTAGTGTCCTAAAGAGAAAAAAACGTCAACATGGATAAGTGAAATTCTTACTACACACAGTTTGAAACCCTGACACAAGTGACTGCTGCACTTTCTAAGTGTCCACTATGTACGAAAAAGATTCTAAGCACTGCGCTCCTGCAGGCAGCCTTCCTCCAGAAGCCCTGCAGTTGTATGTTGTCAGGCCCCCCCCGCTGTGAGGCATCTCTTATTATTTCGATGATTCTTCCCTAGATGCTTTTGATTGCTTAAAGTAATTCAAAAAACAAGGTCTCGGATTCCTATGAAAGGAGAAAACACAGAGAAGTTGCAAAGGAAGAACACTTTGTATGAATTCTTTACAAAAGGATTTTTGAAGCTGCTTGCTGGTTATCACTATACACACACACACACACACACACACACACACACACACACGCAGCACTGTTCTGAGCAGCAGTGTTACTAGCTGTGGAGAGCACACACCTTAGGACCAGTCTTACCGGGTTTCAATCTTGGCTTCTCCTCCCAGCTGTGAGACCTTGGGCAAGTTAACTAACCTCTCTGCGCCCGTTTACTCCCTGCGAAAGTGGAGATAATGGTGCCTACCTCATGGAGTTATTAGGAGGATTAGATGGACTAATACATGTAAAGCACGTAATACAGTGTCTGGCACACCGCCAGGATAGTCTCTCACCTTAATGCACTGCCTACTGCAGCTTTCCAAGCGTTACGAGGTTCTGGTGCTGGTACACGGCATCGGGAGCAAGTTTGCCAATTTCTCTCATTTCGGGTATACATTCTGAAGGAGTAAAGTATCTTTTCAGGTGAATTTTTTGAAAAGCTATCGTAGGAGAATGATTTGCAGTCTGGTCACGTGGAGGAGCGAGGGTCTGAAGGGTCCCAGAGAGAGGGGCTCCAAACAGAACCTCCTTCAGCGCTGGGGAAGCAAAGCAGGTGGAGGAGTCCAGCCTTTGCATCCATGGTGCATCACAAGTGGAAAGATCCCCAGGGATTACCTGCAAGTCTTTTATTCTGAGCCCAGCTAACCACACAGAAATCGGTGTTTTCTCTGCAGATTGGCTGAAGAACCACCAAACGCCAAAGGGAAAGTAAAAATCCCATGGCTCAGGATGCATTTGTCAAGTGAGCCCACATATTTTCATCTGATGTGTCACCCAACAGATCCCTCCCACTCCTGTTCAATTTATCATGTACATGAGACAAATCACAAGATATAACCTGTCACAAATGCTAGAATTAAACCTGCAAATACACACATCACCGGTAATTGCCTCGGCAGATTATAGCTTCCATTCCACATTCTACCACAGTTGCTCTAGCTCTGTAGTACTTCCAAGGCGTAGCCCGAGCACCGTTCAGAGCTCAATAGAACAGGAAACCTCGGGAAAGGCTCACAGGAACCCGGGGAACAGTGGGTGCTAGTGCAGACCTACTGCACTGCAGAGCTGCTTCTCCTGGAACCTATAGGGTCACTTCTCAGTGATACTGAAATGTGCTTTGTCATCAGGTCCTTTCAAAAGACTGCTTTCCCGTCTTAAATAAACAGGCTTCAGCCTAAATATTCACCCACGATGTTTGAAGTTTTACTACCTAAGTCACCTTTAACAATCTGATATTTGGTAACTGCCTCTTCCAAGTTCTTTGGAGAATAACAAATTCGAGGAGATGGATAAGACATCATAAAAGCACATGATTTGCAGTGTCCTCAACTCCACTTATAAAATCTTTATTCGCATCCATCTTTCCACTTTTAATTGATGCCGGCAGTCTCCTGTCTGGCTCCCATGCAACATTAACCAAACCAAGAACCAGAATGAGGGTGTTTTACATACACAAGGCCGTGCGTGGCCACAGGATTTCAGTGACCTGAGGCAGGGAAGTCTCCTTGCTAAGAGAGCAGATAAAAGTAATCCTGTGTCCCGCCATTTGTTATTCTCCAACGGCTTCACACTCTGGCATCCTCTCACAAGATCTCAGACCTGTACGTTAATAGCAATAATCAGTAAGTTAAACAGGAATACAAACACCCCAACACTTCTCAAAAGATGCCAATAACCTTTCAATATACGCAGAGGTCCAAGGCATTAGTTGGAGAAGGCCAATGAGCTAAAACATATTATTAGAATAAGTGCCTTTCTTGGACAAGAAGAAATTCAGAAATTCAGCTAATACACTGGTCTATTGCACCTTAACTCGATCCTACTTTTTAAAAAGTTAAGACACTTATTGACATAGGCGGCTGTCTTTTCAGTGCTGAAGGAACAAATGTCAGGTTTTCTTGGGTCCTCAATGAAGGAAAAATTTAAATACAGATATTCGAGCAAAGTAAAAGACAGAAAGGTCACGGTTGACCTTGCTCAGGCTTTGAATTCAAGCAGCTGCCCACTGAAATGAACTCCTTCAAGGCCAGAAAAAGGCCCGTCCTCACAACGGCATTGAGGCCTTCAAGGAGCGTGCCTTTAAGATGACTCTAAGAAAAAACAGACCAGCCAAAGTTTAATTCAATTTTATTTTCCACTTTTAGTATTTTTCAAATTATACAACATGCAGTCCGCCAGAATATCCATACATCTTCATTTCAGAACCTAGAAGATCACCAAAATTTTCCACGGGCCAGGGAAGGGTTACTCCAGATCTTCTGTTACATGTACTATATTACAGCATCGTTACTTGATATAAACGGCCCTTCTCCCCCTCACACCACCAAAACAAGTTAGTCCACAATTTTGTTTTAATGAAAGCTACTGTACAGATACACAAAGCCCAGAGAACATACATCTGCAGTACACACGACATACTTTACAAACTAGACATGTATAATTCTACAGAGTGCCCTATCCCCCTTATATCTGCACATGGTGAAAAGTATTTTAAACTGATGGACAATTAGTAAATGTGTAAGCAGAATTCACGGAGCGGTACTGCCTTCGGCTGTTCCCTGACCCTTATTCAATACTTTCTAAAAAGTCTATAAACTGTTATTGTTCAATGAAGGCATTTTAGAGTGGGATGGTTCCTTTAGCTTGCTCACAATATGCGGGTGAGACAATCTATAAGTGAAATCCTCCGGGTCCCCCGCCTCCTGCCCCCTGCCAACAAACAACTTCCCTAATGTGTCATAAAGCCAGAGTCTAAATGTTTTCCACCTTGCTTAAAAAATACACTTCAAAGAGGGGACTGTTAAGAATTTTTATTTGCTTTCGGTTATTCCTCTAGGAAAGGAGAGGTAATAATCCCCCCATGCGTCCTGCTGATGGCTTAGTCTGGCTTTGGATAGGAATATCACGCCCTCATGTGAAGGTAGGGCTTCCAAAAACTCTCTAGGTGCTACATTCTAGACAGACGTTTTTATTTCTTCACTTATCCCAGTATTTCTACGAATTCTAATTTTCTTAATCATATGAAACTATTTCCTTTAATTAAAAGTCTTAATCCACACTTATTTTTCTCCCTACTACCTGCCATTCCACATGGCAAACTGTAAAACGTTGGAAGAGATGACGCATTTAAACAGAATTCTCCAGTTATTGACCAAAACACACTTGGCGTTAATATATTTTAGCCTCTGACCATACATGTTGATATAGCAAACAGCATTCCTCTAATTTAACAAGCCACCATCCTGCAGGGAGACATTATTTTTAGAAATCATCTGGTTATTCCCTTTTAGCATCAAAGAGTAAACTTTCAAGAAGTAGCACGAAATATAAAATGATTCAGAGAGGAGAAACACACACACACAAGCACACACACACTAGCAAAAAGCAGCATACAACCGAAAGTATAATCATAGGCTCAGCCATTCACAAGTGTGGTTTTTACGCCTGGAGTACAAATGTAAAGGAACAATAGCCTAAAAAAGTGAAAACTGCATAAATGTGGCTTTTAACAAAAGAGGCCTACAGAATATGTGGTCCTGATATTACCTTATTAGACAAAGTAATATTAGAGATCCATTTGAATATACCGTATAATCCATTCCCACGATCTGCCTACCTTTCAGTCACAGTGTAGGAAAATTAGTTTAGAGGTCCTATAAAGACTGAAGCTAGGTGAACTGACTGGCTGATCAGCAGCTAGCAGAATTATCTTTAAGAGACATCAAAGCCAACTTTCTCTGTGAATAAAAGGAAACTGAATTTTGTGAGTCCCTTATAGAGATCAAGAAATATGGAACTACAAGCGAATGTTTCTTTTTGAAACATGAAAGGGCCAAACACTTCTTTAGAATTAGAAAAGGGGTGCCCAGGGAAAACTTACTTCGGAAAAAATCTAAAATAATCTGTTAACAAGAGAGCCTGAAGGAAAGAATGCCTAACCTTTGTTCAATTTCCAACTATGGAGTTATTACACAGTTGCATAACAGACAGCAGTGGTATGACAATTTATTATTTGGCGATCCTCTCAAAGGCCGGTTTTAACTTCTAATATAAGAGGCAAACATCTCAACAGCAAGGTTATCATCTATGGCATATGTTATTACCTGATAAGGTTTGCAAAGCCTGCCCTACAAGGATCCTTCTGTCAGACGGCAAATAGCATTGGAGCAGTTATGTTGGGCGAGCATTAGCAACAATGTAAAAAAAATGAGACAGAATTTTTTAAATGTAAATGAATGCAAAATTGTCATTTTTACTAAATAAATACGTCAGTAGAATTCGTCCTCTTCTCTCTACTTACTAGCTGCCCCCCCCAAAAAAAAACCCACACATAAACAAAGTGCAACATTTAACAAATAAATTAAGTCAAAGCAGCTTTGCTTGGTTAGGGAAATTTTATACAAGAAAAGTCTAGAAGTCAATTCAGTCTTTAGTGCTTTATCCACAGACACACAAACGCACAGACACACACAGACAGACAGACACACACACACACACACACACACCTGAACTATCTTTCACCCACCAGCAATGAGAAAGCGCAACGTCTCTTCTGGCAAAATTTCATTCCAGTGGTGACAGCAGCAGGGACAGTACCAGCTCACTCATCCTGGGCTGACACAACCATAGGATGGGTGCTTTCACTGAGACTGGTTTGGTTATCACTGACTTAACCCGCAAACTTATCAAAACAAGTAGTTAACCCTCAAATTTATCAAAACAAGTAGCAGCACACAAGACTAACTTAATTGAATCCTTGTCAGTTTCCCTGAAACTTTACTACTTGGAATCCGATCATTTTAATATGCACAACTGGAAATAAGAGTTGATTCAGCTCTAGATTCATGTATTTGAATAAAACAGTAGCCGAATGTAAAAAATCCGTCCACACCGATTTCTTCTAATTCTGCCTAAGAGGAAACCTATCTATTTGATGCCAAGGAGAGAACTCAACTAAGTGGTCGGCAAGGATGGGTTAATGTAACACATTATTCATGGCAACTTATTCACAGGCACAAAGATATGTCAATTGCTTTCCCCCTAGGGCTTCCTTTTTCAACTGCTGGAATGATCCTGGATTTCGTCAGCAATACCCCCACAAGGCTCAAGATGGTTCCGTAGAGAAAGAGGCCATCCCTGATGCAAGCTCCAGTAGGATGAGGGAAGAGGAAGCAAGGAGGGGGGCAGCCGCATTTCCACTCATCCAACTTTGCAGCATTTTCAACACTTCTGAAGGAATGATGTTCTACCTGGGCTGGCCGAGACTAGTCACTGCAGGTTCAATAGCAAGCAGCTCAGAGGTGAATGCTATCACTTTTCGCATTTACACAGATGTGTCTGAGTGAACAATTTCTACATTGCTACTGTCAGATTGTTTTTCTGCCTCGAAGAAATTTGCTTTGCATTTTAACGGATGCCATACTAAAAGGTGTATTTTACAGATCCAAAGATGCGACCAGGATATTCAAAATGCGTCTTTGGGGTGATTTGTATTGGAAAAGCGTCCAGAATGAAAATTTTGCGCCCTATAGCAGCACTTTTGTGTTCCCTAAAAATATAAAGTAATGTGTTTATTTTACAGGAAACCAGACAGTTGCGGCGGCGAAGCAGAAGCTGCTGCCTCCACGGCACTTGGTTGTTCCCCTCCAGGGAATGGTATTTGCTGGGACGTGGCTGCAGAGAAGGAGTCTCCAAGGACCACCCAGGGACCACCCAATGCCCCGAGCCCAGGGCCACAGCAACAGATCCCAGGAGTAAGTGGATCTTCTGTAATCGCCCCCTTCAGATTTCTCGGGAAGAGAAAAGTCCAAGCACACATCTGTACACAGAAACTCTACACAGCTCAAATATCTGAAACTGGTGTACTGCAGATGGCTGGGGTGAGCAAGTGTAAAAGAAAATGGAAATTGTGTAGGAGGGAAAAAAAGTAAAGGAATTGGTGATTAATGTAGTCCTTGACATGCTACGTGGAGAGTCGTATCTGTTGAAAGAGAACCAAAGAGAGAACACAGGAGTTAGAGAACACAATGGAAATTCACTCCTCAGGAAGAAAAACAAAAAAAACTTTTAATTTTCGATATTTAGACCAGAGCTGTCCCCATAGAAATACCATGTGAGCCACACATTTAATTTTCAATGTTCAAGTGGCCACACTAAGCAGTGAAAAGCAACGGGTAAGATTAACTTTAATAATACATTTTATTTAACCCAATATACTCAATGTTATCATTTCAACATGTAATCAAGTAGTAGGGATTGAGATATTTTCCATTACAATATTGCTACTAAGATCGTTCACAGTCTTTTTTCCCCCAGTGTTTGCCATCTGGTGTGTATTCTGCAGTTCCCACACATCTCAGTGTGGACTTGGCCACACTTCAAGTGCTCAGTGGTCACATGTGGCTAGTGGCTAGCCTACTGGACAGTACAGCCTCCTATTTACTGCTTTTGATCTAAGTATTTAGCCCTGACAACTGTCTCTTCCCAAAGCCATGCCTATTGAAACTATAGATGTTTGGAGAAACATAACACATTTTCTCATTCCTCCAGGGAACCCAAACATCCTTTCTCACTTGCCAGCACTTTAAGATACCCAGGCAGGTCAGACACACCCCCTTAGCCAGGCTCTCTCAAGAAGGAGGCTCCCAGTCCTGAAAGGTGTGTTTCACCTCCCCAGTGTGATGACGTTACTCAGTAGGGCACCCCCTATGATTTCACTCCACGTCCCACCAGATGTTCACCTGATCACCGTCAAGTCTCCAGGATGAAAGGCGACTAGTCCCGACTCAGAGGCCAGCCCTTTATCAGCCTTTGGACCAACTCTAATGAACTCAACTCTCAGGAAGAAACGGAAAGGCTCAACTTCCTCACATCAGCTGGAAGCCCTGGGTCTGTCTGTGATCCTGCCTGTGGGTCATGTGCAGAGCTCATGGTGCTTCTGGGGTGGGGCGTGGGTGACAAGAGAGCTAGGTGGAGGCTCATCCTTGAGAAACACATGGGGACTGCTGGCACAGGAAATGTGACAGACACGAAGAAAAACCCACCTGCTCTTCTGATTTTAAAAAGAACTCCATACAGATACATAACGGAATACTACTCAGCCACAAACAAGAATGAAATTTTACCATTTGCAACAACATGGATGGACTTGGAGGGCATTATGCTAAGTGAAACAATTCAGGCAGAGAAAGACAGATACTGTATGCTACCACTTATATGTGGAATCTAAAAAGATAAAACAAACTAGTGAATATAACAAAAAAGAAACACACTCATGGATATAGAGAACAAACTAGTGGTTATCAATGGCAGGGGAGGGAAGGGGAGAGGGGCAAGACAGGGGTAGGGGATTAAGAGGTACAAACTACTATGTATAAAGTAAATAAGCTACAAAGATATATTGCACAGCACAGGGAATACAGCCAATATTTTATAAGAACAATAAATGGAGTATAATCTAGAAAATTTTTAAATAACTATGTTGTACACCTGAAACTAATGTCGTATTGTAAATCAACTACACCTCAATAAAGAAAAGAACTCCAACTCAACACCTCATGCTGTTTTTGCCCCTAGAAGGCTTACATCCAAATTTAGTGCTTGACTGTGGTTCCTGCTACAGTGCTCCCCGAGCCCACCCCCTGGACTCAGGTTCCTGCTACAGTGCTCTCTCCCTCTCTAATTTTTTTTTGGCTTCATTCTCCTGATTTATGTGTTATAATACTGTAAACAATCTCACATATTTTTGTATAAATAAGCAGGATATAAATTATAATAGAAAAATTTCAGAGTGTGGAAAGGGATTTTAAAAGTAGATAAAAGCAAAGTGGGTGAGGGAAAAAAAGGAATAAAGAACAAAAATTGAGTAGAAAAAAAAGAGAACACATTCCTTTTCAGAATACTACCTCTTCATGCAGCTCAATATCAAAGAAACAAACAACCCAATCCAAAAATGGGCAGAAGACCTAAATAGACATTTCTCCAAAGAAGATATACAGATTGCCAACAAACACATGAAAGAATGCTCAACATTATTAATAATTAGAGAAATGCAAATCAAAACTACAATGAAATATCATCTCACACCAGTCAAAATGGCCATCATCCAAAAATGTACAAACAATAAATGCTGGACAGGGTGTGGAGAAAAGGGAACCCTCTTGCACTGCTGGTGGGAATGTAAATTGATACAGCCACTATGGAGAACAGTATGGAGGTTCCTTAAAAAACTACAAATAGAACTACCATACGACCCAGCAATCCCACTACTGGGAATATACCCTGAGAAAACCATAATTCAAAAAGAGTCATGTACCACAATGTTCACTGCAGCTCTATTTACAATAGCCAGGACATGAAAGCAACCTAAGTGCCCACTGACAGATGAATGGATAAAGAAGATGTGACACATGTATACAATGGAATATTAGTCAGCCATAAAAAGAAACAAAATTGAGTTATTTGTAGTGAGGTGGATGGACCTAGAGTCTGTCATACAGAGTGAAGTAAGTCAGAAAGAGAAAAACAAATACCGTATGCTAACACATATATATGGAATCTAAGAAAAAAAATGGTTATGAAGAACCTAGGGGTAAGACGGGAATAAAGACACAGACCTACTAGAGAATGGACCTGAGGATATGGGGAGGGGGAAGGGTAAGCTGGGACAAAGTGAGAGAGAGGCATGGACATATATACACTACCAAACGTAAAATAGATAGCTAGTGGGAAGCAGCCGCACAGCACAGGGAGATCAGCTCCGTGCTTTGTGACTACCTGGAGGGGTGGGATAGGGAGGGTGGGAGGGAGACGCAAGAGGTAGGAGATATGGGAACATATGTATACGTATAACTGATTCACTTTGTTATAAAGCAGAAACTAACACACCATTGTAAAGCAATTATACTCCAATAAAGATGTAAAAAAATAAAAATAAAAAAAGAATACTACCTTTTCCCCAACTCAAAAAATACATATTCAGGGAGCTCATCTGATAACTACCATTTCTTGCTCCAATAGTGCAATCACTTGCAATTACAAAGCTGCTCAATTAAAAATGGTAAAGCAACCTATATTCCTGTCCTTTTTAGAAGTCCCAGAGACAGAGGGAGAGAGAGAGAGAGGTTTGCCTTTGGGAGGAGCCTCTGTACTGTTTAGACTTTCTGGTGAGATTTTGTGCTTATTATTAGGACCAGAAATGAAAAGCCTAAGAAAGAACAGTCACAGCTGTCATTCAAATCCATTTTGAGCTGAAAACCAAGAGGCTCGGGAACGCTCTCTGCACACTCCCTTTGAAATGCCCATTTCACTGTCCTTCCAGGTTCATTTTTCCAAGCACAGGATCTCAGAATCACTTATGGCTCACCCTGGTCTGATGAGACAGCCGTCCTACACACCTGGAGGCAGGGAGGTGCGAGCCCCTACCTTAAATTGTAGGGTTATGGCCTGACGTGATGACCGCAGCCAACCCATGCTGACAGCCAAGCGCTAGGCACAGACTCAACAGGGCAGCCTCAACAGCTCCAGCCAACCACAGAGGGACACGATTTCCACAGAAGGCCTTTCATTCAAATCCCCCCTTCCCCCAACGTGTAAGATTCTGCACGTATTAGCTAACAGTTTGGAAGAAACAGGGGGCCACAAAGGAGGCCCCATCTGCTTAGTTTAAGCACCTCCAGGAGCGCAAGAGAGAACCGAGACTTTGTGAGGGGCTCTGAAAGGAAAACACAGGAACTCCACCAAGAAAACGTCCTTATTATCTAGAGGTGCTTCTTTTTCATCCTGAGTTAAAGATCTTTACAGACATGTCTGCCAAAGCAGTCTTTCCAGCAGGCCCAAGAATGGATTTAACTAGGATATTCCCATCCATCCCCCAACCTTCTGGAAGTTCACCTCCCTTGACAAATTCTGGGGAGAAAATGGATATAATGTATAGAGGTAAATGGGTGAGGCCCTAGAAAAAACATTTCTGACTGTTCCAATAATAGACTGACCATCCAGAGAGGTCAGTGCATCTCAAGAACATTTAAAACCCAGTTCTGTTGACCCTCCTTAGATGGTTTACAGGAGCCGCTCGCTCTCCTAAAAGCAGGGTACTGAAACCAAGTGACCTGCTACTGGACTGTCCCTGGGCCTCTGCCCAACTGGAGATGGTAATGCAGAGTGGCAATGTGTGACTGACTGAGAAGGAAATAAAATCACCTTTCTTTAGAAGGGATGGGGAAGGTTGAAGAAAGAAGCTAATTTTATGTGGGTTTTGCAAGAAGTAGTCAGAGATGTTTCCCCCCCAACCTTGGCTTTTGCAATTGCCTGCAGTGGATTTACGCTTAATCCAAACAGTACATAGTTTTATCTTTCCTTTGCCTTTCTACAGTTCAATCCCCACATTATAAGAATTAACAACTGTACTGGACATATCATTGCTGAACAGAAGTGGATTTATCCTACGGGGGCATTCGTGCATCTACTGTAGAGAGACAATTTTACTTGCTCTGAATTCATAAGTCTGAGAACCATGCCATTAAGGTGAATTAGGTCCAGCAGCTGACTGCGCTGGAAATGCAGGGTCCCTCTGTGATCCCTCCTGTTGAATTCACAATGCCAGTTTCTAAGTCCCATCCCAGGTCCCACCAGTGCCCGCCTGCAGGCATTTCTTTCCTCTCTTCCTGAGGTCCTGCTTCGTCTACTCCTTTTAGGCCTGTCCCCGTGAAACCACCATAACACTCGAGAATATTTGTCAGGGCCAGATTTTTGCCAGGCATTCTTCTATGACCTTTCATTCTCCTTCCACATTGTCTTGTTCAATTCCCAGCACAAACCTGTGATGAAGGTACTATGATCATAACTTCTCCATGCCACAGTTTTCTTAGCTGTTAAATGGCCAAGACCCTTTCCTGGAGGGAAGAGGTTGGGTTTGCTTCATATACTTGAACTAAAACAACCCACTGCAGCAGATAGAAGGCAGCAGCAGATATGAGAATCCAGGTGTCGTTTATCAAGCTAAATAGTAAAGAGATTTGTGAAACCATAAGTGCACCATTCTAAGATTTTGTTTTGTAAAATAATTATGTTTCATTAAAAATGGCATTTTTAAAAATTAATTAGTTAATTTAGTTTTGGCTGCATTGGGTCTTCATTGCTGCGCGTGGGCTTTCTCTAGTTGCGGCGAGCGGGGGCAACTCTTCGTTGCGGTGCGCGGGCTTCTCGTTGTGGTGGCTTCTCTTGTTGCAGAGCATGGGCTCTAGGCGCACGGGCTTCAGTAGTTGTGGCTCATGGTCTCTAGAGCGCAGGCTCAGTAGTTGTGGCACATGGGCTTAGTTGCTCTGCAGCATGTGGGATCTTCCCGGGCCAGGGCTCGAACCCTTGTCCCCTGCGTTGGCAGGCAGATTCTTAACCACCGCGCCACCAGGGAAGTCCAAAAATAGCATTTGTTAATAGAATTACTATTTTAAATGTTTCAATTTCTAACATAATACCTATCATAGATACAACCCAGAAATAGAAAAGCTCTTTGATGTTGATACTTTTTAAGAATGTCAAAGGTCCCAAGGTCAGGAACCCTGAGAACTGCTGCAGAGCAGATCAGAACTCTTAGACCAGGATCCACCACCACCAAGTTGTTAAGATCTTGACAGTTCACTCTGCCTCTGTGTAGCATGTTGAGTGAAGCTGGACTCCATCATGACCACACCAGCGATCACTGAGAGCTGGCTCTGTGCCAGGCACTCATCTAAGCCCTAAGATACTCATGTATCTAATCTTCACAGCCACCCTATGAGTAGGGGCTATCTGGCCACGTTTCACAGAGGAGGACACTGAGGCCCAGAGAAATGAGGTAATTATCCCAGGACGTGTCCAAGCTGGGATTCAACCCCAGGAAATCCAGCTCCAGATCCTGAGCCCACAACCATCCAGCTACCCTGCCTGTAGCAAAGGGTCCCTCTCCGCATGCACATACTAGCTACTCATTTAATTGCTAGGATTTTCCAACAGCAGTAGCAAGTTGAACAGCCCAGTGGCTTTGATGCAGACCACATGTGTGGCTTCACGACCTACTGTAAAGGAAGCTTTTCGGCTTCAAAGGGCTAAATCCCAAAGCAGCAGCTCTCCCACCCTCCACGTGTGGAGTGAACCCATTTCTGCTCTGGCCAGAAGTCAACCTGTGCGTCTTATGCCGCTATATTTTTTATTTGTGATTAGGGTATCAAGAACAGGATACAGGTCAAGATGAACCCCAACAATGGTGCAAGATAGGCTGGATGCAGGAATTCAGGACAGAGAGAAGGGTAATAAGAAGGAAAGACACAAGAGGGAGGGGATATGCAGATATATGTATACATATTGCTGATTCACTTTGTTATACAGCAGAAACTAATACACCATTGTAAAGCAACTATACTCCAATAAAGATGTTAAAATAAAAAAGAAAAGAAGGAAAGACAGAGTGTGTCAGAAAAGCAAATAGAGGGCTTCCCTGGTGGCACAGTGGTTGAGAGTCCGCCTGCTGATGCAGGGGACGTGGGTTCGTGTCCCAGTCTGGGAAGATCCCACACGCCGCGAAGCGGCTGGACCCGTAAGCCATGGCCGCTGAGCCTGCACGTCCGGAGCCTGTGCTCCACAACGGGAGAGGCCACAACACTGAGAGGCCTGCGTACCACAAAAAAAAAAGAAAGGAAAAAAAAAGAAAATAGAGTATAAATTAGCAGATGCCATTTTGAGAAGCTCAGCCTGAACCTAAGGATATACCAAGGACCAGCCAGAAACAGCCTTGTTGTTCCAACAGGCAAAAGCTTAGAGAGAAAACTCCATTCTGCCTGGGGTGGGTGAGGAAAGCAGTTAAGGGAGAAGGGTGAGGTGGGGCTTCAGAGAAGGTGGAACTTTCTCAATTCAAAGAAAGAAGAGCCAGCAGCCCAAGTGGACTTTATGTTTAGGGCTTCCGCTGAGAGTGGTGAATATGAGGAAATGGCCAGGGGCATTTAAAGTGAAGGAGATGTGAGGTTTACGTGCGAGGCTAGAAAACACTGGGTTTCCTGTCTTTAATGCACACTTGGAATTTCCCTGTTTGGATGTAGCTTACTGTGAGAAGACTGCTTGCAAAAGAAAGTCATTTGTGCGTTCCCAGTGCCTGGGCCAAGTATGACAGGCTGAAGATCCTGACAGCAGGAGGCACACAGGCAACACGGGGTCCAGGAGTTCAGACGCTTGGTCCCAGATGACCATCACATCATGGCAGCAAAAGGAAAGGGTGGTGAAAGCCCATAAATCTTCGTTATGCGTGTGCCCCATCCCACCATTTAAGGAGTTAAAGGTCTTATCTTTATTAATATATGGGAAAAGAATCTGAAAAAGAATGGATATAGGTATATGTATAACTGAATCACTTTGCTGTGCACCTGACACAACCATTGTAAATCAACTCTACTCCAATATAAAATAAAAATTAAATTTAAAAAAACGAAAACACTTAGACGTACACTTAAAAAAAGAAGAAAACAATTAGCAAATATAGTCACGATAAGCTCCTGAGGTAGTAAAACCAGAAAGAGACAGAGCCATCCTACAGTGACGGTTAGTGACCCACGGACTGTCACATAAATCGTGACACAGGGGTCATGACAGACTCCTGGGCTCCTTTGATGGCTTCCTGTAGTTACGTTCACCTGGGTGACCCTGCTATGAACTGCAGAAGTGCTTCTCCAGAGCTCTTTTCTTTATGCCTCAAAACATGAAATCACAGTGTTAAAAAAAAAAATTCTTCTTCAAATGTACTGTAAGAGGCCAGTGAGTCCCTTCCAGCTCCGCCACTGCGATTTCGCCTAATATTTTATTAAAGTGTATCAAAACTTTATTAAATAGAATATGATTTCTAGACTTGATATATATGGTTTCTAATAAAAGTACAGTCCTCAAAATATCAGTCTTCATCTATATCAACAAAGTGAAAGGCATCCTCAGTCTTTGGTTCATTTCACAATATTTTCAATTTTATGCTTTTCTTGCCATGAAAATCTGAAGCGTTAACATGTGCGTATTCTAGGATTTTTTTTTTTTTTTTTTTTACGCGGGCCTCTCACTGCTGTGGCCTCTCCCGTTGCGGAGCACAGGCTCCGGACGCGCAGGCCCAGCGGCCATGGCTCACGGGCCCAGCCGCTCCGCGGCATGTGGGATCTTCCCGGACGGGGGCACGAACCCGTGTCCCCTGCATCGGCAGGCGGACTCTCAACCACTGTGGCACCAGGGAAGCCCAACATGTGCGTATTCTAGATTATCTAGCTGACCACCTGTCACCAACTTCAGCACCACACCTGCTTTATGCCAACACCGAGTTGGTGCTTCTCCTCACAGCTTTCATCACCTTCAGGCTAAAGCTGGGCAATGGGAAAATGATGCGTTCCAGCCACAAGAAGACAAAATGACCTGAAAGCATGCTGTGATTCTGCAGTGGTTTTTAACAGAGAAAGAGGGTGAAAGAATTGTCATGTCTTGACACATGAGCCAAACTTGACCAGAAGCAATGCATACCAGAGACACACTGCACACAGCTCTTTATTTTCAGCAAAAGACTGTCATTCGTTAAATTAGTAAAGCTTAGTAAAGGTTAGTGATTTGGATTTTTGACTTTTTAAATCTATTTTCTAAATTTGTTTCAACTTGATACTTATGGAAGATCCATTAAGTATAGGGAGCGTACACTGTTTTTAATGTGCAAATACTTGAGTATTAAAATAATTGAAATATTTTATAATTGTTTTATAATTTAAACTCCAGGAATCTGTGAGAATTTTATTTCCCTAAAAGTACTCTATTTACTACTCAAGCTTGAGAAATAACAGTCTACAGATAGGAAAACGAAGAGAACACAATTCTGCCCCAAAGCCGGTCAGAAAACAGGTTTCAGCAATGCCCCACTGGCGCCATCTGGTGGGCAATTCGAACCAGTGCCCACTGGCACCGCCGTACTCCAGGGCCCTCAGAACCAGGGAGCTGAACACGTATTTAAATGCTGTCTACTTTCAATATGGGGCCTCAAGTAAGCACTCAGCACTGCCCGAGAGGCCTATTTCACGCCTTCTCTCTTCAACCTGCAGCACGGTCTCCCCCCACCCTCTCAGCTGGTAACCTGGCTTCTTACTTGCATGAGAAAACAAGCGCTAAGATGGCATCCACCTTACTGGATGGATCTACCAACACCCCCATCTACCAGCCACCAGCATCCGTACTTTCTGCTCTGCCTTCCTGTCACCTTGGGTGCAGTGTTGCCTCTGCTTATGTTCTGGATCACAGCACCTGTCAGAAAGCCAATACTCTCTACTGTAATTCTCCTGTCTCCTAAGTTATCAATTTCCCTTCCCAGCTGGATCATTACCATCAGCGTACAAATAAGCTGCAATGGCTCCTACCTTAAAAAAGAAATGCAAATCCCATCTTAACCCCACATCCCTCCATTCCTCTGCTCCTTCAAACAAAACTTCAAGCTGCATGCAGTGGCTGGCTCTATTTCCCCACCCCCATGCTCTGGCCCATGCCTCCCCCTCGTGCTGAAGCTGACGTCACTGCCCTCAGTCTCTGTGGTTATCCTCCTGGAGCTCTGAGCAGCCTTTGGCACAGCTGTGGACCTCCCCTTAGGAAGCAGGGCTCCACTCCACCTCCTCAAACATCACATTCTTGCCCCCTCAGACCCCTTTACTGGTGCTACCTCCTTTTTCTGACCTTTCCATTGGCCAGTCCCCAGGCCTGGCCTAACTCTCCCCACCCTCCACCTCTATCCACCTTTCTGCAGGTCATCTCCTCCACCCCATGGCCTTAAACACGATCTATGGGCTACAGTTCTCTATGATCTCAGCTCTCATCTTTCTCCCGAGCTTACGGGTCCCACTGCCTACTCAACATACCCGCTTGTATGGTGAGCTAGGTTGGATTGTCTAAGAGGCATCTCATAATCAACCCAACTCTCTGTTTTTCCATAAAATCTGTTCATTGCCCAATTTTCCCAGTCATGGCTAAAAGGTACCAGTATTGACCTGGTTGCTAGGGCCCCAGCCTAGGAATCACCTTTGATTCCCACCCACCCCTCCTTCTCTCCCCTCCACCCTCAGCTCTCCAACACAGGCTGACTCTGACCAGTTGCTGCTGCCACCCTGGCTCAATGCTACTCCCCCCAAAGTGGACACACGCAATAGCCCCCAAGGGAGCCCCCTGCTCTTACGCTCACCCCACCCCCCTCCGTCCTCCAGAGTCCAGCCCAGGCAAACCTCTCCTCATCATGAACTGAGTTCCAGCACTCCCATGCCCAAAGTCCCCACTGGCCCTACACGCCTAGCTTACACTTTAAACTGCTCACCTCGGCCTCAAAGCCCTCATTTATCTGGTCCCATCTCCCTCCCCAACATTCCTAGTTTTAATGGTCTCCCCTGTTCTCCAGCCTTATCAGCCTTCCTGTGGTTCCTCAAATATGCCACAGTCTGGACCCACCTTCCAGCGAGTGTCTGTGCCCATGTCATTGCGGGGCTGGCATTTCTCATCATTTAGTTCTCAGCTCAAATGTCACCCCCTCTTCTAAATAAGTGTCCCTCATCTCTATTTCATTAACCTGTTCTTATTTTCTTCAGAACACTTAACACTATTTGCAGTTACCGTCTTTATTTGCTGTCTATCTCCCCCCGACAGCGTGTCAGTACACAAGAACAGAGCCTTCTTTGTCTCTTTACTGTTAAACCAAGTACAGAGCAAGTACAAAATGCCTGATCCCATTTGGCGGATGAAGAAACTGAGGCTAAAAATAATCAAGCAATTTGCCCAATGTCACACAGGAATAGAGCCAAGGCCACATCTGGCCAACCCCATATCCCGTGTCGTCAGCTTACTGCACTGTACTGCCCCATGTCCAGCTTTGGAGGTTGAAAAAGATGGGCCCCTCCTCCTGACGCAGCCCACGCCCCCAGATTTGAATGAGATGAGATAAAAGCTGGCATTGTCCTGGGTTCTTTTGATTTCTGTATGTTGGCATCCTCGGTTGCTCTGAAACTTTGGGCATAAACTGAAAGACTCATTGTGACTATATTCCTTGAATCCTAAATGAAGCAGAAAGAAATCCCAAAGGTACCCAGATGCTGCCCAAGTATGAATGTGCCGCTCTGGCTCCAAAAGGAGGGCTGGGAAGAGTCAGCAGTTGAGATCATTTCTACAGGACAGACACACTTCAGAACGAGAATCCAAAGAGCAGGAAAGATCATCTCAAAAAGCAATTAATTGCTAATTAATTAATTAGATCTCATCTAAGCGATTAATTCCATATTTCCAATTTTTTTAATAAGCTTATTTTTTAATAAGCATTCCCTCACTTCCAATTATAATTCCCTACTCCATTGGTTATCATCCTTTTTTTAACCTCCACTGACCAATGCCCAGTTATTTTCATAAAAATAGTCAATGTTGCTGTTCATAACTTTTGGATAAATAAATGGTAGTATCTTTAAAACTCCTTATATCTGGTCATAGCACCAAATAGGATACTCAGACATGGGCCTTCCCTGCCGTGGTTATGATCAATTGCTACAGACTAAAAACTATTTTGTAACAACTATGAGAATTAGAAGAGAATATAAACCAACATTCATGGACCACCTACTGTGTGCCAAGCTTGCAGTGCTAGCCTCTCCTACGGCTGACATTTTCTTGAGCACTTGTTATGTGCCAAGCAGCTCAGAAGTATGACCTCATTTAGTCCTCAAATCAATGCCCGTGGCCCAGGGAAAGGATTCTCCCTATTTCACAGACAAGGAAACCGACCGTAAGGTTAAGTAACTCGAAGGCAGTGGAAGACCTGACACCTGACCCGGGTCGCTCGTCCAAAGTCAGGCCCTTTGACCCTACCACCATCCCGACACCTGGATGGGGCCTGTTTGTTTGGTGACACTGTGAGGAAAACATGCAGTTACAGGAGTCACTTGAACAGATAAGGTGGGTGGTGGAGGTTCCAATTTCAGATAAAATCATCAAAACCACTCAAAACACTTTGAGTTAGAGAAAGAATGGCCATGACAGGTGAGGGTGGTTCTATACGCTGAAGGTCTTCAAAGTCTCACCAGACCTATTGATTTTCGGTCTTCAGAGTGAGAAGGGGATATATGGGTGAGGCCTAGCCAACATCTGGTTGTACGCACCCTCCACAAAACGTGGGTCTGATAGGCATTTATGGGCATGCACGAGGAGAGGGACTGTCCACTGCAGTCTCTGACCCTGGAATCCCTGGGCCGGTATATTCATTAAAAGCTTGCTGGGAGCCAAGGGCACACACTAACTCGGTGCTCCCATCAGATGGGGTGATGTAGATATGACGTCTAGCACAGTGCCGCTGCAGATCAGGTGTTCAACAGGTAGAGTGTTGGCTGCCCACCCAACCTCCATCTCCTTGTCCTAGGCAACAGAACACTACTCTTGTGTGGGGCGGTGAGGTGCCCAGCTAAAGACGACCTTCTCCAGCCTCCCCTGAAGCTAGATGTGGCCACGTGTTTCAACTCTGGCCAGAGGGATGCAGGGATCAGAGTTGGATGGGACTTCCGGGGAGGCTACTTAAAGGAAGCTCATTCAACTGTAAGAGCTGCTTTTGCCTCTCCCCAGCCTCCTCTCTGCTTGCTGAACACACAACACACAGGCACGATAGCTAGAACTGCAGAAGTCATTTAGGCGAGCTTGAGGAAGTCATTTAGGAGACCAGCAAGGAAGGTACGTGCTGAGGACAGTGAGTCTAAATTTAAGAGGCTATAGCTTTCTGTTGTCACTGTAGAGTTTTTCTACCAGTCACTGACAGACCACCCTCAAATGTCCTTTACGTGACAAAGAAATAAACGTCCATCCTGTATCAGCCACTTTAGGATATTTTAGGCTAGCAGGTCTCAAACTTAGGTGGCCAGCAAAATCACCTGGGGTACTTGGTAAAAATACAAAGGCTCTGGGCCTATGCTCCTTCAAGGAGCCTGGGTGTCTGGGTGCTAGATGATGCGGACACCCGCCAAAGGTCGAGAACCACTGCTTTAGGCTTTCTGTTCTAAGCGGCCCAATTTGTTCTTACAGTTCCCTTCAAGCGTCATCCCCGACACTGATAACGTGCGGTCAGAAGCAATTTTATAACATCCAGCTTCACTTTATTTCTGATTGAAAGCAGAGATCGCATCTGAACAGGGTGGCCCACAGCCAAGATAATTCTGCATCCACCCTCCCAGGATACGGCAGAAGGTGGCGGGCACGCTGCCCGCCCGCGGCCTGCCTCGACCTGTCCCGCTCCTCGACATGCTGCCTGGGGCAGGGCAGGTGAAAGTCATCTGGGTGCAGCCGCCAAGCTTCCTCCGTGGAAGTTTTAGTCTGAGCCTTAGCAATGTCGTCGTACCCCCTGAGTGGAGTCTCCAGCCCCTCATATTCACTTTCCTTACCTGGATGCAAAAAGGACTGGGTGAGGAACCAGCGCTCTCCTGAGTTGCCCCTGATTGCTGCGGCTTTGCTGTCAAGCTCACAAGCTTTCCTAGTGAGGACGAAGACTCCAAGGTCAACGTTAGGATCCACCTCCTCCCATCTACGGGTTACTGGCCCAAAGTCAGAGTTTCTCTAAACAGAGTTTTCTGGCCACCTAGCTGTCTGCCCTGCCCAACCAGTAAACTCTTTATCTCAAGTACAAGAGGACAGGCTTGTGCTCTCTCCTTCTCTTTTCTAAAAGGACATCACTTTTTCCCTTGTGCTGGTACAGCAATGTCAGGCATGTGGAGTGTGGGAAGAGAAGTTTTCAGACCGCCATCTCAAAGCAAAGAGTGGTCTGGACCCACCTAGACATAAATCTGCACAATTCTTAAAGATTCCATTTGTTGCGTTCAGATAGTAATTATAAAAATGTGACTTTCTAGGGCTTCCCTTGTGGCACAGCGGTTGAGAGTCTGCCTGCCGATGCAGGGGGCACGGGTTCGCGCCCCGGTCCGGGAAGATCCCACGTGCCGCGGAGGAGCTGGGCCCGTGAGCCATGGCCGCTGAGCCTGCGCGTCCGGAGCCTGTGCTCCGCAACGGGAGAGGCCACAGCAGTGAGAGGCCCGCGTACCGCAAAAAAAAAAAAAAAAAAAAAAAAAGAAAGTGACTTTCTATTATCTGGCTCTTTCTTTATATCCAGTTCCTGAGACTTAAAGCAGGCACCCACACCTGCCTACTCTGGGTAAAAGCAGTTGACAAACAGGTAATGCCCTTCTGGATGCCAGCTACAGAGGGGAGTCCCGCAGACAAGAGAAAGCTCGGATGATTCATTCACCGCACCCTGCCCGTCCCTGGAGGGTCCCTGGCACCAGGTGACCTTAGCTGGAAGACCCTGAGGTCCTAGACTGAGCTAAAGGTAGACCCAGGCCCCTGATAACCTGAAGCGCCAGGGCCTGTGCTGGGGTAGAGCTGCACCCTTTCCTCTCCACTGCAGGTCCACACACACATGGCTGAGAGCCAGGCAGAAGCAGGGAGAGCCCCAGGCCTGCCCCGGACGGAAGCCACCCCTGACACTAAGGACTCACTTCGTGTTTATTTCTGGTAGTGAGTGGAGTTTGAAGAGCTGCCTCCTCCCCCTCGGATGGCGTGGACAGCCGTTGGAGACGATGCTGGGTAGTGTCCAGGGCGGATGGGCTTGGCTGTATGCAACCGACAGAAAAGAGAGAAGAGACATTCAGAAAGGACTTAAACAGCCGCGCCGAGATACCTCCAGGTCACGTGCGAAAACCAAGAGGCACACTTTTTATCGACATGACAATTCTTATCAATCACCAGATCTTTCTGAAAGTGGGACGTTTGCCCTCCGATTGGTACAGTTAGTTAATCCAAGGCACCCGATGTTTAGGGGACAAAGAGACCTTGTGTATCAATTATTTCAATTCTTATCAAGGAAAATTAGAAACAGAGGACTTTCAGTTTTATCTGAGGCAGATCCGTGGGTCCCAATGGGTTCCAACAGTATCTCCCTGAAACTGGATGCAGAACTCTGTCTGTGATGCATTTTAGGGGGAGAGGGTTCACAGTTTTCAGTAAGATAGTCCCAGGGTATAAGACCCAATAAATGCAATGAACCACTAATGTAAGTTATGATCTTAAAACTAGAAATGTGAAGTTGCTGGTTTACATAACATCTGCACAGCAATATCTGATGAGAAATAATATTACATGTTATTGGAGATGTTTCCATTGAAAAAATAAAAAGAAAAGAAAAGAAAAGAAAGAAAGAAGCGCTCTAGAGAACATCCTTAAATCCCTTCTACTGTCACCGCATTATCCCAAGAACGATGACTCAACAGGCACACTCTCATTCTTTGCATGGGTCCAAATCCAGGTCTTGAAGGGGCTGGATGGCCAGGCCCCCTGCACTCACTGATGCCAGGCCTGGCTCTCTCCAGAGTATTTCCAAGGCTGCGCTTGCAGGCAGCTCTCCCTGAGGCTTCTGGCTACACGTAGCTCCCTCATGGTTCCGCCGGGTGCAGAACAGAAGGGGCCTTCGGGCTTTCCTGAGCAAGCCATATATTCCGGTATTCCGGAGAAAGTATACCTCTGTCTGTTTACAGCCAAACACCTCCGCCTGAAGCCAGGGCTGGCCGCCTTCTCTGCTCAGCTCAATAGCTTTGACGATCACAAGGTCCCCCAGAATCTCTCAGTGTAAGGAAGCGCACGCCTGGCCATCCCATCCTCCCAGGATGGACGCTGGGTGCCGGGAGGAGCCGGGCCGCCCCGCCCAGAGCTTCCACCCAGAGGAGCCCTCGCCTTCTGTCAAGGGCCCGGGTGCGGGCACACGTACCGATCTGGGCCGAGTGGGCCCTCCTGGCCATGTTCTTGGCTCGCACAGCCTCCTTGATGCGGTCCACCTCCTGCTGGTAGCGCTTGCGGTCCCGCATGGCGTTCTCCTTGGCCTCCTTCAGCGCGCTCTCCAGTGCCTTGACGCGCTCGGCCGTGGCACGCAGGCGCTTCTCCAGCTTGGGCAGCTCACAGCGCAGGTCTGCGTTGTCCCGGACCAGCTGCGGCGGGAGGGGGAGGTGGGGAGTTACGGGGCGGGGGGGCTGGGCAGACGCACTGCGGGGGCTGAGAAGGTGACAGGAGAGCAGCTAGAACCACCACCCACGCGCCCCACCAGGGCCGTCTTGGAGGGTCTGTAAGACCATAAACGGTGGGTGGGACCAACGGGAATAAAACTCCCATACCCTGAGGCTCCAATTTGCCAAACACAGGATTCACGGGTACGAGAAAGCGGGGAGGGGTGTGCGATAGAATCAAAAACCATTTCCAGCCGTAGGAAACTTTCAGGCGTGGGTGGGATTTACTGCCTCTTTTGTTTGAGGGGTGAGGGGGGGACTTGCCAGAGAAAACTGACTCCTTGGACACTGGCATGTGAAAGATAAGAAATGTGAAGCCAGTTCAGACACGCTCAGTGAAAGGCATTCATGTTCTAGAGCTCTCTGAAGGCCTCCTTCCAAGCCAGGACACATCGTCTACACCAGCACCGGGTCTGGACCCCACGTTGCAACATATCCAGAGGCTAACGGGTAACTCAGGGATACTGCTCATTCTTTCATTACCTAAGACGCTCAGTTAAGAAGGAACAAGCTCACCCTGGGTTAAGAATGGGCTCAAGAGCCGTATCTGTTACTGCCTGGCCGTCTGACCAGGTGTGCGTCACTCAACCACTCTAAGTCTACAGGCTACATACATAGGATCACTGTGGGAATCCAAATGGATCAGGAAAAGTTTTGAGAATCTTAAGTGCTAAACAAAGGTTGAACTACTGCTGGGTCTACACCTGTTTTCTTTACTCCTGTGTCCCCCGCACCCAGCACCAGCTCCAGTGCCCGGCAGAGAGTAAGTTTTTAATAAATATTCATTGAATTCATGAATAAAATAATTAATGAATTTCAGAGCTCTAGTTCAAGTTCCCTGGTAGTTTCTGCTTTTCTATTTCTCATCAACAATTTGCTTGAATGACTTCAACCATGTTGAATCTGTCATCCTCCCTTTGGGGAAAAATGCCATCATCAGTAATGTTGAAGAGGATGTAACAAGTCAAGGAGAAGTGACATCCCCTGGGCCACGGGGTCCAAAATGTTGGACCATTTTTATCAGATCCAAGATCTTGAGGATTTAGGGAAAACCGTCATGAACCTTCCAGCATTTAAACAGAAAGGAGACAAATAACCTGCCTAAGTCACCGGTAGGTTTGGACACTGTCACTCTGTCACTCTAGACAAACTCCAGGGTGTTGCAGGAACCTGAGAGGATGCCCAAGAAATAGGGTGACAGTGCAGAGAGGGGGCTGGTTCCGGCCCCAGTGCTCCCACGTGTGGGATGAAGCCAGTGGCTTCCTCGCCCAGTCTGTTTCCTCATCTATAAAAAGAGGGAGCCTGACCCAGCTCGCTGGCATCCACTTTGCATTCTGTGGAGTCTTTGGGTCCACAGAGGGTCCTGAAAAGCATCACGGGAGACACTGAGGCCAGCTGGGGTTGGAGGCTGGGATGGGAGGCAGGATGAAAAGACACGACTGAACGCCCTGCTCCCCAAGCCCCAGAGAGCTCACACTCAATTCCTTATATTTGGCTTCCATCAGGAAAGTATTTTAGGACTTCCCTGGTGGTCCAGTGGTTAAGACTCTGCGTTTCCACTGCAGGGGGTGCGGGTTCGATCCTTGGTTGGGGAACTAAGATCCCGCGTGCCACGCGGCACGACCAAAAAATAAAATTAAAAAAAAAAAAAAGGTATTTTCTATACAAGGGAAGTCACTGAAGACTAAAAGAGTGCCAGGTCCCTTCCAGCACTGATGTTCCCTAGTGATGTACTGTCCTTTTACCTTCTGTATCAGAGTCACCTCCCTCACTAGGGCTGAATCCAGCGGGGCTTCTCTCCAGGAGAGAAAGAGAAGCGGGAGGAAGATGACGCAACCCTCCTACCTGTTTGTGGACCTTAGTGAGCTGCTCCAGGTTATTCTCCAGGAAGGAAATTTTCTGCTTCTGGGCAGCACTGCCTCCTCCCTCGTCGCTGTCCAGCTCTACACTCTGCATCAACACCAAGGGGTCAGCGGGACAGGCCTCCACACCGCCCACCCCCAGTCCCAACATCACGTGGATGAGCCATTCGAAAGAAAACCCCCAATCTTACTAAAGGTTATTCTGAAAGTGAAAATGAAGAGTGGTTCTAAAAGTTTAGACTCGACCTTCTTCCCAATTAATTTCCTTGATTGGTATCAAAAGTGTTCTCTCTTTGGACAGCTGACAGAAAAACTTCAAATCTTTTTTTGAGGGATTCAGCTCTCTTTGTGAAATATACCTCTCCCTTGCACGCAGGTAGAGGCTTTTCTTTTCAAAAGGAAGTGTTCCAAAACTCATTAAGAAGAACTAGTGTGAAAACATAGCCCAACAGGACAGGAATAAAGACACAGATGTAGAGAATGGACTTGAGGACACGGGGAGGGGGAAGGGGAAGCTGGGATGAAGTGAGAGAGTGGCATGGACATACGTATACTACCAAATGTAAAACCGATAGCTAGTGAGAAGCAGACGCATAGCGCAGGGAGATCAGCTCCGTGCTTTGTGACCACCTAGAGGGGTGGGATAGGGAGGGTGGGAGGGAGGGAGATGCAAGAGGGAGGGGATATGGGGATATATGTATACGTATAGCTGATTCACTCTGTTATACAGCAGCGACTAACACAACAATGTAAAGCAATTATACTCCAATAAAGATGTTAAAAAAAGAAACAACATAAGCCCAAGACCCAAGTTTCATTTCAAACATCACAAGTGAGATAACAAGTCATCAAGCTGTGGGAAAGTGTCTGTGGTCCCACTGGGAAGTCTCAATGGCCTCTGCTTGTCCCTTCAGCTTCCAATTCCATGAAATTACTTAATGAATCCATCTCAGACTAGTCCTGGCATCTGCGCGCTGTGCTGGATCAACTCTCGAAATTTATCAGGTCTTGAGATTGATAAAAACACTGTTCTCCCAGCACTGCCACACTGAGTGGCCAGATAAGTTGGGAAATACATGTAGAAACACATCCTGGAGTCCCAAAATGGCAAAGCACGCTTGCTTTGTCTCATTATAGAAGAGATCATCACCCTTCTCTTTCTGAGACGTGATGTCTATATGAGCATCTCAAACCTGTCTCTTTGATCTAAATCCAAGGTTCTTAAACCCAGAAGAGGATTTGTTAAAACTCAGATTGCTGGGCCCTACCCTCATCTCTGAGTCAGTGGATCCAGGGTGGGTCTGAGAATTTGCACCTCTAGCAAGTTCCCAGGTGACGTCAGTGCTGCTAGCCAGGTGGCCACACTTTGAGAACCACTGGTCTAGGAATAGGCTCTTCCTAGAGAGTTTTATATTGTGAAGTCAGGGAAGTCTGATCTCAAGCTCTGCACCCTCCTCGGAACACCTCCTCCCTCCGACTGAGCCTTTTTGGTTCTTGTCATAACCTCTCTAGTCTCTGTCTCCATCACCTCTGCTCTGGCCTCTCTCTCCTCCCTGGTCCAGGTCCTCCAGTCATTTCTATTCTGATGACAGTGATCACTACCTACCTGCCTGACCAGTGCCACCTTGAAACCTCCCATCATTCTCCACCCTCTTTCCTTGTTTTTATTTCCAGGCCTCCAAGCTCACTCGAATCGTGCTGTCAGGTGCCACGACAAATCCATGCTCTGACCCTCAGCTGGACGCTCCCACACTGCTCAGCATCCTTTTGTTCGTCCCCAGCAAATCTCCCACAGCTGCCCGGGCCGCCTCTAGTCTCTGTGGGCTTCCCATTCTCTTCCTTCTTCTCCACTGAGCACCTTCTTCTCCACATTAACTGAGAAGGTCAAAGTCTTCAGATGCATCTCTTCCCAGTGTCATATATTTCCCTACGAATGTCTCCATCTTGGCTTCTCCACGTCTCCTCTCTGGGAAAGTGGGTCCTTTCCATCTACCAAGCCTAATACATTCCCCTATACCATCAATTCTGTCTTCTCAGATCCGACTCCATCAGTCACCTCCTCTTTTTTTTTTATAATATATTTCATCCCTTTTCCTTCGCTCCTTCACACAGACCCCCATGCACACACTTTTCTTAAATATACCTTCCGTCCATCCTGTCACACCTCTGGGCACGCCCACTGCCCCTCATCCATCACTTTCAAATATCTTTAAAGCATGGCCCCCTTGCTGTTCCCCCTCCCCTCCCCCTCCCAAAACCTCTGCTAGCTGCTCTGGGGGTTCACCGTTCAGTGACTCCCAAGATCACTGTCACTGTGTGTGGCACAAGGACCAAAGCAGCTCAGACTCTGGAGTCACACAGACCTGGATTACAATCCCATCTCTGGCTCTCCCCAGCTGCGTGATCTCGGGAGGTCACGTAACCTCTGAGCCCACCTCCACAGCTGCAAAACAGAACACTAAGAACCACTTACATGGCTCCTGGGGAGAGCACACAAGACGCCGGATGTTAAAGTGCTTCGTACACTCTGACCTGGCCCCTCATAGCCTCTTAACAAGCAAAGATGAGGCTCTAGCCCCTGACTTCCACGTTCCTGACATCGTTCACCAGGCTTCAGGGCCACGCTGTCTGATGAGACCCCTCTGGGTTTTCCCTGCAACGCTCAGAGGTTTTCACACTGTGGCCAGATAAATATGCGTTCGTTTGAAAGGATATTGGGTTGGCCCAAAAAGTTCGCTCGGGTTTTTCCATAAAATGTTACGGGAAAAACCCTAATGAACTTCTCTGGCCAACCCAATAACTTCCTTGTACTAAGATGGAAAAATGTTCCCAAGTATTTTTCCCCCTCCAGCACATTCTTTTAATCACATTCTCTGGCATGAAGTAATTAATTTTTAAGCATAACCAGCCCCGATTTAAGCAAGTGATACTTCAACTGAAAATGATTCGTTCTGGCCAACTTTTCTTCTCAGTCCCATTCACACAAACTAGAACTCACTTTTTTAACCCGGGCGGTCAGATCCTGGACGAAGAGTTTACGGAGGTTGTGCAGAGTCTGTAGCTCTCGAGACTGGAAGAGAAGATTGTTAAAATGCCACTTAAATGAGGGAACACGCTGAATTTACGACACAGCTGGCACCAGACCATCAACCCCAGACAGCTCCATAAAGCTCTGTAAGCCAACCATCGAGGCCATGGGGCTCACCACTTCCTCTGACCTGCCCACCACTCATATCCTCCTCCACCTGGCATCTTCCCACGGGCACCCCAAGGTTCAGAGACTGGGAACTCAAACAATGAAGCGTAAACTAGAACAAAGCCTGCTCGTTTGCTGTGTTTTAAATAGAACGCTTTTTCCCCTTCAACCGCAAAAATTCAAAAGTTTTCTCATAAAAATTCCTGGAGGGCTGTGTTGTACCAGAATGGACTCTTTTTTCCCTCTAACTTATGGTGTACACGTTATACAAAATGCTAACAAATTTAAATGAAAAGTTAGCCACGGTTTCTCCCACCCTAACTGACCGACATTTTTCATGTTTCCACACCCCTCTGGCCGTGGTCCACATGCTCCTTTGCTTTACATCACTGAGCTTATGGACTTTCCACCTGGGTGACCCTGGGCAACTTATCTAACCTTTCTGTGCCTCAGCTTTCTTATTTGTAACATGAGGATAAAAATAGTAGCTGTCTCATAGTTGCTGTTATCAAGCTTCAGTGAGATGATCCTTATGAAACTCTTACAACCATTTCTGGCACATAGTAAACATTCAATAAATATTCGCTAGTATTAATGTACTGATGCATCATATTTGACAGACATTTCTTCATTAGACTTTTATTGCTTCCTTTGGTTGTTGTTATGACTTTCATGAAATTAACTTCTTGGGAGCATTTTTTTTCTTCATTTTGGAGTCTTTTCTACTAATGAACCCATAGGAATTAGATTGCTAAGACAAAGGTCTAAGTCAAATCTGGTGACCTCTGTTTAACAAAATCAGAAAACCGAAATATTTCCTTCCCTTTAAGTCTCCGTGTATTTACCACAGGACGTACGACTAGTTCCCTTAAAAATATTTTCCCATAAGGAGAGAAATACACTCACATTTGTTTTTCAGTTTGTCTAAATTGACCTAACACAGAATGTCAAGGGATGGAGCTCACACAGCTCACAGAAAAAAGGAAGAAACAGGCTCTAAAGACATGGAAATAATAAGTTTCTTGAATAAAGGTTCTATGTTAATTTAAGGTCAAATTACTGGGTCCAATTCCATAATTGAGTTGAAATAAAAAGCACCTGAAGTCAATTGATTCCTCAGATGAGGCAAATTACTTTCTGCGGGAGGCCAAGCGGGCCTGCTGTTAGGAACGCCGTGCACGCGGTGCGTGCCCAGAGCTGAGCCACCGGCCGGCAGGTGCAGGGGGGCTGCTCTGAGCTCTCAGTGATGTAGCTGTGCTGCCTGTGCCCCTGCCCGAGGGAGCTCGGCCTCGGCCCCCTGCTCTGCGAGCTCTCTCTCCCGCTTCAGGGATTTCATTACTGATTGAACTATAATCACAGTAAATACTTTCCATGAAAAACGCCACCACCCTGCAGGGACATGAGAAGAGAAGACCCGGGTGTCTTGTCAAAGGGCCAGGCGATTCTTCCAGGCCGAGCACCAAATAATCCAGAGTCCGGAGTTTGGCGACTTTCTCTCCTTGCTGTTTGTTTTTAGGTAACTTCAAGAAACAGTTTAGGAGGGGCAGTTCAAGGCCTTGGAAACAGTTGATAAGTTGCACATGAATGCCTGCGTAACCCCATTTTGGCCTCCTGGGGCAATCAATTTTCCTCCATCGTATCCATTAGCATTCCTTCACCCACCCCGATTCCCTTCCCTTGTGAAGTCAGTCACAAGCCTTTCCTGGCACGGACGCTGCCCTCTGTGTAAAAGCCCAGGGCTCAGCTTCCTGTCACGGGGGACAGCGAGGGTGTGACCAGAGAGGTGGGGACACAAGGCCCATCAACGCAGCAGGAGAGGTCCAGCCCCAGAGCCCACACAAAGTGTCCTATTAAAGCCAGATGGCTTCCCGGGACCCCAGAGACGTCCCCACTGGCTGGTTGGCCTTTCCCAACATCGCCCCCTGGAGTGGGCTTCACAGACTACAACCCCTGGGTGGCAGGTCCCACCCGGGCCTGTCCAGACAGTCCAGGAGGCAGCGCAGGCCTAGGGCTAAGGGGGGCTCAGGAAGGGTCAGCCAAGGACAGCAGGCCTGCCCCTGAGGAACACTGACAGCTTGGGGAGGATGTGATGGAAGGATAAGTAAAAACACCCACGTCTGGAATGGCACAGACCGTGGGGTTCCAGTTTGGGAATTGAAAGCGTGTGTGTGCGTGATGTGTGTGGACGGGCAGTGAGGGCTGCAGAGGGAACGTGGGAGGCTGTGTCAGTGGGTCCGTCCACGTGTGAGGGACCAAGTGTGTTGCGTGAGCATGTGTGTGTGGTAGGGGGGCTGGGGAGAATGGATGTGAGGTTGGGAACATAGGTGAGTGGGCTGGGCGGGGAGGTGGGGGAAGGAGAACCAGTGGAGGAGGCTAGTGAGGAAAATGTGTTGTTAAAAATGTATTCAGTGGACTTCCCTGGTGGCGCAGCGGTTAAGAATCTGCCTGCCAGTGCAGGGGACACGGGTTCAAGCCCTGGTCCGGGAAGATCCCACATGCCGTGCAGCAACTAGGTCTGTGAGCCACAACTACTGAGCCTGCACTCTAGAGCCTGTGTGCCACAACTGCTGAAGCCTGTGTGCCTGGAGCCCGTGCTCTACAAGAGAGGCACTGCAACGAGAAGCCTGTGCACTGCGGCGAGGAGTGGCCCCTGCTCACTGCAACTAGAGAAATCTGCGTGCAGCAACGAAGACCCAACACAGCCAAAAATATAAATAAATAAATAAATAAATAAATAAATAAACATGTATTCAGTGGACTTCCCTGGAGGTCCAGTGATTAGGGCTCCGTGCTTCCACTGCAGGGGGCATGGGTTCGATCCCTGGTCAGGGAACTAAGATCCCACAAGTCGCTCAGTGAGGCCAAAACAAAACAAAACAAAAAAACATTCAAAAGGGCAAAAGAACATGCTCATGAGTGAGTGTGAAAGACAGAAAGCTTGTGAGTCTGGGAGAGAGTCAGCACGTGGAGCGAGTGTGTGTGAGTGGACATGATGGAGGGTGTGAGAGTGAATGAGCAAAAGTGTGAGTGTGCCAGTGAGGAAGTGTGGATGGTCACTAATGAGTGTGAATGTGTGTGTCAGCATGTTATGGGGTGTGCTGGGTGAGTGTGTAAGAATTTGTGAGTGGATGAACACAGGCATGAGAATGTGAATGTGAGGGCCTGTGGGTGTGAGTGTGTGTGAAGATGTGTGTGTGAGAAAGAATAAGTGATTGTGCCTGAGCGTGGGTGAGGCCGTGAGAGAGAGAGGGGTGAAGAGTGAGCTTCTGGGTGTGGGCATGGAAGGTGTGTGTGCTGCGTGAGTGTGCATGAGAGAGTGCGAGGGTGTAAAGGAAGAAAAGATACTGAAATATTGATCTCTGGCTGGTGGGAATACAGTGACATTTTAATGTGCAATATATTTCTGAATTGTTATAATTATCTATGATTATGGGTACCACTTCTCCAGGAGAACAGATGTGGAGGAAGCAACTTCATGGCTTCATTTCTGTTTCCCCTCCAGCTGCCCTGTCCACCGTCTTCTCCACCAGGCTCAAAAGGCCCAACTTCCTGTGAACAGTCATCCTACTTCTGTCCTGAACGGCTGGTGCCCTCCGAGCCCACACCTGGCTTTGAGGAGCAGCTAACACTGGCCCAGCGGCCAGAGTGCAGCCTCGGGTCCAGCCCTGATCAACCGCTTGCCTCCAGTCTGGGGTCACCGAGTTCGTGGATTCAGGCTCAGTCCCCCATAAATTCCCAGGACGTGGGAATGAAATCAGAATGCATGACTGTATGTAAACAACAGTTTCTCTCTGTTGTCATGTCATGTGAAATGACTCGACATGTTTTCACCAAATTGAGACTATTTGGGGTGTCTGTCTTCAAACACAGGCTGCGTGGCATTTTGAAGGGCTCTTGAGAGCCCTCGGAGCCAGGCAGCTACCCCCCAGGGCAACTGAGACGGAAGTTGACCAGAGGAGACAAACCCAATGAAAGCACAGAGAAAACTAACCAGGATCTCAGATGGTGAGCCCTTCTTCCAAAGGGAAGTAGATCTGTCACTCTTCTGCCCCAAACCCTGCAGGTCCCAAGGCCCTACCTGGCCTGCACCTCCTCTGGCCTTGACCTCTCTGTGCCTACCTCCTGCCTTCCCTCCTTCTCTTGGTCACATACACATTGACCTCCCTGTTGTACCTCAACATGCCTGCCATGGGCTGACCTCAGGGCCTTGGCACTGGCTGCTGCCTCTCCTGGAAGGCTCCTCCCCCGGACATCCCCATGGCTCCTTCTTTTACCTGCTTCAAGTTCCTGCTTAAATGTCACCTCCCAGTGGGGCCACCCCAAACCAGTACCCCTGCACTTTCTATAACCATCTAATGGAGGTCATGATCTACATCCATATTTCTCACTGTCTGTCTCCCCCAGGTGAAAGACGGCTTCACAAGGGCCAGCATCTTAACTGTTCTGTACTGATGCAACTCAAGCACCTAAAAGCATGCCAGCCCTCAGTAGGTGATCAATAAATATCCACTGATTGTTGCATGGAAGTAAGTCACAACATACAGAGGCTGTAAAATTGCAGGCACTGATTTGAGTTTAAATCTCAGTCAGGACTCCATGGTTACAGTCTTAAGGATGGATGGATGGATGGATGGATGGATGGATGGATGGATGGATGGTTGGTTGGTTATTCACTCTGTTAAGACCAGGGGAATAAATTCTACAGCTCTCATGTTTCCATAGGAAGTTTTATGTTTAAAATGATATTCAAGAAAGGCATGCACAAATAAAATTTTAGAAGAAACAAATTCAAAAGATCATAAACCAGGGCTTCCCTGGTGGCGCAGTGGTTGGGAGTCCGCCTGCCGATGCAGGGGACGCGGGTTCGTGCCCCGGTCCGGGGGGATCCCACATGCCGCGGAGCGGCTGGGCCCGTGAGCCATGGCTGCTGGGCCTGCGCATCCGGAGCCTGTGCTCCGCAACGGGAGAGGCCGCGGCAGTGAGAGGCCCGCGTACCAGAAAAAAAAAAAAAAAAAAAAAAAAAAATCATAAACCAATCTGGTCTCTGAGACTAAAATGAGTTGGGAAACACATCAACATACCACTGTCTCCTCCAGCCCTTTGAGGTCCTCTCTGGCTTGTTCTCTTTTATCATTGAGCAATCTAAAAAACAGAAAGGAACTGTGAACCACCAAAGGGGCATCAGAGATTCTCACAGATACCATCTGCACCTGCAGATAAGTCAACAAAACAAACCAACTCACCCAAATGGCCACGGTCTGTTTTTAAATTGGCCTGACCTAACCTGAATATTTGGGTATCTGAATCACCAAAGCAGACTTTTTAAGACTTTGCAGGGTGGTGGGGGGACTTCCCTGGCAGTCCAGTGGTTAAGACTCTGTGCTTCCACTGCAGGGGGCATGGGTCCGGTCCCTGGTCCCTGGTCAGGGAACTAAGATCCCGCGTGCCGTGCAGTTGGCAAAAAAAAAAAAACAAACTTCGAGAGGATGAGAGAAAACAGAGGAAATATTTAAAGCACACTCACAAGAGCTTTTCCAGTTTCATTTCTCTCTCTTGGTCCTCTATTTTCAGCTTGTTATAATCAGAACTGAGCTTCTCCTGTTCCAGTTGCAGTTTCTGATTCAAACTGAAATGGAGAGGAAAAAGCAATACATTCCATATCAGCCTGAAATTCTGAGTCATGCTGCTAAAGACGTGGTTCTGTTCTAACCCCATTAGCCCTGTGCAATAAAGGCGGCAATTCTGGAAGATTTGGAGGGATCAGAGAACAACCTCACAGCTTCCTCCCTGCCCAAGTGAAAATGAAATTTCTGGGAACATCTGAGAGGCATGAAACATAAGGCTTTAATAATGTATTTATAGTTGGCTTGCGCAAGAGCTTTGGGAGGGAAAATAATGAGATGGGAAAGGGGCCGATATTTTAAAACAGAAAAACAGAGCCCAGTGAGAGTTCTGCTTTTCTGCCCTACAGATGGTACACACGCACTCCCAGAACCTTATTTGGCCACTTTGACCTTCCCTTCCTCTCTGGTCTGACGCTCCAAAAACACCCCCTAAATCTAAATCCCTGGCTGACACAGGGACAGTTCTGTTCTGTGAAGTCTTGGGGGCGAAAGGGGGCAGTGGGCAGAGAGGGGAAACGCAAAGAAAGTCCAGGGGCTGTTGCAAAAAAGAAACTCACCATCCAGTTGGGGGTATTTGGTCACCATTTATATCAGCCCGGTCCTTATAAAACCTTTCATACGGCCATGCCTACATGACTGTAGACAACAGATTATACACTCTCTGAAGGAAAACCCATGTGAAACGCAAAGGCCAAGGAAATGGCCCCACTTGTCAACTGACTCCGAGACCCTCCATCTCTCTCACCTTCCTTCCCCCCCATCCCCTTCCAGCTGAACAATCTGAGGGTGATTCATCAACATAACAAATAAGAGTCACACTTAAAGGGGAAAGCTCAGCGTAAGTGGGAGCATGGGGGTGGACCAAAAGAAGGGGAGCGGCGATGCTAAGTGCTTTCCTAGGGAGACTGTGCACAGAGCCCCGACACATCATTTACATTTTTGCTTTTAAAATGCAAATGTGCTGTGTGAGTATCGCACGGACATCGAGAGAGATTTAAACTCCAATTCCAGTTAGATTCTTGTTTAGCAGCGTGACCCTAAGGAAATCATTGAATCTTGCTTCCCATCTAGAAATGTTTCTTCATCTATAGACACAGAGAGGAGGGAACCTTGAGTCTGGACCTGGGGTGGCGGGGAGGAGGAAGACAGGGGAGGAGGGTGTCAGTGGGTGGAAGTGTATTTCAATATAATTGGTTTTCTTATGTCTTTAATTGGGGGCATCTAAACACAGCCTGGGGACTTGTGTTGATGAGGCGGGAAAGTGAGAGGAGTGGGGAGGGATAATTGCTGAGCAGGGGGCTCTTCAGCAGCTGCAACAGGAGAATGGCCTTGAGCCCAGCTGCAATGCCCTCGAGCACAGACAGACACACAACAGCACGGGTCCCTAAGGAGTGTGCCCCTGCAAGCAGGTGTCTCTGGGGTGTGCAGTGTTCAGGTATGTGTTGGGCTGAGGCAGTGGGAGCTGACTGTCTTCTCTGGAGCATTTCTTAACCCATCAGAAACCCTGAATCAGAAGCAATTCAGGGTCTTTGGGGGTCTTTTTCACCCTCTCATAGGAACAGCATCCCCACCTTCTGAGGTATGTGTCTGCCCAGCTGAATCACCAACGTGCCCCTGCTCCATGGGGACCAGGCAGGGCAGCTGGACCCGCCTGCCACCTGCCCACCAGAGCCCCCGGAGGCTCGGCTCCAGTTGGGGAGCAGACCGCAAAGCATCACGTCCAGCTCGCTGAGGCACCAGGGCAGAGCCCAGGGTCCATGGGGCGGGGAAAGCAGAGACCTCCAGGCTGGCCCAGGGGCCGTGTCTGCCCCAACGCCCCACGAGCCCCCAGGCCGACTCACTCCCGAATCTCATCGATGATTTTCTGCTTCTCCTCGATTTCATCTCGGAGTCTGGACAGCTGCTTCTGATGAGCTTCCCGGTGGCTCTCCATCTGCTGCTCCAGCGCCTTCTGCAACCCAGGCCGGGAGAAATGTATCAGCCGCTCGTTGGCTCTCAGCCGGCTCTGTGACAAAGCCCTTGTTCGCTGTCTCCTACCCCATATCCCTCAGCTGTCAGATCCCCAAACCGGGGCCCTCAGAACCCACCGTGCTTTACAGGGATAACAAAACTCAAGGATCTGTTATAAAACTGAGTGGTCCCTACGGGCCAATTAGCCCATTCCATGAGTAAAGGGTCTCCCCCTGACCTTCTATAGCTCATCTGAGCCACACGGCTTCTCTCGCCAGGTCAGTCAGAGGGCATGGACCTCTTACCACCTGGGTGACCTCAGACAAGCCATGGAACCTGTGGGAGTTGCACTTCCTCACCGTAAAATGTAGATAATTTCCCGGCCCCGCCCACAGCATGGATTTACAGTGATAGTCAAAGGAGACCTTTCCACCAAAGTGATGCAGACCCAGGAGAGGGGTTTGCCTAAAGCTAATCAAAAGTTCCACATTTTCTCCTATTTCATTGTATCCACCTAAAAATCTTATTTCCCAATCATCTTTCCCACTTTTCCTTTTCTGTTTAAAATGTGACCAAAAATAAAGATCTCTATGTTTAAGATGAAAACTCAAATTTGGGCCGTTTCGGGCGACCATTCCTGCAGAAGTTGTGCCAAGTGGCCCCATGCAGTGACTGGAAGGTGTGCCCTCTCCTTCCTCGTCATGAACGGGAAGAGAAATGTACCAACACAACATAACTATTATCTACAGACACCTCGGGATTCCTGGACACCTCCACCTCCATCTCATTGCTAAGCCCAGCCACGCTCTGCAAGCAGCTCTGATGCCCAGCCCCAGTCCCCACCCGCCTCCCTCCTACCCTGCCACACACATCTCCGAAGGAGTTGGATTTTCCTAGATCAAGCAAATCCAGTCCAAACATGGGCTGGGCTTCTGGAAGGGGCTGCACACACACCTTCATTTCCTCAGCGTCCTGCAGCCGGGTCAGATGTTCCTTTTCTTTATCCTGGAAGCTGACTTCATGCATTTTTTCTGTTTTGGATTTTAAACGATGATTTAAGATTTAACTGGCAGGACTCACATCCAAAAGTAAAAATCAGAAAACGAAAAAAGAATGGGGTGAAACATCAGCTTATCTAACCAATTACAACCGTGGTATAAAGGAACGTGCCTCTGAAGGAGGACTTCTGGCTTTTTAAATCAAGGCTGATCTCTCCTGGGAGATTATCGAAGTCCCTCGGGGACAGTGGCGATTGGAGGGGAAGTGCTAACTTGGAGCGGTTACGCTGCAGCTGACCTAGCTGTCACCTCACGCCTCGGAGGACTGGTTCCCCGCCAGGCCTGGTGAGCTACTCCTGGGCAGCACACGTAAACGTACTTTGTCAATGATAACGAGCTCTGCTAATATTAGTGGTGTTTGGATTCGCGCCACTATTAGAGTTTCGGAAAGAGCTAATTTACCTCCCATGGTATTCTCTAAGAATCTGGAGCAGGAAAACAACCTAAGGATAGGCACAAAGAAAATAGAAATATAAAAGGACACCCTCCAGACTAAACAGGAAGGCCACGCCTCGTACTGGGGGCAGGGCTGTTACGTGGCACACCTCTGGGAGGGAGGGACCAGTCCCATCCTATTCTTGGTCAGTGGCCCTCCCTGAGCACAGCCCGAGGTGGAGGGAGCAAAAGCTTTTGGGACAGTGACATTCAAGTCATTAAGTATTCTCTCTAGTCTGTTTCACTTCATTTCAGCTCTTCGTGCTTTGATTCCATTTCCACTCAGTGGCACCACTGCAGACGCCATTTACCAGAGGGAAAAGTTCTTTTCCATGTCAAGTTTTGGGTGGAGCGTTCTGTTCCTAACACCCCCTATGACATAAAGAAAACCTTACAAGGTCAAAGCGGGGGTGAGTGTGCTCTCTTTCATCGTTAATTTACTTTGGCATTTGAAGCAACATGTATTTACTGGGCAAATGACTCTACAACAATAAAGGACATTAAAAAGGATAGCATCATCGCCAATCCTATTATCCTATCAAAACCATTTCCTTTCAAATATTAATTTACAGGCCTTGGGACATAAGCATCTATTGATTTTTAAATGTTATAACCACAGTAAAGACGAAATTACATATTAGGATGTTTAATCTAATGCATTATAAGCACTGCTGCATGGCCTTCATCTCCAAGATGAAAAAAATTGTTCTTTTAAACAACATACCATAGTTCATTTAACTCTTGGACATTTAGGTGGCTTCCTTTCTTTTTTTTTTTTCACTAATATAAATAATTCTGCAATGAATATAGGAGATTTGAGGAGCAAAAGGTATGAGAAGTGTTAGAATTATTAATATGTATTTTCAAAATGCTTTCCAAAGGGACTCTACCAGTTTTCGTTGCAACTCATAATATGACCTGTATGTTCCCGTTTCACCACAACACCTACATTCTTAATCCTGTTCTGATTTCTACATTTCTAGTCATTTCTCTCAAATCTCTTCTATTTATTCACATTTATTGAGTGCTTCCTATGTGTTGGGCACTTCCCTCAACAAAGGGGGTCAGGAGACTGCCTGGCAAAGGAAGAGCTTGTTCAAAGGATGAGGGATGGGGCTTCCCTGGTGGCGCAGTGGTTGAGGGTCTGCCTGCCGATGCAGGGGACACGGGTTCGTGCCCCGGTCCGGGAAGTATCCCACATGCCGCGGAGCGGCTGGGCCCGTGAGCCATGGCCGCTGAGCCTGCGCGTCCGGAGCCTGTGCTCCGCAACGGGAGAGGCCACAACAGTGAGAGGCCCGCGTACCGCAAAAAAAAAAAAAAAAGGATGGGGGATGCAGGTAAGCCATGGGTGCAAATTCAGGCTTTATATTAAGAGCAACAGGACACCAGGGAAGGGTCAGAGGCCTGGGGTTGGACACGAGGTAGAACTTGATTTTGGAATTCTCCTTTGGAATACAGCACAGTGGTCAGCCTAGAGCAGGCTGGAGATGAGCTCCTCGGTAGATGGATGTGGCCATAATTCTTAACTAGGATTAACGACAGCGACAGTGAAGACGGAGAAGAGCAGAACCAGAGAAGCCCCTGGCAGGTCGAATGGACAGGCCTTGGGGACAGACTGGACGCAGGAGGTAAAGAAGGGAGAGGATTCTGACTTGGGCAGCAGGGTGGACTGAGGGAAAATGGCAAGAGGAGCAGATATGGGGTGGGGGCAGTCTTCTAGACGTTTCTCTCCCCTCCCCGCCCCCGCCCAATTATGCCATTGTTTTCAGTAGACCTAGAAATGCTTTAATCGAGCAAAATTAAACATCATGAGTCCAGCCAACCAGAGAGTGTCTGATTTAGGCTGAGAGTCAGACACCTGCAAAGTGGTCAGTTACTCACCTTGGGCTCGGAGCTTGGCCAGCTCTTCACTGAGCGAGTCTTGGGACTCTTCCAGCTGCCTCCTCTTCTGCTCCATGTTCTGCATGTAGTCTGTCAGGGATTTGATCTTGGCTTCATGCTTTAAACAAGCGAACAGATAAAAGGGAGCAGTGAATGACCACCAAGTGGCCATCCTGGCTCGCCCGGGACTGTCTGATGAGACAACGCAAGAGAGGAGGAGTTCTTGAGTCCTTTTTCTGAGTCCCAGCACCCAAATGGTGCATATTCTGCCCTTTGTTTGGGATCTGTCCTTTTTCTTCCACGTGCTTCTCTGCTTCGCTCCCCACAGACCCACTCATGGCCGTGCCCTTCCTCACTGTCCTCTTAAGTGAGATACCGAAGCCCAAGCTGCTTTTCCTCCTTACAGAAAACAGAGTGTGCTGGAGGGAAAGGGACTGGGAAAACGTCCAGGCTGAGGGCTTCGTTCTTTGAAACTGCACGTCTGGATTTCTTCTTTGGAACTCAAATATGATGTCTTTTCTTTTTCTGTCTCTCAAACGCACCGATTCCTGTCTCGGGGACTTTGCATTTACATTTTCCTCTCCCTAGGAAGCTCTCCCCAGCACCCTCCCAGCCATGGTCCTGGCTGGACCCTTATCACTCAGGCCCCGACATTTTCTTATAGCACCTAACTTCTGCTTGATTTATCTATTTTTTTTCCCTACTTGTTAGCTCCATGAAAATAGAGAGTTAATAAATAATAATGGTGTGAATGAATGAATGAGAGCTCGTGACTGAATAGGGACAGTCGTCACTTCTAGGCAGATGGAAATATGCAAACACTCCCCGCTCCAGATCTACAGGGTTCATATTTAGGCAGGAACACTCTGGAGACTGAGCTCTAATCTAACGAAATAACCTCTGGGAAATGGGACCCTGTTGGAGCAGTTGTTTTATAAGCATAGATTTTGGTGACAAGGATGAGTGTAAACAAAGGAGATAACAGCATTTTAGCTGGAAATATTTTGTCAGATTCCTTAGATCATGTCAGAAAATAAAGAGCCAAGAATTCTCTTACTTTTGAACCCCAGGCAATTATGGCTGAATCTTTGGCTTTATGTAAATTGTAGCAGAGTACAAAATAGCACCTAATGGAAAACTGTATTTGTTGCTAATGCAGAAAGCACCGTCTAACTAAAACCGCCCTAATATTCTTGACTCTGATCTCATATACCCTGAGTGAGTGTCACTCTAAGATCTGGGCAACTGTCCTGGGCCCTACACTTTAGAGCACCCCACTTGGGCGGTCCTCTGGCTGCATCCCACTCCACTGAGCAAAGTTCATATGCCAAGGGAGCGTGCCCACCTGGAGCCCACATCCTCTTCTAGACCACAGTGAGTCTGGGAAACTAGAAACTCCTTACTCCAATGGCCCTAAGGCCACTCCCAGGACCAGCAGTGCAGCTCCCATCATCCATTTATATAGATTACAGCTGACCCAGTTACACACTTCCATCAGTTCACAGAACGTGCAGAAGGGACTCGACGTGGACATGGAGGCTGGTACATCCAGATGGAAGGAGAGACACTGGGCTGCAGGCCGCAGGGCCTCTGTCTGTGCTCTTGCCTTGGCCTCCAAATATTAGGGGCCTCCGGAAGCACATGCTCTCAGTGTAACAGGTGATCTGGAAATCAGACTTGAGGTGTACTATGTCCTAATGTTTAGTGTTTTTCCTCTCAACTTTCACAAATTATAAAAATGTCAAACAGTAAAGCAAATGCAGAAAAAGTAGTATAAATTTCACCCATGAACCACTCTAATTTATTAACCATGTCCCCCTATATTCCTGGTCTTATCTATATGAATGCATATTTTGCCAAGTTGCAAGGCATAACATAGATCTGTAACTCAGCATTTTCATTTTTACTTAACTTTATATAATTATACTTTCCAAATGACTGGTTTTTATCAGTTTTTTGTAAGAGCTGCATAAATCCTTCCATGTCACTTTATGTTATTAGTCTCTCAATAGATAGTTGCCTATTTTATTTAATTAAAATGAAAGTAATACTGCACTAAACATCTTCCATATAAATGCTAATATTTTTAATCAGGGAATGATAATACCATATGAAATGAAAAATTTTCATTGTCATTATCAATGAAAAATGCTATAAGTGAAATTACTGGACCAAAGTATACTTACATTTTTATGGTTTTTGATTCCCAAGGTCCTTTCCAAATGGACTGACCAAATTATACTTTTCTCAATAAATTTCACTATCACACACCAGCACTGAATAATCTCTCAAATATTAATACATCTTTGCTTATTATGTTATTTATAAAATGGAAGCTTGATGTTTTAATTTGCATCCCTTAGATGATTATGGTAGGAGACAAGGAGATGGTTCTATGATGACACATCCCTATGTTTAAAAGCGTACAGGATGAAGTATTTCTTTGTCTGTTTCTCAGCACTGTCTGATGCGCCATTCCATACTGGTCTCTGTTTACCCCAAATGACTTCAGCTGTTTTAATACCTGGGCTAAGGCAGTGAGTAGCACACACTGGACCACTCACAGAAGCCTCAAGCCCAAACACCAAGCTCAGGTATCAGTGGCAGGTCAGAAACGAGGCTGCTGTTTTCTGAAAGCACCTTACTAAAATGAAAATACCCTTCTAATGGAAGAAGAGTAGCCTTACTCATTGAGGGGATGACATATGCCCCAGGAGCTTGAAGATTCCTTCAAGGCTTTGAGTTCACACACAGTTTGGTTTGAGTCCCAGCTCCGCCTTTCACTGGCCATATGAGTTTGGACAGTATGTTTAACCTTTCAAGTCTCATTTTCCTTATTTAAAAAAGCAGGAACAATAATAAAACCTGCAGGCTTCCCTGGTGGCGCAGTGGTTGAGAGTCCGCCTGCCGATGCAGGGGACATGGGTTCGTGCCCCGGTCCGGGAGGATCCCACATGCCGCGGAACAGCTGGGCCCGTGAGCCATGGCCGCTGAGCCTGCGCGTCCGGAGCCTGTGCTCCGCAATGGGAGAGGCCACAACAGTGAGAGGCCCGCGTACGCAAAAAAAAGATCAAGTGAGAGAATGCACGTAAAGTGCTTAACATAGTATATGGTGCGTTGTAAGCACTCAGTAAAAGGTTAACTGCTACTACTATTAATAATAGTAGTAGTGATGGTAGTTTCTGTTGTCCCATATTAAATTGGACCTGTGGTAGAGATTAAAAGACGAAAGAGTGTTGCCTTAGCTGATAGGAGTTTTAGATGCCACCCAGTCTTGTCCGTTCATTACATATCTCTACCTATCCTACCTACCTACCTACTTAGCTAGATAAAGATATATAGACACATCCTTTAAACAGGGACTGAAGGTAATCCATGTAATTCACACAACTAAACCTAGCCTTAAGAAATAAGCCTGGGCTGTCATTGCCTAGGAGGCCATGGACAAGTCTTACGTAAAGCAAAGTCCATCAACTATCCCTGTTATGCACCATCGGCCCCAGTAAGAGCACGGAGGAAGCAGATTTTCCAGAGCACAAGGGTGTGAAATGAGGAAGAAAGGCGTGGCCTACCTGGGAGATGAGCAGCTGGCAGGCTGCCAGCTCCCGCTCACTGGCGTTCATCTTCCTGTTGGAGTCCATCTGGGCGCTCTCGAGCTGTTTACTGCGGTTCACCAGAGATTTAACCTCCGACTTCATCTTGCTGATGTACAGCCGGGCCATGGTGAATTCCTCCTCGATGACTCCATTCACATCTGCCAACTGAGCACAGGAGGGAACACACTCAACTATGCCTACAATTTCCAGAGGTTCATGGGGGCCCTGAAACCTGTCCATGGGAACTCAAGATGTCTGTGGATTTCTGGTTAAGAAACCCTAATTGGAGGACCACAAGCTGTTTTCTCTAAAAAGTACTATACGTTCAACCCCAAGTTCTCTGAAACCTCGGGTACAACTTTCCATTAAAAACCTCTACTGGGGGCTTCCCTGGTGGTGCAGTTGTTAAGAATCCGCCTGTCAATGCAGGGGACACAGGTTCGAGCCCTCGTCCAGGAAGATCCCAAAAGCCACACAGCAACTAAGCCTGTGCGCCACAACTACTGAGCCTGCGCTCTAGAGCCCATGAGCCACAACTACTGAAGCCCACGCGCCTAGAGCCTGTGCTCCGCAACAAAGAGAAGCCTCCGCGATGAGAAGCCCATGCACCACAACCAAGAGTAGCCCCCCGTTCGCCACAACTAGAGAAAGCCCGCGCACAGCAACGAAGACCCAATGCAGCCAAAAATAAATAAATCCTCTACTAACATAATCTTCAATTAACCAGGTTTTTCATTACAACTGATTTTTAGGATAAAAGAGATGACAGAAGAAAAAGACACTGAAATTTTAAAAAGAGATAACTCTGAAGAGGTGTTCCATTCAATGTCTTACACCTTACATTTCTGGAACAGCAGCAAAGCCCAGTGTTCCTAAGGTGACTCTGAGTCCCCATAAGAAGGCAAATCAAAATTCCAATTATGTTCTCTATAAGCTGCTATCCAGAGAGGCAAGCAGTCTAATAGCTTGAATATGTTTCCATAAGCAAGGGTTGAAATAAAAAGGATTTTCTATGTAGTCTTCGATTAAATAAAAAATCTAATGACTAAGAATGTGCTATTACCAAAAGTACCTCTGGATGAAAATTTTCCTGCATAACTTCTCAGTACTACCCATCTATTTCCCTGCCTCTACCCAACTGTCCCTTCCAAGCACACAGGAATCTAGATCACCTAAGAATAACATGTAAATCCACCTTTAGAAGAAAAGATTCTGACAACCAGCATTCCTGTACCATCTCATGTTTGTTGTCTAATTTTCAGAGTTCTACTAGAAACAAACACTGCTGCAAGCTACTTGGGATAAAAACCCATTTGCTGAGAAGCAGAGATGGTCTTGAAGGGCAACTGACCACAGGAGCAAAGCAACTGTGTGAATATTTTGTTTAACCACCAGAGGGCATCCTAGCACCTCAGGAGAAAACAAGAGCCCTGTCCAGTACCCAGCCCGTGAACAGAGGCTTCAGTTGGTTCTAAGACAATGATTCCAACTACGGTTTTTTGATGTTCCACAGTTCGCTGCCCACTTTTGTCATTATTACCGTCATTAACTCATCGTATGACTATTTTTTCAGTAAACATTTAAGAGCTAGGAATATGGAATCGTGTATCAACTGGAAAATTGGTAGCAGATAGGAAATACGCTAGACAGTGCTGAGTGCCTGTAATTTGGTGTCAACCTTCCCCTAAAAATTCCACAACAGTATTTGTTAAATGACTCCAGTGTCCGTCAACACAATGCAGAATCTATGTTAACAGCAAGAAAATCCACGAGCATCGATATCTGACTCCATCTTACTTTGGTGGAGGTTCTCGCTAATCAGTTAGTTACATTTCTGACTGCCAACGATTTGCCTAGCAACACCACTCCTCATTACATTCCTTTTATAATCCAATATTATGGAGGTAACGGGTGAGAAAATCCCTCCATCTTTAAGTTCAGTTTTGTCCCTCTGCCTTTGTGACTGGTCCAACGTGGAACAGAGATGAGAAGCTCATTCTTTAGCCTGACCAGGTGTGCCTGCTTATTGTCTTTCTGTATAAAGGTAAGGGGACATCCATCTCTTTCATGTGGAATTCACAACCTACACCATCTCCTGGTGGGAAAACATTGCTGAACCAAGAGGTAGAGCATCATGAGAAGGGAACAAACACCTCCTCCTCTAGGGCTCTCCTTAGATGAGGACACTTTGTATGCTATGCCCAGGTGCCATGTGAATCGGGCAAGAGTGAAAAAAATGTACAATAATGAGCTCCCTCCAAAGTGAGAGCTGGATATTTCTTCCCCCAAACCAGAACCATAACTTCTAAAGCCTACACTTGTCCTAGGAGGTCTAAAGGGAGATTTTGAATCCACACCTGATGGAAAAAAACAATACTCCACACAAATGGTTTTAACTATAAGGTTTCCTACCACTTATGAGTTCATATATTTAGTCATGTTTAGTTCAGAGTTTTCAGTAATTCCAGTATATACTGTTATTTCAAAAAGAAGAATCAGAGTTTGCTGCTGCACTATTATTTCGTAACTCTCCCCTGGGTCTGACAATGACTCCACTGTACGTACTGGACTGTGCGATCCAGTCCAGTCCTGACTAATCCAGCAGAAGAGGCTGCCTCTCCTTCCATCTTGCCTGTATGGAAGGAGTCGGCCCCCACGCCCACCCCATGACTCTAGAGCATGGAGCAGCTGAGCAAGGTGCCATTTCTAGGTCAAGTAAAAGGTACGTGAGGTGACTTCACATTCTAAGACCTAAAAGTCATAATGGGACTTTAAAAAATCCTTTAAAAAAAAAGTGCTCAGAATCGTCAGGTTTATTTATAAGTGCAGTACAGAGCTAAGGTATGATACAGTTGCTTCCAAGAGCTTGAGGGGCAAGAGGGGATGAAGAAGCAAGCTGTCCTGGGGGTGGGGACGCCAGTCACCCTTCTGGCTGGGGACTGGACCTCAGACCCCAGCCCCAGCAGACCCCAGGCTGTGTTGAAGAAGTCGGTGGAAAGGGAGCTGTCGGTGATGAAGACTGACTTCAGACCCAGGATCTGGAGCAGTTTTATCTGCATCTCTGGTCCACCCATAGTCAGGTCCCTGATGGAGCCGGGGCCCAGGGTCTGTGTCACCTGTTTGAACTTCTTCACCTCCACCTCAGCCAGACCTGAGGTCGAAAGAAAATTAGGCAGCTAATCCAATCCATCTCGTTCACGCTACCTCAACCTGCTATTCTGCCTGTGGCTAGGAATCTGGAAATCTTCGTTTTAAAGAAAGACCGGTGACATCGGAACATGAAAGGAAGGGGAGGCTCGCTAATAAACCTGAATAAAGTCAACACTAGGTTCATCTTGTCATCAGCTGCTCTCATCTTGTTTTGTTGACTTAAAGTATTGCCTGGGCTCTGAAAATGTTTCCAGATGTGATTGAGCTAGAGAAATATGGGTTCTTCTGTTTCCTTGCTGTTTAGGCCCGTCATATCCTGGAACTGAGGACTGAGGGAGACTCCAACACCTATCTTTCCCTCTCACCCCAGAGCACTATTAGGAGGGACCTTGTGGGGACCGAACAACATGTTAGGAATAAAAATACAAGATCACTGAAAAAGATTTCCTTGATCTCGTTTTTTAGATCAAAAGAATTATATCAGTTGAATACTCATAATCAGTAAGAAAAGTATCTGTACCCACAATGATAGATCTAAGAAATATACACATAACTCATGCAATTCCTGAGCTGACAACCTTCAAGATTATCTGGACTCATCTTGCCTTTTTTTTTTTAATTTTATTTATTTATTTGTTTGTTTTTATTTTTGGCTGCGTTGGGTCTTCGTTGCTGTGCACAGGCTACTCTTCGTTGCGGTACGCAGGCTTCTCATTGTCGTGGCTTCTCTTGTTGCAGAGCACGGGCTCTAGGCACGCAGGCTTCAGTAGTTGTGGCACGTGGGCTCAGTAGTTGTGGCTTGCGGGCTCTTGAGCACAGGCTCAGAAGTTGTGGCACACGGACTTAGTTGCTCCACGGCATGTGGGATCTTCTTGGACTAGGGCTCGAACCCGTGTCCCTTGCATTGGCAGGCAGATTCTTAACCACTGCACCACCAGGGAAGCCCCTCATCTTGTCATTTTACAAATTAGGAAAATGAAACCCAGAGAAGTAAAGTAACTTGCCCAAAGTCACATAATTCCTCCCCTTTAGCTCTCATTGCCCTAATGATTAAATCATAATTGTAAGAAAGAAAACCAGAACAATTAAGAATATGATGCTATATAAGTGAAAGTTATCAATGAACTTAGTTACCAATGAAATTAACTAGGGCATCCGATTTCTGGAATCCAAAAATAACTTAAAAACATTGAAAGTATTTAAAAAATAATCTCAATCATACATCATATCCCAAAGGTAAGGACTCTTTTTTTTTTAAATTCCAAAGCACCCGGACACTCCTTGATTTCATTAGCATTTTTCATCAGCTCTATTTTAGAACTTAGCATAAAAATATCTTCCTTTATCATTATCAGCAGCAGGCACCAACTTCCCATAAATCAACTGTACCTTCACATTGCGAGGGCCATTTAATCACCCCAATCTCAGAAGTTTATAGCTCAACACCAATATATGCTTCTAAAAATAAATCCTCAAATACAAAATCACTAAACTGGAAAGGATTAATCTTATAGTACCTAAGAATTCGACGCTAAAATTAGATTCATTTGCAAAGATTCATGAAATATTCAGTTACAATACAGGTTCCATGAAAGAATGACTGGGTTTACAAGAAGCCATATACTCTAGACCTAGATCTGTTATACCATCGAAGGAGGACTTTCAATGTTTCCCAGAAATGTCAATAAACGAAAGTAATATGGGGAGGCTTCTCTAGTATTTAACAAACTCAACTCAAAACCTGAGTGTTCCCACAGAGCAGACTGACGTAGAATTTGGCCTTTTAAAGGCTGAAGGGCTAAACTCTAAGAATTTGGTTTTAGGGACCTGTGACGAAGCTGAATACTATAACACTATTCCCTGGCTGGATAAAATCCACACACGTTTAATCAATGGATACTCCCCAGAAGGCGCTGAGTGCATATAAAGCTATGGTAATCAAAACAGTGTGGTACAGCATAAAGATTAGATCACTGAAATAGACTAGAGAGACCAGAAATAGCCCTACACACTTCTGGAGGTGGCAGACATGCTCATTATCTTATTGTGGGGATGGTTTCATGAGTGTATACATATGTCAAAACTTCTCAAACTGTATACTTTAAATATGTGCAGCTTACTTTCCGTCAATTATACCTCAATCAAGCTATTTTGTTTAATGTCACTTTCTTATTTTCCAACGTCCTCTCTATATTGTGGCAAATTGTTAATTGTTCTCAGATGATAACATCGTTTATTCTCTTTTCTCTCTATTCCTAACTCATAGACAACGTTACACCACCCTCTTTCTCCCTATCTCCCTTATATCCTTGCTACACCAAGGTGCGCCACCCAAGGGGTTAATCATGGTTAGTTTAAGCCCATTATAGTAATACTATTTCTCTTTGCCTTCCCAGCTTCCCTTGAAGTTTGAGGTGACCGTGTGACCCAATTCCGGCCTTTATAATGTATAAGGGGATGTCTATTGGGGATTTCTAGGATTATAGTTCCCTCCTGGATGAAAGCTGGCTGCCTTTGCAGCCCATCCTGCCTTGGATGTGGTTGTGTGGGGTTGTGATGATTGGTGCTATGGACGCTATCTTGCTACCTTGAGATAAAAATCTATAGATGTGAAAAGGCAATAGGCTGAGGAAAGCAGAAACAAAATAAAGAAAAGGCCTGGATGCCCGACATTGTTGAGATACTGCAACAAACCAAATTTTGCTTCTAAAACTTCAAGAAGCATACGAATGACCTGGGGAATCTTGTTAAAATGAAAATTCTAATTCAGTAGGTCTGAGGTGGGCCTGAGAGTCTATAGCTCAAACAAGTTCCCAGGTGAATGCAGATCACAACCTGAAATAACAAGATTCTAGACTTCTCATATTGTGAATAATTAAATGTGGCTTTATTTTTTTAAGCCACTGTTAGAATCCTATTACTTCCAGCTGAAAGCTCTCCTAATTCATACTGATTGGTTGGCGATTTTCACTCTGTTGCATTCTCATAGAAAAGGAGAAACGTTTCTGAGGGTAGAACTTTTGCTTAACGTATCCAGTCCCAAACCTCTGTGACACTGGTATGCAACTTTGAGGAATAAGCCAACTTACATAAGGCCAACCAAGATTCGAGGACATCTCCTGTAATTGAAAGGTAAATGTTTCTCTCCTCCTTAACCAATCATTTACTTAGTCATTCAATCAGCCCTTCGTTCGTTCATTCAAATATTATCAAGCGCGTAGCAGATGCAAAACACTGTGCTAAGCCCTGGATACTCAGGAGAATAAAACACAGCCTCTGCTTGCTTAGGATCATGCCATTACACGAGCAGGTAGAGAGGATACAAGAAAGGCTAGCTTACAGTCTTCACATCATTGGTGCCAATAATTCCTCCTATCTCCCCCAGATCCTTCAGCAGCAAATTCAGGATCTCGGTAGCCCTCTTTTTCTGGTGATTGCTAAGCTCCTGCAGCTGGCTCAGCTCTCTTTGTGTGGTTGTCAATGTAGTCTGCAAAACACATTTTAACAACAAATGAAAAGGGTCACTCATCAATTTCACACACATGGCATTGCAAAGAATAACAACAGAATGTAGGGTAGCGTTCTTTTATCATTTCATGTGATTTCAACACAAGAGCCCTTTTCATCCAGACTATAGTATAGCACTGCATTCTCTGATAAGAAAAGGAATTTGTCTTGGCCTGATATGTCATTTGTCTGCATATCAGACAACAACTTCCAGGTCAGTTATTAAATAAGTTATTAAAAATAAGTTATTAAAAATAAATAAAGCCCAAAAGGAATCCTTACGTTTATTCTGTGTAATCATATCGTCCTACCTACCAAATGTTGTTCTGTTTCAGTCCACATTCTCCAGGGTCTAAACATACCTGCAAGCATCCCCACCTCCACTTCCAAACAAAACCTGCTCCCTGGGACCACTTCCAAATTCCCATCTGGCTTCAAAACAGATGGGTCTGGGAGGCTCAAAGGGACATTAGTGAGTCTCGAAAACAACCTAGAAAAAGTCTTTTAATCTTCACGGTGAAGCTGAATTGAACACTTCACCTAGTTTCAAAATTGGTCTGGTTCAACTGGAGACGGCTTCTTAATATATAGCAGACGCTCCATTTTACTGCCAAACACGAACAAATCCACCTTTCCCATCCTTCATGTATGTTACCCAAATGTATATATTTTTAATTAACAAACTCTCAACACCGACAGAACGGCCATCTTTTGGTGTCTTGGTACTAACTCAGCCAACAAAGAAAATAATTTCCCTAAATTATGGAGTTGTAGAGGTTAATGCAAAGACATTCATGTAATTCTTCCATATGCAGCTATTTTTACTAGAGCATTTTTACTAGAGGACTTTTAATGATACGACTAAAAATAGCACTCTAAACCAGTCTAGCAGTACTTTGGTTTGACAGAAAATAAAACCTGTATCATGGAAAACATTTCATTGTTTTGGGAAGCAACTAGTACCAAGGACTAGTTAAAGAATCTGACAGAAAACCATAAGCAGAGAAAATCTAAGTCTCCTCCTTTCCTACGTGACTTCTGCTTTGTTTCTCTGGTTCTTGTTTTTATTTTGGCATTGCCGCTGCTTCTTTCATTTTGTTTTTAAAATCCACAGAAGCAGTAGTTCCCATCTTGGGAAACATTAAAAAGTCTTCCTTCGTGCAGCTGAATGTATGGAGTAAGGAGCATTTTCTATCAGCTCTACGGTCAGCAGATCAGAGCTTTCCTGCACCATCTGCTACTTCCCCTTGCCTGGGAGGACTGGCTGTTTTCCACAAAGCAGGCTGGGCACAATCCCATGACACCAGGCCACCAGGCCAAAGTGCCAAGGGCAGCCAGTTACAGCCACTCGGCTTCCCACCACCCATCTTCCAAGTAGAAAAAGACAAAATGGACACATCCCACCACCAGCCACCTCACCAAATGTTCACTGGCCCTCTGCCACTAGCTCACTGAGCAGAACCTGCAGCATCTTTCGCTGGGAGAATCTGAAAATTAGGAAATGTGAAGACTGAAACACTGGCTGAAAAGGACAACAGACAAACCAGGACAGCTTGGTCCTAGGCGAGGATAAGAAGCTCTGGGGAAGGAATGGACTGCATTCAGGAGGGTGCAAACAAGGAGAGTGAAATCCAGACCTTCCACAGGTCAGCCACTCTCCCCTGTTAATATAATATTTTGAGACTTATTTGCTAAGATTGTAGCATATGCACAGGTCCGTGCTAAGTGCTTTATGTAAACTGTCACTAATTCTCACGCCCTGAAAGGAACATGTTATTATCACCATTTTTACAGATAAGGAAATGAATACTCAAGTTTATATGTCTCGACTAAGGCCTAATAGTTGTAAAGTCAAAGTTTTAGCTAGGGTTTTTCTGGCTCCAAAGTCTGTGCTCTCTTGACTATCCTACAAGTCATCCCTGCTGGTGTTACAAATCCCCTAGATATAAAACAGTTCTGACATGCAGTTCCGGGGGGAATGGACAAGTCACTTACACAAAGTATTTCAATAATTGGAGGATTTCAAAGAATGCATCTTTGCCTAACACTGAAAAACCACTCAGCCAACTGCCTTGCTACATACAGTGTCTGTCAGCAAACATTAATATAAGTACACGATTGGCTGCTGAGGAAGTCCTGCCCCCTACACACAAATGCTCCAACCGTTTTCTGGGCCAGCTCATCTGTCAGCTGCTCATTGGCCCTGGTCTTGTCCTCCACTTCCTGTGACTTCTGGTCGTAATTGACAGCCAGCTCCTCCAAGGCCTGGAGAACTTCTTTCACCTCATCTTTGGCTGCCTCATTTTCAATCTGGAGACGTGTCAGCTCCTCCTGAATCTTCTCATAGTCTCTTCTTGTAGAAGCTAAAAGCTGGGGAAATTAGATGGCATGGAACTGGTGAATCGAATGTTCAAGAGTTTATACTCTGTGCTCTATCCAAAATAAAGTAATTTTTTTAAAAAACAGATAAAAGAAAATAAGTTGAAAAGCTCAGGATAACTAGAAATGCTACTATATATACAGATGCTAAATGAAAAAATAGCATATTGTTTTGAAAATCTGTTTCTCTTTCTTTCTAATTTTTCTTTCTTTCTTTCTTATTTAAAGCTACATAGGCTTAACTCCAAGAATTGATTACACATCAAAAATCACCACACACACACACAAAAACAAAAACGAAAAAAACAAAAAAACAAAAACACAGGGCTTCCCTGGTGGCACAGTGGTTGAGAGTCCGCCTGCCGATGCAGGGAACACGGGTTCGTGCCCCGGTCCGGGAAGATCCCACATGCTGTGGAGCGGCTGGGCCCGTGAGCCATGGCCGCTGAGCCTGCGCGTCCAGAGCCTGTGCTCCACAACGGGAGAGGCCACAGCAGTGAGAGGCCCGCGTACCGCAAAAAAATATATAAATAAATCACCACACTTTGTAGCTGGCTGGCTATTCCACAAGTTGAACAGAGGACGAGGAGGAATAATTTCCAAGGACTATAATAATACTTACATGGCTTTTTACTATTATCATTATTTCATATTGTAAACAGGTCGATTTTAGAGTCAACCAAAACAGTATAAAAGGGCAGTCACTAATTTTTCTTAATATTCATCATGGATTATAGAAGAATATACCCAAACATTAACACTAGTTAAAAGTGAATGACTGAGCTTATGGATACTTTCATTATTTTTGTGCTTACTGTATTTTCTGATTTTCCTGTAATGAACAGATATTGTCTTGATAGTAGAGAAAAAAAATATTAAGAGTTTTAACTGTAACAAAAAGGAAAGGTTATCACAGGCAGTTGTACCAAGTTGGAGATGAAAAGCAACAGAATGGGAGGAAGATGGCAGGAAACACAAAGCAAATGAAGACTCTAGTTAAAAGCGGAATCAGTTAAATATGGTTCCTGCCAAGGGAAGTGTTTGGGCAGAGGGCATAATCATTGTCCTGGAGAGATGAAGGATAACAAAGAGGAAGAGAAAAAGATCGTTAGAGAGAGAGTTATGTCTACGAGAGGGCTGGGACTGGGGCCATGAACTTAAGCCACTTGCTATAATTGCATCATATGATCCAACTCACAGCATTTTAGCAACAAAGCAGAAAGCACCCTAAAGCACAAAAGAGAAAACATACTTAGATGTCCTCAGTAAGAGAATTACGAATCATCTGTGTTTGATAGATTGGCTATCTGTTCTTTGCTTAGGTTCCTATTTGTAAAGTGCTTGGCAAAACACAATACAATAGAGACATTTACTGGAGAATTGAATGCCATCCAGGAAGAGACTGAAAAAAATTTCCCTCCTCGTGACCATATCACATATATTCTAACGCAGCACTTGGACCCCTATCTTCTTTGCTTTCCTCTCCTCTACCTTCTACTTTTGTTTTTGGGCTATTTTTTTTTCCTACAAGACAGCACAAGAACATGGTGCATATCAAAGACCTGAGCTGTCTGATTTGCAAAGCCGAAGAAAGGCAGAAGTGGCACAAACCAGGAGCGCTGGGCCCTGAGTATGAGGAAGCAGGATCATCCTTGCCCGACCTCCAAGCTCCTCTATTTCTGCCCTTCATAGACTGTGTAGCAGCCAGCTATGCGCTCTCAAAACCCTAGAGTTCTAGGAAGTCACATTTATTTTCTAAATTCCCCTAAAATCAGCTTTCAGCAGGCACTGAAAGGAAATCTTCCAAGAAATTTTCACATGATGCAGTGATTTTAAAAAAACACTTTGCGAGTTAAATTTCTGGAACATACATCAACAACAGAGTCATAAAAGAACTGTGTAAAAAAATTTTTTTATTGCATTCTTTACCTCATCCTGATCCAACATCTGTTGCTTTAGCTTTTCAGCCAGCTGGCTCTGCTGGTTAATTTCATCATCCTGAAACGAAATACCATATTTAATTTTTTGTGGTTGGTTATGTCATTTTTGCTATCCTGGTTTCTCGACGGATGACCGTTGGATACCAGGATGCCAGCTATAAGCTGGCTGATAAGATGAAGGAAATGGTGTGGTGCTTCCCCGCAGAAGAGAGATTGGTTAAAATACCACTTTGCCCACCTTGCTCAGCCAATGAAACATCTGGATATTCTGGGAAATACAATATCCTACACATTCAACTCAATTCCTGCTCATCCAGAAATCGGCGATGAAGGGCTTGGGAACCGAAAGGAACTTTGGAGCTATCCCTCCAAGCTTAAAGATGTTAACAGTGAACTCCTAGCTCAGAAAATAAGGGAGTGAATTTCTAACCACCTGCACTGTAATACATACATGTCCCAAATCTTGTTAAACACATCTGTGACCGGGAACACTGCCATTTGATAGGTAGAAGAGACCAGTATTTCCACTTCAAACCTCTTACGTGGAGAAACTGGAAAACATTTACTAGAGAATTACTCTTTGGCATTACAGAGCTCCCTTTGATTAGGAGCTAATTTTCTTACCAGTCTGAAAAAACCTCAAGGAAGCTGGTGTGCAGAAACGTGATTGCTTCCTTTCTGGCCTGTCATGGAAGTGGGAAAGGATCTCCCCACAGGCAAGTTCACTCTTCTCACTCTCAACTTCTGCCACTAGGTGTTGCTGCCACAAAAGCCAGAACTGCGGCCTCTCGTGGCCCCGTGCAGGCACCTCTGCCTCTCCCCTCCTTAGACGTGGTCCACCCAGTGTGGAAAGCAGCAGGCACCCAGCAGGCCTAACCGCACGAGACTCGGTCTTGGTTACGAAGATTTTCATGAGTTCAAATGAAATTGTGAAGCACAGCCTGTGAAGAAAGACAGCTTGGCTTCACATGTGCCTCTCCCTTAGGAACAGGAGGAAATCCTCTGTGGTGACGCTTCTGGGGTCTAAACCCCAAGCAGAGTCAGATCCAGTTCAGTGCTGCTGTGTCCATCCTTGTGCCAGGAGCTGCCCAGGTGCTTCCACGTGCAGCCCATAAGAAACCTGCACTGTGCTTTCTGCCTTTTCCAGGGGCGGGGAGGGAAGAGGGTAAACTCAAGGGCCTAGGTGGCAGAACCTCAGTTTCCCACGGGATATCTTCCTGCCTGTTTGGTCGTGTCTGTGCATCCGTTTAAATCAGATTAAATGTAAAAATCGATTAAATCACAACTTGATGCTTTCCATGGAGCAAGAAAATGCTAACACCAATATTATGAGATCTGCATCTCCTTTTCCTTTGTGTAGAACATCTTTGGGGCTTACTTCTCTGCTCAGGGAGATCCTGTTTCTACTGAACTTTTTACACCAACTCACCGATTTTATATATAAGAAAATTCAAATACCAGAATATTTTCCGAAAAGTGCTCGGAAACCTATTATCCACGGACTAGATCTTACCAGCTAGCATCAAGCCCGTGTAAACATGTTCTAAGAGATGCACTTGAATGTACAGATATAGACCGCACAGCACATCTTACTCTGAAGTTTTGAAAATTGTTTTACAATTTAAAATTCTTTAATGCTTCTAAAAATTACTTCAAGTCAGATTTCTGGCAGGAGAATTAGGGAAGTTATATCAGAGTGAAACCTCCCCCCCAAAATGGTACTTCCACAGTGAGAAGACTATATGTTGGGCATATTTTCTCTTCTACTTTATAAACTTAGAATGCCATTTACCAGGAACGATTTTGTGCTTATGTCCCTCCGCACATACATATTAAACATCTTAACATGGAAGACTCAAGAAGTTTAACATGGGGGAGCTACCATCTCTTCCCCTGGGACGTATGAGCAACAGCTACAAGTGATATAAATCACAAGAGAAGCAAAACAGTAGTGCAGGTGTTTTGTTCTTATACTGTGTTCATTCCAAAGCCTGAGACGCAGGCTTGCTCCTGACAGGTGAAGGGCTGCGATGCAGTGATTTTTGAGGTACCGTGAGAATCTAAGGGCCCTTAGCCCATCTGGGAAGGATGAAGAACAAGGATTACATTATAAGGACACGAATCACTTACATCAGAGACATTTCCAAAACTACACTTACCCTTTCTTAAGGAAACTTCTCTAAGGAATTAGCACAGTCTACTGTGACTCTTTTTTAATTTTCAAAACTTTCAGAGTAAGATGTGCTGTGCAGTCTATATCTATACATTCAAGTGCATCTCTTAGAACATGTTTACACAGGCTCACTCTGATGCCAACTGTTAAGATCTGTCTATGGATATAATGGTTTTCCAGGCACCTTTCAAAAAATATTCTGGTATTTGAAATAAAATAAGGGAGCCGTCAACAGGTCACTGGTCACCTTTAATTATAAAGATGTTTTTGTTGCAATGGTAATCAGTGAAATGAGGTTCAACTTCTACTTCTACTTCCACTTAATTCCTCTCTTACAACTCCAACAGTACAGAAGCTCTGGAGAGGTGATGGGAAATAAGAGAGACAGTGGCAGTGCTGAGCTGCCTATCTTACACCTCTGCTTTCGGCCCACCTCTGCACCACCACTCCTCTGACACCATATATAATGTGGCTTCTCCCTTAAGCAAACAAAGGGAGGAGACAGAAAAGAAAGAAAGAAACCAATATTTATTGAGCATCTGCTATGTCTCAGAAACTTTTACTCCCCAACGAAACCTTTTAAAGTAACAGATGCGAACTCCATGTTGCAGATGAGAAAAACATCTTCAGCAGGTGGGTCATCGGCCCAGGTCATCTCAGCAATGTTAACGCACAGGTCTGACTCTAAAGTACATGCTTTTTGGAAACAACCTAAATGTCCATCGACAGATGAATGGATAAAGAAGATGTGGTACGTATATATGCAGTGGAATACTACTCAGCCATAAAAGGAATGAAATAATGCCATTTGCAGCAATGTGGATGCACCTAGAGATTATCACACTAAGTGAAGTAAGTCAGAAAGAGAAAGACAAATACCACATGATATCACTTGTATGTGGAATCTAAAATATGGCACAGATAAACCTATCTACAAAACAGAAATAGACTCACAGACATAGAGAACAGACTTGTGGTTACCAAGGCGGGGGTGGGGGAAGGACTGGAAGTTTGAGATTAGCAGATGTAAACTATTATATATAGGATGGATAAACAACAAGGTCCTACTGTATAGCACAGGGAACTATATTCAATATCCTGTGATAAACCATAATGGAAAAGGATATAAAAAAAGAATGTCTATACGTGTATAACTGAGTCACTCTGCTGTAAGCAGAGATGGGCACTACACTGGAAATCAGTTATACTTCCATAAAAAAAATTAAGTATTAAAAAATAATAATAAAGTGCATGTTTTTCCATCACACAGAACTGCCCTGGAAGAGCACCTGTCCTTAGACCCCTGGAGGGGCAGCACAGAGGGACAGAGTGGGCAGCAGGGAGGAGACTGCATAGTCTTTCTCCCACCGCATTCTAGACAAATTCATTAGGGCTGAAAAGTTCCTCATTTCAAGGGCTAAGGCCAAAATGGGATGAGCACCGGACTGGGAGTCAGAAGATGTGTAATCTCACTGCAGCTCTGCCACCTACAGGTGATGTAAGTCATCTAACCACCCTGGGCTAGCCTTTCATCTAGACTTCGATACTTTCAGCCCTGCCACTAATAATCTATGAAGGTGCCCTGTCCCGACCCATGCATTCTCAAAAGTATCACACCACCTACCTCATCAGAAGCATGAAATAGCTCCTAGAACCTTTAAGAGAAGGACAAATAAGAATGACAGCTGACAAGTCATAATCAGGCCATCCATGGGTAGAGATATGAAGGTCAAACCACTAGCTTTGGTGCCCCCCTCCCCAGGCTGAGGCTCTGGGGCTCAGTCCTCTCCCAGATCTCTCAGCATCACCCTGTGATGGACCACACATGCTAATCTCAAAATGTGTGCTTAACAGGGTTTTCAAAACACACGCTAAAGGAAAATGATATAACAGAAAATGTCCTAGGTTGGTCATTAGGAGGCAGAGGCTCTAGGGTCAGCTCTGCCAGCTACCAACTGAGAACTGCCAAGGCCTGGCATTTCCTACACTTCAGGAGCTGGAGTCGAGACTCTGAAGTCTCCCTCTGAGCAAAGAGAAATCCTCATGCTGCCAAGGTAAAGTTCCCAATTCCAATCACTGCGGGCTTCTATTCATAGAGACTAGAGAGCAGAATCAGGTTATCACCCCGCATCCAGGATTCTTTGGGGATACTAAAAATGAACCATCAATTCTAAATGCTATTAAACAATAGCATTTCTTTGGCGAAATCGAGAAATCCACAGACACTATTCACTTCCTGATCTCCCTTTTCTCTCATTTTGTTTGAGGTTTTACATAAAACACCTGGGTAGAAATGGAAGGGTAACTATGTCTAGTGCCTAAAGAGTAATTAACCCAGCTCTCACGGTGTGAATATCTTATTAAATGTTACCCAAAGGGTAGGGTGACCCCAGTTTAACACGGCAGTTATAATGCAAACCCCCAGAGTCGTAAGCACAAAGAGAACCAGCTTCCTTATGGCAACCAGTTACATTTCCCCTGTGAAGGTGATACCAGACTCTGAGCTTTACTCAGAAGAGACAGGTCTGTAAGATTAATGACAACGTTAACATAACAAAGATGTTTCATCCAAGCCAGAGGTGTCCCCGAGCACTCTGAGCTGAACCACAGCAGAAAAGATTAAATCAGACTAAAAATATCGGCAACCTTGATGAAATGCACTGAAAGGATTTAGATATTCCAAGGGCAATACGCCAAGATCACGTGAAACATCAATTTAATTTCCTTTGCCTCTGGGATTCCTAACCCGACCTTCCTTGGGAATGAATGATACAGTGTTCTCCAAGATCTGTTTTCCTTTATTCCAGTTTGTGCACTGACATGGTTCTTTGAGTCCCAAAAGTTTGCCATGAAATTAGACATCCCAGCATGTCCAAACTACTTCGTCCAAGAGGACGCCCCTGAAAACAGCCTTCCTGCTGCTGCTACTACTGGCTCCTCATTCCAGGGCCTTAGAGCTACGTAATTAAAGTACACACCTGAGTTTTGGGAGCTACGACCTTTGCCCCTATAGCTGGGACACTGCTGGAATTTCCAAGAGGTGATGGACAGGCCCAGAGAAGAAAACAAGGGACAATTCAAGAAAGATCACGCAGCCTCCACTCTCATGCAGTGATGAGGCCCCATCCAATTTCTAGAGGTGAAGACTCTGTCTACCCAGGTCAACACTCCACTCTTCCGATCAAGTTTCCATTCCACATGAATCCAATTCCCTGAGTCTGCCCAATGAAGAGCCAGGGTAAATACTAGGAAGACGGGCACAAACATCAGTCTGCAGCCCTACATCAGTTCTGGGGGGCTTGAGCTGCTTCCAGCCAGTAAATCTAGGAGCTGCTGCTTTTAGTTTTTGTACCAGTGTGAGGTCTATAATCTCTGACTACAGACCTTATCATCCAGTTGTCGGTAGAGACTGGAGATCTCCTCATCATACTTCTCCTTCTCCTCTGCGGAGATGCCAGCAACCACAGGAACAATGTTGTCTATGACGGGGGTGTTATCACAGGGCTCCAGGGACTTCTGGTCCTTAGCACTGATCTGTTCATCCTCAGGCACAGCTTCTCCTGCAAAGCACAGCCGAGAGGAGTTAGGGATTGAAGAAATTCAGCGTGCAGCCCTCCAGGAAGAGGTCCAAAAATAGTCACTCCCGTGAAAAAGACACAGAGGACAGAATAAGGAGCTGTTGCATAGAGTTATAGCTTGTGTTCTTTCTATTTGACAAGAAAGGTCGCAGTGAATTGACCAAAATGGGTCTAAGGAAGAAGGAGACTATGTAACACTCCCTCCCCCATGATGCATCACTGAAGTAAACTGGTTCCATCAACCACACAAGCTCTCCAACTTTGCAGCGATACCCAGAAATTTTGCATACAATTTTCTTTGTTGAGGAATATGCTAGGGCTTTACTAGAATCATATTCTCTCTAGCGATTGACTCAAAGGGAAACAGACCTCTGAGGCATCCTAATTACAATTAATTAGGTTACTGTTTCATTAATAGAAAGAGCCAAATCAAGGAACAAATTCGCCATTGTTAATAGAACACCGTAGGGCCCCAATCCTCAGACTCTGAGAATCTCTCACTCTGAAACAGGAAGTCAGGGTAGCCCCGGACCCGGGAACTCCGACTGACATCGCACCAACACACGTCCCACTACCACTCTCTCCCCCAGGAAGTCAGAATTAATTGTCTCAACTGGAGAGTTCACATAGAATAATTTCTTGTGATATCAGGTAATCCCAGGAAAGAAAAAGCAGCCCATCTAGAATATCATGCAGACACTCTGCATACCGCTTCTCGGTCTGCAGAGGAGCATTTATGGGGCCTTCGAAGGAAGTAGTACCAAATGTGACCACGCAAATTGAGGGAAAAGGTGAAGTTCTCAAGCTGGTCAATGGCTATCCCCAACAAGAAAACCACCTTGCAAAGACAGACTGCATAAAAAGGAGTCTATGAAAACCATGTGGCTCAACTGTGTCTTTTAAATATCTTCTTGGAAAGCAAACCAAAACCAAACATACTTTTCCATCACAATGTTTACCATCAGTTTCACACTCAGTTTGCTACAATCAGTGAGTGTCTGCAACATTCCAAACCTCACCCAGTTCTCAGCCTGTAAAATGCATTCTGTGGAAATTCCCCAGGAAAACTGTCCTGAGCCAGAGGGAATTTCTCACAGAAAAAAAAAAAAAAAAAAAAAGACACCCCAAAACAAAGGAGAGAAGAACTGAACTAATCCATGGCTTCATGAACAGTATATATCAAGTCTCAAGAAACCCACCTGAACACTGATCGTGTACATTTATCTCAATATAAACAAAGCACTGGGATGGTTAGCTTTGCTGCCTAAGACTCCATTATCTCACTTGATAATCACAAACGGTACCACAGGCCTCCACGTCAAATACAATGAACACTCAATGATCTCACCTCGGTATCACAGTTCCATTTGAAGCAGCAACTTGAAGCAAAGCCTGGAATAAATGATTACTTTGCTGAATACAGAACTGAGCCAACCTTTTTTTCTTC